>NC_057801.1:95042006-95646898 GCF_018294505.1 Triticum aestivum
CGCCCCGCCCCGGATCGGCTAAGGATGCCACGCACCCCCTCAGGCCTCTCTCAACTCCCTCCCGTGCTCATCCCCTTCTCCTGCTCTCCCTCTCGCTCCGCACCTCGGACCCGAGCGGAGCCGCCGCCACCGACGCCAATTGCCGCAGCCACCGTGCTCCCCACGCCTCACCGACGCCCCAGGGAGCTCCGTCTCGACCCCCTCCTTCCTCCCCACCGACCCACGGCCCTCCGGAAGCCCTGCAACGCCGTCACCATCGCCGTTCCGTCGCCGGCCACCGAAGCTCCCCTCCGTCGATTCGCCGGACCCCGTGCCTCCCCTGCCTCGCCAGCAGCACCAGAAGAACCGCGGTGAGCCCTCGACCCGATTCCCCCTCTCCCCGTGCCCCACCTCCCTCTCTAGCTAGCCCCACCACTTTGCCCGAGAATCTCTCGCCGCCGGCCATGGCGTGGCCGTGGCCACAGCCACCCCAGCTCGTATCCGAGCCCACTGACGTGCTCACCGTGATCTCAGGAGTCCGTAGCACGCCCCAGCTCCTCCTGCCGTGCTCCCTAACCCCGACCCCGAGATTGCCCGAACTCCGGCAGCCGCAAAGGAGCTCGCCGCCGGCAGCTCCGGCCACCCCAGCTGCTGTCACTTGCCTCTTTAGATGCGCCTTTCTCCCAGGAACCCGTAGGAGCAAACCGCACGTCAAATGGTGCTCCGTAGCGAGCGCACGGTGCACCTCCGCTGTCGGCCGTGGTCGTCGCCGGCGACACTCCGGCGACTGCCGACGTGGCACGCCTAATTAACACTAATGACGCCTAAACACCCCCCCACAGCCACTGACAGTGGGCCCCGTAGCGGGTCAAAGCCCGGGTCAACGCGGGATTAGCCTCTGAGTCACTGACGTGTGGACCCCACACGTCAGGTTTGACCTGGACCGCCCGTTGACCTGCTGAGGTCAGCATGAGGTCATGCTGACGCCATAATTCATTTTCTGGAATTATTTTTAATTCTAAATAATCAGAAAATTCCAGAAAATAACTAAAACTTCAATAAATCATAGAAAATTAACCGTAACTCCAAATTAAATAATTTATATATGAAAAATTATCAGAAAAATTCAAGGAATCCATCTGTACCATTTTCATGCATGTTAGAACAACTTATAGGTGCTGTTTAGCACAAATCATATAAAGGGCATTTAAATAATCACATATGGAGTTTGAATTTGAATCTTGTATTCAAACCAACTTCATTTAATCTGTTGCTAGTTGCATTAGCTCAAAACACATTCATATTGCCATGTCATGAGCATGCATCATATTGTGCATTGCATTGATTGTATTTCTTCTTTGTTGCCGGTATTTGTCCCCTCTCGATAGACGTGATACCGATGATGTGATCGTTGACACTGATGAAGACTCAATGTTATCTTCAGAAGTGCCAGGCAAGCAAAACCCCCTTGTTCATTCCGATACAATCCTACTCTCTCCTCCTGCTCTCTTTTACTGCATTAGGACAACACCGATTCATCTGTTACTTGCTGCGGTAGCTGAACCCCTTTGTCCTTTGCATGACCTGTCATTGCCACAGTAAATAGATGAAACCCACTAGCATGAGTAGGAGTTGTTTGAGCCCTGTTGTGCCTACTCATTCATGCTTGTTTGTCATGCCTGCTACTGCTTAGAGTTGAGTCAGGTCTGATTCATCGGGGATGAATCAGAGGCGTGTGAACATGTCCTACTGTGTGTGAGCTAAGTGTGTGAACACGATTTGGTAAAGGTAGCGGTGAGAGGCCATGTAGGAGTACATGGTGGGTTGTCTCATTGTAGCCGTCCTCAGGAACTGAGTTCTGTGTTTGTGATCCATGATTCAGTTACTACCATACATTGGGCCCTGAAATATGACCCCGCTCGACTTCTTATTCACCCTTGTCCTCTGTCCAGGAGTTGCAAGTAGTTTCTGGTGTTTGTAGCTTACTGGAGGCCGTGGACAGCGCTGACCGTAGGGGTGGGCTGTGATGCGGTAGGTACGTGGCACGGTGTACCGGATGCCCGTTAGGTATCTCGGGAACCCTGTTCACATCGTTTGGGGCTGTGAGCGAAACTCCGGCCGGATCTCCTCATGGATGGAACCCGAATAGGCGATAAACCTGGACTAGAGACTTGAGTGTTTAGGTAGGTCGTGGTCTACACCCACGTCGGCTTTCGCTTGAAGTCTGCCGGGCACATGTCGTGTGCAGACGCTAAGTGGTGGAAACATGTATGAAGAAGTACACCCCTGCAGGGTTAACATCATCTATTCGAATAGCCGTGTCCGCGGAAAAGGACTTCTGGGTTGCTTATATCAGTTCATAGACAAGTGAAAGTGGATACTTTAAAATGCGCAAGATAAGCGTGAGTGCTATGGATGGCGTTCTCGTAGGGGGACGGGAGCGAATCCATAGTGGTGTATTGATATGGTGAATATGTGGACTCGTGTGCGCCACCTCAAAAGAGTCGCTTGCAGTCGTAGTTTAGGATAGCCACCGAGTCAAAGCTGGCTTGCTGCAGTTAAACCCCACCACCCCTTTGTTGATAATGATGCATATGTAGTTAGTTCTGATGTAAGTCTTGCTGGGTACATTTGTACTCACGTTTGCCTATTTTATGTTTTTGCAGAGAGACTTCAGTCTCATTAGTAGTTCCGCTTGGACTTCGACGTTTAGCTTGTTACCTCAGCTACGGTCTTGTGCCCCGACAGGATCTGGTAGATAGTCAGGCTTCTCAGCCTTTTTCATTTCTAGATGTCTGTACTCAGACATGACAGCTTCCGTTTGTGCTTTGACTTGTATGCTCTGAATGTTGGGTCGTGAGACCCCTCTTTGTAATATCTCGCTCCTCGGAGCCTAATGAATAATTACTTGAGTCGTAGAGACATGTTGTGATGCCATGTTGTATTTGCACATATCGAGCATATTGTGTGTATGTTATTGAAATGCTTGGTATGTGTGGGATCTGACCATCTAGTTGTTTATCTTTAGTAGCCTCTCTTACGGGGAAATGTCTCCTAGTGTTTCCACCGAGCCATGGTAGCTTGCTACTGCTCCGGAACACTTAGGCTGGCCGGCATGTGTCCTTCTTCGTTCCTGTGTCTGTCCCTTCGGGGAAATGTCACGCGATGAATACCGGAGTCCTGTTAGCCCGCTACAGCCCGGTTCACCGGAGTCCTGCTAGCCCAGTGCTACAGCCTGGTTTCACTCGCTGATGACCGACACGTTCGATGCTTGGTCATGGATGCCTGTCCCTGTAAGTCTGTGCCGCTTTGGGTTTACGACTAGCCATGTCAGCCCGGGCTCCTTATCATATGGATGCTAGCGACACTGTCATATACGTGTGCCAAAAGGCGCAAACGGTCCCGGGCAAAGGTAAGGCGACACCCGTGGGAATACCGTGCGTGAGGCCGCAAAGTGATATGAGGTGTTACATGCTAGATCGATGTGGCATTGAGTCGGGGTCCTGACAGAGCAGTTCATGCCACGCGCTCGAGTGCAAGTACCGGCAAAGGGGAGTGAGGAAGATCAAGAAGGAGCTAGATCGTCCCAATCATCAAATAACGAAAGTTGCAACGTCATCCTCAGCTATAGCGACACGCCAAGTTCTAATTCAGAAGACGTGTTCACACCCGAAGAGAAAGAGGTGTTCCACGCTGAAGACACGAAGAAGGGCGTGCAAGCAGAAGAGGTGAACATGAACTTGCGCGGAGGCAAGGTTCTGTCTGAGCCATTGAAGATCAAGCCAACAAGGGTGCCCAAGCCGGCTGCCTCAAAAGAGGCGCCCTTGCAGGAGGAAGTGCATGAAGAACAAGGCCAAGGGAATACGAAGCAGCGTGACGTCGATTACAACATCATTGCCCATCTCAAGCGAATCCCCGCCCTTTTGAGTGTGCATGACGCCCTCATGATGGTGCCCGACCTGCGTGAAGCCCTTATCAAGGCGCTTCAAGCTCCGGAGCTCTATGAGGTATCCATGGCGAAGCATCGCCTCTTCTCCAACCCCCTATTCATGAATGAAATAACATTTGACGAGGAAGACAAGCTCATAGATGATAGTGACCACAACCGACCGCTCTACATGGAAGGTAATATTGGCACATCACACCTTCGCAGGATCCTCATCGACCCAGGGTCCGCCGTGAATATCCTGCCCCTTCGGAGCTTGACGCGGGCTGGTTTCACGGTGGACGACTTGGAGTCCACAGATGTAATTATCTGCGGCTTCGACAACCAGGGAAAGCCAACGCTCGGTGCCATCACGGTGAAGATCCAGATGTCTACATTCAGCTTCAAGGCGCGGTTCTTCGTCATTGAAGCAAACACCTCATACTCGGCCCTCCTGGGGAGGCCATGGATTCACAAGTACTGGGTTGTGCCATCCACTCTTCACCAGTGCCTGAAGTTCCTCGACATCCAAGGCACGCATCAGCGCATCATCGGCAACATCTCTCCTTATACTATGCAGGAATCTCACCATGCAGATGCAAAGTATTACTTCCCTGTGGAAGGCAGCGATCATCAATTAGGACGGACGACACCTTCGGCTGATGTCTTGATCAAGCCAGGTGTGGCACCGGCGGCCGAGATAAAGCGCCTCCTCATGCCGTACTCACCCTCCGGGGCAAAGGACTCCTTCCCGCGAAGCTATAGGAGCCAAGGACGTAGGCGATCATCCTCAACAGGGAGCCACGACTCCAATCACTCTTCCCCTGCAGAGATCGGGAGCTCTACTTTGACCTCGCGTGGGACAGGATCTTTTGAGCCTATTCCAGCAGCCCCGTTACTATTGAAGGCAAGATTCCCGACATCAACGTCAGCCACCCTGAGGTCGGCTACGACGCCGCGTCCGGAGGCTACCCCTTATTCATCGACCTCGGCGCACCGAGATCCTGGATGCTTAACACTTGGAAGCTCTGCAGGTGCCCAGGAAGGTCGGAAGATGCTGATGGGCAGCAATGATACGCCACCAACCATCACGTTGCGGGCACGCAGGACTCCGAAGGAGGAACCCGCGCCCGCACAAGGAGTGGTTAGAACAAGAATAAAAGAGATGGAGGAGATCGCAAGGGGAGCTCAAGGCGTACAGCCCCCGTCACTCTACATCTCAGTAGCTTCTCCGTTGGAGGTTTGGGCGATTCCCAACTTATCCGGATGTGGAGTCCGTACCATTTTCTACAAGGTTCCCCAGGTAAAACAATGTGATTCTATATGTGAGTTTCCCAAACCTTGCAGTGACCCAGAGGAGGTGCTACACACGATGAAGGCAGAGCCCAAGATGGTTCGCTTGCTGGAGAAGGCCGGAATTACTCTTCCGCGAAACAACAGGATGCCTCCACCACCGGCTATATGTGAGGAATGGTGGAGACAAGCGGAGGCCCTCGTCAAGCAAAAAGGCAAGGCCCAACCAAAGTTTGGGCTCGGCTACATCGATCTTGACGCCCCTAGCATTGAAGGGAAGCTTGGCCCCGCGCCAACGCCACGAGAACCAGAAGACGAAGGGCGACCGATGCTAGAAGAAGACTTCTACAACACCAGTATGCCTTTTGGGTTGAAGAATGCTGGTGCGACATATCAGCATGCCCTGACATGTGTCCTTGGCGATCTGACCCGCCCTACGACGAAATGATACCCCCTACGATGTCTCTGCAGATGAAGGGGAGGAGCCCAATGGTGGAGCACGAGTCAACTGCCATGCCACGTCGGTCTCATCGAACGACGACTCCGACACTTCGCCCATCGTTCCTCATCAACAACACCCTGACAACGGCGAGCCAAGTGATGATGAGGAGTTCATCTCCACACCAGCACCCCAAGAACTCGAAGATGGGGGGCAGCCAACCATCGACGAGCTTGTCCAGATCAACCTTGGGACTGAAGACAATCCGCGCCCCACTTTTGTTAGCGCCATGCTGACAGAAGAGGAGCGAGAAGAGTACCGAAGCTTCTTGATGGAGTACCGAGATTGCTTTGCCTGGAACTACAAAGAGATGCCGGGGTTGGACCCTTGTGTCGCCACCCACAAGCTGGCGATTGACCCACAATTCCGTCCTGTCAAGCAGCAACCGCGACGCTTGCGTCCGGAACTCGAAGGTGATGTCATCGCTGAGGTAGACAAACTAATTGCTGCAGGTTTCATCAAGGAGGTCAAGTATCCACGGTGGCTCGCCAACATCGTCCCGGTGGAGAAGAAGAATGGGCAGATACGAATCTGCCAGGACTTCCGCGACTTGAATCGAGCCTGCCCCAAAGATGACTTTCCCTTGCCGATCCCGGAGATAGTCGTCGAATCCACCACCGGACACGGCGCACTATCCTTCATGGATGGTTCATCGGGCTACAACCAGATCAAGATGGATCGAGATGATGCCATTGACACCGCTTTCAGGACCCCGAAGGGCAACTTCTACTACATCGTCATGCCGTTCGGATTGAAGAACGCCGGCGCAACATACCAGCGTGCCATGACGTGTATTCTTGGTGATTTAATCCACCATTCGGTGGAGTGCTACGTCGACTACATGGTGGTCAAGACCAAAGAATGCGAGCATCATCTAGAAGATCTTCGAGTGGTCTTTGAGCGGCTACGACAACATCAACTCAAGATGAACCCGTTGAAGTGTGCCTTCGGTGTTCAGTCGGGCCTCTTCCTCGGCTTTGTCGTTCGTCATCGAGGCATAGAGATCGAGCCTAAGAAGATCAAGGCCATCATCGACATGCCACCACCCCAAGATCTCAAGGAGTTGAGGTCATTGCAGGGGAAGCTAGCGTACATCCGACGCTTCATCTCCAACCTCTCCGGACGCATCCAACCCTTCTCGAGCCTCATGAAGAAAGGAGCTCCGTTCGTGTGGGATGAGGGATGCCAACGCGGATTTGATGATATCAAAAGGTACCTCCTTAATCCACCTGTCTTGGCAGCTCCTGTCAAGGGGCGCCCACTCATTCTATACATTGCAGCGCAGCCTACTTCGGTAGGTGCTTTGTTCGCCCAAAACAATGACGAAGGGAAGGAAGTGGCCTGCTACTACTTGAGCCGCACCATGGTGGGAGCCGAGCGAAATTACTCTGCAATAGAGAAATTATGCCTGGCCCTAATCTTCGCGTTAAAGAAGTTGAGGCACTACACACTGAAGCACCAAATCCAGCTTGTCGTAAGAGCGGACCCCGTAAGGTACGTGCTAAGTCAGCCCGCGCTCATGGGGCGACTAGGAAAATGGGCGCTTCTCATGATGGAGTTCGATATCACCTTTGTCCCTCAGAAGGCGATCAAAGGGCAAGCCTTGGCGGAGTTCCTCGCGGCGCACCCGGTGCCAGATGATTCCCCTCTGATCACCGATCTTCCTGATGAGGAGGTCTTCACCGTCGACCTCGACGCACCGTGGGAGCTCTACTTTGATGGCGCCTCTCGTATGGAGACCGATGCTGATGGAGCCCCAAGACGAAGGGCAGGCGCATGTTTGGTGTTCAAGACGCAACAAGGAGGGGTGATGTATCACTCATTTTCCCTCCTCAAAGAAGAATGCTCAAATAATGAGGCGGAGTACGAGGCGCTCATCTTCGGCCTTCTCTTGGCGCTCTCCATGGATGTCCGCTCTTTACAGGCCTTTGGTGACTCCCAGCTCATTGTTCGTCAAGTCAATGACATCTACGAAGTTCGCAAGCCTGAACTGGTGCCGTACTACACTACGGCCCGGAACCTGATGGAAAAATTTCAACATGTTGAAGTGCTCCATGTCCCACGAAGCAGAAATGCGCCTGCTGATGCCTTGGCAAAACTAGCGGCAGCATTGGTGCTCCCGGATAATAAAACCATGCAGGTAAATGTTGAAGAAAGGTGGCTCCTCCCAGCTGTTCTGGAGCATATCCCGGCGGAGTACAAAGTCAACTCCATCATGACAAACACGGTGGAGGAAGACGAGTGGCTGCAACCCTTCCTCGACTACTTCAAGCATGGCAGTCTCCCCGACGACCCCGTCGCGAGGCGCCAACTACAACGACGACTCCCCTTTTATCTTTATGAAGCAGGTGTCCTATACAGGCGGTCTCATGGACAGGAGGTCCTACTTCGGTGCGTCAATCGAGGTGAAGCCGAGAAGATCCTCCAGGAGATGCACCATGGAGTCTGCGGCGGGCACCAAGGAGGAGCTAAGATGTATCATAGCATACATCTTGCAGGATACTACTGTCCCGGCGTCATGGCGGACTGCCTTCGGGTGGCCAGGTCATGCCACAACTGTCAAGTACATGGCGACTTCAAGCACCAGCCACCGGTCCCGCTTCACCCTACAGTTCCCTCTTGGCCATTTGACGCCTGGGGAATCGACGTCATCGTCCTCATTGACCCTCCGTCATCCGGGGGGCACCGTTTCATCCTCGCTGCGACGGACTACTTCTCCAAATGGGTGGAAGCCGTTCCACTACGGGAGGTGAAGAGCGACAACATCATCAAGTTCCTAGAGCGAAATATCATATATCGCTTTGGGATTCCACACCACATCACCTCCGACAATGCCAAGGCATTCAAGTCCAACAAGATGTACAGGTTCATGGAGAAGTACAAGATCAAGTGGAACTACTCCACCGGCTACTACCCTCAAGCCAATGGGGCGATCGAAGCCTTCAACAAGATGCTCGGCAAGATACTCAAGAAGACGGTGACAAGACACAAGAGAGTCTGGCACGATCGTCTCTTTGAGTCCTTATGGGCGTACCGCGTTACAGTCCGTACCCCGACGCAAGCTACTCCATTCTCTCTCGTTTATGGGAGCGAAGCAGTCCTGCCATTGGAAGTCCAGCTACCCTCTTTACGGGTGGCTATCCAGGAAGGGCTCACCCAAGATGAACAGGTACAACTTCGTTTCCAAGAGCTTGACGCCCTTGAAGAGGAACGACTCCATGCCCTGCAAAACCTAGAGCTCTATCGCCAGAACATGGTGAGAGCCTATGACAAGCTCGCCAAGCAACGTGTATTCCGGAAGGGCGAGTTGGTCCTCGTGCTCCGTCGACCCATCGTCATCACGCACAAGACGAAGGGAAAGTTCGAGCCAAAGTGGGAAGGACCATACGTTGTTGAGCAAGTCTACGACGGGGGTGCATACCAGCTTGTTGATTCCCGGGGAGCCCGGCCTATGCCCCCAATCAATGGAAGGTTCCTTAAAAAATATTTTTCTTAAAATGTTGCCTCTTTCATTACCTTTTGCTCGGGGAGACCCCTTTTCAGTGGGCTATCGGATCCATAATGCACTCTTCGTTGCATGTCGTGGATAGTTTCTTGGTCTCCCCAATTTTAACGGACTCAGTCCAACAAAAAAAACTGGCTTTCCTCTACCACATCATGCTGTTGATTGAAGTTTTGGCTACCCTAGGACTTGTCAAAGGGTGGCACAATGTGTCAAGTTGCAGGCAGAGCGGCCCCTACACCCACAATGCACGACACGTATCAAGTGTATGCTTCCGGAGGCAGCGGGGACGATTACTTGGGCACTTCTGAGTGCCGAGACCCCGCGCCCTTCATGTTTCCTGTCATACTTCATGTTCGCAGAGACTCGCATCCCAGGGGAGACTATAGGAAAAGATTCATGGTGGCTACCTGGCCCAATGCAAGTTGGTTCTGTACGTAGCCACGTGACAACCCTGGGGTACGCCACCAAAAAGCTCCAGATAAAATGCCTGAGGGTTTTCTTAGTCCACAGAGGTGAACAGGTGCCTTCCAAGTTCTCAAGGTGGGTCTTCGAGAAGTCATGAAAGAGCAATCCCCAAGCAGTGCAAGCAAAAAAAAGTTCAAGCAAGTTCATGAAGCCTGCGGCCAATCAATCAATCCGCACAAAAAATCCAGAATCTCCACGGAGCAGTAAAAAAAAACCCAAGAATCCAAGAAGCAGTCAAGTTGTCCCAAGCAGTACGAGAGTCACTGGAAAGAAAGCGGAAGGTACATGTTCACCATCCCTCAATAAGGCATGAAGAAAAATCGCCAAGCTGTTCTCCCAAAACCATCCACCCGGAACCTACCATACCCAAGTCTTCGGGTTCATGAGGCATGCGCAGGGGGCATGGCGGGCTGTGGGGCCCCTCTACATGATGATGGGCTAGAATATGAATTTCTGTTGCCTCCCGGAAGCATCCCGAAACACGGCGTCTTCATACACGTACACGGAGGCTTAAACAGTTGTGGATTTGTAATCGTCATGGTACTTCGACGATTCCCGATGACAAGTCCTTTGGTAGCCTTCTCGGATGTCACACCCATAGCTGGTGTATAATGGGAAAGCCAACATTTTAAAGCCCAACCAAATCTTCCTTTTTTGTTTTCTTCCTCTTTGTTCTCTTTGTTTTGTTGGGTATTTCTAGTTGTTGCGCTTCCCCAACATCTTTTGCAGGCAATGAATAGGTACTTCTCGGCGTTGCTGACGCCAACACGACATCGAGTCTCTACACCAACCAACAACACAGGCATCGGGGGCAACCCCGTACGCCTGTGGGCGTCGATGATATCCCGACGTCAACCTGCTATGCTGACGGCATCCCGGCAACCAATCATCTGCACCAACATGAACAATGGGTGTAGGAAGGAGGCACCTGAGCTCATAAGGGTGGTGCCTATGTCACTCCGGTACCCTGTCTCCAACAACAATGAAGTTTGGGGGCAATATCATCCCTCGATCATCCATAAGGCCGATGGTGTCCCGGCATACCACCTGGCGGTACACTCTCCATGGCGAAAGGGAGTTGTCAATGGTCTACCGGCGCTTCACCTACATCATCATATGAAGATAATGGGAGCAGTGCAATGCGCCAGTGCGGCCAGCATGAATCTGTGAAACCATCCGATCTAGTCATCTGGCACCGCAGCAGTTAAGCGGTCATGACAAGTTCGGTAAAATCTATTTTGTTTTCAGGACAAGGCATGATGTTTCGCCACGAAATGAAGACGAAGTAGGGCTGTCTCGTCGGTTAGCATCGTCCATTGGGCAATCGCAACGAGCTCCCTAAAGAATGCACGTGCAGAAGAACATACCTGCAACTACATGCCTTCATGGAGATCAAACATTCGCTTCTGGAGATGGTGTACATGGCGTCCGCAACACGTTGTCCTCGCAACGAGAAGCCTCCTACCTCGGCGGCGACGTTGTGCTGTGGTGGCGGCAACCACTACGATGAGCAACGAAGCCCATGAGTCCACCGTCGTTATCAAAGTTACGCGGCACACTAATTTTTTTCCTCATTCTTTCCCTTTTTCCTTTTATTTTCTACACAGGTACAATCTAGCGGATGCTCAGGATACGCGTGCAAGCAACGGTGGAGCCGGCTGGACGAAGCTGGCGACGCGGTGGAGTTAGCACAGTGTACAGAGGAGCTGGGCGAGCACCGACCCTGAAGGGGCAGCAGCGTCCGCCGAAGTCATTGTGGCCGGCGCTCACCGCCGGAGGCGGAAACAGCGATGGTTCAAAACCAGCACGAGCGAATGCATGACTTACTCAGTGCAATCCGTGAATGCGTGCGTGCATGGGCCATGCATCTAACCCTTCACACATGCATCTACGCGTACTTTGGTTTGTTTGTCTGTTACACAGGTAAAACACGGCAGGCGGTCAAGATACACGTACCCAGACGCGGGTCGCCGGCCTCGGTGTTCGTAACGGCCGCAGTCGAGCCAGCCGGGTACCTGATGAGCAAGAGAGGATCGTGCACGTAGCGAGCCGGAAGGACGACGGCGCACAAGCAAGTCTGCTGAGGCGAACGCTGGGCTTTGGAGGCGGATGCAACACAGCTACCTCATTAGCGTGAAATAAAGCCGCGTAAAATAAAAATAAAAAAAATCATGAGAGCCATCATCTTGTTATTGCTAGTTTAATCGGTGATACAAACTTAATCAAACCCACTGGAACTAACTTAATCAAATTCACAGGAACTAAACAATCGGTTGTTCGGCGCGTCCTAAAACGAACCTTATTTCACTAAGCCAAATTTTGTGTAAGACTAATGAGCAGCCCTTCGTCACGGGAGCAGAACTGCACACGATGATGGCACGGACCAGACCCTCAGCCAAGAGGACGGTAAGACATGACGATCGCGATCTCTGGAGGAGTGCTGCCAGCCGCCAAGAATGCGCTCGCCTCTTCACGGCGTCTCGCATACAAATCGGTCTCCTCGGAAGAGATCCGAACTACGTGCTCGTGAGCTCTAAGGTTCTGGCTGCAGGATGTCATCATCTCGGTCAAGACCGTCGCACGCTTCTCAGCTTGCGCCGCCAACTTCGCATGCTTCTCGGCAAGGGCCGTGTTATCCTCAACAAGCTTGCGGTGTCCCTCGGCCATCCTCCGATGAGTTTCAGCTTGCTCCACCTGCCGGCGGTGGATGGACGTCAGGTCGGCGAGGCGTTCCTCCAGACGTGGCCCATCCTCTTCAAGACGGCGACGTCCAGAAGCGATTTCCACAAGAGCTGCATCAAGTTTACCTATCAGGGAGATCACACGCTCAGGTGCGGGGGCGTCTGCAGGAGCGGCGTCACCATCCCCTCGAAGCCGAGCAACCACCGCCTGGAGGCGTCCAATTAGGACCTCGAGATCGGGCGGGGTCTTGCTCCCGTAGCGGCTCTTCCACGGCCCTATTGCTGAGGTGATCATCTCTATGGCTTCTTCCTTGTCCATAGGCCGCTCTTGAATATCAGCAAGTTCCCAGTTTATATATTTCTGGCTAGCTGCCGGGAGGACGAGGCTGGCGTAGGTGTCTTTTCAGCCGGAGGAGCTTTAAAGCTCTCAAACGTGACGCCCTCCTCTCCAATGAGCTTCTGGTGATTTGACACCAAAGCCCGGAGTTCCTTAGCTTCGGAAGAGCAAAAGTCGTCCAGGTTTGGTGCGTCACTCGCGACACCTAAAAAAAAGTACACGAGAAATATATGTAAGAGAAAAAAAAGGGGGGTCATCCAATGGACATGCATGTGGCAAGAGCAACGCCTACCTGCAGGAGGAGGTGATCTGGGCTTCTTGGAGACTACCCCAACATCTACATCGCCAGGTGATCGCTTGTTGCCCACTTCTGTTGCACCGGTTGATGGTGCCGGAGACAAAGACTTCTCCGCCGGGCTACCTGTCATCGGTGGCCCTGACTTCACCACCGGATCATGCACCGACGGCGGTGCAAGTGTCACCGCGGGAGCATCCTTCACTGGAGACGTGGCCTAGGCCACAGGCTGCTCAGTCATCTCCATCGCCTTGGCCAAGAGGCGCTGAGCGCCGTCGCTCACGACGACGTGCGGCAATACATCCTCTAGCTGGTCCTGCGTACAGGAGGAAGAAGATAGTTAAAATAAAAAAAAAGGTATGAAAAAAAAGGTATGTCGACATTCTTTATTTTACCTCAGGGATATCCAACGGAGCGTCGGAGTCAATAGCAATGACGGTTCCTTCGGAGGTTTTGGAAGTGTGGTTGGGTCGGTGGCGTGAACTCCGCGGCGCCGTGCTGCCCGGCGGCGGCAAGGGCGGCGACAAACAGGTGTACTCCACCGTGTCGGACCTGCTTCCCGACCTAGAAGGCGCCATAGGAGCTGAGCGATCCTTGTGACGGCGGCTACTGGATGAACCTCCGGCATCGCTGCTGCCGTAGTGCTTCGACGTCTTGGCATCACCTTTGCCATGGTCTGACTTGTTCGGCCTGTCGCGACCCATCCTAGCAAGATACAATAAATGAAGGGAAGTCATAGGAGATCGCATGCATGCAGAGTCGCCTAATCGCCAACGCCAAAGAGAAAAAGTAGAGACTAGTTAGCAGCGGCATACCTAGCTGGACGGAAGAACTTGGCTGGATGGGAGCACGTCTCCGCGATCGGATCTCAGTATTTGGCCGGCGCCAGAGGAAGGTGGGTACGAGGCCAATGTACGGAGCCCTTAGCTATATTTATAACCCTGGCCGCCCATGCAAAATCACAACGACCTCGCCGTTTGTAGAGGATATACGCAGGCAAGTCGTTATGATGTGAATTAGGCTGCACACGTATGATGCACCGAAAAAAAAAATCATCACCAAATAAAGTCCGACCTGCTATGCGCTCGAACTTTCTTCGGTGAGGGGGCATTTGTTCGATGTATTTTTGTGATTGCCATTTTCAAAAGATATAAGTATAAATGTTTTTTTTAATTGCAAGTTATACACATCTATCTTTTATATTGGATGTACATGTACGTGCATGCACCAGCTAATCCTTGGTTTATCTCCACGTGCATGCATGCACGTTGATTTTGCCAACGTACCAACCAGCGTATATTGTTGATTACATGCATGGTATGAGCTACATCACTCACGTATTTGATCAGGTACCTAGCTAACATTGCAGATGTAAAGGCCCGGTGTAGCTCCTGTCGACGCTTCGCTGAATCGTATATACACCCGAACGTCCACGTCGTCAGTTCCAAATACCCATATACCGGAGCCTTGACCGGCGTGTATTGTACTTTTCCGAATGGGCGCTGATAGGCGCCGGTGCGCCGCCGAAAGTTTCGGCCGGTCTAGCCCAGGGCGTTGGATGTGAGCCGCGCGGGTCGTTGGATCCAGAAAAAAAAAACGAATCGCCCCCGGCTTCTTCTTCCTCCCGCACGCACGCATACACGCAGGAAAAAAACGGATCTCCGCGGGTCAGCCTCCTCGTGCTCGACCTTGGACGCCGCGTCGCAGCTCACCGGGGCCGCTCGCCGTCGCAGCTCGCCGGGGCTGCTCGCCATCGCAGCTCACCTGGGGCGTTCGCCGTATGCAGCTCCGTCGGGCCGGGCGTGTCTCCCTCCCTCTGGTTGCAGCACCGCCGGGTGAGGGTTCCAGCATTGTCGCAGTCCGCCATCATAGCTCGCCGCGTGCCCGTCGCAGCACCGCGCGCCCATGCAGCTCCGTCGCCGCCGCTCACCATTGTTAGCTAGCAGTTCTCGGTTTGAAGCTTTTTTAGAAGCGCGTTGTAGCTTTCCTCCAAGCCGGTTGCAGCTTTTTGTCGCTGCGAGATGCCGACCCCCAACTACCTCATATCCAGTTGAAGCATTTTTCAAGCTGGTTATAGCTTTCGTGGCTACCGGATGTAGCATTTTTCAGCACTGGTTGCAGCTCTGACGTACATCCGTTGAAGCCCCTACTTCTTTTGATTCCAACAAAAAATGTTGTTGGTTCCAGCTCTCGATTTGCAGGTTGTAGCAAAAACAAAAGCTGGTTCCAGCTCTGGGTTTTGTCGGGACAAAAATCATTTGCTGGAAAAGCATTGCTGGTCGCTGCTTCCGCCGGTTGCCGTGGTAGCAAAAAACGATGCTAGTTGTAGCAAAATCCTGCTACGGTTGCAGCAAAACATCGTTGTCGTCGTCGCGAGGGTCCGAGCTCCGCCTGATGGATGTAGCAAAAAGCTTCGCCGGTGGTAGCAAAATTCAACTATGGTTGCAGCTTCCCCCTTGTTGTGCAGTGCCATTGAAGCTTTCTATGTCTATGGTTGAAGCTTTTTTGAATGGCCGTTGAAACTTTTTTAGGTGACGGTTGCAACACTTTTATACGTGGGGTGGATCCGGGCATGGCGGGCAGGCAGTTATGGTGGGCGGCGAGGGAGCGCCCTGGCCGCCGGCGATGGAGCTTGTGGTGGCCCAGTCGCTGCCTGGGAGGAGGAGGAGGGGAGGGTATGCGCGTCCTTGAAGGCTGTAGGTTAGGGATGGATCTGGCCATGGCAGCAGGCAGCCATGGCGGCCGGCAAGGGAGCGCCTGGCCGCCGGCGAGGGAGCGCCTGGCCGCCGGCGATGGAGTTCGTAGAGGCCCAGTCGCAGCTCGAGGGAGGGGAGGTGCGCGCACGTAGGCTGAAGGTAGGGGATGAAGGCACGTAAGTAAGAAGGCGGGGATCGCGCGGGCGCGTTTGCCAGCGTGGCATGCGAACCGGCGGAACGGTTCGGCCGGTGCGCCGTTTGCAAAAACTTCCCTTTCCGAATACCCGAATACTTGACTAATGCATGTATGCACTAGTTTAGTCTGGGCTGGCCGTGGCGTGTTAAATATGGCTGAGTTCTACACCGTGTACATGCACGTATACAATTACCCACAACTGATCAAGCCAGCAAACTTGTGAGCTACGTACGAGGGTTGCAAGCAAACGTGTGGATCAGATGGCCGGCCCACCGGCAGCTGTGTAGCTCAGGTACGTACGAGTTTGGTTTTGTTTTTCCTTGTGCAGGCGTACGCGCTAAGAAAGGGAGAAGATAAGCACCAACAGAGCTCGTAGACGGGATTTGATCTCTATCTTCCCACGAATATCGGAACAAACTCTCGCGCTCTGCTTATCTCCCTTCCCTATAAATACAGAGGCACAAGGCCATCAATCGGGGCTCACGGAGGCACGGCCAGAGGAGAGGAACTCACGCACGCACACATCCATCGCACAACACCTCCAGCACCCATCCATTGTCATCTCACGCACACATCCATTCATCAAACCACGCAGCAGTCCATCCATCCACAACTCACGCACCCATCAATCGGGACTAACGGCCAGGCTGAGGGAAGAACGCACGTAGAATCCTCACGCATCGGTCGGAGGCGGAGTGGATCGCCTCTGGCAGAGTTTCAGGCGGCTGCATCCCGGGAGCAAGGCGAGGAGGAGGAGGCGAACCACCATGGAGGCCAAACTCGTGTTCCCGAAGGGTAAAACTTTGATCTAACAAATCTCTTTCCTAGTTCTTTCTTGACATATAGCATGCACGCACACAAGTCGGGAGCGTTGCCTTCGGCAACGTCCGCATGATTGGACCGCCGCCGGAGATGGAGCCGCCGGACTGGAAGATGAAGTCAACGTCGCCGGGGATGGTCTTCACCAAGCCAGCGTCCCAAAGAACGACGAGGAGGTCGCCATCACCACCTGCCGTCCGCCTCGTCACGATGGTTCGGCCAAGACGACGACGCGGAGCACGCCACGGAGGTCGATGCCTCGGAGGTCAACGCCACGAAGGCCGCCCCTGCTCATCACCGCTAGACGGTGGACGCCACGGAGATCGCCATCATCACTCGCGACCGCTTTATCACGATGGTGCTGCGGAGGACGACGATATGGAGCACGCCACGAAGAGCTTGTCGTCGATGTCGTCAAGCCGGCCCCATGGAAGCCGACGACACAGAGGTCGCCGAGATGTCATCCCCTTCGTCACGGTGGCTCCATGGAGCTTGACGGCATCGAGGACCCCATCACTCCTCACGTCTACTTCATCATGATGAGGCAGCGGAAGACGACGAAGTGGAGCATGCCACGACGTCGCCCGTTGTCCATGTTATCAAGACGCCGCCATGGAGTGGAGGTCGATGGCACTGAAGTCGCCATCACCGTTCTACGGAGCCCGCGTCTGCTTCATCGCACAAGAGAAACATCATCCAAGAAGAAGCACGCCTATCACACCGTGCGTTCTTCCGTGAAGACGGAGCACTTGCCGGCGGCTCCTTGAGGTGGACGCGTTGAAGACATCGTGCAACCCGTAACATCGCCGAAGCACTCGCCGACGGTTCTTCGTTGGCACCTACCAGCAACATCGAGCAACGGTGCAGCCAATGTTGTAACGGAAGCAAACGATGCCCTACCGCTGAGCCGACGCCTCGCCGGGTCCGCCTTTCCCTCGTCATAGCAGGATCCGGTTCGACGGCCGGCTTCCCAGCACCGGGAGACCACCTTGTGCCACGAAGTGCCCCTAAACTATCGTTAATGGTGTGAGTGAATTAGTATGCA
Organism: Triticum aestivum; assembly: GCF_018294505.1. Classification (NCBI taxonomy): domain Eukaryota; kingdom Viridiplantae; phylum Streptophyta; class Magnoliopsida; order Poales; family Poaceae; genus Triticum; species Triticum aestivum. Next base: position 95,059,742 of record NC_057801.1, read on the forward strand.
CACTATACCTCATGTGCACGTGCATGGGCCATGCATGTACGTGCATGTTGGCTGGATGGCAACGTACGCGTTCATTGGATTCACAAAAGGAAATGCATGGAAGAAGCTACACATGAGCTATCACCCGAAGACGACTCCAAGGAAGCTGTTCGACACCATCTGCTTCGTCATGCTTGGTGTCGCCAAAGATGGAGACGCGCCGCACCCCACCTCCTGCTTGTCCACCCCGTCTTAATGTAGAGCTCTGAAGATGAACATGTGAGCACGGCGACGTCCACTCCGCGCCCGGACGCGAAGTGAAGGCTGGGGTCCTACACCACGATGCCATGATTCAGATGGCCTCCTACCCCCGTGTCGCTGCTCCGGCGCCACACTCATTCGGAGGCCGAAGCCGAGCAAGTCGGCGCCGCCCGAGGACAAGATGCGGCCGCTGGGCGACGCGACTTCAACAACAACACCGCTCCTCTACGATTTCGTGCGACGATGCCTTGACTACGCCGACTGCCATGGACTCGGCGTCTGGCCGGGACGAGGTGTCGACCACTCAGGCCGTGCTGGGCGAGCAACGCAACGGTCACACACCGACGCCGGTCTCCATCGACAATTACTCCCGCAGGGTGTAGACCCTTGTACACCCCGAGAAGCTACTGGTCGTCGAGAAGTCCGAGCCAAGCGTGATCCATGCTACCCCAACAACAACTCCTCCAACGCCGTCAAGACCGACGAGGCACGACGGCGAGGGCGAGCGTGGCCACCGCAAAGGCTACGCTACATGTGGCGCGTGTACCGACGAGGACACGGGCTCTGCCGCCGCCAACACACACACATCACCACCATCATGCATGGAAAACGCGAAGCGAAGACGACGAAGACGACCACACAGCTCAATCGGAGGTATCCCGCGGAGCAACCCGCGGGAGTAATTAATCGGGAGTCTTTCGAGGCCCCGAGAACCAGGAGATCACACAATCGCCACAGCCAGCTTGGCCGTGCTAGTAGGCCACGGAGCGCACCGTTTTTTTATGGGATATTGTAGTTTTATTTATCCAATGAGATTAATGAAATACATGTTCCCGTATATCTTTTCCTTTTGTGTACTACGGTACACTGGCACGCCCGCATACACAGTTTTCTTTCCCCGGCGTCTGAGAGAAACACACTCCCTTCTTCCCTTCTCCCCGGAGTCCTTAGATGATGTTTTTCTCGTGTCAAACACTACATACGAAGCAAAATGAGTGAATCTATACTCTAAAATATGTCTATATACATCCGTATGTGATAGTCCATTTGAAATCTCTAAAAAGACAACTATTTAGAAACGGAGGGAGTACATACGTCACGTGAATGGCTGGAATACGTTAAAGACTTGAGGCGTTTTCTACAAATTTCCCATGAGTGAGCTCTTTCCTTCCTTCCCTTCCACAATCGGCCGCCGTGACAGCGCGGGCTCCCCTTTCGGCCAGGTGCCACCCGCACACAAAGCCCTCCTCATGGAGCCGTCGGCGCCTCCGCCCCCACCACCGCAGCAGCTGCGCCTGCGAGTCTTGGACAATGACAGGCTCTCCCCGGCGCCCCGCAGCCTCGGGCATCGTCCCTGCCGCTCTCTGGCCTCGACGCCGACCGCAACGTGCTCGGCATCTCCTTCCGTACCGTCCGCTTCTTCCATGCCCAACCGGTCTCCCTCGTCCCACTCGACGTCCTCCAGGCAGCGTTCGCCCATGCGCTCGGCCTCTTCCCGCAGCTCGCCGCTGCTCGACCACCTCGCCAGTGCTCGACCACCTCACCAGCGGCATCCCGGGCGCCTGGTAGAACTTGGACGGCGCCCTTCCACTGGCAGATTGGCCGTCGAATTGGACGGGGAGAAGCTGTCCTCCGACCAGCACATGATCTCGCGACTCGCAGCGGAACGCTGCCGTGGCGAGGCGGCGGCCGGTCTGGACCCTGGAGAAGCACCACGGCGTCCTCTATTAAGCCAAGATTTGGGAATCAGGAAGGCTAGCAAATTAGAGTAGAGCGCTAAAAGAGAGCGGGTATGATTTTGAGGGTTGCTCACCCTCCGTTCCTAAATAGATGACTCAACTTTGTATTAAGTTAGTACAAAGTTGAGTCATCTATTTTGAAACGAAGGGAGTATAAGTCTTTGTAGAGATTTCACTATGAACATATGGATGTATATAGATGCATTTTAAGTATAGATTCATTCATTTTGTTTCGTATGTAGTCCATCTAATGAAATCTCCACAAAGATTTATATTTAGGAAGGGAGTATTTATGAAATCGGCGGCTCCTAGCAGGTCCAACCACGACTGAAGCCATGGTGCCCAAAAATTCGCTACGTCTATCTTCTGCCAGCGTGGCACCTTGATTGTTGAAAGGTAGGTTAGATCTGGACCTAACTATGTTGAAACTAGGCATTATGCACCCAGAAACTTCATGTTGTATGCAGGTAACACAATCTACAGTCATCATATATTTGTGTATGCTGTCAATGTTTTCATGAGGCACATATCATTTGTTGCTCGTTTGTGTTTTTAGCATATATAGTGATGCCAAAGTAATGTACCTATGAGAGATACATCTCAGCATCTGTTGCTTAACTTGCAGCAATTCTGGACTGAAGGATCATTGGAGAAGAACAACGCTCTGGTTGAATAGCTGAAGCAGTATGGTGTTGTTCGAACAGGTAAAGTGGCAGAACTTTGTCCAACTGAGATTTTGTCCTAACTGCTGCCATCTTCGTGTATTCGTATCATAGGTAGTGGTTACTTGACTTCTTGCTTTGCAATGATGGTTGGGCCAGACGGTTGCGCAGTGGGGATTGAACACATTCCTGAACATGTTGCTGCTTCAACTGAAAATGTCGAACCGAGTGTTGCAGAACAAGGACGGATGGATATGCAGCTGTGCACTCAAAGTAAGACACGAGTCGAACTCGAGAAATAGCTGTATTTGTTTGATGTATGAATACAATTTCGGTCAACAATCTCACATGCACACCTGACCAATTTTCTCTCCGACTGATGGCTGTGTCTCCCCCCCGCTCCCCCTCCCTCCCCACCGCCACCTAGCCACCTTGCCCCTAGCCAACTTCCGGCCACCGCAGCCTCCCCCCATGAACACACACCCATCACCAACCCCTTGGATGCGCTGCTCCCCTCTGTTGCGCCACCACCATCACCTTTCTTTGACCCCTCCTACGTCAAAGCTGGGCAGGTGGCTCTCCGCTGCTTCCTGGGATGCGGCAACGCCATGGGCCTCGAGTTCGAAGATGACTGCAGTTACTACTGCCGCCTTGCAGTCACCACTCCGGCGCCGCACCTTGCATCGCCCCTCTACATCGTCTTTGAGTTCTCCACCCGACACCTTGACGCCATCTCTGTGGCTGCTCTGCTCCAAGCTGCCCTGGGCGGCTGCGCCGCTGACTTCTTTGTCGCCATGTGCTCCCCCCTGGTCTTCCGTTTCCATGTTGCTTCCCCGCAGGTCGCGGAGATCATCCTAGAACAAGAATCTATCCGCCACTGTAACTACGCCTTCTCTTTTGCTTGCTCACTCGCTCTGCTTCCACCCATGCCTGAAGCGGCTGCCTCTTGCATGTCACTCGCCACCCTCATGCAAATTCCAAAAGATCTCTATCTTCACTTTGAAGGTGTGGTCGCCACACAACTCCGGTCTGCTGTCACCATTGACCCATGCCGCAACCTCCATGGCTGCCGCATGTACGCCCGCGTCATCCAATTCCCGTTTTCCCTCACCGCCGACTGCATGGCCCTCATACTCACTCGTCTCTTCGGAGGCTGCTTCCTCTACTACAACGTTCTGCATGATGGAGACTCCTGCTTCTCCTTCACCATGGCCAACCCAGCTGTCGCCCACCTCATTGCATCCATGGGCGATTTCCATAAACGGGGCATGTTGATCCGCTTCCCTTCACCGCCTACTCTGTGTGGACCTGGACGCTCGTTCGTTGGAAAGGTCGGGCCGCTCGTGCATGTCTCCAAGGCTTCCTCTCCGACGACGAACATCTCTGCTTCATCGCCTCAACGACAACGACCCTTGACCTGCCCAAGGTTAGACGCCTTCGGCCTGGTATTAGCTTTTTTTTACCGTATGCTACATGCTAATCACCCTAATCGGCTGCCCACACATGTGCATTACACCTCTCACATCCACTACTTCTGGGTCACCTTCATGCCTCTCTCGGTTAGCCCTAATGAACTACTAGTCGAGTCAGCACTAAACCACTGTTTTTTGGTCAAACAAGATTTCCATGCAATAAAGGTTGATCATTTTCAAAACTGGCATCTTCTCCCGCTTGGCAAAATTTCAAATCCTCAGGACTAGGTAATTGGGCTTCTCTGGTTTTGTCTTTTTCTCTTTGACCACCTTGACGTCACGGTCTCTCACCTCTGTCAACACCTATCACACTATCAATCCTTTTCATACACCCCGCTCCAGCCACGCCCCGTCTCCGTCCTGGGACCTATGTGCCACCCAGCCCTCACAAGCCCTGCCCGACCCCAGCCGCCCTCACGGGCAAGCTGCACGTCCCCTCATCCATGCAGGCGCCCCGGTCCCTCTCCATGCACAATGATGATTGCGCAGCGGTGTCAGGCGGACCAAATCCACCAAAAGATCCGTACGCAACACACATAGACATGCATGCGTGTGTCGCTCTCGCTACATCCCAGACCCCCCCCCCCTTTTGTCTCTCTGTCTGTGCCAAATCTGGCCACCCCACTCCTCCCCCCGCGTCTAATCTGGACGGCGCAGCGCCGCCCCTGTCTCCCCCCCCCGCCTGGCCACTGTAGCCACTCCGTGTCAGAAAGCCGCGTTGGGAACCGAAGAGACCGCGCGGTCATGCGCTCGCGCGCGCACGCCGCCCCCTCAACCTACTTGTGGCCAGCATCTAGCTCTCATCATCGCTTCTGCACCTGCTCTGCAGCCTATGCCATCGGCTCGGTCACCACGCCACGCCTCCAGGTCACCTCCACCACTGCCGCACGCCTCCAATCACGCCCCCTGCCACAAGATACGCCGCCCACGCGGTCCAACAGCGCCACGACGACCCCATATCGAGACGCCCTCCTCTCCTCCCCCATGCCGACAGCCACCCACAGCCATGCCCCGTATATATACCATCCGGCCCCTCTCCCCTCTCCATCACCATTTTCTTCCTCCACACTCCTCACGCAAGAAGAGACGTTGCTTCCGCTGTCTCGCGCTCGACCACTGCATTGAGGCCTGTCGAGACCCCGTGCACTGCACTCGCTGCTGGCGGAACGTCCACCGCAGCCGCGATTGCAGGTACCTCTGGATCTGGTCGTTATTTCCCCCTCTTCCCGACGTTTTTAGTTCAAGCCCTAACCCAACCTTCTGTCCTCGCAGTATGAACCCCGGCAGCTCATCCTCGATTGTGTGCCGCGCCCCACGCACCCTCATGATCGGAGAAGTCCCCATCATCTTGTCTGAGTCGTTCCCTGTCGTCTGCGTCCCCTCCCTGTTCGTCCTCCATGGCGTCCCCGTCAACTCCGACGGGGCCCCCTGCCTTCCCCCTCACCACCATGCACAGCTACACCCCCTCACCGTCACGTACATATGCACCTCCTCCTTCCCCCACCACCCCTCACCACCACCTCCACCACAACAACCCCTCACCTTTCGACACCCATGCCCTTTGGGATCACCTCTCTGACATCTTCACCGCATCCCAGTATGCCAGAGCTGAGTCTCACGTCTCAGACTCTGAGCCGGGCGAGGAGCTGCCTCGCCCGGAGCGGGAGGCCGGCCTGCAACCCCCTTACAGTGACATGCCTTGTCCACTGCCCTCGTCGCGACGCCTTCGCACACCTCCAAAACCCCGACCCCAACCCCACCCCACTCATCCGCCGTGCTATCCAGCACACCTGCAGCAACCCTGCCTTCATCTTTGGCGGGTCTTGGTGCGGGATCGCTTGCATCACCTTCCACACCCCTGCTGCACGCAACGATGTCATCCGTCACAGCCCCATCGAGTTCGAGGGCAACATGGTCACTATAGAACCAGTAGAGCACGCCGACCGTTCCATCACCATTTTCACTGACCTCGCTAAGATCGAGGTCTCTGAATTTCCACACGAACTCTGGCACAATGATGGCATTCGATTCGCACTTGCCTTTCTTGGTGACGTCTGTTCCGTCGATGACTTCTGTCTTCACAACATTGACTACACCTCTGTCCACGCGCTCGTTCTGCTCCAGTCAGGAAGCCAGCTCCCCCGGGCCTAGTCATCCAGCTCCCACCTATCAATGAGATCAAAATAGCCAAGGTCGTCGAGGTCTCTCGCTGGCACCACGGCGACGGTGCCAACCCCTTTGGTGGCGATTCCTCCGATGGCGACTCTGCCCCCCTCTCCCAGCGTGGCTCACCATGCCCGCTCTCCCCCGATCACTTAGCTCCTATGGTCTCCGCCGTTCGGGCTAGCTGGAGGGCTGACCCCACCTACGGCGGCACCAGGCCGGTGGCCAGCCCATGCACCACTGGTGCACCTGCTCACCCTGCCTTCCCTGGCAGCGCCGCCTGTGACCCTGCTTTGTCGGCTGTCCTCCCACCTCCTGGCTCTGCACGAGACCCACTAGTCGTCTCTGATGATGATTCGGTTGGCTCCGAGGGCATGCACGTCCCCCTCCTGCATGCAGCCACCATGGACTCCCTGGACACGGTCCATGCGCCTGCGGGGGCTGCACCGGGCCCACCTGTCATCCGCCTACTGCCCAGGGTGGCTGCTGTTAGCCCACCTGCTCCCACCGTGGACGTGGTGGCTGCCGAGTCGGCTGGCTGTGTCCTGCCTTCGGACACGTCGGCCTTTGCCGTCTTTGCTCCGCCATCCAATGCACTCCCCGCACCGGCCACCTTCACGTTCTCTGCAGGAGAATCTTCACGCGCCAACGGTAATTCCCTCCCCCCTCCGCCGTCGTTCCTTTCAACCCCGATACAAGTTTTTGCCTCTAACAAGGCTTCTGCTTTGACGGATACAGCTCTCCCTCTCCAGGATCTTGACACCCATGAGAGCACCATTCGCAAGGAGCGCCGTAGGTCTGCTTGCGACCACTCGGTCTCCAAGGACAAGCTACGGCATAGTGCACGCCTCGCTGCCAAGGAGTCCAAGTACTCTCCCATGCTCCCTAAAGCCATTAAGGCCAAGGCGGCTCGCCTCTCTGCTTCCGACGTCAACACGGCCATTGGCCACGCCATCCAGCACACCTGCCTTGACGCCGCCAACGACCCTCCTGCCTCTGCCCAAGACCTGGCCACCATCGCGCTTCTCTGTGGCGCGGACGACGGCCACCTTGACGCCATCCTCTCCTTCGAGGATGCCGCCTCCGGTGACGATGCCGAGCCATGATTGCTACCCCAGCCATGCACGGTCCCTCCATGTCCGGGGCCCACTGGAAGTTGACGTCCGTTGTTGTATGCCATGATTACTATGTAACGCTGCCCTTTTGGTCTTTGTGGGTGTTGGCCTTTATTTTCCGTGCTGCTATACCAACTACTATCGTAGAACCCCTGTACTCCTTTCGCTTTAAGTGATGTCGTACGTGGTGTCCGTAAAACTTTTATGAGTAACGATGTAATCTCTATTTGCTCCTGGAATGTCCGTGGTTTGGGAGATCACGATAAATGCGTCGCTGTCCTATCTGAACTATTAGCAATCAACCCTCACATTGCCCTCTTGCAAGAATCTAAACTAGAATCCTTCTCTGATGCCAAATTACGCTCCTTTTTACCCCACCACCTGGACCAAGTTTTCTCGCTGCCCGCCATTGGCACGGCCGGCGGCACCATATCTGCAGTCAACTCCTCCTCCCTCCAGGTCATCTCGCAGTCCCACCTAAACTTCTCCTCCATCGTAAATCCTACGATCAACTGCATGTGCCCTTGACATCGCCATCACCAACATCTACACCCCCTCTACCCATGCCCTCAAACCAGCCTTTCTTGACGAACTCCTCTCGATCGCACAACCAGATAATGCTCCCTGGCTCGTTCTTGGAGATTTCAATCTCCTACGCTTCCCTTCTGACAAGAACAATCCCACCTTTCGACAATCAGAAGCGAATGCTTTCAATCAGGCTACCGATACCCTAGCCCTCATTGAGCTGCCACTCCTCGACCGACATTTTACGTGGTCTAATAACCGATCCTCGCCCACGTTAGAAAAGATCAATCGCGCATTCTTTAATCTCGCTTGGGCAGATGCTTTCCCTAACACCTCCTTGTCCTCCCTCACACGTTTCACCTCTGATCATGTTCCCCTGCTTGTACACGTCACCACTACGATCCCACGTCCTAACTTCTTCAAATTCGAGCCTGGCTGGTCCAAATTTCGCCCATGCAACGACATCATCACACGATGCTGCTCATCCTCGCTTTCCCCTTCAACCAACTCGGCCGCTAACCTTGCAGCTGCACTCAAAAAATCACGGTCCGAACTCAAAACTTGGACACATTCTCGCATTCCCACCCCCTCCGCGAATCACGCTGCAAAGCTGCCATCTCAGCCCTGGATCATACTGAAGAATGCAGGCCCCTCTCAACAACCGAACTCCTCACTCGCATGATCATCATCTCTCTTCTCAAATGCACTATCCAGGAAAAAATGCAGTACTGGCGGTGGCGTGCCAAGGTCTCCCGGGCTATCAATGGTGGGGAAAATACAAAATTCTTCCACGTCTCTGCCTCACAACACCTGATGAAGGAAAAGATCTTCACTCTTACTCACAATGGACACGACTTCTCCTCTCATCACCAAAAGGCTAAGATCCTCCGTGACTTTTTTGTGTCTGTCATTGGCACTCCTATCAATACGTCCTGGTCGTTCAACCTTCTCGACATCTACCCTAACCCTACTCATGGCCAACATGTTTTGCATGAAAAATTCTCGGACGAAGAAATAAAGTCAGCATTCTTCCAAATGAAACCTCAAGCCAGCCCTGGCCTAGATGGATTTGGGCCTGCATTCTACCGTACCTTTTGGCCCACCATCAAAAATCTTGTGCTTCCCTTCTTCGCCCAATTCCATCAAGGCACGGCCGACACAGAACGCGTAAACCAGGCTCACGTCATCCTTCTTCCAAAAAAAGACCTACCTACATCGCCGGATGCTTTCCGACCTATCTTGCTCCAAAACTGCCCAATCAAGGCTGTTGCCAAAGTGCTGACCACTCGTCTAAAGCCCTTCATTCCTCTGTTGGTCCATGGAAATCAGACAGGGTTTATCCCAGGGAGGAATATTGCTGAGAACTACATCTTTGCCGCCGATCTTATCAGCTCTTGCCATACTCTAAAAAACCCCACTATGGTGTTCAAGCTAGATTTCAGAAAAGCCTTCGACTCTGTTGCAGGGCCCACACTTGACAAGATCCTCCTCACCCGGGGTTTTCCCCCCATCTTTCGCAGATGGATCCAGAACATCCTTGTTATAGGAAAAACTGCCATTCTTCTCAATGGAGTCCCAGGAAACTGGATCGATTGCAAAAGTGGCCTACGTCAGGGCGACCCAATCTCACCCTACCTCTTTCTCATTGTAGCAGACCTGCTCCAGCAACTCTCCTCAGACACGCACATGCCTCGCTCCACCACCCCATCTTCTCTCATCTCCCCCTACCGTTCTCCAGTACGCAGACGATACGCTAATCGTTGCTGCCGCCTCGCCCGATGCCGTCGCTGCTCTAAGGATAATCCTAACCAACTTTGCAATGCTACTAGGCTAACCATCAACTTCTCCAAAACCACGCTCGCAACCCTACACACTGATAACACCGTTGCTAACAGCATAGCCACTGCCATGGGATGCTCTCGCGCGCCCTCCCCCCAAACCTACCTAGGCCTCCTCTCTCCCCTACTCAGCCTCCTTCCAATGCCTTCGACCCCATACTAGAACGCTCACGCAAGCTGCTGGCCGGATGGCGTGCAAAGTTGCTTGACAAAGGTGATCACCTTGTTATAATCTCCGCTGTCCTCGACTCCCTCCTAACCTACTTCATGTCAGTCTTTCGTATCCCAAAAAAGGTTTTAAAACCCCTAGACTCCATTCGTCGAGCTTTCTTCTGGGCGGGTGAGGATTCATGCTCAGGAGCCCAATGCCTTATTGCATGGAAAACGTATGTGTCCCAAAAAATATGGTGGTTTAGGGCTCAAAAACTTGCATCTCCAGAACAACTGCCTACTCATGAAATTTGCTGCCAAAGCCCTCACGTGCTCCTCCACCCCCTGGTTGGAATGGCTAGATCTTCAACACCCAAATGCTTTGGTGACACCCCCACCCCAACACTCCTTTCTCTGTTGTACCATTGCCAACCAAATACCCACTCTACAATCCATCTCCTTCGTCCTAACAAGTAGTGGAACACACACTTATTTTTGGCACGACACTTGGCTCACCCCTACACCCCTAGCTCACACTTTCCCTCACCTATTCTCGCACTCCACTCTCTAGCTGGTTAAGCTGGCTAATGTGTTGCGATATGGTTTAGAAGCTAACCTCCGTAATCGTCTCTCCCTTCTGGCAGAGCAAGAGCTTGTTGCATTGTTGGCTGTTTTGTAGGATTTCGTCCCCTTGGCTGAGGAAGACCGAATGTTTCTGCTTTGGGGTCTTGCCTTCTCCACCAAGCATGCGTACGGCACACGAACGGATACCGATCCTATTGCCCCCCTCATCTCGCACTCCAAGGTACCACGCAAAATAAAGATCTTTGCCTGGCTCCTCTTCAAGGATTGACTCAATGCCAGAGCCAACCTCGCTCACAAGCAGATCCTCTCCACGGACTTATGTCCTCGTTATGCCATGCTACCAGAAGACTCAATGCACCTCTTCCTCACCTGCCCCTTTGCCAACCGCGTCTGGCAACGGGTGGGCATCCTATCGCATGTGGATGACCTCAACGACCTTTGGGACACTCGACTACCCCAACAACCGCCACACAAGACTTGGCCGCTTATTCTCATGTCTTTACTCTGGAAGATATGGGCTGCACGCAATGATATGATCTTTAGAAACATTGATCAACATTCTGTAATAACTCTCAGGGCCCTGATCTCTGACCTGGACCTATGGTCACACCGTCTGATGGAAACATGTGACAAGGAGGACGTCTCCTCGTGGCGTTCCTACCTCTCTGCATGTTGCGTCGTGCCTTTGTAATTCTGTGCTTTCTGCCTCGACGACTTTTGGGTAATATATTCAGGTGGGGAGCTCCCCCCGGTGATTCTCAAAAAAAAAAGAAACATGCACACCTGACCTGCATCGGTCGATCATAAAGAGATGGGAGGGAGATCGATCGATTGGAGCCTAGCTAGCATAATTAGTAGATTAGTGAGTGGTGGTGATTAACACGAGAATGAATCCACGGCCATGGGAGTCGGATCAGCTGGAGCGCCGGCTGGCGGAGCTGTCCAGCTCCCGAGGCTAGACCGTCTAGACAACGACGAAGCAGGGGAGCACGGCGCGGCGGTCCAACACCACCTGCTCACTGCCGCGCGCCCACGTCCACTGAGTCGTACTCGTCACTGTGCTCTTCGGGGCATACGTCGGCAGGTGCGACGGATGCGGCCGGCGATGACGCACCACGCCAGCATGCCCCTATGGCCCTCGTGCCCTCCCATGGCAGGATGACCACAATGGCTGCACTTCAGCGGGAAAACTTTAGACGCCGGAGGAGTGCGCACTTGAGGTAGCCGACACAGGTGATCTCGTCGACGAAGACGAACATGGCATGCGTCTCGGTGTCCCCGTAGCGCTACGATGATAACCCACAAGCATAGGGGATCGCAACGGCTTTCGAGGGTAGAGTATTCAACCCAAATTTATTGATTCAACACAAGGGGAGCCAAAGAATATTCTTGAGTATTAGCAGTTGAGTTGTCAATTCAACCACACCTGGATAACTTAGTATCTGCAGCAAAGTGTTTAGTAGCAAAAGTGGTATGATAATAAAGGTAACGGTACCAAAAGTAAAGATAAATGTTTTTGGGTTTTTGTAGTAGTTGTAATAGTAGCAACGGAAAAGTAAATAAGCGAAGAACAATATGTGAAAAGCTCGTAGGCAATGGATCAGTGATGGATAATTATGCCGGATGTGATTCCTTATGCAATAGTTATAACATAGGGTGATATAGAACTAGCTCCAATTCATCGATGTAATGTAGGCATGTATTCCGTATATAGTCATACGTGCTTATGGAAAAGAACTTGCATGACATCTTTTGTCCTACCCTCCCGTTGCAGCGGGGTCCTTACGAAAACTAAGGGATATTAAGGCCTCCTTTTAATAGAGAACCGGAACAAAGCATTAGCACATATTGAATACATGAACTCCTCAAACTACGGTCATCACCGAGAAGTATCCCGATTATTGTCACTTTGGGGTTGTCGGATCATAACACATAATAGGTGACTATAGACTTGCAAGATAGGATCAAGACCACACATATATTCATGAAAACATAATAGGTTCAGATCTGAAATCATGGCACTCGGGCCCTAGTGACAAGCATTAAGCATAGCAAAATCATAGCAACATCAATCTCAGAACATAGTGGATACTAGGGATCAAACCCTAACAAAACTAACTTGATTACATGGTAAATCTCATCCAACCCATCACCGTCCAGCAAGCCTACAATGGAATTACTCACGCACGACGGTGAGCATCATGAAATTGGTGATGGAGGATGGTTGGTGATGATGACAGCGACGAATCCCCCTCTCCGGAGCCCCGAACGGACTCCAGATCAGCCCTCCCGAGAGAGATCTATCACCCTCAAACTAACGGTCAAGTCGAGCGAGCAAATGGTCTAACCATGAGCGGCATCAAACCCAGATTAGTGCGGTCCCTCAAGGAATCTAACACGCACTGGGTAAAGGAGCTCGACTCCGTACCCTGGGTGCTGCGGACCACTCCGAATCACACCGCCGGATGTACACCATTCTTTATGGTATACGGCGCAGAGGCAGTTCTGCCCTGTGACATAATTCATGATTCACCTCGCATGCGCATGTACGAAGAAAGAGAAGCCGAGCTCGATCGGTAGGACAGTTTGGACGCATTGGAGGAGGAGCGTGATGTGGCAAAAGCCCGTTCCGCATTCTATCAACAGCAAGCTCGAAGATATCAAGGCAGAGAAGTACGGGCCAAAACTTACAACATTGGCGAGCTAGTTCTACGCTTGCTAGACAAGAAAAAGGACAAACTCAAGCCCAAATGGGAAGGTCCCTTTATCATCGACCAAGTCCTGACCGGTGGAGCGTACCGTCTGCGGGATGCATCGGATAACCGACTCGAGCCGAACCCATGGAACGCAGCCCATCTCCAAAGATTCTACGCCTAGCGCCGGATTCTGAGTTCGTCTCCTTCCTTCATCTATATTTTACATATTAGCTATCTTCTGTTTCTCTCCTTCTCCCTCCTTTCCTATTACAGCCTTTGAAAGCTTGTTTGCGCATTGTTCGCACATACTTGACGTGCTATCTGTGCTCATTATACCTGGGGGCTTCTTTAACAGAAGCTTATTTATACGGGCTTCATGCCCAACACATGTGTCACACTTCCGCATGTACCTTTTATTCACCATTATATGCATCGATATGACTTAAGTTTTGTCCAAGCTGGGTTGCCTGGCTCCTGTGCTTACCCCTACGTTCCCGATTGTTCGGCTAGGCGGTAAAGGGAGCACCTCTGCGATTGTTATTGCCGGGTCAACCAGATGTGTACCTCAGACTGGGTGAAGCCGAAAGCTAGCGTTCTTAAGGGAATATTTGGTCGATGAACTAAAAGACGATTTCTTATCTATTTATTTATCTGCCTCCAGATGTTTTTCTGCTTTTTTCGCAGTCTGGACATGCACTTTAGGGCATGCCCCCCAGGGAAAGGAACCCCTAACGGAACTATTCTCCCTGGAAGATGTTTCTTACTAACCATGTAATATAACATAACTAGTTGGGCACTTGTCTGATACAACACTAATGACCCCTACGCCTGGTCTCCACGCATGCCCCGGTGCTTATATAACCGCGAGGGTATTCGGACACACTCCGGACTATCGGGTCCCGAGGTTGAAGCGAAAAGGTCCGCTATGACAAACGATCTACAATCCGCTAGAAGGCATTTTACATGTCATCTTAAATTACATAGTTAACTTGACTGGGCATATTCCTCTTCAATGCCATCCAGCAGGCTGTCTAGTTTACAGTCCTGTTGGGAATACTTTGCGGCCAATTCTACTTGGTTGTACACTAAGCTCATAGGGATCTCCTTCCCATCAGGCCCCACAGGTCTGACCTCGGCCATGTGGTTTGGGTCAGCCTTCGTGTACCGCGTCTTCACCATGGCCCAGGCCTCCCTGGCGCCTTGACGGCAGGCCGATATCTTCCATAAGCGGAAGCGCTGCCGCGCTCCCTGAAGCCTCTCTGCAAGCTCTCCAAGGCCTTCGGGCGGGGAGATAGATGGCCACAAGGCCTGTGCGACGCCTTTCATCACCTGCCGAACTCGTTCGTGCAGTTGCAAGAGCTCGGGAAGAAGGTCACCCGTAGAACCGGGCATTTTCTCTGCAGGACGGCCTATGAGCATACCTACAGACATAACTCTGTTAGTCGACTTCCTCGCCGAACTCTTTTTCAAAGTTCGTTCAAGCACTTACTAAAAATGCCGCGTCGAAGCCGCCGATTCTCCTTAACGAAGTCAGATAGCTGGGCACGAACATCCTTTAGTTCCTCACCCAGCTGGGTGTTGGCATCTTGGAGATTATTTTTCTCCTGCCTCACCCTTGTAAGCACATTCTCGCCGGCTTTTAACCGGCGCATGAGCTGTTGCTTGTCCGGATCTACCCCGGCGCCATCTGCAATATTATTGTCAGACTTATACACACGCCGGACTTCACAAATTACTTATCTTTGGAAGCATATATTACCAGAGGGGGTCTCTTTGGTTTCCCCCGCTGCGGCTAGTGTGGCCTCAAGTTGGGCTTTGCACTCCTCCAGCTCCTGGGATAGTTGGGTATTCTTTTCTGTAAGATCTTGCACAATAAATGATCCTTAAATCAGTTATTCTAACTACTTTAAGTCTCGGGGGCTACTGGCATATATAACTGTCAAATTTTCTCACCCGTATGTCTTTTACATACTGCTCCGTGGCTCTGGCTAGACCATTTTGAGCGGCACGAAGGTGCGCATCTCCCGAATTGAAGGCATCCAATGCCTCTGGGGAGAAACATGCGTCACGAAGAACTGTCCGGCGACGCCTGTGATTCATGGCACACTCCACCTCGGAATTGGTGGTAGATAACCTGTCGGCATCCTCTGTCGAAGGAGCATCCGACGCACGCCTCGTGTTCGCCTCCACTTCTGGACCTGTCTTTGGAGCCTGGCGAGCGGAGGATTGATTGGCAACCTCTCCGGATATAGTCCGGTGAGCGCTCTTCTTCCTGAAAAAGCACGAGCGTTAGTATGCCCCCCTGGAATAAAACCTGGGGGCAAGATGACACGCCATACTGTTGCATCGGCGTTTCAATCTGGACTGCACTTCTTTTCGGCCTGTTGGGCCTTGCTGTCCCTTGTTGACCGGCAGTTGCAGGCTTGGCCTTCCGCCTCAAGGACTTCCCCTGCGAAACACCATTGGTATACGGTGATCAAAAACATGCACGGACGGGTCATTTTCAAAGTATTGGGACTTCGGTCTCAGTTACTTGCGAGGTGGGAAGTATTTCGGGGTAATCGGTCGTAATGGCGACGAAGGCATTATCGATGCTCAGTTGGTGGAATACCCCGTCGATCAACTCCACCGATATGTCCAGATCTTCTTGGGAGGTCGGATCGAGGAACCTTTCCGGATCCTTGGGTTGTGGAGGCGGGCTATTTATATCCTTTATGGCCCGGCGCAGTTCCTGCGCGGAAATCACAAAATGAGATACTTGACTATGGGAGTACGGATTGGATAGGCAAAAATAAATGTCTGCTTACCCAGCTTGGAGGATTGTTCATAGAAAATCCGCCCTGCGGATTGACGCGGAGAAATTCCTCCTCTTCTCCCTTGTACAATGTGGACAAGATCTTTATCAGATCGGCGACCGATCCCGGCCCCTTAGGGCCGCAGCTGGTGGCATCATCCTCCCCGTTGAAATCCCACATGGGGTGGCCTCTATACTGGAGCGGCTGCACCCCCCGCATAATGCATGTGGCCATGACCCCGATCATGGTCAGTCCGGAATGAGCTAACAGCCTAATCCGGCTCATCAGGTAAAGGACGTCCCTGTCATTTTCCTTCTGAGGACTCCGTGGACGCCAGCTTAGGCGTTTCCTCAAAGGAGCGTTGTTAAACTCAGGGAGGCCGACCCGAATAGGGTCTGGCAGGGGGACATCTTCTATATAAAACCATGCCGAAGGCCAGTATTCGGACGCCTTCTTCGGGGTTCCGGATAGATATCCGGTCCCGGCGATGCGCCATAGTTCGGCTCCGCCCACTTGATATATTGACCCCTGTTGAGAACGGGGCACAAGGCAGAACAGCTTCTTCCACAGCGTAAGATGAGCCTCGATGCCCAAAAACAACTCGCAAAGGGCCACAAAGCCCGCAATATGCAAAATGGAGGCAGGCGTAAGGTTGTGCAACTGGAGGCCGTTGAACTCCAGGAGCCCCCGGAGAAACGGATGAATTGGAAATCCGAGCCCTCTTATCAAATAAGAGACAAGGCATACCCGCTCTCCTTTGGAGGGGCTGGGGACGCTCTCCACTTGCTTTCCGCCCTTATAGGTGGCGAGTCCGGCTCGAACCGGAACCATGAAGGCTGGGGGAAGAAATCCCTTGGTTTGGAGTGCCACTAGCTCGTTGTGCGGGGCGGAGCATCTCTCCCAATCTCCAGGCTGAGGGCTGGGAGGGCGAGAGGAGGAGCCGCGTCGACTGTCCATGATGGAATGGATTTCTGTCAGATGCGCCCTGATGAATGCTCGCGAAGGGAGGATGGTGTGATTTGGATCTAGATCCTCGTCTCTTTTATAGGCAGCTCATTTGCGCGGCTAGGGGGATAAATGTAAAAATACCCTGGCTTTTCGCATTTGTTCAACACGTGGAAGATGGCCATTATTGGGCGTGGAAGTCAAGGAGCGCAATATTTATAAGGAGCCGGACACTATTCAACAGGTACACAGGATTTGGAGAAGAACCCGCCTTGCAATGCCGAAGAGAATCTACACGCCGGACTCATCGCCATTGAAGCCTGGTTCGGGGGCTACTGAGGGAGTCCCGGATTAGGGGTGTCCAGATAGCCGAACTATCACCTTTGGCCGGACTCCTGGACTATGAAGATACAAGATTGAAGACTTCGTCCTGTGTCTGGATAGGACTTTCCTTGGCGTGGAAGGCAAGCTTGGCGATACGGATATGAAGATCTCCTACCATTGTAACCGACTCTGTGTAACCCTAACCCTCTTCGGTGCCTATATAAACCGGAGGGTTTTAGTCCGTAGGACGAACAACAATCATACCATAGGCTAGCTTCTAGGGTTTAGCCTCTCTGATCTCGTGGTAGATCTACTCTTGTACTACCCATATCATCAATATCAATCAAGCAGGAGTAGGGTTTTACCTCCATCGAGAGGGCCCGAACCTGGGTAAAAACATCGTGTCCCTTGTCTCCTGTTACCATCCGCCTAGACGCACAGTTCGGGACCCCCTACTCGAGATCCGCCGGTTTTGACACCGATACAAAGCATTAAGTAACCGGAGAAGCCTCCCCCAAGTTTGTGGGAGACTCTCTTCTTTGATTTGCACAAAATTATATATATCCCGCAGGGCAGCTTGTTTCTTATGAGCAGGGAAATATTTAGCAGAGAAGTAATAAATCATATCCTGGGGACTATGCACACAACCAGGAGCAAGAGAATTGTACCAAGTCTTAGCATCACCCTTTAATGAGAACGGAAATATCTTAAGGATATATAAATAGCGAGACTTCTCATCATTAGTAAACAGGGTAGCTATATCATTCAACTTGGTAAGATGTGCCACAACAGTTTCAGATTCAAGGCCATAAAAAGGATCAGATTCAACTAAAGTAATAGTATCAGGATCAACAGAGAATTCATAATCCTTATCAGTAACACAAATAGGTGAAGTAGCAGAAGCAGGATCGGGTTTCATTCTAGCATTAAGAGACTGCTGCTTCCATTTAGCTAATAATTTCTTAAGATCATTTCTATCATTGCAAGCAAGAATTTCCATAGCAGCTGTTTCATGCATAACATAACCCTTAGGAACAACAGGTAATACATAATCATTGGGGGGACCTTCATCATCACTATCATCAGTAATAGGATCTTTAGTAATTTCATTCCCCCTAAATCTAGCATGTTGTTCATCAAGAAATTCACCTAATGGCAAAGTAGTATCACGCACAAAAGTAGTTTCATCATGCATAGCAGAAGTGGCATCATCAATAACATGCGACATATCAGAATTCATAGCAGTAGCAGGTTTAGGTGTCGCAAGCCTACTAATAATAGAAGGAGAATCTAGTGCAAGGCTAGATGGCAGTTCCTTACCTCCCCTCGTAGTTGAGGGCAAAATAGTAGTTCGATCGTCTTTCAAGTTCTTCATAGTGATCAACAGATATAAATCCCAAGTGACTTAGAGAATAGAGCTATGCTCCCCGGCAACGGCACCAGAAATTAGTCTTGATAACCCACAAGTATAGGGGATCGCAACAGCTTTCGAGGGTAGAGTATTCAACCCAAATTTATTGATTCAACACAAGGGGAGCCAAAGAATATTCTTGAGTATTAGCAGTTGAGTTGTCAATTCAACCACACCTGGATAACTTAGTATCTGCAGCAAAGTGTTTAGTAGCAAAAGTGGTATGATAATAAAGGTAACAGTAGCGAAAGTAAAGATAAATGTTTTTGGGTTTTTGTAGTAGTTGTAACAGTAGCAACGGAAAAGTAAATAAGCGAAGAACAATATGTGAAAAGCTTGTAGGCAATGGATCAGTGATGGATAATTATGCCGGGTGCGATTCCTCATGCAATAGTTATAATATAGGGTGATATAGAACTAGCTCCAATTCATCAATGTAATGTATGCATGTATTCCGTAAATAGTCATACGTGCTTATGGAAAAGAACTTGCATGACATCTTTTGTCCTACCCTCCTGTTGCAGCGGGGTCCTTACGAAAACTAAGGGATATTAAGGCCTCCTTTTAATAGAGAAACGGAACAAAGCATTAGCACATAGTGAATACATGAACTCCTCAAACTACGGTCATCACCAAGAAGTATCCCGATTATTGTCACTTCGGGGTTGTTGGATCATAACACATAATAGGTGACTATATACTTGCAAGATAGGATCAAGAACACACATATATTCATGAAAACATAATAGGTTCAGATCTGAAATCATGGCACTCGGGCCCTAGTGACAAGCATTAAGCATAGCAAAGTCATAGCAACATCAATCTCAGAACATAGTGGATACTAGGGATCAAACCCTAACAAAACTAACTTGATTACATGGTAAATCTCATCCAACCCATCACCGTCCAGAAAGCCTACGATGGAATTACTCACGCACGGCGGTGAGCATCATGAAATTGGTGATGGAGGATGGTTGGTGATGACGATGGCGACGAATTCCCCTCTCCGAAGCCCCGAACGGACTCCAGATCAGCCCTCCCAAGAGAGATTAGGGCTTGGCGGCGGCTCCGTGTCGTGAAACGCGATGAAACTTTCTCTCTTATTATTTTCTCCCCGAGACGGTATATATGGAGTTGGAGTTGAGGTCGGAGGAGCTCCAGGGGGCCCACAAGATAGGAGGGCGCGCCCTAGGGGGGGGGGCGCCCCTGTCTCGTGGACTTCCCGTGGGCCCCGATGGCCTTGATTCTTTCGCCAAAAA
This sequence comes from Triticum aestivum, assembly GCF_018294505.1. Taxonomy (NCBI): domain Eukaryota; kingdom Viridiplantae; phylum Streptophyta; class Magnoliopsida; order Poales; family Poaceae; genus Triticum; species Triticum aestivum. Next base: position 95,079,661 of record NC_057801.1, read on the forward strand.
TTCTTATTAATTTTGAAAAGTGCCTCCGTGGATTTCCAGGACATTCCGAGAACTTTTCTTTTCTACACATAAAGCAACATCATGGCAGTTCTGCTGAAAACAGCGTCAGTCCGGGTTAGTTTCATTCAAATCATGCAAGTTTGAATCCAAAACAAGGGCAAAAGTGTTTGGAAAAGTAGATACGTTGGAGACGTATCATACGACGAGTAGAGCGGGTGACCCGTGTAGCCCTGGATCTCGGACCGACACGTGTGCTCCCAGTCGTGGTCCCGGTGCTGCACCGGGTCCGACAACAGTGCGTACACCTCGTTGAGCACCACGGCCATGCCCGGCATTACCGCCATTGCCGGTGACGTCCGGGTGGTAGCGCTTGTGCAACGCCGGGTAAGTGGTAGTCCGTTGCCCACAACGAGCCCGCATGGCCACTAGAGATGGAAGGGCGGTACACAGACCCGAAGCTGCCCCGACGGGCGGGAGGTCGCCATCAAGCATGCTGAGCGAGCGTCCACCAGCGTTCGGGGGCGGCGGCGGTTCGCGACGGAGCGGGCGCGGTCGTCCGGTGATGTCGAAGGTGGTGGCGAAGCTGGAGGGAGCCGTGATGCTCTGCGAGGAGTGTGTCGTCCGGTCGGAACATCAGCTCCTTTTCCTTCTGCCAATTTTGCAAAAACCCCTCGGGTCTTAACATATTCCAGTCGTTCACGTGACGTGTCTAGTCAACGCCATGTTGTACCGCTTGACCAGTGCCAAATCAGCGTATACGTAGAGCAAAGTGTACAATGGACCATGTATGAACCCCTAGAGCAAGTTTAGTGATTGTATTTCGGGTATTTCTAACTACGGGGACTAAATTGACTGCCGGTGCAAGTATGAGGACATACAGTGAATTTTTCTCAATAAAAAAACTACTGTATCATATTGCATCAAGCCAGAGCACCGGGGCGCTGGCTTCTAGGGGCGTAGAGTCAGGTCTGTTTCTCCATTGACTTGAGTTGAAAACACACACATCTACCTAATGACAACGACAATTTCATTCTTTTAAGAAGACCAATGATCCTTTTACTACAATTGAGCTGAGTTTGATTCGTCCTGTTCCTACCAAACAACTAAACTACTTTGTGTCCCGTCGACGAGGACGACGCCCCGAAGTTTTAGGGTGGCGTCGCCACGATTCGCCCGAGCCCACTCCAGAACCACCGCCTGCCGACACCGAAACCCAGGATTTGCCCATCGTCGGAGATGTCGAGGGAGATGGGCGGGGAGAGGGGAGGAGGAGGAGGATGGATTGTGATGTGGAAGACATCGGAGCGCGGCTTATAAAGCAGGGGCCAGGCTGGTCAGCCGCTTCAATGCGGCGCAGCACCCGGAGTCTGTTCCTCGGGAAGCTGCATCCGCATTGAAGCGATGGCTCCTAGAGGTCATGTCGGTCAGTGTCGCCCTCCGTCCTGTCGATCACAAGTGTCGACCACTGCGTGCTTTGGGCCGGCATGAATGCGGAGCGTTAAGGCCAACTCCAATGCACGACCCCAAATGGTCCGCCCGTGTCCGTTTCGGCCGAAGTAGGCCGCCCAACACGCGGTCGCATCCTCAAAATTTGTCCGTTTGGCGTCTGGTCTGCCCCATTTCCGGCGCAAACGTGCACTCAGTTTGCGTCCACACATGCGCCAAACGGACTGGCATGCGCTTGCGGGTCGTCCGCCTCGGGGACGTGTGGCGGCCGTCCAACTACCTCCATCGCCCAAACTTAATGCGCACGCGCGGCGGGCCCCAGCCGTCAGCAACACATCCAGCGGTCGTCGTCCTTCTTAAATTGGAAGTCATGGACCAACCAGTCCACAGTTTCCACTTCTTGGCCGCCCTGCCTCCTCTAGCCCCGACACGCTCAAACCCTAGCCGCCCACCTTGCCGTCGACGCCATGTGCTGGCATTGGACTAGCCATGGCAAGCACAGCCACAAGGCCTCCTCCTCCTCCTCTGGTCGACGCCGCTCCCACATATCGCCTCCCACACAACTTCCTCCGCACCACCGGCCTTCCAGATCGCGTCGCCTTCGGCCGGCCTGTGGAACAGGCCGTACGTCCACGTCGATGTCTGCCACCGCTACTAGGAGACTTCGACATCGCTGCCGTGGGGAGATGTGCACTTGCCGAACAACTGGCATCTCTCAGTAGACCACGTGCTAATCCTGGTAGTGCCGATGAGCGGTCGCGCCCACCACGAGGAGATCACCCGTCGACGCGCACGCCTGCCTCCGGACCTCCTCCAGGGCGCAAGGTACGCTGTGGACTCGCCGCTGTGGGACACGTGGTTCTGCGATGAACATGACCTGCGGCAGCGGTCATTCTTTGTTGGACGTCCTCCTAGCCCGCCCCAAGCATGCGGCCGTAGGCGTGTGCGCGACATCTCACCGTCGTTGTCGCCATCTCCGTCCCCTCCACCACCGTCACCCATGACCAAGGAGGAGGATGAAGGAAATATGCCCTAGAGGCAATAATAAAGTTGTTATTTATATTTGCTTATATAATGATAAATTTTCATTATTCATGCTAGAATTATATTAACCGGAAACTTAGAACATGTGTGAATACTGAATGATGACCCACAAGTATAGGGGATCTATCATAGTCCTTTCGATAAGTAAGAGTGTCGAACCCACCGAGGAGCAGAAGGAAATGATAAGCGGTTTTCAGTAAGGTTTTCTCTGCAAGCACTGAAATAGTAGGTGATAGATAGTTTTGTGATAAGATAAATAGTAACGAGCAAAGTGTAAATAAAGTGCAGCAAGGTGGCCCAATCCTTTATGTAGCAAAGAATAAGCCTGGACAAACTCTAATAATGAAGAAGGAGCTCCCGAGGACACATTGGGAATTATCACTGTTCAAGAATTCACCCGATTAATCAGTTAATGGGCTAGTTAATCGCTACTCATAGCATGGGCAAATCGAATAACACCTATTTGTCGCGTTAACTTGTCAGGCCGATTAATTGGCCAGTTAGACCGATTAATCAGTTGTCATGCCGATTAATCCCCGCTGGCCCATTACAGAGTGGGCAAACAAAGCCCAAAATTTTGTACATAATCCCCTCCGGCCCCATGCCGCTCCTTAATAGATAGGATTAATAATTTACCTCCTCTCTATGTTTTCATATGTGTATGGCAGCATATTTTGGTATACTACATAGCTGGGAGCATGAGAGTATGGTGTAATACATTAAAAAATCTAGATATATGTTGGCAAGTTTCTATTCAATCTACCGATTAATCTAGCTAATAGGCCAATTCACCGATTAATCGCTACTCCTAAATTGACCGAGCAGCTACCAGTTAACGATTTCTTGAACATTGGGAATTATCGTCAAGCTAGTTTTCATCATGTTCATAAGATTCACATTCGGTACTTTGATAATTTGATATGTGGGTGGACCGGTACTTGGGTACTGCCCTAACATGGACAAGCATCCCACTTATGATTAACCCCTATTGCAAGCATCCGCAACTACAAAAAAGGAGTATTAAGGCAAACCTAACCACAACATTAAACATATGGGTCCATATCAACCCCTAACGAAGCAACGCATAAACTAGGGTTTAAGCTTCTGTCACTCTAGCAACCCATCATCTACTTACTACTTCCCTATGCCTTCCTCTAGGCCCACATAATGGTGAAGTGTCATGTAGTCGACGTTCACATAACACCACTAGAGGAGAGACAACATACATCTCATCAAAATATCGAACGAATACCAAATTCACATGACTACTAATAGCAAGACTTCACCCATTTCCTCAGGAACAAACGTAACTACTCACAAAGAATATTTATGTTCATAATCAGAGGGGTAATAATATGCATAAAGGATCTGAACATATGATCTTCCACCAAGTAAACCAAATAGCATCAACTACAAGGAGTAATCAACACTACTAGCAACCCACAGGTACCAATTTGTGGTTTTGATACAAGATTGGATACAAGAGATGAACTAGGGTTTTGAGAGGAGATGGTGCTGGTGAAGATGTTGATGGAGATTGACCCCCTCCCGATGAGAGGATCGTTGGTGATGATGTTGGTGATGATTTCCCCCTCCCGGAGGGAAGTGTCCCCGGCAGAACAGCTCCGCCAGAGCCCTAGATTGATTCCGCCAAGGTTCCGCCTCGTGGCGGCGGAGTTTCACCCCATAAGCTTGCCCACGATTTTTTCCAGGACAAAACCCTTCATATAGAAGAAGATGGCAGCCGGAATCCCACCAGGGGGCCCAGGAGATAGGGGCCGCACCCTATAGGGGGCGTGCCCCCCGGTCTCCTGGACAGGGTGTGGGCCCCGTGGCCTATTTCTTTTGCCCAAAAAGTCTTATTAAATCTGAAAAGTTGTTTCGTGGAGTCTCAGGTCTTTTGGAGTTGTGCAGAATAGGTTTCCAACGTTTGCTCCTTTTCCAGCCAGAATTCCAGCTGCCGGCATTACCCCTCTTCATGGTAAACCTTATAAAATAAGAGAGAATAGCCATAAGTATTGAGATATAATGTGTAATAACAGCCCATAATGCAATAAATATGGATATAAAAGCATGATCAAAATGGACGTATCAACTCCCCCAAGCTTAGACCTCGCTTGTCCTCAAGCGGAAGCCGAAATCGAAAAATATGTCCACATGTTTAGAGATAGAGGTGTCGATAAAAATAAAATACGGACATGAGGGCATCATGATCATTCTAATAACAGCAACATATATGGATTTTGTCATATGATTTCCTATGTTCAAGTAATAAGCAATTCAAATGTCAAGTATGGTTCAAAAACTTCATTGGGAACTAACAAACTATAATCTCAGTCATTGAAGCAATTGCAATTTATCGTAACATCAGAAAGAGTCAATAATAGAACTTTTCAACTAGCTCACATACTCAACTATCTCGTAGTCCCCTATAATTGTTAACACTCATGCAATACTTGTGGTTATAGAGTTTCAGCCGGACACTGAGAAAGATAGGGGCTTATTGTGTTGCCTCCCAACGTATTCACCTTTAGGTGATGTCAACAATAATAGCCTATGCCAACTTACATCCAATTGGATAAATATATCATGATCTTTCAAACACGAGGAGCTTGCCAAAGGATAAAATGAAAAAGGGAAAGGTGAGGATCACCTTGACTCAAGCATAAAGTAAAACATAAAGTAAAAGATAGGCCCTTTGCAGAGGGAAGCAGAGGTTGTCATGCGCGTTTAGGGTTGATGCATAAAGTCTTAATGCAAAAGAACGTCACTTTATAATGCCCCTTGTATGTGGACCTTTATTATGCAGTCCGTCGCTTTTATTACTTCCACAACAAGTTCGTACAAAGTTTATTTTCTCTGCACTAATAAGTCATACATATTTAGAGAGCAATTTTTATTGCTTGCACCGATGACAACTTACTTGAAGGATCTTACTCAATCCATAGGTAGGTATGGTGGACTCTCATGGCAAAACTGGGTTTAAGGATATTTGGAAGCACAAGTAGTATCTCTACTTGGTGCAAAGAATTTGGCTAGCATGAGGGGGAAAGGCAAGCTCAACATGTTTGGAAGGTCAATGACAATATACTTTAACTGAGATGTCGGAAAACATAAACCATTACGTTGTCTTCCTTGTCCAACGTCAACTCTTTTAGCATGTCATACTTAGTGAGTGCTTCACAATCATAAAAGATGTCCAAGATAATATATTTATATGTGAACCCCTCTTTCCTTATTACTTCCTATTAATTGCAATGATGACCAAGGCTACGTTCATCAACTCTCAACAATTTTTATGCCTCATACTTTCTATGTGTGAAGTTATCACTATCCATAAGATCAATATGAACTCTTTTGTTCTTTTTATTTTCTCAAGTTCATAGCAACATAGCAAAGCCCTTGACTCAACACTAATCTTTATTATAGATAGCACACAGACTCGATTACATAAAGAGATCACAAAGCAAGACTCAAAACTACTTGATATCAAAACTTCAAACTAATAGACCAAGATACTACTAAAAGGATCGAACTAAATAAAGCGGTAAAGATAGGAGTGTGATGGTGATACGATACCGGGGCACCTCCCCCAAGCTTGGCAGTTGCCAAGGGGAGTTCCCGTACCCATGTGATTATTTCTCTGGAGCTGGTGAAGTAGGAGTTGTTGCACTTTTCTTCTCTAGCTTGCGTCTGAGGCTAAAATTTTCCTCCCTCAGATCCTCATTCTCGAGCTCAAGTTTCATTATCTTTTTGCATAGTGCTGCCTTGCTGTCCTGCAAAAAACGTGGTCGGATAGATTGGACCTTAGGGAGGCTTGACTTCTTGAACTCCACATGCATATCACCAGGTTGAGGCAGTGGATCGTCCTCTTCATCGGAGCTTGTCTCCTCCTTCCTCTTTGGATCATAGTCTTCTTCTTCCTCTGTGGTCCAGCCATAATGTTCCACATCCCCATATACTTTTGGGTTTGCAATATAATCAACCATGTAGCTCTCTCCCTCCGAATCCTGCCAAGACATCTTGTTCCAAATCTGCAACATGAACAGCTCGAAACGAAAACAGAGGATAATTGCGTGATACGGTAGTCAAAACCTTCGGGAGTATATATAATGAATTTTTACCGACCAAAATACGTAACATACAAGAAAACGGAGTCCGGGAGGCATACAAGGTGCCCACGAGACAGGGGTGCGCCCTACAGGGGGCGCCCTCCTCTCTCGTGGGAGCCTCGTGCCCCTTTCGGACTACTTCTTTCTTCCTAAAATCCTAAAATAATCCAAAACTGATAAAATTTGCCATTAGAGTTGTTTTGGAGTCGGTTTACTTACCGTACCACGTACCTATGCCTTTTCAGAGTCTGGAACTTTCTGGAAAGTGTCTCTTATGTATTCCTCAGGGGTTATGGTTTCAATAATATTAGTTTCAACATTGATAGGATTACCTGAAATATAATGTTTAATTCTTTGGCCATTTACCACCCTCGGATTTGTGCCTTCAAAGTTGTTGATTTTTATAGCACCAGAACGATAGACCTCCTCGATAACGTAGGGACCTTCCCATTTTGAGAGAAGTTTTCCTGCAAAAAATCTTAAACGAGAGTTGAACAATAACACATAATCTCCTACGTTAAACTCACGCTTTTGTATCCTCTTATCATGCCAGCATTTGACTTTTTCTTTGAAAAGCTTGGCATTCTCATATGCTTGGGTTCTCCATTCATCAAGTGAGCTAATATCAAACAACCTCTTCTCACCGGCAAGTTTGAAGTCATAATTGAGCTCTTTAACAGCCCAATATGCTTTATGTTCAAGTTCAAGAGGTAAATGACATGCTTTTCCATAAACCATCTTATATGGAGACATACCCATAGGATTTTTGTATGCAGTTCTATAGGCCCATAATGCATCATCAAGTTTTTTGGACCAATTCTTTCTAGATCTATTCACAGTCTTTTGCAAAATTAATTTGAGCTCTCTATTGCTCAACTCTACTTGACCACTAGACTGCGGGTGATAAGGAGATGCGATTCTATGATTGACATCATACTTAGCAAGCATCTTACGGAAAGCACCATGAATAAAGTGTGAACCACCATCAGTCATAAGATATCTAGGGACTCCAAACCTCGGAAAAATAACTTCTTTAAGCATTTTAATAGAAGTGTTATGATCAGCACTACTAGTTGGAATAGCTTCTACCCACTTAGTAACGTAATCAACAGCAACTAAAATATGTGTATAACCATTAGAGGCAGGAAAAGGTCCCATATAATCAAAGCCCCAAACATCAAATGGTTCAATAACAAGAGAATAATTCATAGGCATTTCTTGACGTCTACTAATGTTACCTATTCTTTGACATTCATCACAAGATACGACAAACTTACGAGCATCTTTGAAAAGAGTAGGCCAATAAAAACCAGATTGTAGTACCTTGTGTGCAGTTCTATCTCCAGCGTGGTGTCCTCCATAGGATTCAGAGTGACACTTGCGTAGGATCTGTTCCTGTTCATGCTCAGGCACACAACGTCTAATAATACCATCTACTCCTTCTTTATAAAGGTGTGGATCATCCCAGAAGTAATGTCTTAAATCATAAAAGAACTTTTTCTTTTGCTGGTATGTGAAACTAGGCGGTATATATTTAGCAACAATGTAATTAGCATAATCAGCATACCAAGGAGCAGTACGAGAAGCATTGACAACCGCTAATTGTTCATCAGGAAAACTATCATTAATAGGCAGTGGGTCATCAAGAACATTCTCTAACCTAGACAAGTTGTCTGCAACGGGGTTCTCAGCTCCCTTTCTATCAATAATATGCAAGTCAAATTCTTGGAGCAAGAGAACCCATCTAATGAGTCTAGGCTTAGCATCTTTCTTTTCCATAAGATATTTAATAGCAGCATGATCAGTGTGAATAGTAACTTTGGAATCAACAATATAAGGTCTAAACTTATCACATGCAAACACAACTGCTAAGAATTCTTTTTCAGTAGTAGCATAATTTCTCTGGGCAGTATCAAGAGTCTTGCTAGCATAATGGATAACATTCAATTTCTTATCAACTCTTTGCCCTAAAACAGCACCTACAGCATAATCACTAGCATCGCACATAATTTCAAAAGGTAAATTCCAATCAGGTGGCTGAACAATAGGTGCAGTGATCAAAGCCTTCTTAAGTGTTTCAAATGCTTCTACACAATCATCATCAAAGACAAAAGGAATATCTTTTTGCAATAAATTAGTCAGAGGCCTAGAGATTTTAGAAAAGTCCTTAATGAACCTCCTATAAAAACCGGCATGACCAAGGAAACTTCTTATACCTTTTATGTCCTTGGGACATGGCATCTTTTCAATAGCATCAACTTTGGCTTTATCAACTTCAATACCTCTCTCGGAGATCTTGTGCCCCAAGACAATGCCTTCATTAACCATAAAGTGACACTTTTCCCAATTCAGGACGAGACTAGTGTCTTCGCATCTCTGCAAAACTCGATCAAGGTTGCTCAAACAATCATCAAAAGAGGATCCATAGACGGAGAAGTCATCCATGAATACCTCACAAATCTTTTCACAAAAATCAGAAAATATAGCCATCATGCATCTTTGAAAGGTAGCAGGTGCATTACATAAACCAAAAGGCATACGTCTATAAGCAAAAGTACCAAAAGGGCAAGTAAAAGTAGTTTTAGATTGATCCCCCGCTAATACAGGTATCTGAGAGAAGCCAGAATAACCATCTAGAAAGCAAAAATGTGTGTGTTTGGATAGCCTTTCTAGCATTTGATCAATAAAAGGTAAAGGGTAATGATCTTTCTTAGTAGCTTTATTTAACTTACGAAAATCAATTACCATCCTATAGCCTGTAATAATTCTTTGCGGGATCAGTTCATCTTTATCATTAGGAACAACGGTAATACCTCCCTTTTTAGGGACACAATGGACAGGGCTTACCCATTCACTATCAGCAACGGGATAAATAATACCTGCCTCAAGGAGCTTTAGTATCTCCTTTCTTACCACTTCCTTCATTTTGGGATTTAATCGTCTTTGAGGATCTCTAACTGGTTTGGCATCTTTCTCCACTGAAATTTTGTGTTGACATAATGTGGGACTAATGCCCTTAAGATCATCCAGAGTATATCCAATAGCAGCTCGGTGCTTCTTCAGAGTTTTCAATAATCTTTCTTCTTCTTTCTCTGAAAGGTTAGCACTAATAATAACAGGATATATTTCTTTTTCATCAAGATAAGCATACTTAAGATTATCAGGTAAGGGTTTGAGTTCAAACACGGGATCACCCTTGGGTGGAGGGGGATCCCCAAGAATTTCAACGGGAAGGTTATGTTTCAACATAGGTTCTTGTTTAAGGAACACTTCATCTATTTCTTCCCTTTCCTTCATAAACATATCGTTTTCATGGTCTAGCAAATATTGTTCTAACGGATCAGTTGGTGGAACAGCAATGGAAGCAAGACCAATAATTTCATCCTTACTAGGTGGTTCCCTTTCACGAGGTTGTCTACTAAACTTAGCAAAATTAAACTCATGAGACATACCATCTATGCCAACAGTGACAATATTCTTTTCACAATTAATCTTAGCACTAGCAGTATTCAAGAAGGGTCTACCAAAAATAATGGGACAAAAATCATCTTGTGGGGAACCAAGAACAAGAAAATCAGCAGGGTATTTAATCTTCCCACACAAGACTTCAACATCTCTAACAATCCCAATAGGTTTAATGGTGTCCCTATTAGCAAGCTTAATAGTAACATCAATGTCTTCTAATTCAACAGGTGCAATATCGTGCATAATTTCTTTATAAAGATCATAAGGTATCGCATTAGCACTAGCACCCATATCACATAAACCGTGATAACAATGATCTCCTATTTTAACAGAAATAACAGGCGTGCCTACAACAGGTCTACATGTCTTAGTATCGGGTCTAGCAATATTAGCAGTTTCACCACAAAAAGAAATAGCATGCCCATCTAAGTCCTCATCCAAAAGATCTTTAATCATAGCAATACCAGGTTCAACATTAATTTGCTCAGGAGGTGTATAGGTCCTAGTATTACTCTTACGGACAACAGTCGAAGCTTTGACATGATCTTTTATCCTAACAGGAAAAGGAGGTTTTTCAACATAAGCAGTAGGAATAATGGGATCACTATATGTAATAGTCTTCTCTTCGACTGTAATAGGTGCAACTACTTTAACTTCAATAGGAGGATTATATTTAAACCACTTCTCTTTAGGGAGATCAACGTGAGTAGCAAAAGTTTCACAAAAAGTAGCTACTATCTCAGAGTCAAGTCCATACTTAGAGCTAAATCCACGGAAAGCATCGGTATCCATAAAAGATTTAACACAATCGAACTTAGGTGTCATACCTGACTCCTTACCATCGTCGGAACCCCAATCTTCAGAGTTGCGTTTAATTCTTTCCAATAAGTCCCATTTGAAATCAATAGTCTTCAGCATATAGGAACCAGCACAGGAAGTATCGAGCAGGTTGCGATTATCAAGAGAAAGCCGAGCATAAAAATTCTGAATGATCATTTCCCGAGAGAGCTCATGATTGGGGCATGAATATAACATTGACTTAAGCCTCCCCCAAGCTTGAGCGATGCTTTCTCCTTCGCGAGGCCAGAAATTATATATGTAATTACGATCACGATGAACAAGATGCATAGGATAGAACTTCTGGTGAAATTCCAACTTCAATCGCTTATAGTTCCAATATCTCGTATCATCACATAGCCTATACCATGTCATTGCATCTCCCTTCAAAGATAAAGGGAAGACCTTCCTTTTGACAACATCATCGGGAATACCTGCAAGCTTAAATAATCCACAAACTTCATCCACAAAGATAAGGTGTAAGTCGGGATGCAATGTTCCGTCTCCTGCAAAAGGATTAGCTAGCAGTTTCTCTATCATACCCGAAGGAATCTCAAAGTGAATATTTTCATAAGGTTCAGTAAGTTGAGGATCATCTATTGGCTCTTCTGGTTGGGGTGAACATACCCCAAACAAGCCCCTCAAAGGATTAGTTTCCATAGTGACAAGTAACAGAAAATTTCAGCACACTATATAAATGTTTCCTTACCAAGTTCCACTCACCAAGAGCGCTACGCTCCCCGGCAACGGCGCCAGAAAAGAGTCTTGATGACCCACAAGTATAGGGGATCTATCGTAGTCCTTTCGATAAGTAAGAGTGTCGAACCCAACGAGGAGCAGAAGCAAATGCTAAGCGGTTTTCAGTAAGGTTTTCTCTGCAAGCACTGAAATAGTAGGTGATAGATAGTTTTGTGATAAGATAAATAGTAACAAGCAAAAAGTAAATAAAGTAAATAAAGTGCAGCAAGGTGGCCCAATCCTTTATGTAGCAAAGGATAAGCCTGGACAAATTCTAATAATGAAGAAGGAGCTCCCGAGGACACATTGGGAATTATCGTCAAGCTAGTTTTCATCACGTTCATAAGATTCGCGTTCGGTACTTTGATAATTTGATATGTGGGTGGACCGGCACTTGGGTACTGCCCTAACATGGACAAGCATCCCACTTATGATTAACCCCTATTGCAAGCATCCGCAACTACAAAAAGGAGTATTAAGGTAAACCTAACCACAACATTAAACATATGGGTCCATATCAACCCCTAACGAAGCAACGCATAAACTAGGGTTTAAGCTTCTGTCACTCTAGCAACCCATCATCTACTTATTACTTCCCTATGCCTTCCTCTAGGCCCAAATAATGGTGAAGTGTCATGTAGTCGACGTTCACATAACACCACTAGAGGAGAGACAACATACATCTCATCAAAATATCGAACGAATACCAAATTCACATGACTACTAATAGCAAGACTTCACCCATGTCCTCAGGAACAAACGTAACTACTCACAAAGCATATTCATGTTCATAATCAGAGGGGTAATAATATGCATAAAGGATCTGAACATATGATCTTCCACCAAGTAAACCAAATAGCATCAACTACAAGGAGTAATCAACACTACTAGCAACCCACAGGTACCAATTTGTGGTTTTGATACAAGATTGGATACAAGAGATGAACTAGGGTTTTGAGAGGAGATGGTGCTGGTGAAGATGTTGATGGAGATTGACCCCCTCCCGACGAGAGGATCGTTGGTGATGACGTTGGTGATGATTTCCCCCTCCCGGAGGGAAGTGTCCCCGGCAGAACAGCTCCGCCAGAGCCCTAGATTGATTCCGCCAAGGTTCCGCCTCGTGGCGGCGGAGTTTCGTCCCGTAAGCTTGCCCACGATTTTTTCCAGGACAAAACCCTTCATATAGCAGAAGATGGCCGCCGGAAGCCCACCAGGGGCCCCAGGAGAGAGGGGGCGCGCCCTCAGGGGGGCCCCTGTCTCCTGGACAGGGTGTGGGCCCCTTGGCCTATTTCTTTTGCCCAAAAAATCTTATTAAATCTGAAAAGCTGTTTCGTGGAGTCTCAGGTCTTTTGGAGTTGTGCAGAATAGGTTTCCAACGTTTGCTCCTTTTCCAGCCAGAATTCCAGCTGCCGACATTCCCCCTCTTCATGGTAAACCTTATAAAATAAGAGAGAATAGCCATAAGTATTGAGATATAATGTGTAATAACAACCCAAAATGCAATAAATATGGATATAAAAGCATGATGCAAAATGGACGTATCAGTGAACACATAGACAAACAGAGTGTCCCTAGTATGCCTCTACTGGATTAGCTCGTTAATCAAAGATGGTTAAGTTTCCTAGCCCTAGACATGTGTTGTCATTTGATGAACGGGATCACATCATTAGAGAATGATGTGATGGACAAGACCCATCCATTAGCTTGGCATTATAATCATTTAGTTTTATTGCTATTGCTTTCTTCATGAGTTATATATGTTCCTCTGACTATGAGATTATGCAACTCCCGAATACCGGAGGAGCACCTTGTGTGCTATCAAATGTCACAACGTAACTGGGTGATTATAAAGATGCTCTATAGGTGTCTCCAATGGTATTTGTTGAGTTGGCATAGATCGAGTGTCGGGGGAGCTGACCCACGGACACCTATGGGACCGGCGGACCGAGCCCCTTTCGGTTCGGCGGGGGGCGGAGATCGCACGAAGAGCGGATCGAGGCGAAGCACACAAGCAGTTTACCCAGCTTCGGAGCTCTCCGGAGAGATAATACTCCTACTGCTGCATGTCTGAGTGTATTGAGTTCTTGCTCGGGAGCGCTAAGTGCTACAGTACACGCTAGCTGCTAACGAGACCGAGCGTGAGTGTTTTCTGCCTTCGAACCCCTCTCTACGTTGCGCATGGGCCTCCTTTTATATGATCAAGGGGTCACCGACAGGTGGCAACGTAGACAAGGGTAAAAATGGAAAGGTGTTGCGGTTGGTACAACTACCTGTACAGTGTATCATACCTAACCCTGACAGCAGGGGACAAAGGCATTAAATGCCCGTCTGTGTCGCCCAAATAGTGCGAAAAGGGACCGTCAGGGACGCCACCGCTTGCCATGATGGCAACCTCGTCAGTGCCGCTTGCCACCGCGCACCACTGGCTGCACAGCCTCTTGCCACGCGCGCATGGAAAGGTCCCAGGGCGACACGTTGGTGGATGTGCTGGAGCGCGGGTACGGAGTGGTAGCTTGCCGCGGCAAGCGCCTTGCCGCGGTCATTGTCTTGTCGCGTCCGGAAGCTTGTCGCTCACTGGGCCTCGCCGGGACGCGTGGCGTATTGTGGCAAGTTCCTTGAGATGCCATGGTTGGCCTTCCCGGCAAGCTCTTCTTGCCGGGGCCTTTTCTCCTTGGCTTGAATACTTTGTTCTTGAATGGCTCCAAAGGAACCACGGAGGACCTTGGCGGTCACCCGGCAAGCCTTGGCACGGGATGCTGCAACTGCCCGTGCACAAGTTCGGGATACTAGGGTACCCCTACTCTAGTACACCGACAGGAGCCCCCGGGCCTGGGCCATACACGGTGCCGAGCGCTGTTGGGCCAGGCCCAAAACAGGGCACGGGCACGCGCGGCCTGGGTTACACCGTATCTTACTCCGTATCCACCGCGCCCTCCCCGAACGGCATGCGTCGAATGCGGCATCGTGTGAGAGATCGTGGGTCGTTTCTTTATTCGGAAAGACGGAATGTCCGCCCCCTCCCTCTTTATAAGGAGGGGAAACAGGGGCAATTCGCCCATCTCGCCGATCGCTATTCCAATCTCAGAAACCTCCGCCGCTCCCCCCTTCTTCCCAAAGCTGAAAGAGAGCAGCGATCCGCCCCCCATCGCCACCAGCACCACCAACGCCGTCGATCTCCCCCACCACCTCCGCCATGGCTCCGAAAGCCGACAAGGGGAAGGGCGTGAAGTCGACCGAGGCGCAGCGGCTCGCGGCGCTGCGAAAGGAGTAGGCAACCTTCCCCCCCAAGCTCGCCGCGAAGGAGCTGAGGGAGTATTACTACCTCTTCTGGTCAACAGAGACACGAGCGCATCCGCGCACGAAGGTACTCTCAGCCGCCGCTTCGGAACTGGCTCCGAATGGGTATCCCTTCTTCGCGTTGTTCTTCTACTGCGGGCTCTGCCCGCCTTTCTCTGAGTTTTTTTGCGACATTATGAACACCTACGGGTTCCGCCTCCTTGACTTCACCCCCAATTGCGTTCTGACCATGGCAATTTTCGCACATCTCTGCGAAAACTTTGTCGGAGTCTATCCAAAGGTAGCTCTTTTTCGCCACTTCTTTATGCCCCGAGTTGAGAGAGGGGAGCCTTTATCCGGCGGAATCGCCTGGATCTCGAGAGCTGGCAAGAAGGAAGCTTATCTGGAGGGAGAGCTCCGCGGCAAGTGGGAGGAATGGAGAGCAGACTGGTGCTGGATTGTCGAGGAGAACCCGCAGCCGTTTACCGCCCAGCGCCAAACCCCAGTAGTGCGCGGCAACGATTGGAGCAATGTGGCCCTGGAAGACGATAGGCTGAAGATTGCCGTCACCTGGATCCTACGCCTCAGGCTTGCCAGGCTCACTTTAGGCGCCGTTGGCGCAGATTTTCTTCGCCGCCGCATCGCCCCCCTGCAGGAGAGGAGGAGACCCGCCTGGGAGTTCCAGAATGCGGCGGATATCATGAGGCTGCGCCCGGGCCTCAACTTCAACTTCACTGTTGTCACATCCCTAGCTTCTGGTAGTGCTCTAGGCTAGCTTCATGTGTGCATCATGTCTATATTTTCGAAACTTGAACTGAGGAATTTTGGAAGCCTCAAAAACTTAAATAAAAGAGGGGCAAAAACCCTAGAAATCTCATTCATTGCTCCAAAATGCTCTTCTTAAATGTTTGATAATTTTTGGTAAGGGTTCTGGACCCAACCAAAATATTGAACATTTTTAAGGATTTATTTTTGGGACTTTGGATTTAATTCATTAGCTATTTGAATTAGAATTATATTCATATAATTGGAATATAAATTCAAATACCCCTGAAATATTTTATAAGCTTTTGGAAGAGTCCATCTGGCAATATAAAATACTCAGAGGAGCTTTGGCATTGTTTGAATTATTATTTTTAATTCAAAACAGTGGCAAAAGAATTAAATAAAAGAAAAACAGAACAGAATTAAATAAAACAGAGAGAAAGACCCGTACCTGGGCCACTTACCTGTAGCCGGCCCAGCTTCTGCGCGGCCCGTTACTGTGCAGCCCAGCTGCTAGTCATCTTCCTCCCCCTCGCCCCGAAGCAGCTGCGTGCTGGACGCACGCGCGCCGACGCCGGCCACCTCCTGCTTCGCCGTGGCAGCCTCCCCGACTTCCTCGCGACGCCACGGAGACGTTCCCGACCCCCTCTCACTTCTCCCTCGCTCTCTGGACCTCCCTCCCCCTCGCTCCTCTGTTTCCCCTCCCGCGACCGAGCGGAGCCCGCCGTCATCATCGCCGTACCCATGGCCACCGGCCACCCCTAGCCTCGCCGATGCACCCAGGAGCTCCGCTTCGACCCCCTCTTCCTCCCCACCGATCCACAGCCCTCCGGAAGCCCTGCATCGCCGCCATCGCCATCGTCTTCTACCTCGGACCCGCCGGCCATCTTCGTCAAATTCGCCGGCTTCGGACCGTCCCCGAGCTCCCCGAGGCCACCGATGCAACCCCTGTGAGCCCCTCTTCCTCTTTCCCCATACCTCAAGCTCGCACTCATCCCCTAGCCTCTTCCTCCACCGCGGCCGAGAGTTTCTCGCCGCCGGCCATGGCGTGGCCGTGGCCACAGCCACCCTAGCTCGTATCCGAGCCCACTGACGTGTTCACCGCAATCTCATGAGTCCGTAGCACGCCCCAGCTCCTCCTGCCATGCTCCCTAACCCCGACCCCGAGCTCGCCCGAGCTCCGGCCGCCGCCGAGGTCGACGCCGTGCTCAACTCCGGCCACCTCGCGGCCTCCCGTCCGTCCCTTTGGATGCGTAGGAGCAAGAGCTTCTCCCCAGTGCCCTCAGCGCGCCAAACCACCGCTCGTAGCGCCAAACCCGCCACCACCCGAACTCCGGCCGCCGCCGTCGTCATGATTGCCGTCGCCTCCGGCCACCCTAGCTTCTTCCGATGGCCCTGTTAGATGCGCGCGAGCCTGGGCATCCCGTAGAGCCCCTCCGCCGCTCTTTTGGTCATCGGAGGGCGAATCCCGACGCTCTCCGCCGTCCCTGGCCTCGCCGGCGACGAGCCTCGGGTCAACTCCGGCGAGTTTGACCCGGGTTTGACCCCCTCTCTCTCACTGACCTGCGGGCCCCGCCCGGCTAATTAGGTTAGGTTAGTTTAACTAAGCTAGGTTAGTTTAATTAGACACTGACACTCGGGACCCACCGGTCAGGGGTTGACCGGACTGTGCCACGTTGACCTGCTGACGTCATCATGACATCAGGCTGACGCAATAAGTGTTTTCTGGATTTATTTTATTTCAGAAAATTCCAGAAAATTATATAAACTTCAATAAATCATAGAAAATTAACCGTAACTCCAAATTAAATAATTTATATATGAAAAATTATCATAAAAATTCAAGGAATCCATCTGTACTATTTTCATGCATGTTAGAACAACTTATAGCTGCTGTTTAGCACAAGTCATTTAAATGGCATTTGAATAATCACATATGGAGTTTGAATTTGAATCTTGTATTCAAACCAACTTCATTTAATCTGTTGCTAGTTGCATTAGCCCAAAACACATTCATATTGCCATGTCATGAGCATGCATCATATTGTGCATTGCATTGATTGTGTTCCTTTCTGTGTTGCCGGTATTTGTTCCCTCTCGATAGACGCGATACCGATGATGTGATCGTTGACACTGATGAAGACTCAATGTTATCTTCAGAAGTGCCAGGCAAGCAAAACCCCCTTGTTCATTCCGATACAATCCCACTCTCTCGCTCCTGCTCTCTTTTACTGCATTAGGACAACACCGATTCAACTATTACATGCTGCGGTAGTTGAACCCCTTTATCCTCTGCATGACCTGTCATTGCCACAGTAAATAGATGAAACCCACTAGCATGAGTAGGAGTTGTTTGAGCCCTGTTGTGCCTACTCATTCTTGCTTGTTTGTCATGCCTGCTACTGCTTAGAGTTGAGTCAGGTCTGACTCATCGGGGATGAATCAGAGGTGTGTGAACATGTTCTACTGTGTGTGAGCTAAGTGTGTGAACACGATTTGGTAAAGGTAGAAGTGAGAGGCCATGTAGGAGTACATGGTGGGTTGTCTCATTGCAGCCGTCCTCAGGAACTAGGTTCTGTGTTTGTGATCCATGATTCAGCTACTACCATACATTGGGCCCTGAAATATGACCCCGCTCGACTTCTTATTCACCCTTGTCCTCTGTCCAGGAGTTGCAAGTAGTTTCTGGTGTTTGTAGTATGCTGGAGGCCGTGGACAGCGCTGACCATAGGGGTGGGCTGTGATGCGGTAGGCACGTGGCCGGGTAGACCGGGCGCCCGTTTGGTGTCACGGAACCCTGTTCACATCGTTTGGGGCTGTGAGCGAAAATCCGGCCGGATCTCCTCATGGATGGAACCCGAATAGGCGATAAACCTGGACTAGAGACTTGAGTGTTTAGGTAGGTCGTGGTCTACACCCACGTCGGCTTTCGCTTGAAGTCTGCCGAGCACATGTCGTGTGCAGACGCTAAGTGGTGGAAACATGTATGAAGAAGTACACCCCTGCAGGGTTAACATCATCTATTCGAATAGCCGTGTCCGCGGAAAAGGACTTCTGGGTTGCTTATATCAGTTCATAGACAAGTGAAAGTGGATACTCTAAAATACGCAAGATGAGCGTGAGCTCTATGGATGGTGTTCTCGTAGGGAGACGGGAGCGGATCCATAGTGGTGTATTGATATGGTGAATATGTGGACTCGTGTGCGCCACCTCAAAAGAGTTACTCGCAGTCGTAGTTTAGGATAGCCACCGAGTCAAAGCTGGCTTGCTGCAGTTAAACCCCACCACCCCTTTGTTGATAATGATGCATATGTAGTTAGTTCTGATGTAAGTCTTGCTGGGTACATTTGTACTCACGTTTGCCTATTTTATGTTTTTGCAGAGAGACTTCGGTCTCGCTAGTAGTTCCGCGTGGACTTTGACGTTTAGCTTGTTACCTCAGCTACGATCTTGTGCCCTCGGCAGGATCTGATAGATAGTCAGGCTTCTCAGCCTTTTTCATTTATAGATGTCTGTACTCAGACATGATAGCTTCCGCTTGTGCTTTGACTTGTATGCTCTGAATGTTGGGTCGTGAGACCCATGTTTGTAATATCTCGCTCCTCGGAGCCTATTGAATAAATTACTTGAGTCGTAGAGTCATGTTGTGATGCCATGTTGTAGTTGCACATATCGAGCATATTGTGTGTATGTTATTGAAATGCTTGGTATGTGTGGGATCTAACCATCTAGTTGTTTATCTTTAGTAGCCTCTCTTACCGGGAAATGTCTCCTAGTGTTTCCATTGAGCCTTGGTAGCTTGCTACTGCTCCGGAACACTTAGGCTGGCCGGCATGTGTCCTTCTTCGTTCCTGTGTCTGTCCCTTCGGGGAAATGTCACGCAATGAATACCGGAGTCCTGTCAGCCCGCTACAGCCCGGTTCACCGGAGTCCTGCTAGCCCAGTGCTACAGCCTGGATTCACTCGCTGATGACCGACACGTTCGATGCTGGGTCATGGATGCCTGTCCCTGTAAGTCTGTGCCACTTTGGGTTTACGACTAGCCATGTCAGCCCGGGCTCCTTATCATATGGATGCTAGCGACACTGTCATATACGTGTGCCAAAAGGCGCAAACGGTCTCGGGCAAAGGTAAGGCGACACCCGTGGGAATACCGTGCGTGAGGCCGCAAAGTGATATGAGGTGTTACATGCTAGATCGATGTGGCATTGAGTCGGGGTCCTGACAACTGTCCTGGAACTGGATGCGATGCTCCTGGAACTGTTCAAGCAAGACCCCCAACATCCCGAAGTGTTCAGGTTGCCGAAGGGTGTCGTTCCGCTGTGTAACAATTCCTCGCTCGACCGCATCTGTGCAATGATGCCGCTGTGCGATTCGCATGGAATTGTCCCAACTTGGCAAGAGCCTGCAGATGACGTCGTGCAGGAGTTTTTTGACGGCTTGGTAGAAGTGCCGGTTCGCGCCGATGAACAGAAAAGCCTTACTCGCAACACCACCGATGCGGAGATGCAGCGCATCGCCACTAGGCTAGAAGAGGCGGCGGCAGCCGCTGCCGCGGGCGAGTTTGGATTCACCGTGGAGGAGGCAAAGGCGGAAGAGGCGGCAAGCCTTGCCGAGCGAGAGGAGCTTGCCGGCGAGGGAGAGCTTGCCGGCGAGGGAGAGCTTGCCGGGTCTGAAGTCGAGTCGAGCGAGCCCGCCGAGGGTGCGAGCGGCTCGTTGGAGACCAACTCCTCTTCCTCCTCATCTTCAGACAGCCCGCCGCAAGTAGAGCCCCCAGTTCCACCAAGAAGGCGTCTCCGCAAGGCCGGGGACGTAGCGGGGCGGCAGACGAGTCGACAGCCGCTGTGCTGCGCGACGCGCTCCACCGTGGTGAGCACTGTTGTCGCGGGAGCACCTCACGCCGCTGCGGCAACTGGAGCGGGGTCCTCCCGGACCATCCTTTCTGCTCCTGCCGCTTCTCCCGCCGCGACGGCGGCCGGAGCTGGGTCGTCTCAGACCACCGCCACTGCCCCCGCCAAGCGGCTAAGGGAACCTACTCCTCCGCCTCGTCGCGCGGAGGTGAGCCAGACTTCAACCTCTCCGCGCTCAGCTCCGACGAGGAAGAAGAAGAGTAAGATTCTTTGCTGTACTTGTAGTTCTTCTATTCTTGATGTTTTGTCTTGTATCTGATTTGCTTTACTCTGAACCCATTCCTTTTCAGGACTCTGGCCCAGAGAGCGGCGAAGAGAGCCAAGGTCCCGGTGATTGTCATCGAGGACGAACCTACCGCGACAGCAGTGGGTGTGTCCGAGACCACCTTGCCGGACCCGGCAACTATTCCCCAAAGCAGCCCCCAGCGTAGCCCCCAGCGTAAGTATACGGTTTACTTCCCGCTGTTAGGCGCGCATGGGTGCTCTTTCTTTGCTGACATCTTACTATTGGTTTGTGTAGGAGCAGATCAGCCTCACCAGGAGTGCCCGGAAGCCGCCCTCGACATGCCATCTGCTTCGACTACACCGCCAAGGGAGGCCTCCCCGGCAAGGGAGCGTTCTCCGGCAAGGGAGACTTCTCCGGCAAGGGAGAGTTCTCCGGCAAGGGACAGCACCAGCGACCCCCCGGTGGCGGAGACCACGACTGCAGAACCCAGTACAGGTAATCCTCTTGCTTGAAAACTTCCCTTGGGTTCTTCTTCTTCTGGTTTTCTTTTTGGATATTTGCTTGACTTTTCTCCCTTTTCCGGCCATCAGATCCATCTGTCGCGGAGCCGATGGAGACCGAGGTTGCCGGCGAGGAGAACGCGTGCGGCAATACCGACGACGCCGCTGCCACCGAAGAAGCAGCTAGCGCTGATGATCCCGCCGGCGAAGAGGCCGCCAAAGCTGCCGCCGCAAAAGCTGGCGAGGGGTCTGGCGATCGCACTGACGGCCCCGAGGCCGCAGGAGCGCCAGGCGCTACGCCGACCGCCGATCCCCCCGCTGCTGCCGCAGCGTCAGGCTCCGAAGAGCCCCAGCCCGGCGCCTATTTGAAGGCCGGCGATGGCATCTTCATCAAGCTCCCCTAGGCGTCAAGCTCCAGGGCGCCGGTCGAAGGAGAAATCTTGGATGGAGAGGTGCTCGCCTCTGCTGGGCTGACGCTGGTTGACGCGCCGAGCAGTAGGAGCGGCGAGCCTGAGGAGGAGCTGCTGCTGCAGAAGCTACTGTCGCTCTACCGCGCTCGACAGGCCAAGCTGGAATCCCGAGAAGCGCTTGTCACGAAGGCGGGAGTGGACATCGAGGAGCGCGCGGAGGAGCTCCGGGGTCTTAACCAGGAAGCTCTCCGGTCCCTGGCAGAGGAGCGGAAGCAACTCGCCGAGGAGCGGAAAGCCTTCCTCCTCGAGAGGGCTGAAGCTGAGGAGCAACAGCGGCTTGCCGCCGAGAAGCTGTCTGCACAGGAGGCGAGTTGACGCAACGGAAGGTCAACCTTGATAGCCACGAGGAGGAGCTTGCCGCGCACGAGCAAACATTCGGCGGGGCTCTCAAGGAAGCAAAGGATGCTGCTGCAGCTGCCGAGGCCGCCAAGAAGGAGCTGGAGCCGAAGGTGGCGCAGCTGGAGGCCGATCTCAAGGCGAGCGGTGAAGAGCTTGCTGCGCTCAAGCGTGAGCGCGAGAAGGACGCCTACACCCTTGGCAAGCTGCAAGGTCGTCTCGCCGAGAAGGGCAAGGAGCTTAGCGCCGCCAAGGACTCGAACGCAGATCTTGAGTTGAAGCTGACTACTTTGACCAAGACGCTGGACGGCGCCAGGGAGCAAGAGGTGGCCTTGAAGGAGAAGATCAAGGCCGACGAGACGCTGCTGGCGAGTGCTGCTGCTACCCAGAACACTTTTAGGGAGAATGTGGAGCACTGGACGGAGGGTCTCGTGGATGTTGCCGCATCCATCGACAAGGAGCTGGCACAGCTGGGGATGGAGGATCTCGGGTATTCCTCCGATGAGAACCTCCAACCCAGCGCCAAGCTCAGCTTGTTCTTCAAAGGCATGTCGACGGCCCTCCAGCGACTCCGGGAGAAGATCCCAAAGCAGCTGTCCGATGAGTCACGCAAGATCTGCGCGGGAGCTGTTCAAAAGGTGTTGGTGAAGGTGGCCTTCCGCAACCCAGGCCTCAACCTCACCAACGACCTCAAGACCCTGCCACGGGATGCTGATCTGGAAGCGCTCAAGACCCTTGTCGCACCCATTGTGGACAAGGTGAGCGGGATCAAGAGGGTTGAGGGCGATCGCGTAGACTAGGCCGTCCGTTTTCTCCTTTTCTTGTCGCTGCTGGTCATGTTATGAGAACAATCTGTTAGAGCTGCGACAAGCTATCTTGTAATATAACTCTATTTTGGGTAGCGATTGCTATGTTATTTCCTTTACTTGATTCCTTCCTTTGTATGTTTTTGCCCTACGCTTTTAGGGAACTTGCCGGTGCAGGCACCTTAGCCGCGAGCGCTGAGTGCGGGACGTCAGCAGCCTGCGGGCGGCGCCGCTACCGGCAAGAAACCTTGTCGCAACTAGTCGCAGCTCACTTAAGTTGTTGAGCGAACAAAGTAAGGGCGCAACTAGCTACGAGTTGGTTCCTCCGCGCACAGGTTTTCCATACAAAGCACGGTCGTTCGAGGAACATAACTTAAAATTTTTAAAACTGTTTGCTCAAACTTTTGGCAACTTAGCTTTTCTGTCGTTTGCTTCTCGGTAAGGCGAAACTTCCTTGAACGACGCCTGGTCCACACCATTATCTTCTCCTTTCCCCCCGACAAACTTGTGGGCGAGGGAACCTTCCTGTCTTTGAGAAGAAGAAAGAAGAGAAAATAAAGATATGGAGCCTTACGGCTCGTAATTGCTTACCGGGGGTAGGCGCTGCACAAAGTGTCAGATAACACATGCAAAAAATAGAAAGCATGAAATTGACAAGATGTGCGGAGCACATGAGCTTTACTTATGCACGGGGTCTGCGCCTGGCTTTGTACAAAGGATTACATGCAACATCGGCAAGACTTGTACAAAAGGTGGTTGCCGGAACAGGTTCTGGCAACCGCGCCTTACGGGTAAAACTTACGAAGATGCTCAATGTTCCAGGAGTTGCTCACTGGAATGCCATCTTCGGTCTCAAGGCGGACAGCGCCAGGCCTAGTGACTCGTTTCACCCGGTAAGGGCCTTCCCACTTCGGCGTCAACTTGTTGGAATTCTTGGCGGACTGAACGCGCCGAAGAACAAGGTCGCCTTCCTCGAGACTTCTGGCATTAACTTTGCGGCTATGGTAGCGGCGCAAAGCTTGCTGGTATCGAGCAGCTCGTACAGCGGCCTGAAGACGGTCCTCCTCAAGGAGCAGCGCGTCATCTTGTCGCAGCTGCTCTTGCTCAAGCTCATCATAAGCGAGCACTCGAGGTGACCCGTATACGAGTTCCGTGGGGAGAACTGCCTCTGCTCCATAGACTAGAGCGAAAGGTGTCTGGCCAGTGGCTCGATTTGGCGTCGTCCTGATCGACCAAAGAACCACCGGTAGCTCCTCAATCCAGTTCTTTCCGCACTTGCGCAGCCTGTCGAAAGTCCTGGTCTTGAGCCCGCGCAGCACTTCAGCATTTCGCCCTCTCCGCTTGACCGTTGCTTCTCGGATGAGCAACAGAAGCGAAGCAGACCTTGGCGCCAAGATCTTGGACGTACTGCATGAAGGTGCGGCTCGTGAATTGCGTGCCGTTGTCGGTGATGATCCTGTTAGGGATCCCGAAGCGGCAAACAATCGACCTGAAGAACTTGACTGCTGACTGTGCTGTCACCTTCCTCACTGCTTCCACTTCCGGCCACTTTGTGAACTTGTCGATTGCAACGTACAAGTACTCAAAGCCCCCGACAGCTCGGGGAAAGGGGCCGAGGATGTCGAGCCCCCAGACCGAAAATGGCCAGGATAAAGGGATCGTCTGGAGAGCTTGAGCTGGCTGGTGTATCTGCTTGGAATGGAACTGGCACGCTTCACACTTGGTTACTTGTGCAGTTGCATCCTGGAGGGCTGTCGGCCAAAAGAAACCTTGCCGGAATGCTTTGCCGGCAAGTGCTCTTGCGCCAATGTGGTGACCACATATGCCTCCATGTATCTCTGCCAACAGCTTTTGTCCGTCTTCCCGGTGAATACACTTCAATTTCACACCGTTGAGTCTTCTTCTGTACAGTGTGTTGTCGACAAACTGGTACATACTTGACTGCCGGGCTACTCTTTCCGCTTCTTCTTGCTCTTCGGGAAGTTCTCCTGTCTGAAGGAAACGGACAATCTGCTGTGCCCATGCTGGAGCTTGCGGCTCGACAACAAGGACTAAAGGCACATCTGCTGCTGCGGGAACATCCGCTTCTACGGCGAGAACCTGCGGCTCAGCCGGAGCTTGACGTTCCCCGGCAAGCTTGCCGGAGCAAAACTTGTCGGGAGCGTCTGCTTCAACGGAACAAACCCTAGGGCTTGCCGGAGCAGACTGCTCCTCAGCACCCTTGGTGTTGATCTTGGGGACCTTCTTGGCGGCGGCTTCGGGGAGCTCTGCCGGAAAATAGTCACCAGAAATCAACTTCCTCTTCTTGCTCTGTCCAGTTGATGGCGTTACAGACGGTTGAGTCAGTTTGAGCACAAAGATCCCTGGTTCCACAGGTAACTTAAGTGCGGCGCACTTCGACAGGCCATCGGCAATGTCGTTCTGAGCTCTTGGAACATGTTCCATCTGTAGGCCGTCAAAGTGCTCTTCTAGCTTTCTCACTTCATCAACGTAAGCTTCCATCAACGGACTCTGATAATTCTTGTTCACTTGGCGGACGACAAGCTGTGAGTCACCCCTGACAATGAGCTTCTTGATCCCAAGGTCTGCTGCGATCCTGAGACCGGCAAGCAAACCTTCATACTCTGCGGTATTGTTTGTTGCTTGCTCCTTGGGAAAGTGCATCTGGACTACGTACTTGAGGTGCTCTCCGGTGGGTGCAACAAGTAGCACGCCCGCACCGGCGCCTTGCAGCGAGAAGGCACCATCAAAGTACATCAGCCACTCTTTGCTTGCTTCCTTGACGGGGATGCTCGTTTCTGGAATTTCTTCATCTTGTGTTGGCGTCCACTCTGCTATGAACTCTGCCAATGCTCTGCTTTGGATAGTTGAAGTGCTCTCAAACTTGAGGCCAAAGCTTGACAGTTCCAGTGCCCACTCGACAATCCTGCCTGTTGCTTCTGGATTTTGCAGTATCCTCTTCAGCGGAAAACGAGTGACGACTGTGATCTCATGTGCTTGGAAGTAATGGCGCAGCTTTCTCGAGGCCATGAGAAGGCCGAAAAGCAATTTCTGCACACCAGAGTACCTTGACCTAGCCCCCTGCAGAAGGGAACTGACAAAGTAAACTGGGCGCTGCACCATTCTCTTCTGCATCTCCTCACGCGCCTGCGCAGATCCATCTTTGTCGGGACCAGAGCTTGTCGGTGAAGTCCCCTGCTTGTCGCTGGATGCATCTGCCGTGGTTGCTGGCTCATCATCCGCCTCCCTCTCCGCTACTAACGCAGCACTAACCACTTGATTGGTTGCCGCTATATACAGCAGCAACTTCTCTTGTGGCTTAGGTGCGACAAGTGTTGGAGTGGAGGACAGGTATCTCTTTAAGTCCTGCAGTGCAGCCTCCGCTTCCGGAGTCCATTTCATTGGACCTGCCTTTTTCAATATTTTGAAAAATGGCAGGGCGCGCTCAGCAGACCTAGAGATAAACCTGCTGAGAGCAGCCACGCAACCGGCAAGTCTTCGTACATCCTTGACGCGCTTTGGTGCTTCAATCTGCTCAATGGCCTTGATCTTGTCGGGATTGGCTTCAATTCCCCGCTGAGACACGAAGAACCCGAGAAGCTTGCCGGAGGGGACTCCAAACACACACTTCTCGGGGTTAAGCTTGAGGTTGATCTTGCGCAGATTTGCAAAGGTTTCGTCTAAATCTTGAATCAGAGTCGCCTTGTCCTTGCTCTTGACCACTATGTCATCCATGTAGGCTTCTACATTTCTGTGTATTTGTGGCTCAAAAGCGTCATGGACTACCCTTGCAAATGTTGAACCAGCATTCTTTAAACCGAAAGGCATCCGTACGAAACAGTATGTGCCACATGGGGTGATGAATGCGGTCTTCTCCTCATCCTCTTCTGCCATGAAGATCTGATGGTATCCTGAGTATGCGTCAAGAAATGAAAGCAAGTCACATCCGGCCGTGGAGTCAACAATCTGGTCGATGCGCGGCAAGGGAAATGGGTCTTTGGGACAAGCTTTATTGACATCGGTAAAGTCGATACAAAGCCTCCATTTCCCGTTTGCCTTGCGCACGACTACAGGATTGGCCAACCACGTAGGATGGAGCACTCCTCTGACAAGGCCTGCTGCTTCCAATTTCTTGATTTCTTCTGCGATGAATTCTTGGCGCTCCACTGCCTGTTTCCTGACTTTCTGCTTGACGGGCCGCGCATGAGGACAGACGGCAAGATGGTGCTCGATTACTTTCCTGGGAACACCGGGGATGTCAGACGGTTGCCACGCAAACACGTCGACGTTCGCCCGCAGGAAAGCAACGAGCGCGCTTTCCTATTTAGGGTCGAGAGTGGCACTGATGGTGAAGGTACCACCAGTGCCGTCCTCCTTGGCGGACACCTTCTTGGTCTCTGGTGGAGCTGCCATTGTCTTCTTACACTTGCCGGTGGAGCTCGATGGTGCGTCCTCGACGGTAGCGCAGCACTCCGAAGAGGTGCGCTTGCCGGAGTGGGCATCAGAACTCTTGCCGGACTTGGTCTTCTTCTTCCCCCCGGGAGCTTCAACGGCAAGTGACTTGCGATCTGTTGCGGCTGCTGCTTCCCGGTAGATCTTGTCGGCGCAGATAAGAGCATCCTTCTTGTCGCCAGGGACAGAGATGACACTTATCGGGCCTGGCATCTTCAGCATGTTGTATGCATAGTGAGAGGCTGCCATGAATTTGGCGAGTGCTGGACGGCCGAGTATCCCATTGTAAGGCAATGGAAAGTCAGCAACGTCAAAAGTGACCCTCTCAGTCCTGAAGTTCAACTCGCTGCCAAATGTCACCGGCAACGTGATCTTTCCCTTCGGCTTGCTCCTTCCCGGATTGATTCCTTGGAATGTGCCGGTCTCTTCGAGCTCGCTATCAGGGATCTGGAGTTTCTGGAGTACCGCGGAGGAGATCAGGTTCAAGCCGGCCCCGCCGTCAACTAGCATCTTAGTGACCTTGAGGTTGCGGATAGTTGGTGAAACCAACATCGGCAAGCACCCGACCGCAGTTATGCGATCAGGGTGGTCCTCAATATCAAAGATGATAGGCGTGCTGGACCATTTCAGAGGCTTGCGTGACTCGACGGGTGGTTCTGCCGCATTGACTTCCCGCACCCACTGCTTGAGCTGGCGGTGTGAAGTATGCAGAGAAGCACCGCCGTCAACGCACAGGACCTCTGTGGCTTTCTGGAACTCCTGCTCATCGGTCTCGTCATCATCCATATCTTCATCGTCGTCGTCATCTTCATCCTTGTCGCGGCCGCGGGGAGGTCTGTCTCCTTGCCGCTGCTTGGCCTTGCCGCGGCGTCCTCCTCGGCCGGGGCGTTTCTTGCCGGCTCCTCCAGCACCTTCCTGGGCCTTCTCCTTGTCGCGTCGCTCGTATTCAGCCTTTTGCTGCTCGACAAGCTGCTCGACCTTCTTGCAGCTCTGGAGGTCATGGCCCTTGGTGCGGTGGATCTTGCAGTACTGCTTGTTGGTGCCGTCCTGCTTGTCGGCGACCGCCACAGCCTGGTAGTTGGTGCCTGCGGCAATCTCCTTGCCGGAGCTACCAGCTTTGGCTTTCTTGGCGCCACCTCCGTTGCCGGACTGCTCAACGACTAGCACATCTTTGCCTTTCTTCTTCCTGTTGTTCCGCCGCCGGTTTTTCTTTGCCGGGGCAGCATCCTCACTATCAGATCCTCCTGCTTCTGTATTCTCTCCAGGGAGTTTCCTCCCTTCCTCAGCACGTGCACACTTGTCGGCCAGGGCATATAGCTCACTGACGTCTCTGATCTTGCACATCGCCATCTCCTCCCGCATCCTGCGGTTTCGCACGTTCTGATGGAACGCGCTGATTACCGCGGCAGGGTGGACATCTGGGATGTTGTGCTGTACACGGCTGAACCTCTGAATGTACTTGCGCAGGGGCTCTCCTTCCTTCTGGGCGAGCAGATGAAGGTCGCTCTCTTGGCCATGAGGCTTGTGGCCGCCTGTAAAGGCGCCGACAAACTGATGGCATAGGTCTGCCCAGGAGGATATGGAGTTGTCCGGCAAGTGCATGAGCCAGGACCTGACATTGGGCTTGAGCACCAGCGGGAAGTAGTTGGCAAGGATCTTGTCGTCCCGCCCCCCGGCAGCTTGCACCGCGATGGTGTAGATGCTGAGGAACTCCGACGGATGCGACTTGCCGTCGTACTTCTCTGGTACGTCTGGCTTGAAATTCTTCGTGTTGGGCCACTGGACTTGCCGCAGCTCACGAGTGAACGCAGGGCAACCTACCGTGTACGGCAAGTCGCCTGGTTCCCCTGGCGCATGCAAGTCGACAGAAGGCCCAGCGCACTGGTCCGATTGACGCCGCGCTTCTCTTCGACGCTCGATGCGAGTACGAGCGTCTTCTTGCTGTCATTCATGAAGAACTTGGCGCTGATCGCGACGAGCTCGTGGATCTGATGATGCGGTGGAGTCGCTGTCGAGGTAGATCCGGCGAGTCGGCGATCTTGGCCTTTGGGGCGGAGAGTGCACGGTAGTTGTGCCCCCACCGGTTTTGTCGCCATCGGCTCGCGCCTGGCAGTCTTGCCGCGGCTGCGATGTACTCGGCTGCCGTGGAGTGTCGCCGTTGGCGAAGCCGATGAGACTCTGAATTGTGGCCCTCCATTCGTCGATCTTGTCTGCTGTTGGAGGGTAATCCAGGAGCAGTTGAGCTCGCGCTAAAGCTTCTGCTGGAGTGGTGGGTGGCAGTGGCGAACGGTGCGAGGAGCGGGATATGCTCGGACTTCTAGCTATGTTAGAAGGAGTAGTATCCCGTCCAGCCGATCGTGTCTTGCTCGTGCCAGCATGTTGGCGTGCATGCTGGTCTTGAGCACCCCGAGATCCACCAGCTCGATCTTGGTCCAACGAACGTATGGTACCGCAAGTACCATGACGCTGTCGGTCCCGCACCTCCTGAGATGGGCGCGGTGCATGTACGGACGCCAAGGTCTGCGCAGCCTTGTCCTTGGACCTAGCAGCACCGTGAGCTCCCTCGTCGACGCCCGTTCTTCCGCCGGCGTCTACCCCACCACCCGTTTGCTCCGGTGGTGGTGGGACCGACGCGGACGGAGCAGCCACCTCCGAAGCCTTCTTCTTCGGTGGCATGTCGATGAAGAAGATGAAGATCTAGCTCGTGTGAACGCCGGATCAAGTTCACACAACCTCGAAGCCCCTACCTGGCGCGCCAAAGATGTCGGGGGAGCTGACCCACGGACACCTATGGGACCGGCGGACCGAGCCCCTTTCGGTTCGGCGGGGGGGCGGAGATCGCACGAAGAGCGGATCGAGGCGAAGCACACGAGCAGTTTACCCAGCTTCGGAGCTCTCCGGAGAGATAATACTCCTACTGCTGCATGTCTGAGTGTATTGAGTTCTTGCTCGGGAGCGCTGAGTGCTACAGTACACACTAGCTGCTAACGAGACCGAGCGTGAGTGTTTTCTGCCTTCGAACCCCCTCTACGTTGCGCATGGGCCTCCTTTTATATGCTCAAGGGGTCACCGACAGGTGGCAACGTAGACAAGGGTAAAAATGGAAAAGGATTGCGGTTGGTACAACTACCTGTACAGTGTATCATACCTAACCCTGACGGCAGGGGACAAAGGCATTAAATGCCCGTCTGTGTCACCCAAATAGTGCAAAAAGGGACCGTCAGGGACGCCACCGCTTGCCACGATGGCAACCTCGTCAGTGCCGCTTGCCACCGCGCACCGCTGGCTGCACAACCTCTTGCCACGCGCGCGTGGAAAGGTCCCAGGGCGACACGTTGGTGGATGTGCTGGAGCGCGGGTATGGAGTGGTAGCTTGCCGCGGCAAGCGCCTTGCCGCGGTCGTTGTCTTGTCGCGTCCGGAAGCTTGTTGCTCACCGGGCCTCGCCGGGACGCGTGGTGCGTTGTGGCAAGTTCCTTGAGATGCCTTGGTTGGCCTTCCCGGCAAGCTCTTCTTGCTGGGGCCTTGTCTCCTTGGCTTGAATACTTTGTTCTTGAATGGCTCCAAAGGAACCACGGAGGACCTTGGCGGTCACCCGGCAAGCCTTGCCGCGGGGTGCTGCGACTGCCCGTGCACAAGTTCGGGATACTAGGGTACCCCTACTCTAGTACACCGACATCGAGGTTAGGATTTGTCACTCCGTGTATCGGAGAGGTTTCTCTTGGCCCTCTCGGTAATGCACATCACTATGAGCCTTGCAAGCAATGTGACTAATGAGTTAGTTACGGGATGATGCATTACGGAATGAGTAAAGAGACTTGCCGGTGACAAGATTGAACTAGGTATGATGATACCGACGATCGAATCTCAGGCAAGTAACATACCGATGACAAAGGGAATAACATATGTTGTTATGCGGTTTGACCGATAAAGATCTTAGTATAATATGTGGGAGCCAATATGAGCATCCAGGTTCCACTGTTTGTTATTGACTGGAGAGGTGTCGCGGTTATGTCTACATAGTTCTCGAACCCGTAGGGTCCGCATGCTTAGTGTTCGATGACGATTTTATATTGTATGAGTTATGTGATTCGATGACCGAATGTTGTTCAGAGTCCCGGATGAGACCACGGACATGACGAGGAGTCTCGAAATGGTCGAGAGGTAAAGATTCATATATAGAACGATAGTATTTGGAGATCGGAAGTGTTCCAGGGGTACCGGGTACGTATCGGGTCATCGGAAAGGGGTTTCGGGCACCCCGGGCCAAGATATGTGACTTATTGGGCCTAGGGCGAGACAGACCAGCCCCTAGTGGGTTGGTGCACCCCATACATGGCCGAATAAGGGGGGAAAGGAAAGGGAGAGGAGAGAAAGGAAGGGGGCAATTAGGCCTCCCATTTCCTTCTCTCTCCCCTCCTCTTTCCTTCTCCCTCCAGAAAACATGGAAAGGGGGAGGCCGAATAGGATTAGGCCCCAAGTAGGATTCCTCCTACTTGGGGCGCACCTCTTGCTACTCCCTCCCCGTCCCACCTATATATATGGGGGGGATCCGCTAGAACATACCAAGTCTTCTCTTAGCCGTGTGCGGTGCCCCCTCCACAGTTACACACCTCAGCCATATCGTCATAGTGCTTAGGCGAAGCCCTACCCATATCTGCTCAAATCATCTGTGAAGGTGAGAAAATAACGATACCCGCCGCGAGCTTCAATATTCATTAGACCACATACATCAGTATGTATGATTTCCAATAAATCTGTTGCTCGCTCCATTGTTCTGGAGAACGGCGTTTTAGTCATCTTGCCCATGAGTCATGGTTCGCAAGTACCAAGTGATTCATAATCAAGTGATTCCAGAAGTCCATTAGTATGGAGTTTCTTCATGCGCTTTACACCAATATGACCCAAACGGTAGTGCGACAAATAAGTTGCACTATCATTATCAACTCTGCAGCTTTTGGCTTCAACATTATGAATATGTGTATTACTACTATCGAGATTCAACACAAATAGACCACTCTTCAAGGGTGCATGATCATAAAAGATATTAATCATATAAATAGAACAACCATTATTCTCAGATTTAAATGAATAACCGTCTCGCATCAAACAAGATCCAGATATAATGTTCATGCTTAACACTGGCACGAAATAACAATTATTTAGGTCTAAAATTAATCCCAAAGGTAGATGTAGAGGCAGCGTGCCGACGGCGATCACATCGACTTTGAAACCATTTCCCACGCACATCATCACCTTGTCCTTAGGCAATTTTTGCTCCATCCGTAGTCCCTGTTTTGAGTTGCAAATATTAGCAACAGAACCAGTATCAAATACCCAGGTGCTACTACGAGCTTTAGTAAGGTACACATCAATAACATGTATATCACATATACCTTTGTTCACCTTGCCATCCTTCTTATCCGCCAAATACTTGGGGCAGTTCGCTTCCAGTGACCAGTCTGTTTGCAGTAGAAGCACTCAGTCTCAGGCTTAGTTCCAGACTTAGGTTTCTTCTCCTGAGCAGCAACTTGTTTGCTGTTCTTCTTGAAGTTCCCCTTCTTCTTCCCTTTACCCTTTTTTTGAAACTAGTGGTCTTGTTGACCATCAACACTTGATGCTCCTTCTTGATTTCTACCTCCGTAGCCTTTAGCATTGTGAAGAGCTTGGGAATTGTCTTATCCATCCCTTGCATATTATAGTTCATCACGAAGCTCTTGTAGCTTGGTGGCATTGATTGAAGAATTCTGTCAATGACACTATCATCCGGAAGATTAACTCCCAGTTGAATCAAGTGATTATTATTCCCAGACATTTTGAGTATATGTTCACTGACAGAACTATTCTCCTCCATCTTGCAGCTGTAGAACTTATTGGAGATTTCATATATCTCAATCCGGGCATTTGGTTCAAATATTAACTTCAACTCCTAGAACATCTCATATGCTCCATGACGTTCAAAACTTCGTTGAAATCCCGGTTCTAAGCCGTAAAGCATGGCACACTGAACTATCAAGTAGTCATCAGCTTTGCTTTGCCATACGTTCTTAACATCGTCAGTTGCATCTACAGCAGACCTGGCACCCAGCGGTGCTTCCAGGACGTAATTCTTATGTGCGGCAATGAGGATAATCCTCAAGTTATGGACCCAGTCCGTGTAATTGCTACCATCATCTTTCAACTTTACTTTCTCAAGGAATGCATTAAAATTCAATGGAACAACAGCACGGGCCATCTATCTACAACAACATAGACAAGCAAAATACTATCAGGTACTAAGTTCATGATAAATTTAGGTTCAATTAATCATATTACTTAAGAACTCCCACTTAGATAGACATCTCTCTTATCATCTAAGTGATCACGTGATCCAAATCAACAAAACCATAACCGATCATCACGTGAAATGGAGTAGTTTTCAATGGTGAACATCACTATGTTGATCATATCTGCTATATGATTCATGTTCGACCTTTCGGTCTCAGTGTTTTGAGGCCATATCTTCATATGCTAGGGTCGTCAAGTTTAACCCGAGTATTCTCCGTGTGCAAAACTGGCTTGCACCCATTGTATAAGAATGTTGAGCTTATTACACCCGATCATCACGTGGTGTCTCGGCATGACAAACTTTGGCGACGGTGCATACTCAGGGAGAACACTTGTACCTTGAATTTTTTAGTGAGAGATCATCTTATAATGCTATCGTCAATCAAAGCAGAATAAGATGCATAAAGGATAAACATCACATGCAATCAATATAAGTGATATGATATGGCCATCATCATCTTGTACCTTTGATCTCCATCTCCAAAGCACCGTCATGATCACCATTGTCATCGGCGCAACACCTTGATCTCCATCGTAGCATCGTTGTCGTCTCGCCAACTATTGCTTCTACGACTATCGCTACCGCTTAGTGATAAAGTAAAGCAATTACAGGGGGATTGCATTGCATACAATAAAGCGACAACCATATGGCTCCTGCCAGTTGCCGATAACTCTGTTACAAAACATGATCATCTCATACAATAAAATAGCATCATGTCTTGACCATATCACATCACAACATGCCCTGCAAAAACAAGTTAGACGTCCTCTACTTTGTTGTTGCAAGTTTTACGTGGCTGCTACGGGCTGAGCAAGAACCGTTCTTACCTACGCATCAAAACCACAATGATATTTCGTCAAGTTAGTGCTGTTTTAACCTTCTCAAGGACCGGCCGTAGTCACACTCGGTTCAACTAAAGTTGGAGAAACTGACACCTGCCAGCCACCTATGTGCAAAGCACATCGGTAGAACAAGTCTCGCGTAAGCGTACGCGTAATGTCGGTCCGGGCCGCTTCATCCAACAATACCGCCGAACCAAAGTATGACATGCTGGTAAGCAGTATGACTTGTATCGCCCACAACTCACTTGTGTTCTACTCGTGCATATAACATCTATACTTAAACCTGGCTCAGATGCCACTGCTGGGGAACGTAGTACTTTCAAAAAACTTCCTACACACATGCAAGATCATTGTGATGCATAGCAACGAGAGGGAGAGTGTCGTCCACGTACCCTCGTAGACCGTAAGCAGAAGCGTTATGACAACACGGTTGATGTAGTCATACCTCTTCACGATCGACCGATCCTCAGTACCGAACGTACGGCACCTTCGCGTTCAGCACACGCTCAGCTCGGTGACGTCCCGCGAACTCACGATCCAGTAGAGCTTCGGGGAAGAGCTTCGTCAGCACAACGGCGTGGTGACAGTGTTGATGAAGTTACCGACGCAGGGCTTCGCCTAAGCACCGCTACGATATGACCGAGGTGGATTATGGTGGAGGGGGCACCGCACATAGCTAAGAGAGATCAATGATCAACTTGTGTGTCTTGGGGTGCCCCTTGTCCCCGTATATAAAGGAGCAAGGGGGGAGGCCGGCCGGCCCTAGCAGGGCACGCCAGGAGGAGTCCTACTCCCACCGGGAGTAGGATTCCCCCCTTCCCTAGTTGGACTAGGAGAGAAGGAAGGGGGAGAGAGGGAGGAAGGAAAGTGGGGGCTCCGCCCCCCTCCTAGTCCAATTCGGACCAGAGGGGGAGGGGCACGCGGCCTGCCCTGGCCTCCTCTCTCTCTCCACTATGGCCCATTAAGGCCCATACAATTACCGGGGGGTTTCGGTAACCTCCCGGTACTCCGGTAAAATCCCAATTTCACCCGGAACTATTCCGATGTCCAAATATAGGCTTCCAATATATCAATCTTTATGTCTCGACCATTTCAAGACTCCTCGTCATGTCCGTGATCACATCCGAGACTCTGAACTATCTTCGGTACATCAAAACAAAAAAACTCATAATACCGATCGTCACAGAACTTTAGGCGTGCAGACCCTACGGGTTCGAGAACTATGTAGACATGACTGAGACACGTCTCCAGTCAATAACTAATAGCGGAACCTGGATGCTCATATTGGTTCCTACACATTCTATGAAGATCTTTATCGGTCAAACCGCATGACAACATACGTTGTTCCCTTTGTCATCGGTATTTTACTTGCCCGAGATTCGATCGTCGGTATCTCAATACCTAGCTCAATCTCATTACCGGCAAGTCTATTTACTCATTCCGTAGTGCATCATCCCTTAACTAACTCATTAGTCACATTGCTTGCAAGGCTTATAGTGATGTGCATTACCGAGAGGGCCCAGAGATACCTCTCTGCCAATCGGAGTGACAAATCCTATTCTCGATCTATGCCAACTCAACGAACACCATCGGAGACACCTATAGAGCACCTTTATAATCACCCAGTTACGTTGTGACATTTGGTAGCACACAAAGTGTTCCTCCGGTATTCGGGAGTTGCATAATCTCATAGTCAGAGGAACATGTATAAGTCATGAAGAAAGCAATAGCAATAAACTAAACGATCATAATGCCAAGCTAACGGATGGGTCTTGTCTATCACATCATTCTCTAATGATGTGATCCCGTTCATCAAATGACAACACATGTTTATGGCTAGGAAACTCAACCATCTTTGATCAACGAGCTAGTCAAGTAGAGGCATACTAGTGACACTATGTTTGTCTATGTATTCACACATGTATTTTGTTTCCGGTTAATATAATTCTAGCCTGAATAATAAACAGTTATCATGATATGAGGAAATAAATAATAACTTTATTATTGCCTCTAGGGTATATTTCCTTCAATACCTTGATAGGATTTTGAAGGAGTTCAAAATGGATCAGTCAAAGAAGGAGTTCTTGCCCGAGTTGCAAGGTGTGAAGTTGAGTAAAGAATCAAAACACAACCACGACAGAAAATAGAAAGAGAATGAAAAGTCATTCCCTATGCCTCAGTCATAGGTTCTATAAAGTATGCTATGCTGTGTACCAGATCTATTGTGTACCTCACCATGAGTTTGGCAAGAGGGTACAATAGTGATCCAGGAGTGGATCACTGGACAGCAGTCAAAATTATCCTTAGTGGAATAAGGATATGTTTCTCGGTTATGAAGGTGCCAAAAAGTTGGTCGTAAAGGGTTACGTCGATGCAAGCTTTGACACTAATCCAGATGACTCTAAGTCTCAATCTGGATACATATTGAAAGTGGGAGAAATTAGCTAGAGTAGCTCCGTGCAGAGCATTGTAGACATAGAAATTTGCAAAATACATACGGACCTGAATGTGGCAGACCCGTTGACTAAACTTCTCTCACAGGCAAAACATGATCACTCTTTGGGTGTTTCATTTTGAACTACTTCAAATAACTTGTTAAGGTATGTACTCATTGAAAAAACTTATCAAATGTCTTGATCTTTCTCTATAGATCTTGATGCTCAATATGTAAGCAGCTTCACCGAGGTCTTCCTTTGAAAAACTCCTTTCAAACACTCCTTTATGCTTTCTAGAAAATTCGACATTATTTCCGATCAAAAATATGTCATTCACATATACTTATTAGAAATGCTGCAGTGCTCCTACTCACTTTCTCATAAATACAAGCTTCTCCAAAAGTCTGTATAAAACCATATGCTTTGATCACACAATCAAAGTGTATATTCCAACTCCGAGAGGCTTGCACCAGCCATAAATGGATCGCTGGAGCTTTTACACTTTGTTAGCATCTTTAGGATCGACAAAACCTTATTGTTGCATCATATACAACTCTTCTTTAAGAAATCCATTAAGGTATGCAGTTTCGACATCCATTTGCCAGATTTCATAAAATGTGGCAGTTGCTAACTGATAACCCACAAGTATAGGGGATTGCAACAGTTTTTGAGGGTAGAGTATTCAACCCAAATTTATAGATTCGACACAAGGGGAGCCAAAGAATATTTGAAGGTATTAGCAGCTGAGTTGTCAATTCAGCCACACCTGGAGATTAATTATCTGCAGCAAAGTGATCAATAGCAAAGTAGTTTGATAGTTTTGATAGTAGCAATAGTAATAGTAATAGTGATAGCAGTAATTTTGTAGCAAGTATAACAGTGATGATAGTAGTAGTAACTTAGCGGAAACAATATGGAAAAGTTCATAGGCATTGGATCAGTGACTTGTTGGATGATATTCATCATGTGACAGTTATAACCTAGGGTGATTCGGCACTAGCTCCAGTTCTACGTGCTTTATTAAAAGAACTTGCATGACATCTTTTGTCCTACCCTCCCGTGGCAGCGGGGTCATATTGAAAACTAAGGGATATTAAGGCCTCCTTTTAATAGAGAACCCGAACAAAGCATTAACACATAGTGGATACATGAACTCCTCAAACTACGGTCATTACCGGAAGAAGTCCCGGTTATTGTCACTCCGGGGTTACCGGATCATAACACGTAGTAGGTGACTATAACTTGCAAGATCGGATCTAGAACATGGATATAATGATGATAACATAAATAGTTCAGATCTGAAATCATGGCACCCGGGCCCAAAGTGACAAGCATTAAGCATGGCAAAGTCGTAGCAACATCAATCTAAGAACATAGTGGATACTAGGGATCAAGCCCTAACAAAACTTACTCGGTTACATGGTGAATCTCATCCAACTCCTCACTGACCAGCGAGCCTATGAAGGAATTACTCACTCCCGGTGTGGAGCATCATGGAATTGGCGATGGAGAAGGGTTGGTGAGGACGAAGAACGAAGATCCCACTCTTCGCAGCCCCAAACGGACTCCAGATCTGCCCTCCCGAGGAAGAACAGGGTTTGGCAGTGGCTCCATCTCGTGGATCGCGATAGTTCTTTCTCTCTGATTTTTTTCCTGGAAATATGTGATTTTATAGTATCAGGGTTGACGTCTGCGGGGCCACCATGTGGGGACAACCCACCTGGGCGCGCTAGGAGAGGGGGGCGCGCCCTGGTGGGTTGTTCCCACCCAAGGGGCCCTCTCCGGTGGATCTTGGCTCCAGAAATTCTCTTTTATTATATAAAAAATCCTCGCAAAGTTTCGTTCCATTCCGAGAACTTTTATTTCTACACAAAAACAACACAATGGTAGTTCTACTGAAAACAACGTCAGTCCGGGGTGAGTTTCATTCAAATCATGCAAATTAGAGTCCAAAACAAGAGGAAAAGCATTGGAAAAAGTATATATGTTGGAGACGTGTCAAATCCCCCAAGCTTAAACCTTTACTTGTCCTCAAGCAATCCAGTTGATAAACTGAAAGTGAAAAACATAAACTTTTATGAACTTTTTTGCTCTTGTTTGCCTAAATAAGCTTAAACAGCACCCAGGTTTTCAGCCAACATTCTAACTAACCATGTCGTCAATAACTCTTAAAGATTATAATGGCTCATATCAATGACATAATCAGCTAACGAGCAATAATAAGATATCTCAAACGACAACACGTTATCAAAACAACCATGATATAATATGACAATAGTGGTATCTCGCTAGCCCTTTCTGAGACCGCAAAACATAAATGCAGAGCACCTCCAAAGTTCAAGCAATGACTAAACATTGTAATTCATGGTAGAAAAGCTCCAGTCATGATGCACCCAACATTAGCTACACACAATGCATAAATCATGACAGCTGTGCTCTACTCAGTTTCTGGCGCTTGTTTTAGAAGATGGTGACACAACATAAAAGTAAATAGATAGTCCCTTCACAGAGGGAAGCAGTGATTTGCAGAGGTGCTAGAGCTGAATTTTTAAAATAGAGGTAAATTATTATTTTGGGACATGCACCCTTCTCATTTACTTCACGACTATCAGTTATCAACATCTCCCATGCTAAACAAGCTAGTGGCGGTTCCCAAGCGATAAAAAGTAAAGGTTTTGACTCCATTGGGAGTTTTTGTTTGATTATTCGAGCGATTAACTTTTTTTGTATTTTGCAGTTTGGGACTGCGCATCCCTAATACCGCCCTTTTCTCGTGCGATCGCGAGTGAATAAACACTCGACCTGAGAATAACCCGCCTAGCATGGAAGATACCGACTACCTCTCGTCATTCCATGAACGATCCAAGCACACAAAACGGATGTTTTTAGAAGTTTTTAGAGGTGGCACATGCAAATTTACTTAGGATGGCAGGGTAATACCACATATAAGTAGGTATGGTGGACTCATCTGGAATAACTTTGGGTTCAAGGTTTTTGATGTACAAGCAGAATTCCCACTTAGTACAGGCGAAGGCTAGCAATTAGATTGAGAAGCGACTAGCTAGAGAGCAACAATGATCATAACCATGCATTATGCATAAGTAACACTAGACACTAGCATGAGTAGGATATGGACACCATGAACATAAATATCATAGAGGCTATGTTGGTTTTGATTCAACTACATGCATGAACATGTATCAAGTCAAGCCACTCGAACATTCGGAGGAGGATACCATATCATCATACTACATCACAATCATTTTAAGGCAATGTTGATATCCAAGATAAATCATTATCAACTCCCAGCTACTTATGCATGGCATGAGAAACTATAATTTCTAATTGTCATTGCAAACATGTTTAATCATAATGGGCTGAATCATGGGTACTAGGTTAAATATATTTACACAGATAGAACAAGTCAAGTTCATACCAGTTTCTCTCTGCCACGGCCAGTTCATCGAGTGTCGTTATTGCCTTTCACTTGCATGACCGAACGATATGACAATAATAATGGTGCAAGAGTGCAGTGGACTAAGCTGGAATCTGCAAGACATTTTATTCAACATGCGAAGACAAGGTAAAATGTGCTCTTTATTAGTTCAACAATTTATTCAAATGAGAGCCACTCAACATTTTCATCGTGGTCTTCTCCTTGGTACAACTCGAATAAAAAGAAAGGAAATTCAGAGAAACACACTGAAATATTTTTGGAGTTTTTGGTTTTCTAGAATCAAGCAATCATAAGAGAAATGCAAAAACGAGAAAAACTATTTACACGTGAAAGCTCCCAACAAACAAAAGAAGAACAAGGAAATCTTTTTGGGTTTTCTTTTTAATATTACTACTAAGCATGCATCGAAAGTAAATTAACTACAACTATTTTTTTGGTTTTTCTAAAGTTTTTCAAACACACAAGAATAATGAAAGAAAATGAATCTAAGCATGGATGATACAATGAAAAAGTGTGGACACCGACAAATGGAATAAGTGGACATAAATGTAAAGTCGGTGGAAACACGTACTCCCCCAAGCTTAGGCTTTTAGCCTAACTTGGTAGTCGATCAGTAGCCTGGAGAGTAGTAGGGGTGCTGAGGAGCGGGCATCCACTCGTCCCACTGTTGGGGCTCCTGCTGTGCCGCTTCCGCAGTAGCCTGAGCGCTCTGGTAGGCGATGATGTCCGCAGGCATGATCCAGTATCCGCCCCTGGCAGTAGAATCAAACAAAGCAGGTGCAGGCAATGGAATAACATCCTGAGTTTTAACACTAAATACTAGGTTATAAGGAATGGCAATATCACGATGATCATGTGCAAGAAAGTGATGGTGTTCCATGGCTGCACGGTCTAGGTAAACCTTAGTCAGAGGGTAATCGTGAGGGCGTATCACAACCTCGAAATGAGCAGCCAAACGAGTAGCAAATATCCCACCATGTATTTCACCCTGTGATTTATTAAGATGCAGGCGTATGCAAATATGTTTGCACAACAGATGATTGGTTAAACACAAGACTATAAGTAAAATTATCAGCCTTTCCCTTGAGAATCTTATGGTATTTAGGGTGTTAAAATCTAAATACTGCTTGGGTAGAATAGGATCAAAGGGCAGAGGTGAAGCACCCAGCCCTCGTGCTAGACGCGTGGCATAAATCCCACCATAGAACCAGCCACTATTAGCGTTGTGTTGAAGTCTGCGTGCAACAATGCTGCAAGGTTATAATTCCTTTCACCGATGAGAGCAGTACGTATGAGGCTCAGGTCTGGAGCACAAAGTGTGCTACAGTCTTTCTTGCCTACTATACATTTCCTGTTAAATAAAGCAAAGTACTGAATTGCGGGAAAATAAATCCTCTTTATTCTACCTTGTGTCACTCCCCTATTTTCACCGTAACAAAGACTAGTCAAGAAAGACTCGAACTCAGCCTTGGGTGGCTCATCAAAAG
Source organism: Triticum aestivum (assembly GCF_018294505.1). Taxonomy (NCBI): domain Eukaryota; kingdom Viridiplantae; phylum Streptophyta; class Magnoliopsida; order Poales; family Poaceae; genus Triticum; species Triticum aestivum. The sequence goes on from NC_057801.1 coordinate 95,121,591, forward strand.
AACCCCAAAATGGAAGCTTGCAGTGGTAAGCAAAATTCTCTAGTGAGATGGTAAATGGATTATCATAAAGCATAAACGACACCCTAGACTCACGTGGAAAATATTTAAATCCTTTGACAAATGATTTAGTGAGAAGTTGGCGTTGTTCACACTTATCTGAAAGGTAAGGACCGAGACCTGCATTGTGAACATATTCCTCAAATTTCTCCTTAATGCCCACACACACCATATACTCATCGCAAGGCCATAAGCATGTTTTGGTGTCAGCATCTCGCGTGGAACTTTCACTTGGTTCAACATAAGAACGAGGAGCAGAACTATCACTAGAAGAGGCTCCCGAGGATCGTCTCCTCGAAGAACCCCTTCCAAATAGGTTCATCATGTCCGTGTACAATTTCTGAAAATAAAATTTTTGAGGTGACAAAAAATTGTCAACAAAACTTTATAAAATTGATAGCAACTACTCATAGGGGTGCATAGAAGCCATAGCAAGCATTCAAGCTACTTAGAACACTAAGAAATCAACATGCAAGCACATCCACAACAGCACCAAGAGTAACTAATTATTCAAAATATAAACCACTAAAGCAGAAACTAATTGGACAAACGGTGGAGTGACATACCAAGCAACAATCCCCCGAAATAGTTTCGGAAACGGAGCTTTGAGCAAAGAGATCGAAATCCGCGGGTTTGAGCTCAAGAACACGGGAGAAAGAGCAATGGAGATTTTTTTTCTGGAGGTAAGTTATGATGTGGGATGAAGAGGTAAGTGAGGGGGACCACGTGGGGACCACAACCCACCAGGGCGCGCCTGGGGGTCCTGGCACGCCGGGTTGTGCCCACCTGGTGCACCTCCCTGCTGGTATTATTTGCACAAGAAATTCAGAAATATTCAGGAAAAAAATCGTGTAAAATTTTCAGGGCATTCCGAGAACTTTTATTTTTGGGTCATTTTTTATTGTACGGCAAATTCAGAAAACAGATAAAACATGGCATTTTACTTTATTTAACTAATAAAAACAAAAAACAAAAGGTAAGGACAGAAGGTAGTGCTTACTAAATTCATTAACTTCATACCGTTCAAAAATGATCCATTAATAAGGTTGGTCAGGTCTTATTACCAACCACTTTCGATTAGCATGAAACCGAAGAACTTCCGTAAATCACTAAGTTACCTCAATGGGGATATGCATTTCCCCAACATTACGTATTTCATAATTCTTTTTGATAGTAGGTAGAGGTATTTGAAAACTTCCAATAGTGATTATCGGAGATTTTTCAATAACATTAATACCATTCACTTGGAATTGTTTCTTCGGAACATGCACCGTATGCTCATTGCCATTAATATGAAAAGTGACCTTGCTTTTATTGCAATCGATAATAGCCCCTGCAGTGTTCAAGAAAGGTCTACCAAGGATAATCGACATGTTTTCATCCTCGGGCATCTCAAGTATAACCAAGTCAATCAAAATAGTAACATTAGCAACAACAACAGGCACATCCTCACAGATACCGATAGGTATGGCAGTTGATTTGTCAGCCATTTGCAAAGAAATCTCAACAGGTGTGAGTTTATTCTAGTCAAGTCTTTTATATAAAGAGAAAGACATAATAGTAACACCATCTCCTAAATCACACAAAGCAGTTTCACATAATTCTTTTTCATAGAGCAAGGTATAGTTGGTATTCCCGGATCTCCGAGTTTTTTAGGTACTCCATCTTTAAAAGTGTAATTAGCAAGCATGGTGGAGATTTCAGCTTCCGGTATTTTTCTCTTATTTGTGATGAGGTCTTTCATATACTTTGCATAAGGAGGCATTTTCAAGATATCAGTCAAGCGAGTACACAAAAGACTGGCCTCAGCATTTCAGCAAAGCGTTCAAATTCTTCATCATCTTTCTTTTTAGTTGACTTGGGTGGAAAAGGCATAGGTTTTTGAACCCATGGTTCTCTTTCTTTATCGTGTTTTCTAGCAACAAAGTCTCTTTTGTCATATCTTTTATTCTTAGGTTGTGGGTTATCATGATCAACAGGTGGTTCTATCTCAACATCATTGTATGGTTCTTTATCATTGTTTGGTTGAGAGTCTTCATGAACCTCATCATTATCTTTTTCATTGTCACTGGGTGAGTGTTCATTACCAGATTGAGTTTCAGCATCAAAGATAGAAGTTTCATTATTGTTATCAGGAGGTTTTTCTATTTCAGGTTCACTAGAAGTATGCAAAGTCCTATCATTTTTCTTCCTCTTTTTCTTTTTAGTAGGACTAGGCGCGCTAGTGTTATTTCTTTGTGAATCTTGTTCAATTCTTTTAGGGTGTCCCTCAGGATAAAGTGGTTCCTGAGTCATTTTACCTCCTCTAGTTGCAACTCTAACAGCAAAGTCATGCATATTATGATTAATTTCATCAAGCAATTCTCTTTGTGATTTAGCAACTTGTTCTAACTGAGTTTGAACCATAGAAGCATGTTTTCCCACACCTCTAACATCATTTGAAATTCTAAATAACAAGTCACTCAAGTGAGCAATCATATCAGAATTATATTTCAGTTGTTTCATAACATTTGCATTGAAGTGATCTTGTTTTCTAATGTAGTTTTCAAACTCATAAAGGCATTGACTAGGATGCATATTGTGAGGATTATCATTAACATGAAACTTAATAAGAGAATTTACCTCTACCACCTTAGGCAGTGGTGGTGTATTAAGCCCATGTATTTCTTCAATAGGAGGTAAATTTTTAACATCCTCAGCTTTAATACCTTTTTCCTTTAGAGATTTCTTTTCCTCTTGCATATCTTCAAGACTGAGATATAATATACCCCTCTTCTTCGGAGTGGGTTTAGGCGATGGTTCGGGAATAGTCCAATCATCATAATTTTTCAATATATTATTCAACAATTCCTCAGCTTGTCCAACAGTTCGTTCCCTGAAAACACAACCAGCACAACTATCTAGGAATTCCCTAGAAGCATCGGTTAGTCCATTATAGAAGATATCAAGTATTTCATTTTTCTTAAGAGAATGATCAGGCAAAGCACTAAGTAACTGGCAAAGCCTCCCCCAAGCTTGTGGGAGAATCTCTTCTTTAGTTTGAGCAAAGTTAAATATCTCCTGTAAGGCAGCTTGTTTCTTATGAGCAGGAAAATATTTTTTAGAGAAGTAATAAATCATATCCTGGGGACTACGCACACAACCGGGAGCAAGAGTACCGTACCAAACTTTAGCATCACCCTTTAATGAGAAAGGAAATAATTTGAGAATAAAGTAGTAGCGAGTTTTCTCATCATGAGTAAAAAGGGTGGCTACATCATTAAACTTAGTAAGATGTGCCACAACAGTTTCAGTTTCATAACCATGGAAAGGATCAGATTCAACTGAAGTAATTAACTCTGGTTCGACAAAGAATTCATAATCCTTATCATCAATAAAAATAGGTGAAGTAGCAAAATTAGGATCACATTTCATTTAGCATTCAGAGATTTTTCTTTATACTTGTGTAGTAATTTCTCTAGATCATGTCTATCATTGCAAGCAAGAATATCTCTAGTTGTTTCTTCACTCATAAAATAACCTTCCGGTACCTTAGGCAATTCATATCGAGGAGGGCTAGTTCTAGCAGGTGTTTCAGGAGTTTCATGATCAAGCTCTTCATCAGATTCAACAACATCATGTTGTATTACTTGATACATCTCCAACGTATCTACTTTTTGTAACGCTTTTCCTCTTGTTTTGGACTCTAATTTGCATGATTTGAATGAAACTAACCCCGGACTGACGCTGTTTTTAGCAGAACTACCATGGTGTTGTTTTTGTGCAGAAATGAAAGTTCTCGGAATGGAACGAAACTTTGCGCGGATTTTTTATATCAATAATAAGAATTTTTGGAGCCAAAACCCACCAGAGAGGGGCCCCTGGGTGGGCACAACCCACCAGGGTGCACCCCCCTCTCCTGGCGTGCCCAGGTGGGTTGTACCCACCTGGTGGCCCCGCCGATGACCCACCTGATACTATAAAATCACATTATTCTAGAAAAAATCAGAGAGAAGGAATTATCGCGATCCACAAGATGGAGCCACCGCCAAGCACTGTTCTTCCTCAGGAGGGCAGATCTAGAGTGCGTTTGGGGCTCCAGAGAGGGGGGTCTTCGCTCTTCATCATCACCAACCCATCTCCATCGCCCATTCCATGATGCTCCCCACCGAGAGTGAGTAATTCCTTCGTAGGCTCGCTGGTCGGTGAGGAGTTGGATGAGATTCGTCATGTAATCGAGTTAGTTTTGTTAGGGCCTGATCCCTAGTATCCACTATGTTCTTAGATTGATGTTGCTATGACTTTGCTATGCTTAATGCTTGTCACTTTGGGACCGGGTGCCATGAACTCAGATCTGAACCGTTTATGAATTCATCATTATATCCATGTTTTAGATTCGATCTTGCAAGTTATAGTCACCTACTATGGTTATGATCCGATAACCCCGGAGTGACAACAACCGGGCCCACTCTCGGTGATGACCGTAGTTTGAGGAGTTCATGTATTCACTATGTGTTAATGCTTTGTTCCGGTTCTCTATTAAAAGGAGGCCTTAATATCCCTTAGTTTCCAATATGGACCCCGCTGCCACGGGAGGGTAGGACAAAATATGTCCTGCAACTTCTTTTAATAAAGCACGTATGACTATTTACGGAATACATGCCTACATTATATCGATGAACTGGAGCTAGTGCCATATCGCCCTAGGTTATAACTGTCACATGATGAATATCATCCAACAAGTCACTGATCCAATGCCTACGAATTTATCCTTATTGATCTTGATGCGTTACTATTGCTATCATCACTGTTACACTTGCTACAAATTACTGCTATCACTGTTACTGTTACCGTTGCTACTGTCACTACTATCAAACTACTTTGCTACTGATCACTTTGCTGCAGATAATTAATCTCCAGGTGTGGTTAAATTGACAACTCAACTGCTAATACCTTCAAATATTCTTTGGCTCCCCTTGTGTCGAATCTATGAATTTGGGTTAAATACTTTACCCTCGAAAACTGTTGCGATCCCCTATACTTGTGGGTTATCAAGACCTTTTTCTGGCGCCGTTGCCGGGAAGCATAGCTATATTTGTTGAGTCACTTAGGAATATTATCATATTATCACTATGAAGAATCTGAAGGATCCTAAGACTAAGATATTTCCCTCAAGTACGAGGGGAGGTAAGAAACTGCCATCCATTTCTGCTTTAGATTCACGTTCTATTATGAGTAAACTTGCAACACCACCGCATGCTATGAATTCCAATGTATCACAAGTTATTGATGATGCTACTTCTATTATGAATGATTCTTATGATGATGCTAGTACCTTGCTTGATAATGATGATGTGCCACTTGGTGAATTTCTTGATAAACAAATTGCTAGAGTTGTACAACATGATGTTGTTGAATCTGATGATGAGCTTGATACTGAAACAACTAAAACACTTGCTAGAACTAGCCTTCCTAGATATGAATTGCCTAAGGTACCGGAAGGTTATGTTATGAGTGAATAAGCAACTAGAGATATTCTTGCTTGCAATGATAGAGATGATCTAGAGAAATTACTATGCAAGTATAAAGAAAAAATCTCTGAATGCTAGAATGAAATGTGATCCTAAGTTTGCTACTTCACCTATCTTTATTGATGATAAGGATTATGAATTCTCTGTCGACCCAAAGTTAATTACTTCGGTTGAATCTGATCCTTTCCATGGTTATGAAACTGAAACTATTGTGGCACGTCTTACTAAGTTAAATGATATAACCACCCTTTTTTACTCATGATGAGAACACTCGCTACTACTTCATTCTCAAATTATTTCCTTTCTCATTAAAGGGTGATGCTAAAGCTTGGTACAATACTCTTGCTCCTGGTTGTGTGCGTAGTCCCCAGGATATGATTTATTACTTCTCTCAAAAATATTTTCCTGCTCATATGAAACAAGTTGCCTTACAGGAAATATTTAACTTTGTGTAAACTAAAGAAGAGAGTCTCCCACAAGCTTGGGGGAGGCTTTGCCAGTTACTTAATGCTTTGCCTGATCATCCTCTTAAGAAAAATGAAATACTTGATATCTTCTATAATGGACTAACCGATGCTTCTAGGGACTTCCTAGATAGTTGTGCTGGTTGTGTTTTCAGGGAACGAACTGTTGGACAAGCTGAAGAATTATTGAATAACATATTGAAAAATCATGATGATTGGACTATTCCTGAACCACCGGCTAAACCCACTTCAAAGAAGAGGGGTATATTATATCTCAGTCCTGAAGATATGCAAGAGGCAAAGAAATCTATGAAGGAAAAAGGTATTAAAGCTGAGGATGTTAAAAATTTAGCTCCTATCGAAGAAATACATGGGCTTAATACACCACCATTGCCTAAGGTGGTAGAGGTAAATTCTCTTATGAAGTTTAATGATAATGATAATCCTCACAATATGCATCCTAGTCAATGCCTTTATGAGTTTGAAAATATATTAGAAAACAAGATCACTTCGATGCAAATGTTATGAAACAATTGAAATAGAACTCTGATATGATTGCTCGCTTGAGTGACTTGTTATTTAGAATTTCAAATGATGTTAGAGGTGTTGGAAAACATGCTCCTATGGTACAAACCCAGTTAGAACAAGTTGCTAAATTTCCAAGAGAATTGCTTGATGAAATGAATCATAATATGCATGACTTTGCTGTTAGAGTTGCAACTAGAGGAGGTAAAATGACTCAGGAACCACTTTATCCTGAGGGACACCCAAAAAGAATCGAACAAGATTCACAGAGCTAACACTAGTGCACGTAGTCCTTCTAAAAAGAAAAAGGGAAAAATGATATGACTTTGCACACTTCTAGTGAACCTGAAATAAAAAACCCTCCAGATAAAGATAATGAAACTTCTATCTCTGATGTTGAAACTCAATCTGGTAATGAACACTCACCTAGTGATAATGAAAAAGATAATGATGAGGTTCATCAAGACTCTCAACCAAGTAATGAAAAAGAACCAAATAATGATGTTGAGATAGAACCACCTATTCATCTTGATAACCCACAACCTAAGAATAAAAGGTATGATAAAAGAGACTTTGTGGCTAGGAAACACGGTAAAGAAAGAGAACCGTGGGTTCAAAAACCTATGCCTTTTCCACCCAAGTCAACTAATAGGAATGATGATGAAGAATTTGAACGCTTTGCTGAAATGCTGAGGCCAGTCTTTTTGCATACCCTCTTGACTGATATCCTTAAAATGCCTCCTTATGCAAAGTATATGAAAGACATCATCACAAATAAGAGAAAAATACCGGAAGCTGAAATCTCCACTATGCTTGCTAATTATACTTTTAAAGATGGAGTGCCTAAAAAACTTGGAGATCCGGGAATACCAACTATACCTTGCTCTATCAAAAAGAATTGTGTGAAAACTGCTTTGTGTGATTTAGGAGCTGGTGTTAGTGTTATGCCTTTATCTTTATATAAAAGACTTGATTTGAATAAACTCACACCTAATGAAATATCTTTGCAAATGGCTGAGAAATCAATTGCCATAACTATCGGTATCTGTGAGGATGTGCCCGTTGTTGTTGCTAATGTTACTTTTTGACTGAATTTGTTATACTTGAGATGCCCGAGGACGACAACATGTCGATTATCCTTGGTAGACCCTTCTTGAATACTGAAGGGGCTGTTATTGATTGCAATAAAAGCAAGGTCATTTTTCATATCAATGGTAATGAGCATATGGTGCACTTTCCGAAGAAAAAATTCCAAGTGAATGGTATTAATGTTATTGAAAAATCTCCGATAATCACTATTGGAAGTTTTCAAATACCTCTACCTACTATCAAACAGAAATATGAAATGCTTATTGTTGGGGAAATGCAAATCCCCATTGAGGTAACTTAGTGATTTATGAAAGTTCTTCGGTTTCATGCTAATCAAAAGTGGTTGTTAATAAGACCTGATCAACCTTATTAATGAATCATTTTTGAACGGTATGAAGTTGATGAATTTAGTAAGCACTACCTTCTGTCCCCACTTTTTATTCTTTGTTTTTATTAGTTAAATAAAATAAATAAAATGCCATGTTTTGTCTGTTTTCTGAATTTCCCGTGCAATAAAAAAATGGCCCAAAAATAAAAGTTCTCAGAATTCCCTGAAAATTTTCTATGATTTTTTCCTAAATATTTAAGAATTTTTGGTGCAAAAATTACCAGAGGGAGGTGCAGCAGGCGGGCACAACCCACCTAGGCGCGCCAGGACCCCCAGGCACGCCTTGGTGGGTTGTGGTCCTCACGTGGGCCCCTCACTTATCTCTTTAGCCCACATCATCACTCACCTCCAGAAAAAATCCCCATTGCTCTCTCTCGTGTTCTTGAGCTCAAACCCACGGATTTCGATCTCTTTGCTCGAAGCTCCATTTCCGAAACTGTTTCGGGGGATTGTTGCTTGGTATGTGACTCCATCATTTGTCCAATTAGTTTTTGTTTTAGTGGTTTATACTTTGAATAAATAGCTACTCTTGGTGCTGCTGTAGATGCGCTTGCATGTTCAATTCTTAGTGTTCTAAGTAGTTTGAATGCTTGCTATGGCCTCTATGTGTCCCTATGAGTAGTTGCTATTACTTTTGTTGGAAAATATTTGTGAACTAAAAAGTCAGATTTTTGTTCATAGGAAAAATTGTACGCGGACATGAATATCTTCAGGAATTTGGCTCTAAGAAGAACTCCAAGGGTGTTATTGGGGAGCCTTCTGACAATGATATCCACCCCCGGAGGTTGGCGCAGGTATGGCCGTGCGAATGGCCGCACGTCCCATTCCTGCAAGAAGCTGGAATTCATGAGGAGTTCATGCAATTCATTGCCAACGCCGGTCTCACCGACTTCATCGCAGATGAGTGTGACCAGCACCAAATCCTCACAAATGTCTTTGTTAAAAGCTTTACATTCTTGCCTAAAGATAATCCTACTGAAGTGAGCTTTGATTTATATGCTGAAAACCACCAAATACCACTTACTGAATTTTGTGACATATGCATGATCTCATCTGATGGGAGCTTGGCTGAGCCTAGGCCGGCTGAGTTTGGGGATTTTTGTCGCACTTTGACAGTGGGTGATGAGAGGAGAGTGTGAGCCATCACTGCTAGTGGCTTACATTTTCTTGTTGTTTGTTACTTTGCACTTTTTATTACCAAATGCTTGCTCGCTAGGGAGAAGGTGGGTGCGCTTAGTTCACCAGCCCTTGTTGTTTTACGTCGTGCAATAGAGGGCGACAACACTTATATCTTGGGAGCTATTGTGGCTCGTCGCCTCCATCTTAATAAATCTCAGGGTAAAATACATGGTAGGATTTTTGCTACTCGGTTGACGGCTCACTTCGAGGTGGAGATACGCCCCCATGATGTCCCTCTTACCACAGTTTACCTAGACCATGCAGCCATGGATCACCATCACATTCTTGCACATGATCGTCCTGATATTGCTATTCCTTATAACCTGGTCTATAGTGTTGACACTCGTGATGTTATCCCCTTGCTTGCACCTGCTCTGTTTAATTCTGTTGCCAGGGGTGGATACCGTATTATGCTGGCAGACATCCTTGCCTACTAGAACGCTCAGGCTGCTGCCAAGGCTGCACAGGCACCTCCGCAGTGGGATGAGTGGATGCCCGCTCCTCAGGATCCATACTACCCTCCAAGCTACTGATCGATTACCATACTACCCTCAGGATCCAAAAGCCTAAGCTTGGGGGAGTATGTGTTTCTCACCGACATTATATTCATGTTCACTTATTATTCTGTCTGTCCGTGTTCACACTTTTTCATTGTATCATCCATGCTTAGATTTATTTTCTTGCTTTCTTATTGTGTGTTTGATAAACTTTAGAAAAAACCAAAAAAATTAGTTGTAGTAATTTACTTTCTAGGCATGCTTAGTAGTAGTATTAAAAAGAAAACCCAAAAAGATTTCCTTGTTCTTCTTTTGCTTGTTGGGAGCTTTCCCGTGTAAATAGTTTTTCTCATTTTTGCTTTTTATTTGCTTGTTGAAGAAAACCAAAAACTCCAAAAACATTTCAGTGTGTTTCTCTGAATTTCTTTTCTTTTTATTCGAGTTGTACCGAGGAGAAGACCACGATGAAAATGTTGAGTGGCTCTCATATGAATAACTATCGAACTAATAAAGAGCACATTTTACCTTGTCTTCTCCTGTTGAATAAAATGTTCTGCAGATTCTAGCTTAGTCCACGACACTCTTCTCACTATTATTATTATTTTCATATCATTCGGTCGTGCAAGTGAAAGGCAATAATAATGACATTCGATGAACTAGCCGTGGCAAAGAGAAACTGGTATGAACTCGACTTGTTCTGTTTGTGTAAATATGTTTAACCTAGTATTCAGGCTTCAGCCCATTATGATTAAACATGTTTGCAATGACAATTAGAGATTATAGTTTCTCATGCCATGCATAAGTAGCTGGGAGTTGATAATGATTTATCTTGGATATCAACATAGCGTTAAAATGATTGTGATGTAGTATTATGATATGGTATCCTCCTCTGAATGTTTGAGTGCTTGACTTGGTACATGTTCATGCATGTAGTTGAATCAAAACCAACATAGCCTCTATAATATTTATGTTCATGGTGTTCATATCCTACTCATGCTAGTGTCCAATGTTACTTATGCATAATGCCTGGTCATGATCGTTGTTGCTCTCTAGCTGGCCGCTTCCCAATCTTAATTGCTAGCCTTCACCTGTACTAAGTGGGAATTCTGCTTGTACATCAAAAACCTTGAACCTAAAGTTATTCCAGATGAGTCCACCATACCTACCTATATGCGGTATTACCCTGCCGTCCTAAGTAAATTTGCATGTGCCACCTCTAAAAACTTCTAAAAATTTATCCATTTTGTGTGCCTGGATCGTTCATGGAACGCCAGGAGGTAGTCGATATCTTCCGTGCTAAGCGGGTTATCCTCAGGTCGAGTGTTTATTCACTTGCCATCGCACGAGGAAATGGGTGGTAATAGGGATGCCCAGTCCCAAACTGCAAACATGAAAAAGATTTCATCTCTTGAATAATCAAACAAAAACTCCCAATGGAGTCAAAACCTTTACTTTCCGCTTGGGAACTGCCACTAGCGTGCTTAGCATGGAAGATGTTGATAACTAATGGTCGTGAAGTGAATGAAAAGGGGGCATGTCTCAAAATTATAATTTATCTCTGTTTAAAAAAATTGAGCTCTGGCACCTCTGCAAATCACTGCTTCCCTCTACGAAGGGACTTTCTATTTACTTTTATGTTGTGTCATCACCTTCTAAAACCAAGCGCCAGAAACTGAGTAGAGCACAGTTGTCATGATTTATGCATTGTGTGTAGCTAATGTTGGGTGCATCATGACTGGATCTTTTCTACCATGAATTACAATGTTTAGTCGTTTCTTGAACTTTGGAGGTGCTCGGCATTTATGTTTTGCGGTCTCAAAAAGGGCTAGCGAGACACCACTATTGTCATATTTTATCATGGTTGTTTTGACAACATGTTGCTGTTTGAGATATCTTATTATTGCTAGCTAGCTGATTATGCCATTGATATGAGTCATTATAATCTTTAAGAGTTATTGTTGACATGGTTAGTTATAATGTTGGCTGAAAACTTGGGTGTTGTTTAAGCTTATTTATGCTAACAAGAGCAAAATAGTTCGTAATTTTTTTTGTTTTTCACACTTTCGGTTTATCAACTGAATTGCTTGAGGACAAGCAAAGGTTTAAGCTTGGGGGAGTTGATACATCTCCAACGTATCTACTTTTTCTCACGCTTTTCCTCTTGTTTGGACTCTAATTTGCATGATTTGAATGAAACTAACCCCAGACTGACGCTGTTTTCAGCAGAACTACCATGGTGTTTTTTTTGTGCAAAAAGAAAGTTCTCGGAATGGAACGAAACTTTGCGAGGATATTTTATATCAATAATAAAAAAAATTGAGCCAAGACCCACCAGAGAGGGGCCCCTGGGTGGGCACAACCCACCAGGGCGCGCCCCCCTCTCCTGGCGCGCCCAGGTGGGTTGTGCCCACCTGGTGGCCCCGCTGATGACCCCCCTATACTATAAAATCACATTATTATAGAAATAAATCAGAGAGGAAGAATTATCGCGATCCACGATACAGAGCCGCCGCCAAGCCCTGTTCTTCCTCGGGAGGGCAGATCTAGAGTCTCTTTGGGGCTCCAGGGAGGGGGATCTTCGTTCTTTGTCATCACCAACCATCTCCATCGCCAATTCCATGATGCTCCCCACCGGGAGTGAGTAATTCCTTCGTAGGCTCGCTGGTCGGTGAGGAGTTGGATGAGATTCATCATGTAATCGAGTTAGTTTTGTTAGGGCCTGATCCCTAGTATCCACTATGTTCTTAGATTGATGTTGTTATGACTTTGCTATGCTTAATTCTTGTCACTTTGCGCCCAGGTGCCATGAACTTTGATCTGAACCGTTTATGTATTCATCATTATATCCATGTTTTAGATCCGATCTTGCAAGTTATAGTCACCTACTACGGTTATGATACGACAACCCCGGAGTGACAACAACCGGGCCCACTCTCGGTGATGACCGTAGTTTGAGGAGTTCATGTATTCACTATGTGTTAATGCTTTGTTCCGGTTCTCTATAAAAGGAGGCCTTAATATCCCTTAGTTTCCAATATCGACCCCGCTGCCACGGGAGGGAGGACAAAAGATGTCATGCAAGTTCTTTTAATAAAGCACATCTGACTATTTACGAAATATATGCCTACATTATATCGATGAACTGGAGCTAGTGTCGTATCGCCCTAGGTTATAATTATCACATGATGAATATCATCAAGTCACCGATCCAATGCCTACGAATTTATCCTTATTGATCTTGCTGCGTTACTGTTGCTATCATCACTGTTACACTTGCTACAAATTATTGCTATCACTGTTATCGTTACCGTTGCTACTGTCACTACTATCAAAACTATCAAACTACTTTGCTGCAGATAATTAATCTCTAGGTGTGGTTGAATTGACAACTCAGCTGCTAATACGTTCAAATATTCTTTGGCTCCCCTTGTGTCGAATCTATAAATTTCGGTTAAATACTTTACCCTCGAAAACTATTGCGATCCCCTATGCTTGTGGGTTATCATTACTCTAGCAATTTGTTCATCGAGAAATTCACCAAGTGGCACGTCATCATTATCAAGCAAGGTACTAGCATCATAATAAGCATCATTCATAGTAGAAGTAGCATCATCAATAACTTGCGACATATCAAAATTAATAGCATGTGGTGGTGTTGCAAGTTTACTCATAACAGAAGGTGAATCTAAAGCGGAACTGGATGGCAGTTTCTTACCTTCCCTCGTGCTTGAGGAAAATGTCTTAGTCTTAGGATCCTTCAGATTCTTCATAGTGATAAATTGATAATAATCCCAAGTGACTCAACAAATATAGCTATGCTCCCCGGCAACGGCGCCAGAAAAAGGTCTTGATAACCCACAAGTATAGGGGGTTGCAACAGTTTTCGAGGGTAGAGTATTCAACCCAAATTTATAGATTCGACACAAGGGGGCCAAAGAATATTTGAAGGTATTAGCAGCTAAGTTGTCAATTCAACCACACCTGGAGATTAATTATCTGCAGCAAAGTGGTCAGTAGCAAAGTAGTTTGATAGTTTTGATAGTAGAAATAGTAACAGTAACAGTGATAGCAGTAATTTTGTAGCAAGTGTAACAGTGATGATAGCAGTAGTAACTTAGCGGAAACAATATGGAAAAAGTTCGTACGCATTGGATCGGTGACTTGTTGGATGATATTCATCATGTGACAGTTATAACCTAGGGTGGTTCGGCACTAGCTCCAGTTCGTCGATATAATGTAGGCATGTATTCCATAAATAGTCATACGTGCTTTCTTAAAAGAACTTGCATGACATCGTTTTTCCTACCCTCTCATGGCAGCAGGGTCATATTGGAAACTAAGGGATATTAAGGCCTCCATTTAATAGAGAACCGGAACAAAGCATTAACACACAGTAAATACATGTGCTCCTCAAACTACGGTCATCACCGGAAGAAGTCCCGGTTATTGTCACTCCGGGATTAGCGGATGATAAAACGTAGTAGGTGACTATAACTTGCAAGATCAGATCTAGAACATGGATATAATGATGATAACATAAATGGTTCAGATCTGAAATCATGGCACCCGGGCCCAAAGTGACAAGCATTAAGCATGGAAAAGTCATAGCAACATCAATCTAAGAACATAGTGGATACTAGAGATCAAGTCCTAACAAAACTAACTTGATTACATGATGAATATCATCCAACTGCTCACCGACCAGCGAGCCTACGAAGGAATTACTCACTCCAGGTGGGGAGCATCATGGAATTGACGATGGAAAAGGTTGGTGATGACGAAGAACGAAGATCCCCCTCTCCGGAGCCCCAAACGGACTCCAGATCTGCCCTCCCGAGGAAGAACAGGGTTTGGCAGCGGCTCCGTCTCATGGATCGCGATAATTCTTTATCCCTGATTTTTTTCTGGAAATATGTGATTTTATAGTATCAGGGTTGACGTCTGCGGGCCACCAGGTGGGGACAACCCACCTGGGCGTGCCAGGAGAGGGGGGCGCACCCTGGTGGGTTGTGCCCACACAGGGGCCCCTCTCTGGTGGATCTTGGCTCCAGAAATTCTCTTTTATTATATACAAAATCCTCGCAAAGTTTCGTTCCATTCCGAGAACTTTTATTTCTGCACAAAAACAACACCATGGTAGTTCTGTTGAAAACAGCGTCAGTCCGGGGTTAGTTTCATGCAAATCATGCAAATTAGGTTCCAAAACAAGAGGAAAAGCATTAGGAAAAGTAGATACGTTGGAGATGTATCACTAACATGATTCAGACAGACTTAAGCATCGCTACGAGTGAGAAAATCTCATCGTAGTCAACACCTTGAACTTGTCGAAAAACTTTTTGCGACAATTCGAGCTTTCTAGATAGTAGCACTACTATCAACGCCTGTCTTCCTCTTGAATATCCATTCATTCTCAATGGCTTGCTGACCATCGGGCAAGTCAACCAAAGTCCACACTTTGTTCTTCATATGTGGATCCCATCTCAGATTTCATGGTCTCAAGCCATTTTGTGGAATCTGGGCTCATCATCGCTTCCTCATGGTTCACAGGTTCGTCATGGTCTAGTAACATGACTTCCAGAATGGATTACCATACCACTCTAGTGCATAACATACTCTGGTTGACCTACGAGGTTTGGTAGTAACTTTATCTAAAGTTTCATGATCATCATCATTAACTTCCTTACTAATTGGTGTAGGCATCACTAGAACTGATTTCTGTGATGAACTACTCTCCAACTCGAGAGAAGGTACAATTACCTCATCAAGTTCTACTTTCCTCCCACTCACTTCTTTCGAGATAAACTCCTTCTCTAGAAAGGATCCATTCTTAGCAACAAAGATCTTGCCTTCGGATTTGTGATATAGGGTGTACCCAACAATTTCTTTTGGGTATCCTATGAAGACGCACTTCTCCAATTTGGGTAGCTTATCAGGCTGAAGTTTTTTCACATAAGCATTGCAACCCCAAACTTTAAGAAATGACAGCTTAGGTTTCTTGCTAAACCATAGTTCATACGGTGTCGTCTCAACGGATTAGACGGTGCCCTATTTAATGTGAATGCAGCTGTCTCTAATGCATAACCCCAAAACGATAGTGGTAAATTGGTAAGAGACATCATAGATCGCACCATATCTAATAAAGTACGGTTACGACGTTTGGACACACCATTACTCCAGGTGGCATGAGTTGTGAAACTATTCCACATTGTTTTTAAATGAAGGCCAAACTCATAACTCAAATATTTGCCTCCACGATCAAGTCGTAGAAACTTTATTTTCTTGTTACTATGATACTTAACTTCACTCTGAATTTCTTTGAACTTTTCAAATGTTTCAGACTTGTATTTCATTAAGTAGATATACCATATATGCTTAAATCATCTGTGAAGGTCAGAAAATAACGACACCCGTAGCGAGCCTCAACACTCATCGGACCGCATACATCAGTATGTATTATTTACAATAAGTTAGTGGTTCGCTCCATTATTCCGGAGAACGGAGTTTTAGTCATCTTGCCCATGAGGCATGGTTCACAAGCATCAAGTGGTTCCAAAAGCCCATCAGCATAGAGTTTCTTCATGCGATTTACACCAATATGATCTAAACGGCAGTGCCACAAATAAGTTGCACTATCATTATTAACTTTGTATCTTTTGGCATCAATCTTATAAATATGTGTATCACTACGATCGAGATTCAATAAACCATTTATATTAAGTGTATGACCATATAAGGTTTTATTTGTGTAAACAGAACAACTATTATTCTTTGACTTAAATGAATAAATGTATTGCAATAAACATGATCCAATCATATTCATGCTCAACGCAAACACCAAATAACATTTATTTTAGGTCCAACACTAATCCTGAAGGTAAAAGGAGTGTGCGATGGTGATCTTATCAACCTTGGAATCATTTCCAATACACATCATCACCTTGTCCTTGACTAATCTCTGTTTATCTTGCAACTCCTGTTTTCAAGTTACTACTCTTAGCAGCTGAACCAGTATCAAATACCGAGGGGTTTCTATAAACACTAGTTAAAGTACACATCAAAACTTGTATATCAAATATACCTTTGTTCACTTTGCCATCCTTCTTTCCCGCCAAGTATCTAGGGTAGTTCCACTCCCAGTGACCATTTCCTTTGCAGTAAAAGCACTCAGTTTCAGGCTTAGGTCTAGCTTTGGGCTTCTTCATGGGAGTGTCAACTTGCTTGCCATTCTTCTTGAAGTTCCCTTTCTTTTCCTTTGCCCTTTTACTTGAAACTAGTGGTCTTGTCAACCATCAACACTTGATGATTTTTCTTGATTTCTACCTTCATTGATTTCAGTATCGCGAAGAGCTCGGGAATTGTTTTCATTATCCCTTGCATATTATAGTTCATCACGAAGTTCTAGTAGCTTGGTGATAGTGACTAGAGAACACTATCAATCACTATATTATCTGGAAGATTAACTCCCACTTGATTCAAGCGATTGTAGTGCCCAGACATTCTGAGCACATGCTCACTAGCTGAGCTATTCTCCTCCATCTTGTAGGCAAAGTACTTGTCAGAGGTCTCACACCTCTCAACACGAGCATGAGTCTGAAATACTAATTTCAACTCTTGGAACATCTCATATGCTCCATGGCATTCAAAACGTTTTTGAAGTCCCAGTTCTAAGCCGTAAAGCATGGTGCACTAAACTATCAAGTATTCATCATACCGAGCTTGCAAAAACGTTCATAACAACTGCATCTGCTCCTGCAATAGGTTCGTCACCTAGTGGTGCATCAAGGACATAATTCTTCTGTGCAGCAATGAGGATAATCCTCAGATCATGGACCCAGGCCGCATCATTGCTACTATCATATTTCAACTTAGTTTTCTCTAGGAACATATCAAAAATAAACGGGGAGCTACATCGCAAGCTATTGATCTACAACATAAATATGCAAATACTATCAGCACTAAGTTCATGATAAATTTAAGTACAATTAATCAAATAACTTAAGAACTCCCACTTTGATAGACATCCTCTAGTCATCTCAATGATCACGTGATCCATATTAACTAAACCATGTCCGATCATCACGTGAGATGGAGTAGTTTTCAAATGTGAACATCACTATGTTGATCATATCTAGTATATGATTCACGTTCGACCTTTCGGTCTCAGTGTTCCGAGGTCATATCTGCATATGCTAGGCTCGTCAGGTTTAACCCGAGTATTCTGCATGTGCAAAACTGGCTTGCACCCATTGTATGTGAACGTAGAGCTTATCACACCCGATCATCACGTGGTGTCTCGGCACGATGAACTGTAGAAACGGTGCATACTTAGGGAGAACACTTATACCTTGAAATTTAGTGAGGGATCATCTTATAATGCTACCGTCGTACTAAGCAAAATAAGATGCATAAAGGATAAACATCACATGCAATCAAAATATGTGACATGATATGGCCATCATCATCTTGTGCCTTTGATCTCCATCTCCATAGCACCGTCATGATCTCCATCATCACCGGCTTGACACCTTGATATCCATCGTAGCATCGTTGTCGTCTCGCCAACTATTGCTTCCACGACTATCGCTACCGCTTAGTGATAAAGTAAAGCAATTACATGGCGATTGCATTTCATACAATAAAGCGACAACCATAAGGCTCCTGCCAATTACTGATAACTTTTACAAAACATGATCATCTCATACAACAATTTATATCTCATCACATCTTGACCATATCACATCACAACATGCCCTGCAAAAACAAGTTAGACGTCCTCTACTTTGTTGTTGCAAGTTTTACGTGGCTGCTACGGGCTTCTAGCAAGAATCGTTCTTACCTACGCATCAAAACCACAACGATTTTTCGTCAAGTGTGTTGTTTTAACCTTCAACAAGGACCGGGTGTAGTCAAACTCGATTCAACTAAAGTTGGAGAAACAGACACTCGCCAGCCACCTGTGTGCAAAGCACGTCGGTAGAACCAGTCTCATGAACGCGGTCATGCAATGTCAGTCCGAGCCGCTTCATCCAACAATACCGCCAAATCAAAGTAAGACGTTGCTGCTAAGCAGTATGACTATTATCGCCCATAACTCATTGTGTTCTACTCATGCATATAACATCTACGCATAGACCTGGCTCGGATGCCACTATTGGGGAATGCAGTATTTCAAAAAATTTACCTGCGATCACGCAAGATCCATCTAGGAGATGCATGGCAACGAGCGGGGAGAGTGTGTCCACGTACCCTCGTACACCGAAAGCGGAAGCGTTTAGTAACGCGGTTGATGTAGTCAAATGTCGTCGCGATCCAACCGATCCAAGTACCAGACGTACGGCACCTCCGCGATCAGCACACGTTCTACTCGATGACGTCCCTCAAACTCTTGATACAGTTGAGGCCGAGGGAGAGTTCCGTCAGCATGAAGGCGTGGCGACGGTGATGATGAAGTTACCAGCACACAAGGCTTCGCCTAAGCACTACGACAATATGACCGAGGTGTGTAACTATGGAGGGGGGCACAGCACATGGCTAAGAGAAGACTTGGTGTGCCTTTGGGGTGCCCCCTCCCACGTATATAAAGGGGGGAGAAGAGGTGGCCGGCCCAAGGGTGGCGCACCAGGTGTGGGGAGTCCTACTAGGACTCCCTAGTCCAAGTAGGATTCCCCTCTCCTTTTTCCTTTTTCAGAATAGCAAAGAGGGAAAGAGAGGAGGAGTAGGAGAGGGAAAGGGGGGCGCCGCCCCCACCCCTTGTTCAATTCGGACTGGGCAAGGGGGCGCGCGCCACCTCCCTGGCCGGCCCTCTCTCCTCCACTAAGGCCCATGCATGGCCCATTAACTTCCGAGGGGGGGGGTTTGGTAACCCCCGGTACTCCAAAACTCATCCAATAGGACCCGAACCATTCCGATGTCCGAATGTAACCTTCTAATATATGAATCTTTACCTCACGACCATTTCGAGACTCCTCATCATGTCTGTGATCTCATCCGGGACTCCGAACAAACTTTGGTTCATCAAAACACATAACTCATAATACAAATCATCATCGAACATTAAGCGTGCGGACCCTATGGGTTCGAGAACTATGTAGACATGACAGAGACACATCTCTGGTCATTAACCAATAGCGGAACCTGGATGCTCAAATTGGTTCCTACATATTCTATGAAGATCTTTATCGGTCAAACCGCATAACAACATACGTCATTCCCTTTGTCATTGGTATGTTACTTGCCCGAGATTCGATCGTCGGTATCATCATACCTAGTTCAATCTCGTTACTGGCAAGTCTCTTTACTTGTTTTGTAATGCGTCATCCTGCAACTAACTCATTAGTCACATTGCTTGCAAGGCTTATAGTGACGTGCATTACCGAGAGGGCCCAGAGATACCTCTCTGATACACGGAGTGACAAATCCTAATCTCGATCTATGCCAACCCAACAAACACCTTCAGAGACACCTGTAGAGGATCTTTATAATCACCCAGTTACGTTGTGATGTTTGATAGCACACAAAGTGTTCCTCCGGTATTCGGGAGTTGCATAATCTCATAGTCAGAGGAATATATATAAGTCATGAAGAAAGCAATAGCAATAAAACTTAACAATCATTATGCTAAGCTAAAGGATGGGTCTTGTCCATCAAATCATTCTCCTAATGATGTGGTCCCGTTCATCAAATGACAACACATGTCTATGGTCAGGAAACTTAATCATCTTTGATTAACGAGCTAGTCAAGTAGAGGCATACTAGGGACACTTTGTTTTGTTTATGTATTCACACATGTATCCAGTTTCCGGTTAATACAATTCTAGCATGAATAATAAACATTTATCATGATATAAGGAAATATAAATAACATCTTTATTATTGCCTCTAGGGCATATTTCCTTCAGAAACAAGCACAACGGGAGCCTACGGACGCACACAGAGTTTAGCCACATCTGGCCGTTCATTTGATTTTTTTGGCGAAAGACAGCCATTGGATCCAATGGTGACAAGATTCGGGCCATCAGATCAAGAAGCAACACTGCTACAATGAATAGTTCGCCAGTATTCCACTGCCTGGTTTTTTTCTGCTCCGCCGAGGGCATTTTCGCCATTTCACACACAGAGGTATAAAACACGACGACTCCCGTGGAGAGGACCTAGCCGTCGCTCCTCTCCCACTCACGCAGCCCCTTTCCTCTTCCTCCCAACTCGCCTCTTTCTCCCTCCAAACCCTAGACCCGCGCCCGCCTCCCTGCCCCGCCGCCGTCCAGATCCATCCCACAGCCACCGCCTCAACTACGAATAACCAGAGATGGCGGTGGCATTGAAGCAACCGACTGCGCCCAACAAGTACCCCAAGGTGGCTGCCCCCACCACAGGCCTGGTGTAAGTGCATCGAGTGCCCCTTAGTGATTTTGGTGTATTGAAGACTTATAGGTTAAGGGACTAATGTGTTTGTGAGTGTACACAGGTCTATAAGTCTATGAGAGTTTGATATTTACAGAGAAAGTCGACCTAAAAATGAAGTTCTTCGACTGAAGACTTTGGATTTCTGAAGACTTTTTGAAGACTTTGAAAGTGTCGGAGTAATGGGCCACGGGTAGGCCGACCTAGGACCCAGAATCTTTCAAGACATCGGGGCAGGCCGCGCCCCTCTGGCCGAGTCCCAGCTGGCGACCTTCGGAGAGGCCGAGTCCCAGCTGGCGACCTTCAGAGAGGCCGAGTCCCAGAGGGCGATCCCCCAAAAAAGCCAAGTCCCAGACGACGACCTTAAAGCAAGCCGACTCCCGGCTTGCGACCTCCAGGAGTGCCGACTATGGGAGTCGGCCCGCGACCTTTCACGAAGACCGATGCAGGGTACGGCCCCGACGTGGCCGTCCCTTCTTGCCTACGAGGGGTTGGCATGGCTACAGTGAGCCGTATCCCCGGGAGATCTCCGGCGAGGCACGGCACTATTGCCATGCCTCCCCTGACCTCAGCCACAGTGCATAATGCACTGTGCCCACGACGCCGGCCTGTACGGCCCAGAGATCGTAGGGCCACCCGTCAGTGGGTGAATCAGAGATGGCAGAATGCCAGAAGACGGCCCAGAGGGAGTCGGCCGCCTCCCCGCCGGGGCCCCGCAAGCCATAAACTAGATTGGATGGGGAGTGGCGACAGTGATCGCCTGACAGACGGCGGCACTGTTTCCACGACCCCATGACCAAGCCTGCGTCATCAGGAGTACCGCACAGTGTTTGGCCTGTCCGCGGGACCCGCCAGTCGGCGGGCCCCAGAAGCCGGCAGGAAGGACGGCGGCGTGAGAGACAGACGGCTGGGGGCCACGCCCAGTCAGATTACTCTTGTACCCCGGGGGTAGGCCTATATAAACCCCCCCGGGGCACCCATGCAAAGGGTTCAGCTTTTGATAGAGTTAGACACATAGACAGGGGAAGAGAGAGCCAGCCTAGTTCCCTCTTGCCTCCCGATACAGCTCTAGGAGCAACTTTGTAACCATTTCACCATAGTGACCATGCGGAGACCCCGTAGAGCAGCAGTAGGGGTGTTATCTCCCCGGAGAGCCCCAAAGCTGGGTAAGATTTGCCGGCGTGCATGTCTGCGCCTCATCCTGTTTCCAGGCACCGGCGACGTTCTACTCGCCCCCACCATGATAAGCCATCCTTTGGCATATGTCGCACCCAACCCCCGACATTTGGCGCCCACCATGGGGCAAGGTGCACTGTCGTCCGGAGATCTATTCTGGACGGGAACCCTTTTCCTCCCTGGCGAGCGCAGCCAGCCAGGCTCGCCAGATGGAGTCTGCATCGACACGCTGCGCGACGCCGAAGCCGCCTGCGCTGCGAGCGGCCTCGCCGAACTTATCGGCGAGGTGCGCCTCTCCGACGAGCCTGCATCCGACGCAGGCACGGGTGGCCCCGAGAACCTTCTCGCGGGCCTCCTCGACCAACTCCACGTCGCCGGCGAGCCTGCCGTAGACTTGGAGTCCGTAGGCTCCTCCGACCCGATGCTGGTCGACTCCGACGCCGTATCGCTTGACATCTTCCCCACCAACGTGATGGTCTACGACGAGCCGCTTCCGTACGAGGAGAGTGGCGGAAGCGACGTCACAGAGGTGCTCGTCATCAGCCACGGCGAGCACTCCGGCGAAGAAGCCCAGGATCCGCTGCCAGCGGTCCTGCAAGACCTAACCGCGCCCATTCTAGAGGACGTGGACGCCGAGACGCTGGAAACACGCCGCCTTCAGATCATCGAAGGCGCCAAGAAGTTGGCAAGCATGTGGCTCTTGTCAGAAGCATACCAGCGCGAGATGGACCGCGCCGTAGGCGGCTCGCCGGCTCCGACTAGGCCGAGCCATCTGGGTACGGTCCGACAGCCTGGCGCAGCCATCGCCGACTTGCTCGGGGTGAAACGCCCCGTGTACGCCACCCCAGCGGAGAATATCCGTGCCGCCCAAGCGGCGACTGACGAGCTGAAGAACTTTGAGGGCGAAGAGCGCCGTGTGATGACGGAGCGAGTCCAGCAGCTCCTCGACGTGGTTGCTGCGCAGAACGCGGCCGGCGGCCGCGCAGACGCGCTGCGGCAGCCAAACGACGACTTACCCCCCCCCCCCCCCCGCCGAGATCAAGGCGCGACCTCCCGGACGCTGACTGGCGGAGTCCACAGAAGGAAAGAGAAGGAGCCGACTGTCAGCCACAGTCGGACTCACATCACCATCGAGCGCGACCAAGACGGCCGCCCAAGAGCAGTGGAACAACGGGACGATTATCTGCCTCCCCCGCCCCGAAGAGAGTGGCGAGTTTCTCCGCCGCCTGTTGAGCATCCGACTCTCGGAGGTCGCCTTGGCCGCCGAGAGGGAGTCGGAGAGAATAAGGCCCGCCATCGGATCGACCGACTCCACCGATCCCTGGCGCTGGAGGAAGAAGATGAGTTGGGTCCGCCTTGCTTCGGGCCCCGCATCAGAGACGAGCCCTTCCCCAAAGGGTTCACGCTCCCCCGAGACATGCCCAAGTACACCGGCTCCGTGAAGCCAGAGGACTGGCTGATAGACTACTCCACAGCCGTCAACATAGCGAACGGCAACAAGCGGGTTGCCGTGAAGTATGTTCCTCTCATGCTCCAGGGCACGGCCCGAACATGGCTGAACAGCTCGAAGCCCCGCAGCATCAATAGCTGGGTCGACTTCACCGAAGCCTTCATTCGCAACTTCACCAGCACGTACAAGCGACCTCCCAAGCCGCGCCAGCTCTCCTTGTGCGTGCAAGGCCCTGAAGAATGAACGCGTGACTACCTCACACGCTGGGGCGAACTTCGAAACTCCTGTGAGGGCGTGCATGAGGTGCAGGCTATTGAGTACTTCACCGCCGGGTGCCGAGAGGGCACCCTCCTCAAGCACAAGCTCCTCTACGACGAGCCCGAAACCCTTGACGAACTGCTAGTCATAGCGGATAAGTACGCCACGGCCGACTCTTCTATGAAGACGGAGATTCAAGTCAACGCGGCTGGCAAGGTGACTCCCCAGGCTCCCAGAACTCCGGCTGGAGACGCCAGTCGGCGACAGCAACAAAACGACAACAAGCGCAAGGCCCCGCAGCCGACTTCCAACAGTCGGCAGGTCGCGGCGGTAGAAGATCAGCAGCCGGAGGGGCAGCCTCCGGCCAAGCGGCAGAAAGGCGGCAAGTCCAATTGGTTGCCGGCTTTCTCCTATGAGCAGACTTTGGATGGTCCTTGCAAGTTCCACAGCGGCGCGAAGCCGTCGAACCACACCACCAGAAAGTGCCACTGGCTCGCCAGAATCGCCAAGGGAGACGGCCTCACTCCTCCGCCGCCTGCAGGGCCGCCGCCTCCGCCGCCGCCCCAGCAGCCGGCGGCTCGGCCAGTCGGCGCAGTACAAGACGAGTTCCCAGAAGAGCACGGAGCCTACGTAGTATTCACCAGTGTGGCAGATGACCGGCGCAGCAGGCGCCAACAGCAGCAAGAAGTAAATGCAAGTAGCAACGGATGCTCCAGAGTTCATGCATTGGTCCGAGAGGCCTATCAGTTGGAGTCGGGCGGATCACCCAGAGGTGATGCCGAGTCCAGGCTCCTATGCCCTGGTCCTAGGCGCGACCTTGGCCACTGATAGGCGGGCCGCCCGTTTCTCGCGGGTCCTGATAGACGGAGGCAGCAGCATAAACATCCTGTACAAAGACACCATGGAGAAGCTAGGAATCAGGCGAAGGCAGCTGCAGAGCAGCCGCACCGTGTTCCATGGAATTGTACCCGGCCTCTCCTGTTCACCAATCGGCAAGATCCTGATAGACGTCCTCTTCGGGGACAAAGATCACTTCCGCCGAGAGCCGGTCTGGTTCGAGGTGGTGGACTTGGAGAGCCCGTACCACGCTCTGCTTGGCCGGCCTGCCTTGGCCAAGTTCATGGCGGTTCCCCACTACGCCTACCTCAAGATGAAGATGCCGAGTTCCAAGGGGATTCTGACCATTGCCGGCGACTACAAGAAGTCGTCCGCTTGCGCGGCCGAGAGCAGTCGGCTGGCCGAGTCTTTGGTGATCGCAGCCGAGAAGCGGCTCCTTGACCGAGTCGTGGCGATGGCCGGAAAGCAGCCAGAGATGTCGCTCGACCCCAAGGAGTCGGAGGTAGAAGGATCATTCAAGCCGGCTAAAGAAACCAAGAAGATACCCTTGGACCCAGAGCACCCAGAGAGATACGCTGTCGTAGGCACATGCCTTGACAGCAAATAGGAAGGCGAGCTCGTCGATTTCCTCCGTGAGAATCGGGACATCTTCGCATGGTCCCCCAAGGACATGCCGGGTGTGCCGACGGAATTCGCCGAGCACAAGCTACACGTCAGACCAGATATGAAGCCCGTCAGGCAGCCCTTGCGCCGCCTGTCAGAAGAGAAAAGAAGAGTTGTTGGAGAAGAGATAGCCCGGCTCCTTGCAGCCGGTTTCATCATGGAAGTGTTTTTTCCAGAGTGGCTAGCAAACCCGGTGCTGGTACTGAAGAAAAACAAGCAGTGGCGTATGTGCATCGACTACACAAGCCTCAATAAAGCCTGCCCAAAGGACCCGTTTGCTCTGCCAAGGATTGATCAGGTGATAGACTCCACAGCCGGATGCGAGCTGTTGAGTTTCCTAGATGCAAACTCAGGATATCACCAGATCAAGCTGAATCCAGCAGACAGACTGAAGACCGCATTCATCACGCCGTTTGGAGCCTTCTGTTACCTGACAATGACGTTCGGCTTAAGGAATGCCGGCGCCACCTTTCAGCGTTGCATGCAGAAGTGCCTCCTCAAGCAACTCGGCCGAAACGCCCACGTCTATGTGGATGACGTGGTGGTGAAGACGGAAAAGCGTGGGACGCTGCTGGAAGACCTCAAAGAGACCTTTGAAAATCTGCGCCGATTCCGGATCAAGCTCAACCCCGAGAAGTGCGTTTTCGGAGTCCCAGCCGGCCAGCTCCTTGGCTTCCTGGTCTCCGAACGCGGCATAGAGTGCAACCCCGTGAAGATCAAGGCCATTGAGAGAATGGAGGTACCCAGCCGACTGTTGGATGTGCAGAAGTTCACCGGCTGCTTGGCGTCCATCAGCCGTTTTATCAGTCGGCTGGGCGAGAAAGCTCTGCCCTTGTATCAACTGATGAAGAAGACCACCTTTTTTGAGTGGAACCACAAGGCAGATGAGGCATTTCTCCAACTGAAGAAGATGTTGACTACTCCCCCCGTGTTGGCGGCTCCGACTCCCAAAGAGCCCATGCTCTTGTACATCGCCGCCACCAGCCGAGTAGTCAGCACAGTCATCGTAGTCGAGCGCAAGGAGGAAGGCAAGGCGCTCCCAGTCCAGAGACCGGTATATTACCTGAGCGAGGTACTGTCGACCTCCAAGCAAAACTACCCTCACTATCAGAAGATGTGTTACGGCGTGCATTTTGCCGCCAAGAAGCTGAAGCCCTACTTTCAAGAGCATCCAATCACTGTGGTTTGCACCGCTCCACTCGCCGAGATCATTGGAAGCCGAGACGCCTCCGGCCGAGTGGCCAAATGGGCTATAGATCTAGCCCCTTACACCATCTACTACCAGCCCCGCACCGCCATCAAGTCGCAGGCGCTGGCCGACTTCCTCGTCGACTGGGCCGAGACCCAGTACCTGCCGCCAGCGCCCGACTCCACTCATTGGCGGATGCATTTCGACGGCTCCAAGATGCGCACCGGCCTTGGAGCCGGCGTCGTCCTCACCTCCCCTAAGGGCGACAAGCTCAAATACGTGCTGCAAATCCACTTCGCCGCCTCCAACAACGTCGCCGAATATGAAGCGCTCATCCATGGGCTCCGGCTTGCCAAAGAACTCGGCATTCGCTGGATCCTGTGCTATGGCGACTCCGACCTGGTGGTTCAGCAATCATCCGGCGACTGGGACGCCAAAGACGCAAACATGGCGAGCTACCGCTTCCTGGTGCAGCAACTCAGCAGATATTTCGAGGGGTGCGAATTCCTTCACGTGCCAAGAAACGACAACGATCAAGCAGATGCCTTGGCACGAGTCGGCTCCACTCGCCAAGCGATACCTTCTGGCGTCGCCCTTCAGCGCCTCCTCAAGCCGTCTATCAAGCCTTCACCAGAGTCAGACTCCATCTTCGTGCCGGCTCCGCCAGAAATAGTCGGATCCGACTCCAAGGCCCCAGCAGGCGACCTCAAGAAAGCCACAGTTGAAACCAGCCCGGGGACTACGCCAGTCGGCCCGGGGACTTCAGAGCCCAGCCCGGGGACTGCGCCAGTCGGCCCGAGGACTTCGGAGCCCAGCCCGGGGACTGCGCCAGTCGGCCCGGGGACTTCCGAGCCCGGCCCGGGGACTGCGCCAGTCGGCCCGGGAGCTGCCCCAGTCGGCCAGAGATTCCCTCAATCCAGCAAACGGCCGCAGACTCCAACCCGCCGCCTCCTAGCCCAGCCACCCTTGTCCAAGTCGCTGTGGTAGCAGTTGAAGAGATAGCAGCACCTTCATGGGCACAGCCCATCCTCAAGTTTCTAGTGAACAAAGAATTACCAACAGACGAGATCTTGGCTCGGCAAGTGCAGCGCCGAGCGGCAGCATACACCATAGTCAACAGAGAGCTAGTCAGGCGCAGTGTCACTGGTGTCTACCAGCGCTGCGTAGAATCAGAGCAAGGCCAAGCGATTCTCAGAGACATCCATCAGGGCGAGTGCGGCCACCATGCGGCTTCGAGGGCACTCGTGGCCAAAGCCTTTCGGCACGGTTTCTTTTGGCCGACTGCCCTGGAAGAAGCTAAAGAGCTAGTCCAAAAATGCAAGGGGTGCCAGATGTTCCGCTCCAAGCCCCTTCAGCCGGCTTCCGCGCTGAAGACAATCCCCATTGCCTGGCCCTTCGCAGTTTGGGGCCTGGACATGGTAGGACCATTCAAGACGGCCCGAGGCGGCCTAACTCATTTGCTTGTCGCGGTGGACAAGTTCACCAAGTGGGTGGAAGCAAAGCCCATCAAGAAATTAAACGGGCCTACAGCAGTAACCTTCATTGCCGACATCACGGTGCGGTACGGCATACCGCACAGCATCATCACCGACAACGGCACCAACTTCGCCAAGGGCGCCTTGGCTCGTTTCTGCGCGACGCAGGGCATCCGACTGGACTTAGCGTCCGTTGCCCATCCGCAGTCAAACGGCCAGGTGGAACGAACCAACGGCCTCATCCTGTCCGGCATCAAGCCTCGATTGGTCGAACCACTCGAGCGTTCGGCCGGCTGTTGGGTCGAGGAGCTGCCTGCCGTCCTCTGGAGTCTGCGCACAACCCCAAACAAGTCAACCGGCTTCACGCCTTTCTTCCTCGTCTACGGTGCCGAAGCCGTCATCCCAACGGATATAGAGTTCGACTCTCCGCGAGTCTCCATGTACACCGAAGAGGAAGCCGAAGAAGCACGCCAAGACGGCGTCGATCTGCTGGAAGAGGGCCGACTGTTGGCACTCAGTCGGTCCGGCATCTACCAGCAGAGTCTGCGCCGATACTACAACCGCAAGGTCAAGCCAAGATCGTTCCAAGAGGGCGACCTTGTGCTCCGGCTGATTCAGAGAACAGCCGGCCAGCACAAGTTGTCGGCGCCTTGGGAAGGTCCCTTCATCATCAGCAAGGTGCTAGGGAACGACGCCTACTATCTGATTGACGCTCAGAAGCCTCGAGCGCGCAAGAGGGACGACTCCGGCAAAGAAACAGAGCGCCCGTGGAACGCGAATCTTCTTCGAAGATTTTACAGTTGATGCAGTATGTATCGCACTACCCTCTTTGTATTAAAGTACTAAGACCTTAGGCCCCCCGGGACGAGCTCGGGGACTGCCTTTTTGATTATCTGTATGATAAGAATTACGCTTCCGAATATGCTGCTCCTTTTTATCATACTGTCTGGCACCGGGTCCGACTAGTCGGCCCGGGGACTCGCCGCCTTGCGCTATGAAATGCTTCCTGCGGTCAGACAAGTAATGTGTTGCGCTCAAGCCGTCTCCTGTCGAAAGCCGCAGCTCGCAGAGCGACTGTCGGTAGGCAGGGGACAAGCAAGAACGAGCGCACACATGAAAAATGGCTAAGGACCTAAAAGCTTACGCATAGCCCAAGCCGGCTACCAGCCTCCCCCCACCGAGCCGACTCATGAGCAGTCGGCTCGCCGTCTCAACTTTTATCAAGGACAGCCGACTCTCGAATAGTCGGCCTGTCGCTTTCTAGCCGATTTGCTGAAAAACTCTAAATGGCTAAGTACTTGCCTTCCTGAAGTAGCCAAGCACTTGACCCGGCGACAGTCCGCAGAGCGGCTGCCCAGCCGGCAAGGCGGCAACTAAAGGAAGGCGGCAAAGGAAAAAGTCTGAGGAGCAATAAGCAAGGAAAGGCGGAAAATAGATAAATATTTACATAGGCCCTTGGCCGAATCTCCGAATAAGAATTCGGGATACACCCCGTGGGTGGAATTGTTCGAATCTAACAAGTCTTGCAAAAGATTAATGAAGACAGATAAACAGAAGCAGTCTAGGAGGCGGCCTCCGGGGCCGGAGGATCGGAGGTGACGGCGGTGTCGGATGCCGGGGCAGTCGGCTGGGCGGTCTCAGCCTGGTCGCCTCCGGCGGCGGTCGCCTTGTCCCTGCGCGGCTCGTTGCTGGAGGCGCGATCGGGCTGAGGCTGGCCGCCTGCTTCGTCTTCTGGCGCCTCCTCCTCGCCTCCGTCCTCCGACTCGTCCTCCTCCTTGGCGCTGGAGTCGATCACCTCCGCCGAGTCTCCCTCGTACTCCGGGTTCATCCCGAACCAGTCCGGCGGTGCCTCCTCGCTGCCGTCAGTCCGCTCGGGCACAAAGACGCTGGTGTCCGTGTACTCGGCGATGGCCGCCGCACGCTCGACAAGGGCGCCTTCTATGGCCTCCAGCTCGGCCTGGGCTTCTGACCGGAATGCGGCCAGACGGTCCAGGTCCAGCCCCGGATACCACGCCTTGACGAACTCCAAGGCCCGGCGTGCTCCGGCCCGGGCCGAGGAGCCCTTCCAAGCCTCAAGGCGGCCGGCGGTGACTTCCAGCCAGTCGGCAGTCCGACTGGCGGTGCGAAGAGCCGGCACGTCTGGCCACAGGGCGGCAACCACTTGGGCACCGGCACGCTGAAGATGGCGCAGCAGCCGGTGAGCAGGACGAAGACGAGCCCTGATGCTCAGAAGCTGCTCGTCGATGGTTCGGGGGGCGTTGGCGGCAATCACTTCACCCTTCGCCCTTCGCGCCTCCCGAGCCGCCTCAATGGCCAGAGGGATGGCTTGCGAATGGCCGGGAAAGAAATCTGCCAAGGCAGAAAAGAAGATAGTCAGAAAATCAGAAATCAGCCCGACACAGAGTCGGAAGACCAAAGAAGCAAAAAAGACTTACCATCGACAATGTCCTCGAGCTCGTGGTAGCCGGAGGTCAGCATCGCCTCCCGGTCGGTCCAGGCGGAGCGTTCGACCTCGAACTCGGCCATGAGGGCGACCCCCCGCGACTTGGCGTCGTCCTGCGCCTTCCGGAGCAACTCCTTCTGCTCGGCCAGCTGCGTCGCCAGTAGATCGCGCTCTTTGGCGAGCTTGTCGCACTCCTCTTCCTTGGCACGACGAGCAGTGTTGGCCTCGCCCAGTTGCTCCTGGAGGGCGGCATTAGCGCCTGAAGAGCGAAGAGGAAGACAAGAAAGTCATCAGTAAGGTAGATCGCCGGGGAGATCCGGCCCGACTGCTCGGCAGTCGGCCCGAATCTCAGGGACTACAGCCCGCGTGCGCGCCAGCGCGCCCCCGCAGAGAAGAAGGAAAGTTAATCGCCGGAGAGATCCGGCCCGACTGCTCAGCAGTCGGCCCGAATCTCGGGGACTACAGCCCGCGGGTGCGCCAGCGCGCCCCCGCGAAGAAGGAAGAAATAACTCACCTCGGCTTTCCTTCAGGTCAGCGGTCCGCTTCTTCAGCTCCTCGACGTTGCGGTTGAAAGCAGCGGCGCGGAGATTATGATATTCCTGCAAAAAGCCGGCAAAAGCGAAACTTAGTCCTCGAAGCTCACCAGAGGGAGTTCCGAACCGCCTGCTCAGCAGCCGACCCGGAACTCGGGGACTACACCCAGTGGGTGCGCTGGCGCGCCCCCACAGAAAAAGACAGAAAATAAAAAAAAGAGAAAGGAAACATACCCGGACGGATGTCCGCACAGCCAGATGCGCTCTGGTGCAGACTTGGAGGGCGTCGCTCTCCGCGAGCAGCTTTGACTGGACGTCCAGGAGGGCCTGATTCAGCGGGCCGGTGCCGCCTCCGCGTAACCAGCCGGTGGGCGCGGTGCTGGAGGCCTCGACGTCCAGATTCGCCGAACTTGCGGCGCCAGTCTCCCGAGCTCGCGGCACCGAGCTCGTCCTCTCAAGCCGGCGGCGTGCCGGCACGGCGACCTGAAGAAGCAGCCGCGCCTCGGCGTCGTCCGTAGTCGGAGGATCCTGCGGGTCCACCGGCTGCTTGCCATGCGGCCTCCTAGACGGAGGCGGAGGCGGCGGAGGCGGCGGAGGCGGCGCGTGGGTGTCCGAACCTGAAGCGTCGCCGCCCTCCTCCACGAGAGGGTTCTCGGTGCCGACCTCTCCAGTCTGCCCCGTGAACTCCAGAGCCGGCAGCGCCGACGACAACGGAGGGACGAGCATCGCCGATCGGCGACGCCCGACCTCCTCAGCACGCCGCTTCGTCGCGACGGTAGTCTCGGCCTCCTCCAGTCTCCTTTGGGCATTGGCGGCCGCCTTCTCAGCCTCCGCCTTCTCCAGGCGGTCGGCCTCCTCTTCATCGCGCTTCTCCCGCGCGTTCCGTTTCGTCGCCTCCCGAAGGTCGGCGGCGGGATCGACCCGCCGAGTGTTGGCGGATGTCTCTACCGACCCCATGACAGAGGGGACGGTGGCTCTCTCAAGGGAGAGGGGAGCTCTGGAGAAGATCGGAGGGAAAAATCAAAGAAGACTCGGATAAGATCCAACAAAGAAAATGAAAGAGTAAAAAACACTCACGCAGAAACTAGTGGCGGCCTTCTCACTTCCCTTCGGAAGCGGTTGGCCTTCGCGGCCGCCTCCTCTCGCTTGGTCGTGGCGGCCGCCCCCTTGAACTTCTTCTGTTTGCCGCCGGGCGTGCTCGGCCCGGCGTGACGCCTCTTTGCGCCGACTTGGCCGGAGGGGCCGGCCCTCGACTGGCGGCGTGGGACGACTTCCACGTCGGCGTCGTCCGCGGGCCAGTCGGCGAAGGTGGCCGATGGCCTGAGGCCGCCGTCCGCCCCCTCTCCGCCGCCTTCGGCGTCGGCCTCCAGCGCCGCCGCCTCCAAGTCGGGGTCGTCGACATCACTGTCCTCGTGATCTGGGACGTAGTCGCGGGGCTCTCTCATGGCGCCGGCTGCGGGCGCCGTGAGGGGACTCTGCGCACAAGAAACCAACGATGATTAGAGTCCAGAGTCGGCTGCAAAGAAGATTAAGCTACAGAAGGATGCGACTTACCATGGGAGGGGGGTTGTCGCGCGAGTACGGCTCCTTGCTGAACTGCCAGTTCTCCGTGAACTCGCAGTGCGCGATGTGGTTCACCAAGTTCGCCACCTCCCCGCGGGGCATTTCCTTGGTGCTCAGCCGGCTCGGGTCGTGGCGGCCGCTCATCTGACAGATGAGGTGAGGCCGGCCCTGGAGTGGGAGGACTCGGCGCGCCACGAAGGCAGCCAGAAGATCGGATCCGACGAGGTCCGCCGACTGCAGCAGAACTCGGAGTCATGCCACGGAGCCGGCTCCGGAGGGGGACAGCGACTTGGACCGGTGGGACCAACTGGCAAGCCTGCCAGTCAGAGGCTCGGGGTCGAAGGGCGGCAAATTGACCCAGTCGCCGTCGGTGGAGATGTTCTTCACGTAGAAGTAAGATTTCTGCCACATCTTCACCGACTTCACCAACGAGATGGGAGGGAAAGGGTTGTCGGCCGTCGAGCGCCGCACCGCGATGTAGGTGCCGCACTGAGCCGGCGTGCCGGCGGCCTGAGTACCGAGCTTCAAAGAGAAAAATTCTCCCCACAGCTCGAGGGTGGGGAGAACACCGAGGTAGCCTTCGCACAGAGTGGCGAAGGCGGAAAGCAGCACCACCGCGTTTGGGGTGAGGTGGTGTGGCTGAAGCTTATGGAATTCCAGGAATGAGCGGAAGAACCCGCTCGCCGGAAGCCCCAGCCCGCACATTAGGTGCGAGCGGAAGACGACCCGATTGCCCTCCTCCGGCGCGGGCCGGATCTCTCCCGCCGGCGCGGGACGGGCGTGCACCAGGTCTGCGCCGGGGAGGCGGCGGGTCCGGCGGAGAAACTCGATGTGCTCCGCCTCCACGTCCGAGCCATCCCACACGCCGGAGCGCGAGGCGGGGGGCGCAGCGGAGGAAGAGCTCATCGCCGGCGAGAGAAGATGCTTTGGCTCGCGACGGAGGAAGAAGAGAAGGCAGGAGAGCGGGGGAGAGGGTGTGCATGCAGTGCCGCCCCGCTCCTCCCCGCCTATTTATAGCCCTACGGGCTGAGGAGCCGAGGGGGCGGACGTGGGATTATCTGCGCCCGAGGCTCCACGCCGCCCACGATTTACCCCACGAAGTTACTGCGCGCAGTAACAACGTGGGGATGCCAACCGTCCGCAGCCGCAGCGGATCCGCTCGGAAGCCAAGGCATGGTAGTGGCGGGCCCCACCTGGCGGCCCGTCCCGTCGCGCGCGTGGGTGGGCAGACTATCCTCCCCACGTGGCGCCGCGCGATAGGACCGTCTCAGTAGTGGCAGGAAGGCGTATCCGATAAGCCGCCTGTTTCCCGCCGCGACTTACGAGTAATGGCCCCCTCACTGAACAAGTCCGACTTCGGCGAGTCGGCCCGAATAAACAGCGGCCGAGTCTCAGAATCGGCGCTGGGAAGATTGAAACTGTTGAAGCCCCACGAGGCAGCGCCCGCTGGGCTTCACCAGCTTTAGGGACTATTGTTGGAGTAATGGGCCACGGGTAGGCCGACCCGGGACCCAGGATCTTTCAAGACATCGGGGCAGGCCGCGCCCCTCTGGCCGAGTCCCAGCCGGCGACCTTCGGAGAGGCCGAGTCCCAGAGGGCGACCCCCCGAAACGCCGAGTCCAGGACGACGACTTTAAAGCAAGCCGACTCCCGGCTTGCGACCTCCAGGAGTGCCGACTATGGGAGTCGGCCCGCGACATTTCACGAAGACCGATGCAGGGCACTGCCCCGACGTGGCCGTCCCTTTCCTGCCTACGAGGGGTAGGCATGGCTACAGTGAGCCGTATCACCGGGAGATCTCCGATGAGGCGCGGCACTGTTGCCATGCCTCCCCTGACCTCAGCCACAGTGCATGAATGCACTGTGCCCACGACGCCGGCCTGTACGGCCCAGAGATCGCAGGGCCACCCGTCAGTGGTGAATCAGAGACGGCCAGAGCGCCAGAAGACGGCCCTGGGGAGTCGGCCTCCGGAGTCGGCCGTCTCCCAGCCAGGGCCCCACAAGCCATAAACCAGATTGGATGGGGAGTGGCGACAGTGATCGCCTGACAGGCGGCGGCACTGTTGCCACGACCCCATGACCAAGCCTGCGTCATCAGGGAGTACTGCACAGTGTTCGGCCTGTCCGCGGGACCCGCCAGTCGGCGGGCCCCAGAAGCCGGCAAGAAGGACGGCGGCGTGAGAGACAGACGGCTGGGGGCCACGCCCAGTCAGATTACTCTTGTACCCCCGGGGGGTAGGCCTATATAAACCCCCCGGGGCACCCATGCAAAGGGTTCGGCTTTTGATAGAGTTAGACACATAGACAGGGGAAGAGAGAGCCAGCCTAGCTCCCTCTTGCCCCCCGATACAGCTCTAGGAGCACCTTTGTAACCATTTCACCATAGTGACCATGCGGAGACCCTGCAGAGCAGCAGTAGGGGTGTTATCTCCCCGGAGAGCCCCGAAGCTGGGTAAGATTCGCCGGCGTGCATGTTTGCGCCTCATCCCGTTTCCAGGCACCGGCGACGTTCTACTCGCCCCCACCATGATAAGCCATCCTTTGGCATATGTCGCACCCAACCCCCGACAGAAAGTGAAGAAATTGGTGTGACCTTGAAGACTTGGCATTCATGCGAGGAACATGAAGCGTGAAGACTTTTGTTTTCGTAGTTTCATTTTCTCTTTCTTGAGTCATAGGAAACACCGTACTGTTAAAGGGGGTCGAGGAAATACTAAGGAAAAATTCCCAAGTGATGCTCAACTCAGAATCCTACACCTACCAATCCCTTCGAGTGAAGCCATTGGAAATCTCATATAGTTCAGTCATATTCTTCAGTGACAGAGATGAAGTTCTTCAGGTCTCCGAGGAATTTGTTCTGACTGAGGAGTTAGGAATTCGCTAGTGCGGATTGCCTACACAGTGAGGAACATGGTTGCCCTGAGGAATTAGACACTCAAAATTCTGACCGTTGTTGTGCTAACGCGCCAGCTGTCCCAAAATATCTACCCACCTAACGGTCATATCATTGAAGGGCATTTATGTCTTATCATGTCAGGCTGCTCCCTAGGCTATAAATAGTCGCCCCCTACAACCACTAGTTGGTTGGCTGCTCCGCGAGAAACTGACACTTGTCATTTGAGAGCATCCCATCCTCCGAGGACTTTGAGCGAAAATCATCAAGTGAGGAATACCAAAACCCAAACCCAAACACCTACAAACCCAAAGTGATTGAGCATCACTGAAGAGATTGATCCGCGTGGATCCGACGCTTGTTACCTTTGAAGATTGTGCTTCTTCCAGACGGTTAGGCGTCATGGTCTGAACATCCAAGAGAAAATTGTGGATCGCCGAGTGACCGAGTTTGTGAAGGTTCGAAAGTCACCTGAAGACTTACTACGAGTGATTGGACGAGGTCTGTGTGACCTTAGTTCAAGGAGAATACGGTGAGGACTGTGTGTCCGGGACTGTCTGTCCTTAGGTTTAAATACCTAGCCTCTCCAACCAGATGTACAACTGAGACAGCAGTTGGAACTGGTCTACCAAATCATTGTCTTCACCGAGCTTACTTGTTCTATTTCCTCAACTCTTTCATTTCCTCATAACTGTGTTGTGTGCCTGTTCATATCTGTGTTTGAAGACTTTGACTGAAGACTTTCTCAATTTCGTCAGTTCAATTTCTTCAGTCTGTTTGTCTTCATCCTGTGTTATCCTGTGTTTACGCTTTCTGTACTCTGTGCTTGTCTTTATTTCATCATGATGACCATGCTTGTGTTCTGTTATGTTTACTTTTGATTACTTATTCCGTTGCAGGTAGTGCTTCGCAAAGGAAATTCCTCACCCGCAAATTTCTCAGTGAAGAATTCTTAAAAATCGCCTATTCACCCCCCCCTCTAGTCGATATAACACACTTTCAATTGGTATCAGAGCAAGGTACTCCCTTGTTTTGTGTGATTTTGGTTTAACCGCCTGGAGTTTTAGTTATGTCGACCGTAGGTATGATCAAGGTCTCTGCTGGCTGTCCTACCTTCGATGGGACGGGCTACCCCTACTAGAAGAATAAGATGCGAATGCATCTTGAGGCAATTGATAACGATCTCTGGTGTGTTGTGGAAAATGGTGTTCCCTCAGTCACACCTTCTCTGAATGCTACTGATGTGAAGAGATTCAAGCAACTCGATTCTCAAGCGAAGAACATCATATGTGGCCATCTGAGCAAAGGGAAGTATGGAAGAGTGAGTGCTTTGGAAACTGCTAAGCTTATCTGGGATAGGATGTCCAAAGTGAATGAAGGAGTCTCAACTCAACGTGACTCTCGTGTTGACGTTCTTTGAAATCTATTCAATCGCTTCAAAAGACTCGACAATGAAAATGTTCAACAAACCTTCGATCGCCTCAGTGACATCTCAAATGAGCTTCAAGCACTTGGTGCCACTGACATCACCGACCATGAGGTGGTGAATAAATTGCTGAGATCGCTTGATTCCTCATTTGATACTCTAGCACTGATGATACAAGAACATGCTGATTACAAGTCACTTGATCCCACTGATATCCTCGAGAGGCTAAACACTCATGAGTTCCATCTTGATAAGAAGAGAGATCTCTATGGTTCGAGCTATGGCAGATCACGTGCCCTGAAGGCCAAGGCGGTCTCTGAATCTGAAGGTGAAGATTCTGGTAGTAGCCTTGGTGATCCTGAAGAACTGAGCTAGGAGCTAGCACTACTCTTGAGGAAATTCCAGAAGTTCTCAAGACATGGTCGTTTTGGAAAATCCTCAAGGAGCAACGATTCCTCATCCAGTGACTACAAGAAGAGGCTATGTCACAAGTGCAAGAAACCTGGTCAGTACATTCAAGATTGTCCTCAATGGGAAAAGGAATCAAAGAAGAAGAAATACAAGGATTACAGTTCTGATGACTCAAAGAAGAAGAAGAAATCTTCAAAGTCTTCATCATCAAAATCCTCAAAGTCTTCATCTCACAAGAAGAGAAGCTCCAAGAAGGCTCGAGCATTCATTGGCAAGGAAATGGACCCTGAGGCTGACTCTGAGGAACATGAGGAAGAGGAGGCATCTGAGGAGTCCGAGTCGGGTGTGGGGAGCCTAGCTCTTGCCACTGCATTCGTCAGCAAGTCCATCTTCAACTCTGAGGAAAATGGCTTCACCAACAAGGCTGATGAAGGCAATGATGACTACGCTCCCACCTATTGCTTCATGGCAAAAGGTGCCAAGGTACTGAAATATCCCTCCTCT
Organism: Triticum aestivum; assembly: GCF_018294505.1. Taxonomy (NCBI): domain Eukaryota; kingdom Viridiplantae; phylum Streptophyta; class Magnoliopsida; order Poales; family Poaceae; genus Triticum; species Triticum aestivum. The sequence goes on from NC_057801.1 coordinate 95,159,521, forward strand.
GAATCTAGTGAGGATGAATCTGATGAAAACCTAAAGCCCAGCTATTCTAAACTTGCTAAGATTGCTGTGAAACAACAAAAGGCTTTTGAAAAGGTTCAAAACATGCTAGACAAAAGTGATGATATGTTGGGTGAAGAAATGGATCGCACTAAAACTCTGACTAAAAATCTTCAGAGACTTCAGTCTAAGTTTGATAACCTTCAAAGTCATCATAACACTCTCTTAACTGATCATGAGAAGCTTTCTTATGAATTTCTTCAAAGAAAGCAAGATCTTGAAAAGCTAAGAGTGAGTTATGAAGATCTTCAGAAGGAGTGCGATTCAATACTTGCTCAACAAATCAACGCTTCACAGGAAGAATTCATTCCTCCATGTTTAAAGCGCATTGAACGTGAATTAGCTAATTCTTCACCTGAATGTTCAAATGCTTCAAATACTACAAATTCTTCAACTGTCTCTGCTATCACTAATTCCTCATCTGAGGATATTGCTAGTATCACGGACAATGCAGGGTTGAAGGAATTGTATGTGACAGGCATGTACAAAAGCCTCAAAGGGCATCAAACTCTTTGTGATGTGCTTAAAAAGCAGATCCTCAACGGGAACCCTAGGAAAGAGGGTATTGCCTTTGAGAGGAAACTCAATGTTGATGGTACATATTGGAAGCCTAAGCAGTACCCCAAAACCTCATGGGTTGCTGCAAAGGGACCTCCAGTGGATCCATCCAATCTATCTCGCTTTACATGTGAATATCCTCATTCTTCTGATGAGTCATTTGACTCCGACTATAAACTGTTCAAAAATCAGAATGGTGAAGTATTTGCTAGATATGTTGGCACTAACTGTAGGAACAGTTCCCCTATGAAGAAAATCTGGGTTCCCAAAAGGTGCCTTGAAAATCTTTGGGTGAATGTCATCATGACAACATCCGTGAAGAATAGGAACCCTAGATCAAATTCTTCATATGGATCAAATTCCTCAAATGGATCAAAGTCCTCATATGAACATCATCGTGCTAACCCCTCTGTTTCGCAGGGAAGGGCTAAGGGCTATGAATATGTGCATTATTTTTCAAACCATTATGTTCATAAGTCCTCGAAGAATTTCTCTGCTTATTCATATGCTTACCCTAACCCCTCTTATGTGAAACGAAATGGACAGGCTTCTATGCCACCATTCTTGTATGGAGCTCGTAGAGTGATGAACTCTTTGCCACCCCTTCAGATGTGGGTGATGAAGAAAAAGAACTAATCTCTTATGCAGGGTCAGGTCTCCAGACGTGCTTGAACGTCTGAGGAATTTGCTGGAGACCTAAAAATTTGCCTGAATGGACGCAGGCTAATCATGAAGAAATGAATCCTCATTTCTCATGTCCTCATACTGCTATATCTGTTTTACTGCTTGATGAAATTGATCTAATGAATTTGATGTCATATTCTTCACTGATGAAGTATATGAGTTCATAAGCTGCACTAATTCATCAGCAGGATGATCAACCTAAAGCCAAATGAGTGGGTCCTCGATAGTGGATGTACATATCACATGACTGGTGACAAGAGTCTATTGATGGATACTCCCTTATATCCATCGCATCTGAAGCATATCATCTTTGCTGACAAAGGCAAAAGCAAGGTATTGGGTCTAGGTAAGGTTGTAATCACAAAGGATCGACACATGGACAAAGTCATGCTTGTCGAGTCCTTAGGATACAACCTCATGTCTGTCTCAATGCTTTGTGATCTTGATATGGTTGTTGTCTTTGGAAAGTATCAATGTGTAGTGATCATGGAAGCTGACCATTCCAAAGTCTTCGAAGGCTTTAGGAGAGAAGATCTGTATATTTTTGATTTCTCTACAGGACCACAACCAGCCGTATGTCTACTTGCAAAAGCTTCAGAAGGCTGGCTATGGCATCGACGACTTGGTCATGCAGGCATGAGGAACTTGCACATGCTCGTGAAGAAGAAGCATGTCATTGGCATTGAGAATGTCAAATTTCTCAAGGATCACTTGTGTGGAGCTTGTGAAGCTGGAAAAATGACCAAGGCCAAGCATCCAGCGAAGACTATCATGACCACTACTCAACCATTTGAATTTCTTCACATGGATCTCTTTGGTCCTAACAATTACTCAGCAGTCACAAATGATGCATCTCTCTATGGCTTTGTTATTGTTGATGATTACTCTCGTTACACTTGGGTACATATTGTCACTTACAAACATGAAGTGCAGGAAGTCTTCAAATGATTTTCCTCGAGGGCTTCAACCAACTTTGGCGTGAAGATCAAGCACATCAGGAGTGACAATGGAACTAAGTTCAAGAACTCTGGTCTTGATGACTATCTTGATGAACTTGGAATTACTCATGAGTTATCTGCTCCTTATACTCCTCAGCAGAATGGCGTCGTGGAGCGCAAGAACATGACTCTTGTTGAGATGGCTTGCAGTATGCTTGATGAGTACAAAACGCCTCGTCACTTCTTGATTGAGGCAATTTATACTGCATGCCACATCATCAATAGGGTATATCTTCACAAATTCTTTAAGAAGACTGCTTATGAACTCCTCACTGACAAGAAACCCAATGTGAGTTATTTCAAAGTCTTCGGTGCTAAATGTTGGATTAGAGATCCTCATCACAATGCTAAATTTGCACCGAAAGCACATGAAGGTTTTATGCTTGGTTACGGAAAGGACTCGCACACCTACAGAGTCTTCAACAACGTTCTTCACAAGGTTGTTGAAACTGTAGATGTGTGGTTTGATGAAACTAATGGCTCGCAAAGAGAGCACCTACCTCCTGTGCTAGATGAACAGTCTCCTAAGGAAACCATCAAGTTCAAGGCTACTGAGGATGTCATTCCTACTGAAGAACCTGCTGAAGAAGACATTCCAGAACGTGAAGAACGTCATGCTGATGCACCTGAGGAAAATGATACTGAAGAAAATGCTGATCAAATTCCTCAACGACAACCCGCTCATCCTCGTGTTGCAAATGAAGTGCAGATCGAGGAAATCATCAGTGACATCAACATTCTAGGTCCTCTCACACGCTCAAGAGCTTATCATTTGTCTAACTTCTATGGGCACTTTGCTTTTGTCTCTATCACAGAGCCCACTAAGGTAGATGAAGCATTTATGGAGCCTGAGTGGATTCAGGCTATGCAAGACGAATTGCATCAATTCGAGCTTAACAACGTCTGGGAACTGGTTAAACATCCAGATCCTCGCAAGCACAATATCATTGGCACAAAGTGGATCTACCGCAATAAGCAAGATGAAAATGGCCTTGTGGTGAGGAATAAGGCACGGCTTGTAGCTCAAGGCTACACACAGGTTGAAGGAATTGATTTTGATGAAACTTTTGCACCTGTTGCTAGACTTGAGGCTATTCGCATATTACTTGCTTATGCTAACCATCATGACATCATATTATATCAAATGGATGTGAAAAGTGCATTCCTCAATGGTAAGCTTGAGGAAGAAGTATATGTTGCTCAACCCCCAGGTTTTGAAGATCCAAAGCATCCTGACAAAGTCTTCAGACTAAATAAGGCCCTCTACAGCCTCAAGCGGGCCCCTCCGACGTGGTATGATACTTTGAAGGAATTCCTCATGAATAAAGGCTTCAAACCCGGTTCACTCGACCCTACTCTTTTCACTAAATCTTATGATGGTGAACTGTTTGTATGCCAAATATATGTTGATAATATTATCTTTGGCTGTACTGACCAACATTATAGTGATGAATTTTCCTATATGATGAGTGAAGAATATCAAATGTCTATGACGGGAGAGTTGAAATTCTTCTTAGGTCTTCAAATTCGTCAACAGCGCAATGGCATATTCATATCTCAAGAGAAATACCTCAAGGATGTACTGAGGAAATTCGGCATGCAAGTCTGCAAAGGCGTCAAAATCCCTTTGCCCACAAATGGCCATCTATGCACTGATGAAAATGGTATTGACTTCAATCAAAAGGTATACCGCTCCATGATTGGTTCTTTATTGTACTTATGTGCATCTAGGCCAGATATTATGCTTAGTTTTTGCATGTGTGACCGATTTCAAGTTACACCGAAGGAATCACACCATAAGGTTGTGAAGCATATTCTTCGATATCTAGCTCACACACCAAAACTTGGATTATGGTACCCCAAGGGCTCAGCTTTTGATCTCATTGGATATTCAGACTCTGACTATGCTGGTGATCATGTGGACCGCAAGTCAACATCTGGCACTTGCCATTTCCTCGGACGATCTTTGGTCTGTTGGTCCTCGAAGAAACAGAACTGCGTATTACTGTCTACTTCTGAAGCTGAGTACATTGCTGCTGGTTCTTGCTATGCTCAATTGCTATGGATGAAGCAAACTCTCAAGGACTACGGCGTCAACTGAAGAATGTGCCTCTCTACTGTGACAATGAGAGTGCCATCAAGATTGCTCACAACCCGGTTCATCACTCGAAGACAAAGCACATTCAGATTCGTCATCATTTTCTTCGCGATCATGTGTTGAAGGGCGACATCTCCATCGAGCATGTGAAGACTGAAGAACAGCTAGCCGATATCTTCACAAAGACCTTGGATGAGAAAAGATTTAGCAAGTTGCGGTGTGAGCTAAATATCTTAGAATCTTCGAATGTTCTTTGAAAAGGACACTCGTCCTAACACTTATGCAAAATTGATGACTTAGATGTGCAACACACAAAGTAACATTTTTCTTCAATCAATGAAGACTAACCCTCTAAGTGTGAAGAAATTAACGAAGAATTTGATTCTCAGAACCCTACAACAATTGTACGCGGTGTCTGAAATCATCATTCTTATACGGTGGGTCACGCCACCACCAAAAGTTGAAAATCTTCAATTTGAGTTTTTCCTCAATATTTGAAATTCCTCAGTTATTCATATTCTTGAACTTTGCATTGTCTTCACTATTTCCATTGTTTTTCTTCATTGGCTATCTATATATATATGAGTTTATGTCCTCTACAACATTCACTTATTGCTATTTTTTCTTCAAGTCGCTTTTTCTTGTAAGTGAATGTGATCGGACCCTTCCCCCTCTATGCTATACTCAACCCAATCTATTCACAAATTCTTCATGTGTGTTCTATTTGCAACTTGTTCAAAATCTTCACTGTGTCCTTGTCAGTTGAGAATTTGCGAACGCAACTTTTAACTTATCTTATCTAAATTTTCGGCTTTGCCGCTCAAACCATTCCACATCCCACGATAATACTTATCTATTCACTCATGATCTCACAAGATCGCCACCTCTCAGTACATGGGTGACACATGTCAAGCGAATGAGAAGGGTCAGGGGCACGTTCGTCCAATTTCTTTGGGTGAACAGTTTTTCACCGTGGCTATATATACCCCTCCCCTTCCTCATCTCACTTTTACTCCGCTCGACCTCACTCAAGCTCGAGCTTCTCAAACCCTAGAGCCGCCGCTACTTCATCATTGCCGGTGAGGAAGAGCTTCACTGCCTCGATCTCGTCGTCGTCGTACTCGCACCGGCTGCGGATTTCTTCACTCCGCCGCCGCCATAGTTGTCTTCCTCTGCCAAGTTAGGGCGTGGAAGATCTGAACTGACGAACTTCACTTCTACACTTCCCAGTTCGTCGTGTTCTTCATCCAGGGTAATTAAAAGTTAATTTTACTGCCCTCTTTGATTCAAATGATTTCTACAAAATCTTCAATGGTGTTTATTCTTCAAATCCTCACACACTAAACCCCTCACATGTCATCTGTTCTTGATTCGTTTCTCTAAGCAACAATTTTTCTTCAAGATTCCTCACTTGTGTGGATCTTCAATCTATACAACTCTGGAACCTAAGACAAAGAACGCTTAGTGAAATTCTTCAAGTCTCATCTGGTCAAATTCCTCAAACTTGTTCTTTTGAAAAACTTCTGAGAATGCATATGACCTCTCCAAATTCCTCGCAACTATACTATATTCACAGGTACTCATGTCCGCTGCTGAATCACTAGGTTCTCATCAACTTAACTCATTTGCAGCGTTCCTCGAAGAAAAGTTGCATACATCTTCAGAAAATTCCATTGTCCAATTTCCTCAGCTGAAGAAAATGGTTGATGGAAAGAAGCCATAGAAGGGAGGAAAGAGGCCTGAGGTCAATACTACTTTTGAGATCCCTGATGATATATACAAGGATTATTGCACCCCTGATGAGGCCAAGTTTGGTAAGGAGGACAAAAATCAGTGCAAGGTGCGCATACAAAGGATAGAGAGGAGATGGGCACGGGAATGGAGGGAGTACAGATATGTCACACCCAAGTATATGAAGAAATTCGCTCTAAATCCTCCATGCCCAAGACCTCCATTGGCACCTGGCCAAGAAGCTGATCCTACCAGCCTTAAGCGTGGTGAGGATTATCCTGACGGATGGGCCAAGCGCCAGGCCAAACTAGCCAGACAAGCAAGAGAAGCAGTGAGGAAATTTAATGAAGACTCTGTTGCTGCTGCTGCCACTGCTGAGGCCTCTGCTAGAAAGCCAAAGAAGGCCATGCCAAATAAGCTTGCTCTTAAGCCAAGTGTTTCATCAGCAATGCCCTCACGGCTAGAATCTTCAAAGCCCTCACGACCAGATTCTTCAAAGCCCTCACGGCCAATTCCTCAAGCTGCTCCAGCTCCTCTAAAGTCCTCAGCTCCTCCGCCAAAGTCCTCAGTTGCTCCGACCAAATCCTCAGCACCTGTGCATCTTGCCACGTGCCAAAGGACAATAGGCATCTCAATTGCCTCAGGAGCTTCTGCTAGTTCTTCAGCTGCACCAAATTCCTCAACTGGCCCCTCTCTGCTGAAGACAAAGGCCACTGTGAAGAAAATATGCTCTAGAGGCAATAATAAAGTTATTATTTATTTCCTTATTTCATGATAAATGTTTATTATTCATGCTAGAATTGTATTAACTGGAAACATAATACATGTGTGAATACATAGACAAACATAGTGTCACTAGTATGCCTCTACTTGACTAGCTCGTGAATCAAAGATGGTTGAGTTTCCTAGCCATAGACATGAGTTGTCATTTGATTAACAAGATCACATCATTAGGAGAATGATGTGATTGACTTGACCCATTCCGTTAGCTTAGCACTTGATCGTTTAGTATGTTACTATTGCTTTCTTCATGACTTATACATGTTCCTGTAACTATGAGATTATGCAACTCCCGTTTACCGGAGGAACACTTTGGGTGATACCAAACGTCACAACGTAACTGGTGATTATAAAGGAGTACTATAGGTGTCTCCAAACGTACATGTTGGGTTGGCGTATTTCGAGATTAGGATTTGTCACTCTGATTGTCGGAGAGGTATCTCTGGGCCCTCTCGGTAATGCACATCACTATAAGCCTTGCAAGCAATGTAGCTAATGAGTTAGTTACAGAATGATGCATTACGTAACGAGTAAAGAGACTTGCCGGTAACGAGATTGAACTAGGTATTGGATACCGACGATCGAATCTCGGGCAAGTAACATACCGATGACAAAGGGAACAACGTATGTTGTTATGCGGTTTGACCGATAAAGATCTTCGTAGAATATGTGGGAGCCAATATGGGCATCTAGGTCCCGCTATTGGTTATTGACCGGAAACGTGTCTCGGTCATGTCTACATAGTTCTCGAACCCGTAGGGTCCGCACGCTTAACGTTTCGTTGACGATATAGTATTATATGAGTTATGTATGTTGGTGACCGAATGTTGTTCGGAGTCCCGGATGAGATCATGGACATGACGAGGAACTCCAGAATGGTCCGGAGATAAAGTTTGATATATGGGATAATAGTGTTTGATCTCCGAAAGGGTTCCGGAATTCACCGGAAGGGGTTCCGGATGTTTCCCGAAATGTTTGGGTACGAGAACACGTTATTTGGGCCAAAGGGGAAAGACCACGAGGCTTATGGAAAGTGCAAAAGGATGTTTTGCGGAGACCAGAGGCTAGATGCCAGGAACCCTGGCGTCTAGGGGGTAGACGCCGGGAACCCTGGCGTCTAGCCCTGGAGTGCGTGTAGGACTCTTGCCTTTCGGGCAAAACCGACTTTGAGGAGGCTTTTACTCCAAGTTTCGACCACAGGGCTCAACATATAAATAGAGGGGCAGGGCTAGCACCAAAGACACATCAAGAAACACCAAGCCGTGTGCCGGCAACCGCGTCCCCTCTAGTCTATCCTCCGTCATAGTTTCGTAGTGCTTAGGCGAAGCCCTGCGGAGATTGTTCTTCACCAACACCGTCACCACGCGTCGTGTTGCCGGAACTCATCTACTACTTTGCCCGTCTTGCTGGATCGAGAAGGCGAGGACGTCATCGAGCTGAACGTGTGCAGAACTCGGAGGTGCCGTGCGTTCGGTACTTGGATCGGTCGGATCGTGAAGACGTACGACTACATCAACCGCGTTGTCACAACGCTTCCGCTTACAGTCTACGAGGGTACGTGGACAATACTCTCCCCTCTCGTTGCTATGCCATCACCATGATCTTGCGTGTGCGTGGATTTTTTTTTGAAATTACTACGTTCCCCAACAGTGGTATCCGAGCCTAGGTTTTATGCGTTGATGTTATATGCACGAGTAGAACACAAGTGAGTTGTGGGCGATACAAGTCATACTGCTTACCAGCATGTCATACTTTGGTTCAGCGGTATTGTTGGATGAAGCGGCCCGGACCGACATTACGCGTACGCTTACGCGAGACTGGTTTTACCGCCGTGCTTTGCACACAGGTGACTAGCGGGTGTCTGTTTCTCCAACTTTAGTTGAACCGAGTGTGGCTACGCCCGGTCCTTGCGAAGGTTAAAACAGCACTAACTTGACAAACTATCGTTGTGGTTTTGATGCGTAGGTAAGAACGGTTCTTGCTCAGCCCGTAGCAGCCACGTAAAACTTGCAACAACAAAGTAGAGGACGTCTAACTTGTTCTTGCAGGGCATGTTGTGATGTGATATGGTCAAGACGTGATGAGATATAAGTTGTTGTATGCGATGATCATGTTTTGTTGAAGTTATCGGCAACTTGCAGAAGCTCTATGGTTGTCTCTTTGTTGCATAAGATGCAAGTGCCAAATAATTGCTTTACTTTATCGCTATGCGATAGCAATAGTTGCAAGAGCAATAGTTGGCGAGACAACCATGTGACGACACATTGATATAGATCAAGATGCTGAAGATCATGGTGTCGTGCCGGTGACGATAGAGATCATGACAGTACTTCGAAGATGGAGATCACAAGCACAAGATGATGATGGCCATATCATATCACTTATATTGATTGCATGTGACGTTTATCCTTTATGCATCTTATCTTGCTTTGATTGACGGTAGCATTTTAAGATGACCTCTCACTAAAATTATCAAGAAGTGTTCTCCCTGAGTATGCACCGTTGCGAAAGTTCTTCGTGCTGAGACACCACGTGATGATCGGGTGTGATAGGCTCTACATTCAAATACAACGGGTGCAAAACAGTTGCACACGCGGAATACTCAGGTTAAGCTTGACGAGCCTAGCATATAACAGATATGGCCTCGGAACACAGAGACCGAAAGGTCAAATGTGAATCATATAGTAGATATGATCAACATAGTGATGTTCACCATTGAAACTACTCCATCTCACGTGATGATCGGACATGGTGTAGTTGATATGGATCACGTAATCACTAAGAGGATTAGAGGGATGTCTATCTAAGTGGGAGTTCTTAAGTAATATGATTAATTGAACTTAAATTTATCATGAACTTAGTCCTAGTAGTATTTTTCAAATTATGTTGTAGATCAATAGCTTGCGTTGTTGCTTTCATATGTTTATTTTGATATGTTCCTAGAGAAAATTGTGTTGAAAGATGTTAGTAGCAATGATGCGGATTGGATCCGTGATCTGAGGTTTATCCTCATTGCTGCACCAAAGAATTATGTCCTTAATGCACTGCTAGGTGACAAACCTATTGCAGGAGCAGATGCAGACGTTATGAACGTTTGGCTAGCTCAATATGATGACTACTTGATAGTTTAGTGCACCATGATTAACAGCTTAGAATCGGGACTTCAAAGACGTTTTGAACGTCATGGACCATATGAGATGTTCCAGGAATTGAAGTTGATATTTCAAGCAAATACCCGAGTTGAGAGATATGAAGTCTCCAACAAGTTCTATAGCTAAAAGATGGAGGAGAATCGCTCAACTAGTGAGCAGGTGCTCAGAATGTCTGGGTACTTCAATCGCTTGAATCAAGTGGGAGTTAACCTTCCAGATAAGATAGTGATTGACAGAATTCTCTAGTCACCATCACCAAGTTACTAGAACTTCATGATGAACTATAGTATGCAAGGGATGACGAAAATGATTCCCGAGCTCTTCGTGATGTTGAAATCGACGAAGGTAGAAATAAAGAAAGAGAATCAAGTGTTGATGATTGACAAAACCACTAGTTTCAAGAAAAGGGCAAAGGGAAAGAAAGGGAAAGTTCAAGTGTAATGGCAAACAAGTTGTCACTCCCGTGAGGAAGACCAAAGCTGGACCAAAGCCTGAAACTGAGTGCTTACACTACAAAGGGAATGGTCACTGGACGCGGAAATGCCCTGAATATTTGGTGGATAAGAAGGATGGCAAAGTGAACAAGGGTATATTTGATATACAGGTTATTGATGTGTGCTTTACTAGTGTTTATAGTAGCCCTTGAGTATTTGATACTTGTTCAGTTGCTAAGATTAGTAACTCGAAACAGGAGTTACAGAATAAACAGAGACTAGTTGAAGGGTGAAGTGATGATGAGTGTTGGAAGTAGTTCCAAGATTGATATGATCATCATCGCACACTCCCAATACTTTCGGGATTAGTGTTAAACCTAAATAAATGTTATTTGGCATTTGCGTTGAGCATGAATATGATTTGATCATGTTTATTGCAATACGGTTTTTTATTTAAAGTTAGAGAATAAATTGTTATTCTGTTTACATGAATAAGACCTTCTATGGTCATGCACCCAATGAACATAGTTTGTTGGATCTCGATCCTAGTGATACACATATTCATAATATTGATGCCAAAAGATGCAAAGTTAATAATGATAGTGCAACTTATTTGTGGCACTGCCGTTTGGGTCATGTCGGTGTAAAGCGCATGAAGAAACTCCATAAAGATGGATTTTCGGAATCACTTGGTTATGAATCATTTGATGCTTGCGAACCGTGCCTTTTGGGCAAGATGACTAAAACTCTGTTCTCCGGAACAATGGAACAAGCTACTGACTTATAGGAAATAATACATACCGATGTATGCGATCCAGTGAGTGTTGATGCTTGTGGCAAGTATCCTTATTTTCTGACCTTCACAAGATGATTTGAGCACATATGGGTATATCTACTTGATGAAACATAAGTCTGAAATAATTGAAAGGTTCAAAGAATTTCAGAGTGAAGTGGAAAAATCATCGTAACAAGAAAATAAAGTTTCTGCAATTTGATCGCGGAGATGAATATTTGAGTTACGAGTTTGGTCTTCAATTAAAACAATGTGGAATAGTTTCACAGCTCACGCCACCTGGAACACCACAACGTTATGGTGTGTCCGAACATCGTAACCGCACTTTATTGGATATGGTGCGATCTATGATGTCTCTTATTGATTTACCATTATTGTTTTGGGGTTATGCATTAGAGACAACTGCATTCACGTTAAAAGGGCACCATCTAAATCCGTTGAGACGACACTATATGAACTGTGGTTTAGTAAGAAACCCAAGTTGTCATTTCTTAAAGTTTGGGGCTACGATGCTTATGTGAAAAAGTTTCATCCTGATAAGCTCAAACCCAAATCGGAGAAGTGCGTCTTCATAGAATACCCAAAGGAAACTGTTGGGTACACCTTCTATCACAGATCCGAAGGCAAGATATTCGTTGCTAAAAATGGATCCTTTCTAGAGAAGGAGTTTCTCTCGAAAGAAGTGAGTGGGAGGAAAGTAGAACTTGATGAGGTAATTGTACCTTCTCCCTAATTGGAAAATAGTTCATCACTGAAATCAGTTCCAGTGATTCCTACACTAATTAGTGAGGAAGCTAATGATGATGATCATGAAACTTCAAATCAAGTTACTACAAAACCTCGTAAGTCTTCCAGAATATGGTCCACACCAGAGTGGTACGGTAATCCTGTTCTGAAAGTGATGTTACTAGACCATGATAAACCTACGAACTATGAGGAAGCGATGATGAGCCCAGATTCCACAAAATGGCTGGAGGCCATGAAATCTGAGATAGGATCCATGTATGAGAACAAAGTGTGGACTTTGGTGGACTTGCCCGATGATCGGCAATCCATAGAAAATAAATGGATCTTCAAGAGGAGGATAGACGCTGATAGTATTGTTACTATCTACAAAGCTAGAATTGTCGCAAAAGGTTTTCGACAAGTTCAAGTGTTGACTACGATGAGAGTTTCTCACTCGTATCTATGCTTAAGTCTGTCCAAATCATGTTAGCAATTGCCGCATTTTGTGAAATCTGGCAAATGGATAAACAAGACTGCATTCCTTAATGGATTTATTAAAGAAGAGTTGTATATGATGCAACCAGAAGGTTTTGTCGATCCTAAAGGTGTTAACAAAATGCGCAAGCTCCAGCGATCCATCTATGGACTGGTGCAAGCATCTCAGAGTTGGAATATACGCTTTGATAAGTTGATCAAAGCATATAGTTTTATACAGACTTGCGGTGAAGCCTGTATTTACAAGAAAGTGAGTGGGAGCACTACAGCATTTCTAATAAGTATATGTGAATGACATATTGTTGATCGGAAATAATGTAGAATTATTCTGCAAAGCATAAAGGAGTATTTGAAAGGAGTTCTTTAAAAGAAAGACCTCAGTAAAGCTACTTACATATTGAGAATCAAGATCTATTGAGATAGATCAAGACGCTTGATAAGATTTCAATGAGTACATACCTTGTCAAGATTCTGAAATATTTCAAAATGGAACAGTCAAAGAAATAGCTCTTGCCTGTGTTTGCAAGGTGTGAAGTTGAGTAAGACTCAAAACCCGACTATGGCAGAAGATAGAAAGAGAATGAAAAGTCATTCCCTATGCCTCAGTCATAGGTTCTATAAAGTATGCTATGCTGTGTACTAGACCTATTGTATACCTTGATCTGAGTTTGGCAAGGGAGTACAATTTTGATCTAAGAGTAGATCACTGGACAGCGGTCAAGAATATCCTTAGTGAGGACTAAGAAAATATTTCTCGATAATGGAAGTGATAAAAGAGCTCGTCGTAAAAGTTACAACGATACAAGCTTTTACACCGATCCAGATGACTCTAAGTCTCAATCTGGATACATATTGAAAGTGGGAGCAATTAGCTAGATTAGCTCCGTGCAGAGCATTGTAGACATAGAATATTTGCAAAATACATACGGCTCTGAATGTGACAGGCCCGTTGACTAAACTTCTCTCACGAGCAAAACATGATCATACCTTTGTACTCTTTGGGTGTTAATCACATAGCGATGTGAACTAGATTATTGACTCTAGTAAACCCTTTGGGTGTTGGTCACATGACGATGTGAACTATGGGTGTTAATCATATACAGATATGATTATTGGTGTTAAATCACATGGCGATGTGAACTAGATTATTGACTCTAGTGCAAGTGGGAGACTGAAGGAAATATGCTCTAGAGGCAATAATAAAGTTATTATTTATTTCCTTATTTCATGATAAATGTTTATTATTCATGCTAGAATTGTATTAACCGGAAACATAATACATGTGTGAATACATAGACAAACATAGTGTCACTAGTATGCCTCTACTTGACTAGCTCGTGAATCAAAGATGGTTGAGTTTCCTAGCCATAGACATGAGTTGTCATTTGATTAACGGGATCACATCATTAGGAGAATGATGTGATTGACTTGACCCATTCCGTTAGCTTAGCACTTGATCATTTAGTATGTTGCTATTGCTTTCTTCATGACTTATACATGTTCCTGTAACTATGAGATTATGCAACTCCCGTTTACCGGAGGAACACTTTGGGTGCTACCAAACGTCACAACGTAACTGGGTGATTATAAAGGAGTACTACAGGTGTCTCCGAAGGTACATGTTGGGTTGGCGTATTTCGAGATTAGGATTTGTCACTCCGATTGTCGGAGAGGTATCTCTGGGCCCTCTCGGTAATGCACATCACTATAAGCCTTGCAAGCAATGTAGCTAATGAGTTATTTACAGAATGATGCATTACGTAACGAGTAAAGAGACTTGCCGGTAACGAGATTGAACTAGGTATTGGATACCGACGATCAAATCTCGGGCAAGTAACATACCGATGACAAAGGGAACAACGTATGTTGTTATGCGGTTTGACCGATAAAGATCTTCGTAGAATATGTGGGAACCAATATGGGTATCCAGGTCCCGCTATCGGTTATTGACCGGAAACGTGTCTCGGTCATGTCTACATAGTTCTCGAACCCGTAGGGTCCGCACGCTTAACGTTTCGTTGACGATATAGTATTATATGAGTTATGTATGTTGGTGACCGAATGTTGTTCGGAGTCCCGGATGAGATCATGGACATGACGAGGAACTCCGGAATGGTCCGGAGATAAAGTTTGATATATGGGATAATAGTGTTTGATCTCCGGAAGGGTTCCGGAATTCATCGGAAGGGGTTCTGGATGTTTCCCGAAATGTTTGGGTACGAGAACACGTTATTTGGGCCAAAGGGGAAAGCCCACGAGGCTTATGGAAAGTGCAAAAGGAAGTTTTGCGGAGACCAGAGGCTAGACGCCAGGAACCCTGGCGTCTAGGGGGTAGACGCCGGGAACCCTGGCGTCTAGCCCTGGAGTCCGTGTAGGACTCTTGCCTTTCGGGCAAAACCGACTTTGAGGAGGCTTTTACTCCAAGTTTCGACCCCAAGGCTCAACATATAAATAGAGGGGCAGGCCTAGCACCAAAGACACATCAAGAAACACCAAGCCGTGTGCCGGCAACCCCGTCCCCTCTAGTCTATCCTCCGTCATAGTTTCGTAGTGCTTAGGCGAAGCCCTGCGGAGATTGTTCTTCACCAACACCATCACCACACCGTCGTGCTGCCGGAACTCATCTACTACTTCGCCCATCTTGCTGGATCGAGAAGGCAAGGACGTCATCGAGCTGAATGTGTGCAGAACTCGGAGGTGCCGTGCGTTCGATACTTGGATCGGTCGGATCGTGAAGATGTACGACTACATCAACCGCGTTGTCATAACGCTTCCGCTTACGGTCTACGAGGGTACGTGGACAATACTCTCCCCTCTCGTTGCTATGCCATCACCATGATCTTGCGTGTGCGTAGGAATTTTTTTTGAAATTACTGCGTTCCCCAACACACTGCTGGACAAGGCTCTCGACCAAGTCCTCACAAGAAGCAGGTCGCCTTCCAGGTGCCGTCTGATGAAGGCGAAGCTAATGATGAGGAACTTGCCGAAATCATCAGAGACAGGCAACTTAGGGCTGCTAGAGCCAAAGGCACAGATGTGCCTCTGCTTTTGGATCCAAAGTTGATACTTGACTACATTGATATCTGACACAAGGACCCCAACGCTCCTATGCATGACTTCAAGCTGACTCCTGGCCAAAGTCATATGCTGACTGCCTTCATTCAAGAAGAGAAATGGAAATTTGAAAAGGTCGGGCAGATCAAGAAAGCGCAATACAAGAAGGAGCGCTACCTGAAGAAAAATGTTGTCTCCATGTCAACTAATGAACTTGTAGCTATTCAAGCTGAGATCAAGCAACTCAGTGATGAATTTGACGTGTGTCGCGCTGATTGGCTGGGAGCCAAAGTCCGTTTTGTGAAACTTGCTGATAAGTTCACTTCAAATATGGCAGCCCCGACGCAACAAGCAATTCCTCAGGCTGAAGCATCTCCTCAGCCTACTGAAGAACATGCCAGCACCGCTGATGAAAATCAGGCTGCTGAAGAAACTCAGAGTACCGGGGCTGATGACTGCATTCTAGCCGCTGAAGATATTGCCACTGCTTCCACTAGTGTTGTGCCTGAAGAAAATGTCAGGACAACTGAAGCTTCAATGGTTGTGCCTGAAGAAAATGAAGAAGTCAGGGCAACTGCATCAGTTGTGCCTAAAGAAATTCAACCAAATTCCTCTGCTCCTCCTGTGCCTACCCCAACTCCAATTCTTCCATCTGCATCAGATGCGAAGAAGACCAAGGCTGCAGAGCGTGCAGCGGTGAAGAAGAGGAAGGCATCAACTTCATCAGATTCTTCGGCGCCGAAGAAGATGAAGCCACTGACTAGCTCATTTGACAACCCAATTGATGTTGTTCCTCTCTCAACCATGCCATCAAAGGCCCTAGTTCCTTTTGATGAAGAATATGTGATCCCCAGTGGATCAGATGATGACATTCCTTCTGCTGCTTCATCAGATCAGTTGGATGAAGAAATTGAAGTGGATGCAATCCCTTCAACCCCACTAGTCTCATCGCCCATGCCTCAGTTCACTGCTGAAGAGGCCGGTGTTGAAGAAATGAGCGAAGAAGAGGAACATGTGGACATTGGAAGCACTACTCCTATGTTGAATGATGACTTTTGGGAAAGTCAGCATCCCAACTCTCCACTGTTCACACCATTGCAGCAAATTCCTCAGTCCCCTGTTGCTACTGAAGTACAAATAGGATCTGAAGAACCTCGTGCAACCCCATCTGTCCATGAAGAAATTCCAGCCACTAGTGCTGATGAAAATGTAAATGAAGAATTGAAGACCCAGGCTGTCACTGAAGAAGAAGCTGAAATTCCTCAGCCTGTGGAACCTGAGATTACGATTCCTGAGGTGGTGATGCAATTGACTGACACTCCTCACCCTAAGCCAAAGGATCCATTCTCGAAGAAGCAGAAATTCAAGGTTGATGACTTCTTCTGTGAGCATGTGTTCTTCACTGACTATAATCCCCATGATTCTGCTCGTCTTAGAAGGAAGCATTTCTGGACCGCCAGCCAGGCCAACTTCTATTCTTCACTGCTCTTCAACAAGGACAAAGTCTTCGACCACGAGCATATTCCTCATGTGTATATGGAATCACTGCCATGCTTCTCACCAGTCCTCAGTGTGCTTCATGATGTAGGTGATTCTGCTCGTCTTAGAAGAAAGCATTTCTGGACCGCCAGCCAGGCCAACTTCTATTCTTCACTGCTCTTCAACAAGGACAAAGTCTTCGACCACGAGCATATTCCTCATGTGGATATGGAATCACTGCCATGCTTCTCACCAGTCCTCAGTGTGCTTCATGATGTAGGCCTCCTAAATGTTTGCTTAGATATTGTTGATTGGAATGAAGAACTCATTCTTCAATTCTACGCAACGCTGCACATCACAGGAGATGCTGACGATATGAACTCCTGGGTTTTGGACTGGATGACCGAAAACACGCACTATAAGGCACCAGCCTCTAAATTACTTCACGCCCTGCCCATCAGTCCTCCACCTGAAGGAGCTCGTTGCCTGTACCAAGAGCCTGAGTTGACTGCTCATTATATGCAAGTTCTTATGAAGCCTCTGAAACCTGGTCAAGCTCCAAGGACCAAATTCCTCGTGAGGGAATTGCTTTATGTGCCAAGAACAGTCTATCGCATTCTGACGAAGACTTTGAGTCCAATAAAAGGCCACGACTCGAATGATGAAGAAGTCATTGGCATCATGAAGAATCTGCTTTTCAATATCATGCATGGCATTCCTATCAACTATCATGATTTCATCATGAGGACTCTGGCAAATGTTGCACTCTCTTCGTTTGAGCTGAAGCCTTATGCTCCCTGGATTATGAGATTCCTCAGAACAAGGTCTTCACTCAACTACAAGGCTGATTTTCAGAATCACCTCAGCTACTTGCCCCCGATTGAAGTCCTCAAGCGGACCTATTCCTCAGCTGATGAAAAGGGCAAGGCACCTGCTGTCATTGATGAAGGCATTCGTCCACTGGATGGTCAGTTCCACAAAGCTGCATCTTATTCCACCAATGATGACTCTGCCACTCATGATTCTGCTGCCAATGCACCCAAGTCTACTCCTCAAGCCATAGCTCCAAGAGTGATGACTGACTACGAGCTGCTTCTTAGTCTTCACCAGAAGGTGGATCGAAACCATAAATGGGTTAAGCGTCAGTTTGGTTCTATTCTTCACAACATGACTGCTACACATAATCCAGCAAAGAAAAAACATTACTACCTCCATGAAGTCTTCGGTCGCACCTGGGCTATTCTGTCACATATATATGGTGAAGAAGATCTGAAGCAAATGGGTCTCAAGGAAGATTTTAACTGGTATGCTCCTCCACCGAAGAAATACAAGAAGGTCAAGGTTCCTTCCTTGGTGTCCATCTCATATTCTTCATCGCGTGAAACCGACGAGCATGAAGACTTGGACGACACTGCAGCAGGCCCTACTACGACAAACAACCCCAACAACGCTGGTGCTCCTCCATCAACATGATATTCTTCAGGGGCGTTAGTCCTCATTTTCAACCCTTTTGGTCATTCGATGACAAAGGGGGGGAAATTTGAGTTAGTCTTCAAGCGGGTCTATCTTATATGGGCGTTTTTACTAAGTTACAACTCTCGTTCTTTTGATGACTTTGCTGGATCGAGTTGTAAACTTAAACTCTATGGTGGCCTGATACTTTTGTTGTGTTCTTCTGCATGCTTATTCCTCGTTAATGTTAATGCACGCATGCTGAATTACATCAGTCACCATATTTCATCATGCATTTCACATTCTTCATATTATATGTCAAATGCGTGTATGAATTACAAGATATAGGGGGAGATCTCCATGATTCTACTCTTCAAGTCTGCATTGCTTCAAAAGAAAATTCCTCACTATGCACATCTTCAGGGGGAGTTCTTCTATATCTTGCAATCAAATTCCTTAATATCAGTATTTACACTTCATATGTTTATTCCCGTTGAAAACTTAACCTATATTGTCATCAATCACCAAAAAGGGGGAGATTGTAAGAGCATCTAGTGCCCCTTAGTGATTTTGGTGTATTGAAGACTTATAGGTTAAGGGACTAATGTGTTTGTGAGTGTACATAGGTCTATAAGTCTATGAGGAGTTTGATATTTACAGAGAAAGTCGACCCCTAAAAATGAAGTTCTTCGACTGAAGACTTTGGATTTCTGAAGACTTTCTGAAGACTTTAAAAGTGAAGAAATTGGTGTGACCTTGAAGACTTGGCATTCATGCGAGGAACATGAAGCGTGAAGACTTTTGTATTCGTAGTTTCATTTTATCTTTCTTGAGTCATAGGAAACACCGTATTGTTAACGGGGGTCGAGGAAATACTAAGGAAAAATTTCCAAGTGATGCTCAACTCAAAATCCTACACCTACCAATCCCTTCAAGTGAAGCCATTGGAAATCTCATATAGTTCAGTCATATTCTTCAATGACAGAGACGAAGTTCTTCTGGTCTCTGAGGAATTTGTTCTGACTGAGGAGTTAGGAATTCGCCACTGGGGATTGCCTACACAGTGAGGAACATGATAGCCCTGAGGAATTAGACACTCAAAATTCCGACCGTTGTTGTGCTAACACGCCAGCTGTCCCAAAATATCTACCCACCTAACGGTCATATCATTGAAGGGCATTTATGTCTTATCATGTCGGGCTGCTCCCTAGGCTATAAATAGCCGCCCCCTACAACCACTAGCTAGTTGGTTGCTCTGCAAGAAACTGACACTTGTCATTTGAGAGCATCCCATCCTCCGAGGACTCTGAGTGAAAATCATCAAGTGAGGAATACCAAAACCCAAACCCAAACACCTACAAACCCAAAGTGATTGAGCAACACTGAAGAGATTGATCCTGCGTGGATCTAATGCTTGTTACCTTTGAAGATTGTGCTTCTTCTAGATGGTTAGGCGTCATGGTCTGAGCATCCAAGAGGAAATTGTGGATCGTCGAGTGACCAAGTTTGTGAAGGTTCGGAAGTCACCTGAAGACTTACCACGAGTGATTGGACGAGGTCTGTGTGACCTTAGTTCAAGGAGAATACGGTGAGGATTGTGTGTCCGGGACTGTCTGTCCTCAGGTTTAAATACCTAGCCGCTCCAACCAGATGTATAACTGAGACATCAGTTGGAACTGGTCTACCAAATCATTGTCTTCACCGAGCTTACTGGTTCTATTTCCTCAACTCTTTCATTTCCTCATAATTGTGTTGTGTGCCAGTTCATATCTGTGTTTGAAGACTTTGACTAAAGACTTTCTCAATTTCCTCAGTTCAATTTCTTCAGTCTGTTTGTCTTCATCCTGTGTTATCCTATGTTTACGCTTTATGTACTCTGTGTTTGTCTTCATTTCATCATGATGACCATGCTTGTGTTCTGTTATGTTTACTTTTGAGTACTTATTCCGCTGCAAGTAGTTCTTCGCTAAGGAATTTCCTCACTCGCAAATTCCTCAGTGAAGAATTCTTAAAAATCGCCTATTCACCCCCCCCCCCTCTAGTCGATATAACGCACTTTCACCTGGTTCCTACAGACGATCTGCTCGGCGTCATCTAGGCCGCCACCAAGGCCGGCGCCGAGGTGTGTTTCAGATTCCCTCCAGATCCGCCGGAGGCGAGTCCGACGAGGATTGCATCGGATCCGTCGTTCTCCATCACAGGAGGAACCAGAGGACAGGAGGAGCCTTGGCCTTCCCATCATGGTGCCTTCTCCCCTCCCCCAACCCCCCTCATCGCCACTCCCATCATGGTGGCCGAGCTCAATGTCAGGCAAGCGCGTCCCCACCTTTTGACGAACACAGAGACTACAAAGGCAACGAACTCGTCGTAATGTTTCCATCCTGGACCGTGCTCCTCCTCTCCTTCCTCTGGCTGGCGGTGGACTATGATGCATGTCTTACCCCGAGCGCCATCTTCACCACACCTTGGCCTTGGACCCGCCTCCTCTTCCTCCAGGTCACCTCTACCAGCCGGTGGTGGTCTTGATGCAGCTATGTACTCATGTGGAGGAAGGTCACCTCTACTGTAAGCTTGAGCATAACACAAGGGCAATGAAGTAAAATATTCTATATTTCCAGGTGAGGTAGCTGCTGATTCTATTTTCCAATTAGTCTATTTGATACATAGTGTTATTCAGTGTAACATGGTTGGGACAGAGGTTCAAAGTTTTGTTTGTGTCCTGGTATATATGTACAAGCTTATTTTAATATCATGTTCTATTTCTCCCCATCGGTTGTGCAACTTTGTTGATATACGTCTCCATCGTATCTACTTTTTCAAACTCGTTTGCCCTTGTTTTGGACTCTAACTTGCATGATTTGAATGGAACTAACCCGGACTGGCTTTGTTTTCACCAGAATTGCCATGGTGTTGTTTTTGTGCAGAAATAAAAGTTTTCGGATTGACCTGAAAATTTACGGAGAATATTTTTGGAATATATAAAAAATATTGGCGTAAGAATCAACCAGAGGGGGGCCACCCAGAGACCTCCTCTAACCTCAACTCCAACTCTATATAACCCTATTCGGCGAGAAAAAATTAGAGAGAAGGGTTCATCGTGTTTTACGATACGGAGCTGCCGCCGCCTCTTGTTCTTCACCGGGAGGGCTGATCTGGAGAGGGGGATTCGTCTCCATCATCATCACCAACCTTTCTCCAACACCAATTTCATGATGCTCACCGTCGTGCGTGAGTAATTCCATCATAGGCTTGCTGGACGGTGATGGGTTGGATGAGATTTATCATGTAATAGAGTTAGTTTTGTCAGGGTTTGATCCCTAGTATCCACTATGTTCTGAGATTGATGTTGCTATGACTTTGCTATGCATAATGCTTGTCACTAGGTCCTGAGTGCCATGATTTCAGATATGAACCTATTATTTTTTCATGAATATATTTGTGTTCTTGATCCTATCTTGCAAGTTGTAGACACCTATTACGAGTTATGATCTGCATACCACAATGTGACAATAATTGGGATTCTTTCCGGTGATTACCTAGTCTGAGGAGTTCATGTATTCACTAAGTGCTAATACTTTGTTCTCATTCTCTATTAAAAGGAGGCCTTAATATCCCTTAGTTTCCATTAGGACCCCGCAGCCACGGGAGGGTAGGACAAAAGATGTCATGCAAGTTCTTTTCCATAAGCACGTATGACTATATATGGAATACATGCCTACATTATATTGCTGAATTGGACTAGTTCTGTGTCACCCTAGGTTATGACTGCTACATGATGAATATCATCCGACACAATTATCATTGCCGATCCATTGCCTACGAGTTCGTCTCATATTGATCTCTGCTAAGTTACTTTCGTTGCTACTACTGTTACAATCACTACAAAACGGCTACCATTACTTTTGCCACTATTACGTTTACATCCATACTACTTTGCTACTAAATACTTTGCTATAGATATTAAGTATTTCAGGTGTGGTTCAATTGACAACTCAACTGCTAATACTTGAGAATATTCTTTGGCTCCCCTTGTGTCGAATCAATAAATTTGGGTTGAATACTCTACCCTCGAAAACTGTTGCGATCCCCTATACTTGTGGGCTATCAAGACCTTTTTCTAGCACCGTTGCCGAGGAGCATAGCTCTATTCTCTGAGTCACTTGGGATTTATATATGTTGATCACTATGAAGAATATGAAAGATACCAAAACCAAGATATTTCCCTCTAGAACGAGGGGAGGTAAGGAACTGCCATGTAGCTCCGCACTTGATTCACCTTCTGTTTTGAGTAAGCTTGCAACACCTACACCTACTAATGATTCTGATATGTCGCATGTTATTGATGATGCTACTTCTGCTATACATGATTCTTATGATGATACCACTGCTTTGTTTAATAATACTGTGCCACTGGGTGAATTTCTTGATGAACAAATTGCTAGAGTTAATGATACTGAGAATGCTGAAAGTGATGACTGATAACCCACAAGTATAGGGGATCGCAACAGCTTTCGAGGGTAGAGTATTCAACCCAAATTTATTGATTCGACACAAGGGGAGCCAAAGAATATTCTTGAGTATTAGCAGTTGAGTTGTCAATTCAACCACACCTGGATAACTTAGTATCTACAGCAAAGCGTTTAGTAGCAAAAGTGGTACGATAATAATAGTAGCGGTAGCAAAAGTAAAGATAAATGTTTTTGGGTTTTTGTAGTAGTTGTAACAGTAGCAATGGAAAAGTAAATAAGCGAAGAATAATATGTGAAAAGCTCGTAGGCAATGGATCAATGATGGATAATTATGCTGGATGTGATTCCTCATGCAATAGTTATAACATAGGGTGATATAGAACTAGCTCCAGTTCATCAATGTAATGTAGGCATGTATTCTGTAAATAGTCATACGTGCTTATGGAAAAGAGCTTGCATGACATCTTTTGTCCTACCCTCCCGTTTTCAGCGGGGTCCTTACGGAAACTAAGGGATATTAAGGCCTCCTTTTAATAGAGAACCGGACCAAAGCATTAACACATAGTGAATACATGAACTCCTCAAACTACGGTCATCACCGAGAAGTATCCCGATTATTGTCACTTCGGGGTTGTCAGATCATAACACATAATAGGTGACTATAGACTTGCAAGATAGGATCAAGAACACACATATATTCATGAAAACATAATAGGTTCAGATCTGAAATCATGGCACTCGGGCCCTAGTGACAAGCATTAAGCATAGCAAAGTCATAGCAACATCAATCTCAGAACATAGTGGATACTAGGGATCAAACCCTAACAAAACTAACTTGATTACATGGTAAATCTCATCCAACCCATCACCGTCCAGCAAGCCTACGATGGAATTACTCACGCACGGCGGTGAGCATCATGAAATTGGTGATGGAGGATGGTTGATGATGACGACGGCGACGAATCCCCCTCTCCGGAGCCCCGAACGGACTCCAGATCAGCCCTCCCGAGAGAGATTAGGGCTTGGCGGCGGCTCCGTGTCGTGAAACGCGATGAAACTTTCTCCTTGATTTTTTTCTCCCCGAGACGGTATATATGGAGTTGGAGTTGAGGTCGGGAGGTGTCCAGGGGACCCACGAGATTGGAGGGCGCGCCCTAGGGGGGGCCCCTGTCTCGTGGACAGCCCGTGGGCCCCCTGGCCTTCATTCTTTCGCCAAAAATTCTTATTAATTCTGAAAAGTGCCTCCGTGGATTTCCAGGACATTCCGAGAACTTTTCTTTTCTACACATAAAACAACATCATGGCAGTTCTGCTGAAAACAGCGTCAGTCCGGGTTAGTTTCATTCAAATCATGCAAGTTAGAGTCCAAAACAAGGGCAAAAGTGTTTGGAAAAGTAGATACGTTGGAGACGTATCAACTCCCCCAAGCTTAAAACTTTGCTTGTCCTCAAGCAATTCAGTTGATAAACTGAAAGTGATAAAGAAAAACTTTTACAAACTCTGTTTGCTCTTGTTGTTGTAACATGAAAAGCCAGCATTCAAGTTTCAGCAAATATTATGAACTAACCATACTAACAATAACACATAGGTCTCACAATTACTCATATCAATAACATAATCAGCTAGCGAGCTATAATAATAAAACTCGGATGACAACACTTTCTCAAAATAATCATAACATGATATAACAAAATGGTATCTCGCTAGCCCTTTCTGAGACCGCAAAACATAAATGCAGAGCACCTTTAAAGATCAAGGACTGACTAAACATTGTAATTCATGGTAAAAGAGATCCAGTCAAGTCATACCCAATATAAACCAATAATAATGAATGCAAATGACAGTGTGCTCTCCAGCGGGTGCTTTTAATAAGAAGGGTGATGACTCAACATAAAAGTAAATAGATAGGCCCTTCGCAGAGGGAAGCAGGGATTTGTAGAGGTGCCAGAGCTCGATTTTAAAATAGAGATTGAATAACATTTTGAGCGGCATACTTTTGCTGTCAACGCAACAACTATGAGATGGCTGTATCTTCCATACTACATGCATTATAGGCAGTTCCCAAACAGAATGGTAAAGGTTTATACTCCCCCAACCACCAACAAGCATCAATCCATGGCTTGCTCGAAACAACGAGTGCCTCCAACATACAACAGCCCTGGGGGAGTTTTGTTTAATTATTTTGATTTGCTTTGATCTTTTTGGATCATGGGACTGGGCATCCCGGTTACCGGCCCTTTCTCGTGAATGAGGAGCGGAGTCCACTCCTCTTGAGAATAACCCACCTAGCATGGAAGATATAGGCAGCCCTAGTTGAAACATGAGCTGCTCGAGCATACAAAACAGAATTTCATTTGAAGGTTTAGAGTTTGGCACATACAAATTTACTTGGAACGGCAGGTAAATACCGCATATAGGAAGGTATAGTGGACTCATATGGAACAACTTTGGGGTTTAAGGAGTTTGGATGCACAAGCAGTATTCCCGCTTAGTACAGGTGAAGGCTAGCAAAAGACTGGGAAGCGACCAACTGAGAGAGCGACAACAGTCGTAAACATGCATTAAAATTAATTTACACCGAGTACAAGCATGAGTAGGATATAATCTACCATGAACATAAATATCATGAAGGCTATGTTGATTTGATTCAACTACATGCGTGAACATGTGCCAAGTCTAGTCACTCAATTCATTTAAAGGAGGATACCATCCCATCATACCACATCATAATCATTCTAATAGCATGTTGGCACGCAAGGTAAACCATTATAACTCATAGCTAATCAAGCATGGCACAAGCAACTATAATCTCTAAATGTCATTGCAAATATGTTTACTTCATAATAGCTGACTCAGGAACAATGAATCATCATATTTACAAAAACAAAAGAGGTCGAGTTCATACCAGCTTTTCTCATCCCAATAAGTCCATCATATATCATCATTATTACCTTTCACTTGCACGACCGAACGATGTGTATAATAATAAGAGTGCACGTGCATTGGACTAAGCTGGAATCTGCAAGCATTCAACTCAAGAGAGAAGACAAGTAATATGGGCTCTAAGTTAAATAAACAATCATGCATATAAGAGCCACTAAGCATTTTCAATATAGTCTTCTCGACCCCCAAAAGAAAGAAAAGAAAAGAAAACTATTTACACGGGAAAGCTCCCAACAAGTAAAATAAGAACGAGAAATCTTTTGGGGTTTTCATTTTAATTTCTACTACAGGCAAGGAAATTAAACTAACTAATTTTTTTTGGTTTTTATAAAGGTCTAACAAACACACAAGAAGAAAGCTAGAAAAAGAAATTTAAACTAACATGGATAATACAATGAAAGAGTATGAGCACCGACGACTAGTGTGTGAACATGAATGTAAAGTCGGTGAGAAATACGTACTCCCCCAAGCTTAGGCTTTTGGCCTAAGTTGGTCTAATACCAATGACCGCCGCTACTCTCCCCGGTGTAGTACTGAGATGAAGAGGCGACCGCCTCCTGAGCAGCAGTGTGTTGGCGAGCTGCCTCCATTCCCCTCTCATATTCAGTGGCTTCTTCCCTGGTGACAACATATCTTCCTTTTGTCTGATAATCACAAAGGTAGGGAGCAGAAAGAGTAACAGGGACGAAGTTGCGTCTGTTAAAGGTTAGTCGATAATGGAGGAATTGTTCATTCTTCTCAAGAAAATGATGATCAAACATAGCTTCTTTATCCAAATAAACAGGAGGTACAATCATATCCCCCTCTCGTGGAGCTATATTAAGAAAATTAGCCACGCGGGTTGCATAAATTCCTCCAAAGAAATCTCCCCTTCTATTATTATTATGCAACCTACATGCAACTATTGCCCCCAAGTTATAACCTCTATAACTTGACACAGCACTCTTGAGGACACAAAGATCAGGGGCGCACATGTGACATACTTCATCCTTACCGTTAATGCATCTACCAATAAAGAGAGCAAAGTAATGTATAGCAGGAAAATGAATGCTCCCTATGGTAGCTTGTGTTACGTCCCTAGATTCTCCCACAGTAATACTAGCAAGAAAATCTCTAACTTCAGATTTGGGAGGATCATTAATATTACCCCACTGCGGGAGTTTGCAAGCAGTTGTGAAATCCTCTAAATCCATGGTATAAGATGTATCATAAATATCAAACATAACACTAGGGGAATTTCGCGAAGAAATATATTCGAACCTCCGCACAAAAGAATCAGTCAATTGATAATATTGAGGACACTTATCTTGTAAGAAGTCCTCAAGCTCAGCATTATGCACATACGCGTCAAATTCCCCCTTGAAGCCTGCTTCAATCATAAAATCATCGGATGGCCACTCGCAAGCCCGTACATTTGCGTCCCCTGGCAAATTAACATCTTGTTCACGTATAGCGATCCTTGGCCCTTTCTTTGCCGAGGAACCACCTTGGTACATTCTTCTAAGCATATTTCTTTTTCTGAAAATTTCTGAAATTTTAGTAACTTCAAAATAAAAGTGAATAAAATTAAACAAGATTGATAGCAACTACGCCTACAAGTGCCTAGAGCCTATATCATGCATTGGAATTGCTTGGGACCTCAAAAATTTAACATGCAAGCTCAAGAACATGGTCACCTATGCAGCAAAAATTTGCAATGAATAAAGAACTAGAACAAAAACTAATTGGTCCAATGGAGGAGTCACGTACCAAGCAACAATCTCCCAAAGCAGTTTTGTGAATGGAGCTTCGAGCTAAGAGATCGAAAATCGTAGCAAAATGAGCTAGAACTCGGGCTTGAGCTGGATGGGGATTTTTTTGGGTAGAAGATGAAGTGTGTGGGTGCTAGCATAAGTGGAGGGGAGCCACCAGGGGCCCACGAGATAGGGGGCACGCCCTACAGGGGGGACGCACCCTCCTCTCTCGTGGCCTGGTGATTGCCCCTTTTGCAGTGTTTTCAGTGCCTAAAACCCTCAAATATTCTAGAAGAAAACATACTAAATTTGCAGGGTATTTGGAGCACTTTTATTTTTAGACTATTTTTTTAATGCACGGATAATTCAGAAAACAGAAGGATAATACTATTTTTGCTTTATTTATTCTAAATAACAGAAAGTAAAAAGAGGGTACAGAAGGTTGTGCCTTCTAGTTTCATACATCTCGTGATCATCAAAATGAACCCACTAACAAGGTTGATCAAGTTTTGTTAACAAACTCATTCCGAATAACACGGAACCGGAGAAATTTCAAATAACACTAAGTTACCTCAATGGGGATATGGAAATCCCCAACAATAAGAATATCATACTTTTTCTTGACAAAACCCCCAAAAATGATGGTTGGAACTTTTTCAATAGAATTGATGCTATGAACTTGAGATTGTTTCCTCAGAAAGTGTACTGTATGCTCATTACCATTAACATGAAAAGTGACATTGCCTTTGTTGCAATCAATAACAGCCCCTGCAGTATTAAGAAAAGGTATACCAAAGATAATAGACATACTATCGTCCTCGGGAATATCAAGAATAACAAAGTCCGTTAAGATGGTGACATTTGCAACCACAACAGGCACATCCTCACAAATACCGACAGGTATAGCAGTTGATTTATCAGCCATTTGCAAAGATATTTCAGTAGGTGTCAACTTATTCAATTCAAGTCTACGATATAAAGAGAGAGGCATAACACTAACACCGGCTCCAAGATCACATAAAGCAGTTCTAACATAATTTCTTTTAATAGAGCAAGGTATAGTTGGAACACCCGGATCTCCAAGTTTCTTTGGCATTCCACCCTTAAAAGTGTAATTAGCAAGCATGGTGGAAATTTCAGCTTCCGGTATCTTTCTTTTATTTGTGATGATATCCTTCATATACTTAGCATAAGGATTTACTTTCAGCAAATCAGTTAAGTGCATACGTAAGAAAATAGGTCTAATCATTTCAGCAAAGCGCTCAAAATCCTCATCATCCTTTGACTTGGATGGTTTAGGAGGAAAGGGCATGGGTTTCTGAACCCATGGTTCTCTTTCTTTACCATGCTTCCTAGCCACAAAATCTCTATATCATAATGTTGATTCTTTGATTGTGGGCTATCAAGATCAATAGCAGGTTCAATTTCTACATCATTGTCTTTGCTAGGTTGAGCATCAACATGAACATTATCATTAACATTATCACTAGGTTCATGTTCATCACCTGATTGTGTTTCAGCGTCAGAAATAGAAATATCATTGGGATTCTCAGGTGTGTCTACAGTAGGTTCACTAGAAGCATGCAAAGTTCTATCGTTTTTCTTTTTCTTCTTTTTAGAAGAACTAGGTGCCTCTAAATTGTTTCTCTGAGAATCTTGCTCGATTCTCTTAGGGTGGCCTTTAGGATACAAAGGTTCCTGAGTCATTCTACCAGTTCTAGTAGCCACTCTAACAGCAAAGTCATTTTTATTATTTAATTCAGCAAGCAAATCATTTTGAGCTTTAATTACTTGCTCAGCTTGAGTAGCAACCATAGAAGCATATTTGCTAACGCGGTGAAGTTCATCTTTAACTCTAGCCAGATTATCACCTACGCGTCCTATCTTGAAAGCATTATTCTTTAACTCTCTACCAACATAAGCATTAAAACTTTCTTGTCTAGCCATAAAGTCATCAAATTCATCTAAGCATGGGCTATGAAATTTAGTAGAGGGGACTTCAACTTTATCATATCTATAGAGAAAATTTACCTTTACTACCTGTGTCGGGTTATCAAGACAATGTGGTTCTTCAGGCGGTAAATTAAGACCATGTATTTCTTCAATAGGAGGTAAATTCTTAACATCTTCAGCTTTAATACCTTTTTCATTCATTGATTTCTTTGCCTCTTGCATATCTTCAGGACTGAGAAATAAAACACCTCTCTTCTTTGGAGTGGGTTTAGGAACAGGCTCAGGAGTTGGCTCAATTGGTTCAGGAATTGGCTAGGGAAGAGTCCATTTTTTTCATTAGTCAACATATTATTCAATAATATTTTAGCTTCATCGACTGTTCTTTCCCTGAAAACACAACCAGCACAACTATCCAAGTAGTCCTTGGAAGCATCGGTTAGTCCATTATAAAAGATATCAAGTATTTCATTTTTCTTAAGAGGATGATCAGGCAAAGCATTTTATGAGCAGGGAAATATTTAGCAGAGAAGTAATAAATCATATCCTGGGGACTACACACACAACGAGGAGCAAGAGAATTATACCAAGTCTTAGCATCACCCTTTAATGAGAACGGAAATATCTTAAGGATATATAAATAGCGAGACTTCTCATCATTAGTAAACAGGGTGGCTATATCATTCAACTTGGTGAGATGTGCCACAACAGTTTCAGATTCAAGGCCATAGAAAGGATCAGATTCAACTAAAGTAATAATATCAGGATCAACAGAGAACTCATAATCCTTATCAGTAACACAGATAGGTGAAGTAGCAAAAGCAGGATCGGGTTTCATTCTAGCATTAAGAGACTGCTGCTTCCATTTAGCTAATAATTTCTTAAGATCATTTCTATCATTGCAAGCAAGAATTTCCATAGCAGTTGTTTCATGCATAACATAACCCTTAGGAACAACAGGTAAAACATAATCATTGGGGGGGCCTTCATCATCACTATCATCAATAATAGGTTCTTCAATATTTTCATTCCCCCTAAATCTAGCAAGTTGTTCATCAAGAAATTCACCTAATGGCAAAGTAGTATCACGCACGGAAGTAGTTTCATCATGCATAGCAGAAGTGGCATCATCAATAACATGCGACATATCAGAATTCATAGCAGTAGCAGGTTTAGGTGTCGCAAGCTTACTTATAACGGAAGGAGAATCTAGTGCAGAGCTAGATGGCAGTTCCTTACCTCCCCTCGTAGTTGAGGGCAAAATAGTAGTTCGATCGTCTTTCAAGTTCTTCATAGTGATCAACAGATATAAATCCCAAGTGACTCAGAGAATAGAGCTATGCTCCCTGGCAACGGCGCCAGAAATTAGTCTTGATAACCCACAAGTATAGGGGATCGCAACAGCTTTCGAGGGTAGAGTATTCAACCCAAATTTATTGATTCGACACAAGGGGAGCCAAAGAATATTCTTGAGTATTAGCAGTTGAGTTGTCAATTCAACCACACCTGGATAACTTAGTATCTGCAGCAAAGCGTTTAGTAGCAAAAGTGGTACGATAATAATAGTAGCGGTAGCAAAAGTAAAGATAAATGTTTTTGGGTTTTTGTAGTAGTTGTAACAGTAGCAACGGAAAAGTAAATAAGCGAAGAACAATATGTGAAAAGCTCGTAGGCAATGGATCAATGATGGATAATTATGCCGGATGCGATTCCTCATGCAATAGTTATAACATAGGGTGATATAGAACTAGCTCCAGTTCATCAATGTAATAAAGGCATGTATTTCGTAAATAGTCATACGTGCTTATGGAAAAGAACTTGCATGACATCTTTTGTCCTACCCTCCCGTTTTCAGCGGGGTCCTTACGGAAACTAAGGGATATTAAGGCCTCCTTTTAATAGAGAACCGGACCAAAGCATTAACACATAGTGAATACATGAACTCCTCAAACTACGGTCATCACCGAGAAGTATCCCGATTATTGTCACTTTGGGGTTGTCGGATCATAACACATAATAGGTGACTATAGACTTGCAAGATAGGATCAAGAACACACATATATTCATGAAAACATAATAGGTTCAGATCTGAAATCATGGCACTCGGGCCCTAGTGACAAGCATTAAGCATAGCAAAGTCATAGCAACATCAATCTCAGAACATAGTGGATACTAGGGATCAAACCCTAACAAAACTAACTTGATTACATGGTAAATCTCATCCAACCCATCACCGTACAGCAAGCCTACGATGGAATTACTCACGCATGGCAGTGAGCATCATGAAATTGGTGATGGAGGATGGTTGATGATGACAACGGCGACGAATCCCCCTCTCCGGAGCACCGAACAGACTCCAGATCAGCCCTCCCGAGAGAGATTAGGGCTTGGCGGTGGCTCCATATCGTAAAACGCGATGAAACTTTCTCTCTGATTTTTTCTCCCCGAACGTGAATATATGGAGTTGGAGTTGAGGTCGGTGGAGGTCCAGGGGGCCCACGAGACAGGGGGCGCGCCCAGGGGGAGGGGGCGTGCTCCCCACCCTCGTGGACAGGGTGTGGGCCCCCTGGCCTTGATTCTTTTGCCAAAAATTCTTATTAATTCTGAAAAGTGCCTCCGTGGATTTCCAGGACATTCCGAGAACTTTTCTTTTCTACACATAAAACAACACCATGGTAGTTCTGCTGAAAACAGCGTCAGTCCGGGTTAGTTTCATTCAAATCATGCAAGTTAGAGTCCAAAAGAAGGGCAAAAGTGTTTGGAAAAGTAGATACGTTGGAGATGTATCAATGATATTTCTGAAACTGATAAAATTATTGAGACTGAAAACTTTGAAACACCTGACAAGACTAGCTCTCCTAGATATGAACTTCCTGTTATACCTAAGGGTTTATGTTATGGATGGAGAGGTAGCTAGGGACATTTTTGCTTGTAAGGATAGAGATGATCTTAAGAAATTATTATGCAAGTGGAAAGAAAAATCTTTGAATGCTAGAATACAATATGATCCTAAGTTTGCCACTTCACCTATCTTTGTTACTGATAAGGATTATGAATTCTCTATCGATTCTGAGTTGATTACTTTGATTGAATCTAATCCTTTCCATGGTTATGAATCTGAAATTGTTGCGGCACATCTTACTAAATTGAATGATATAGCCACCCTATGCTCATGAGGAAAAAATTCGCTATTACTATATTCTTAAGTTGTTTACTTTCTCATTAAAGGGTGATGCTAAGATATGGTTTAATTCTCTTGCTCCTGGTTGTGTGCGTAGTCCCCAGGATATGATATATTACTTCTCTGAAAAATATTTTCCTGCTCATAAGAAATAAGCTGTCTTACAGGAAATATTTAACTTTGTGCAAATTGAGGAAGAGAGTCTCCCACAAGCTTGGGGGAGGCTTCTCCAATTACTTAATGCTTTGCCTGATCATCCTCTCAAGAAAAATGAAATACTTGATATCTTTTATAATGGACTAATGATATGTCTCCAACGTATCTATAATTTTGATTGTTCCATGCTATTATATTATCTGTTTTGGATGTTTTATATGCATTAATATGCTATTTTATATGATCTTTGGGACTAACCTATTAACCTAGAGCCCAGCGCCAGTTTTTGTTTTTTTCCTTGTTTTAGAGTTTCATAGAAAAGGAATACCAAACGGAGTCCAAATGGAATAAAACTTTTGCCATGATTTTTCTTGGACCAGAAGATACCTAGGAGACTTGGAGCGCAAGTCAGAGGAGCCTCGAGGCGGCCACAAGGGTGGAGGGCGCGCCCAGGGGGTGGGGTGCGCCCCCCGACCTTGTGAGCCCCTCGAGGGTCTCCTGACCTAATTCTTCCTCCTATATATACTCTTGTACCCTAAAAACATCCAGGGGAGCCACGAAACCACTTTTCCATCAGAATGGAGAGCCATCTTAGTTATCTAAATATTCTTTAGGCACCTCATAGGTATCATGTTATGTTGTATTTTGCTTTGATAGCGGGTTGGGTATGGTTGTACCTGGCAGGGGTGCGGCAAGCCGCACTTGCTATCTATTGTTTGGAACAATTCACGAGGTCAAATATTTGATGAATTACTTTCGATGTCGAACAATGTACTACTGTATTGTTTTGGATTTTGTGGCTCTACCGGTCAACGCGCACCAAGGTGCAATACCTATCTAGTTGAATTGAATTGGAGAGAAGAGAAAGCACGGCCATCTACCTAATGACAACGACAAAATCCTTCTTTTTAAGAGACCAATGATCCTTTAACTACAACTGAGCTGAGTTTGATGCGTCCTGTTCCTACCCAACAACTTAGCTAGGCCAGGCGAGGAGGAGAGAATGAAAAATAGGAGCCATGGCTTGGCACAAGGGGTGAGCTTTCTCCTCCTCCTCCTCCTCCTCCTCCTCGATGTCACCGCACAGAGTGAGAAGAACAAGACCACTGTGGTGAGCCATCTCCCTCGCTTCCATGGCCCCCTTCCCTTCTCCCTGGAAACAGGCTATGTGCAAGTGGACGACCGCAATGGCATCCACCTCTTCTACTACTTCATGCAGTCGGAGAGGAGCCCGGCGGAGGACCCCGTCTTGCTCTGGCTCACTGGCGGCCCCGGGTGCTCCGCCTTCTCTGACCTTGTCCATGAGATCGGTGTAGAAGTGCATGCTCTAGACAATGCAACCAAAAAACTGATATAATGGAAGAGACTAGGCAATACATTTATACGTCAACAATCCCCCTCACGTGTGGCTCCCTCAGGCCTAAACATGGACCGAAAGTGGTCTGCAATTTAATTGCGCTAGTCGGGTCTTGAACTCAAGACCTCTTGGCTCCGATACCATGTAGAACTACATGCTCTAGCCAGTGCAATCAAAAGACTGGCCTGATGGAAGAGACTAGGCAATACATTTATATGTCAATAATCGGTAACTATTTGCTCAACCATTTTGCACACCCATCATGGTGTGATTGCTGCCCATATTCGTAAAACCAACCAACTTGTTGGCTATTGTTGTTGCAGGTCTCAGTTTTCAGACCAATTCCTATAATGGTGGTCTGCCAGAGTTGGTGTACAGACCAGATTCTTGGACCAAGGCTAGTATATATTCCTCTTCTTTCAGCCACCCATCCGGGACTTTATTCGATCACTAATCAATAATGTAAGCATAATTACATCTTCTAATTATGATTATGTCCAATGACCACTAGGTTGCCAATGTTATCTTTCTGGATTCCCCTGTTGGAGCTGGCTTTTCATACTCTGCAACAGACCAAGGGTACAAGTCCCGCAACACCAAAGTCGTTGATCAAATTGCCATCTTCCTTACCAAGGTCTGTCAAATCACATATTTATCACCGTCTTATCACTCATAGTAATAAGCTTTGCTTTACTCCGTCGTACGTGCTTCTTATAATACTACATGCCACTACTTCTGAAACTCCCAATCCTCAGACATTTCCTACTACTTTTACATGTTGTGCTGCATGTACACAATATTTTGAATTCATATCTATTTTTTAGGTAATTATTCTGAACTCCAGTGCTTATGATCATTATTTTCTCCATCTGCAATGGTATGAGGAGCACCCATATTTCTTACCGAATCCACTTTTCCTTGCCGGAGACTCGTATTGTGGCTTAATTGCGCCACATCTAACCTTTCAAATTGCTAAGGGTACGTAGAATCTTCCTTATTCTTGGTTCTTATTACAAATATTGCATATTTGCATTCTTCCTATAAAATTGGAAACTTTGGACTGAAATACTACATATCTCTACTCAAAATAACCCTTGACTTTAGTGCTAAACCCTCAATGTTCTGCTTCAGATTACCTATCCCGTGCCTCTTTTCTAGGTATAGAAATGGATGACAAGCCACTTTTTAATCCGAAGGTCAGACAACCTTTCTTTACTCTTGGAACAATTAACGCGGGTTATCTTTGTGTTGCCTTCTAAGTAGGTGCTAATGTTCCAACATATATATTTCCTCAGGGTTACATCATAGGTAACAAGAGGAAGCCTTTCCAAGGTGGAAAGGGCGGCCCCACGTGGTTGGACAAAATCTTGGATCAACCCTATGGCATCCACGACACCCCTGATAAACCAGCCACCCATACCAATCGGAACTGTTGGGTGATCAAGCAGGCCAGGAAGATCGTAACCGAGAACCAGAGCAAGGGTCAACCTCGTAACGAGGAGACAGGCCAGCGCGAGCCAAGAAACGTTGGGCAAAAGAAATTCCTTCCTAAAGTGAAGGAGGTGAATATGATTTACATCACCCTTCTCACAAAGGAGAGGAAGTGCGCTCTCCATGACGTCTATACCATGGAGCCTTACTAGCCAACATATAGCCCATGGTCAAAAATCACGATCATCTTTGACCGGCGTGATTATCCGACCAGTGTCCGCCAAGGCGGAACGGTGAATTTGGTCCTCGATCCCATAGTTGATGGCTTCCATCTAACCCAAGTTCTAATGGACGGCGGCGGCAGCCTCAACCTCATATACGAAGACACTGTGAAGAAAATGCACATCAACCAAGCACGGATGCAACCCAATGGTACCACCTTTAAGGGTATCATACCGGGCGTCGAGGCGTAGTGCTCGGGTCGGGTAAGCCTAGATGTGGTCTTTGACACACCCGACAACTTTCGAGGCGAGGAGTCGACCTTTGATATCATCCCTTTTAAAGAGTGGTTATCACACGCTCCTCGTCGGAATTGTGTTTGCTCATTTTCACGTTGTCCCGCACTATGCTTATGTAAAGCTAAAGATGGATGGGTCTTATGGCGTCAAAATGGTAAATGGCAACACAGAGTGCTCACTCCGTACCGAGGAGCAAACAGTGGCCATCGCAAGCGAGGTGCAAGCGTTCGACAAGAGGTCCAGGGCATAGGCTGGGACAGGCAACCTCAATCCTTCAAAATACCCTCATGCAACTCATGATGCATCCAACAACGCCTTCGACATACGTCACGCACATCACGAGGATAAGATGAAAGCCACCTCAGATGTTGTGTGTGACAACCCCAAATACGGACTGTAGAATTGTATTGAATAATTGTTGATGCAATATTGTGCCAGTACAAGAGGTATATATAAGAGCCAAGCCGCACTTGACCTAGCCCATTACAAACCGAGTAGGAGTCCTAATCCTATTACAAGCTGTATTCTAACATCCCCCCGCAGTGTCAACGGTAGGCTCGACGACGTTGAGACTGAAACGAATGTCTTGAAACGGAGTAGTCGCCAGGCCTTTAGTAAAGATATCAGCGAACTAAGCAGAAGTAGGCACGTGGAGAACACGAACTTGACCGAGAGACACCTTCTCTCAAACAAAATGAATGTCGATCTCAATATGCTTGGTGCGACGGTGTTGAACTGGATTCCCTGACATGTAGACAACTGAAATATTATCACATTAAACAATGGTAGCTTGCTCAATAGCACGGTGCAGCTCCGACAGCAACCGGTGCAACCAAACCGTTTCAGCAATCGCATGAGCCACAACGCGGTACTCAGCTTCAGCAGACGAGCGGGGGACCGTAACCTGCCTTTTTGAAGACCAAGAAACCAAATTGTTACCAAGAAAAACACAAAATCCGGATGTGGGCCTACAAGTATCTGGACAACCAGCCCAGTCTGCATCAGAGTAAGCTGTCAAGGAGGTGGGAGAGGATTTTTTGATATGAAGACCTAAGTCTAGTGTGCCTTTGAGATATCGAAGAATACATTTGACATGATTGTAGTGTGGAATACGAGGATCATGCATGTATAAACAAGCTTGTTGGACAGCAAAAGAAATTTCAAGACGAGTGGGAGTAAGATACTGAAGTGCACCGGTAAGACTACGATAAAGGATCAAAGAAAGGATCACCGTCGGCAGAGAGTTTGGAACCTGTATCAATAGGGGTACGAGAAGTTTGACAATCAAGCATACCAGCACAAGAAAGAAGATCCAGAGTGTACTGACATTGAGACAAGAAAAGACCAGAGGAGTCATGGATAACAGCAATACCTAAGAAGTGGTGAAGAAGACCCAAATCTGTCATAGAGAATTCGTGGCGAAGAAGAGAGATAATATGATCTAAAAATTGTTGTGAGGAAGCTATGAGGATAATATTATAAACATATAAAAGAAGGTAAGCAGTGTTGTTGTTGTGATGAAAGGTGAAGAGTGAAGTGTTAGAACGGGAAGGATAAAACCAATGGTTTGAGCATAAGTAGAAAAACGTTGGAACCAGGCACGTGGTGCTTGTTTAAGACCATAAAGAGATTTTTGAAGAAGACAAACATGATTAGGATAGGAGGAATATTCGAAGCCAAGAGGTTGTTGACAATAGACTGTTTCTTGAAGAGAGCCATGAAGGAAAGCATTTTTGACATCTAGTTGATGAATTGGCCAGGAAGAAGAGACGGTGATGCTAAGGACAGTGCGAATAGTGTTGGGCTTGACAACTGGAGAGAAAGTCTCATCATAATCGATGCCGTGTTGCTGAGAGTAACCATGACATACCCATCGGGCCTTATAACATGCAAGACTCCCATCAGAATTAAATTTATAGCGAAAAACCCATTTGCCCGAAACAATATTTGTATTGGAAGGACGAGGAACTAACTGCCACGTGTTATTCTGCAGAAGGGCATCATATTCATCTTTCATAGCTGCGACCCAATTAGGATCTAGGAGAGCTGATTTGTAAGATTTGGGTAGAGAGGAAGGAGATAAAGATGCATGAAGATTGAGATGATCTTTTGCAGGTAAACAAAACCCGGACTTGGCACGTGTGCACATGGTATGATCGTTAGTAGGAGCTAGAACGGGAATAGCATGAGAAGGAGGGGTGGGGAAGATGTGGTGGACGCGTCCGGCGCAGCGGAGGAAGCGGACGCGGGGGATGGTGGTGAAGACTGCGACTGCAGGAAGTCTGCCGCGTCAGAGTGTAATGTGTTTTCTTCTGCTGGGATAGAGGTGATGACAAAAGTGGTGGTGGCAGGATCTGCTACTGCGGATGGTTTCGCTGGATTGGTCGGCGGGTGAAAGAAGGGAAGATGATTGCGACGAGAGGGACTAGTGGACGGCGCGGGTGAGTTGGAATCTAATTGTTGACGCTCGGAAAAGGAAAAAATGTGTTCAGCAAATGTTACATGACGAGACACATGAACACGACCACTAACAAGATCTAGACAACGATAACCCTTGTGGTCGTCAAAAAAACCTAGATGGACACACGGGATAGAGCGTAGGGAAAGTTTGTTAGGAGAAGTGGAGTAGGAGTTTGGAAAACAAAGACAACCGAAGACGCGAATGTCGGAGTAATTTGGATGAGAGAGAAATAAAGAGAAGTAAGGAGTAGTTTGTGGGTTAACTTTAGATGGACGAATATTGAGTAAATATGTGGCCGTGTGGAGTGCCTCTGCCCAGAACATCGATGGCATAGAAGATTGAATAAGCAGAGTGCAAATGATGTCATTAAGAGTACGAAGAGAACGCTCGGCTTTGCCATTTTGAGGGGAGGTATAAGGACAGGAGAAACGTAAGAGAATTCCATATTGTAGAAAGAAATTTTGATTTTTAAAGTTGTCAAATTTCACGATCATTATCACATTGTATGAATCTTATAGGGAGGAAAAAGTGGACCGAGACATAGCGCTGAAAGCTAAGGAATATATTATGAACGTTGGATTTGTTTCATAAAGGAAAAGTCCAAACATAATGAGTAAAAACATCAAGAATCACGAGATAATACTTAAAGCCAGATACACTTTCTATTGGTGATGTCCAGAGATCACAATGAAGTAATTCAAAAGGAAAAGTACTAGAGGATTGAGAGGAACTAAAGGGAAGGTGAACATGTTTGCCCAATTGACATGACTGACACATAGAAGAATTATGAGAATCTCTATTACAAGGTATTGAAAATTCACTAAGAAGTGTGTATAACACATTTTTATTGGGATGGCCGAGACGTTGGTGCCACAGATCAATAGAGGCCACCATAGATGTTGGAGGAGCAGCGACCGGAGCACCATGGAGAGAATATAAATCACCGGAGCTATTGGATCGAGCGATCTCGGCCTTGGTCGGGTAGTCCTTCACAGACAAACCAAAGGGGTCAAACTCAACAGAAACATGATTATCAGTGGTGATTTGGCGAACAGAAATCAGATTTTTAATAAGAGCAGGAGCTACAAGAACATCACGAAGAAGCAAAGGCTTAGTTGGGGATTGGATTTGAGCCTGACCGACACAGTAAATAGGAATAGAGGATCCATCACCGAGAGTAATGGAGGGAAAAGGCGAAGGTGTGCAAGAAGAAAGCAAATTACTCGATGCAGACATATGACGAGAAGAACCAGAATCGAAAATCCAACCCGTACCTGAGTTCCCTTGTGCAACAAAGTTGTTCATGGCTTGTAGAAAAGCAGCTTGGTCCCATCTCGGAGTCGAAGTAGAGGCCCGTGTAGTCATGGGAGCTTGCGGGTGTGGTGGCGTCGGCAATAGGGCCGGCATTGGCGTAAAGAGAGAGGCACCATCATTGTACTGCTACATGTAGGGGGACGATGGAGCACCATAGGATGCATAAGGACGGGTGTTGTAGATCGGTGGCGCGTAGGCGGGAGCAGCGTGGTACGCGGTCGTCGGCTGTCGGGGCGCGAGGACGGGCGTGTCGGTGTGAGGGCGAGCACCGGGCTGCCAGCCACCGGTATAGGCAGGCGGGGCACCAAATGTCGTAGGGGCGGACCAGGGCATAGGCCACGCCTGGACTAGCCCTGTCCACGGATCAGGAGATGGGCGCCATCCGGGCGGCGGCGGTGGTGCAGTTGGTGGAGCCGGGGACGGAGCAGGAGCGGGCGCCGTGCGGAACTGCGGCGTCCTAGGGTTTTTGCCCCGGTAGTTAGGACTTGGATGCCAGCCGGATGGTTGAGGAGGTGCTATTGGTGGAGGTGGCGGTGGCGGCGTCGACGCAGGCGGGCGAGGAGAAGCAGTGAAGACCTAAGGACGGGAGTCCTTCGTAGTTAGGGCACGATCGGCCTATTGGAGCATCGAGCGAACTTGGGCGAAGGAGGGACGCGGACACATCATAGGGATGAAGGAGACTTGCTTCTCGAACCGCTCACTGAGGCCGACGAGGAGGACGTTGATGAGCTGGCGATCGTCAAGCGGATCACCAAGTTCGCGGAGTTTTCATCCGCGATCGCCTTGAGGCGTTGGCAGTAGACGCTGACTGGTGAATCACCTTGCATCGTATTTCGAAGCTCGGTGTGGAGATTGTTGGCGCGAGCGTCGATGTTTTCCTAGAAGAGCTGACGAAGGGTCGTCCATAGATTGGCGGTGGAGGCACCGTCATAGTGGACGAGATTGAAGATCTCTGTGGAGACTCACATGTAGATCCATTGAATAATGGCGAGATCATCCTTGACCCATTGCGGATCAGGAAGTTGAGGAAGAGAGTCGTCGGCAATGTGAGAGCGGAGATTGCATCGCCCAAGGTGGACGTTGAAGAGGTGACATCAATGGTAGTAGTTGTGTGCAGCAAGGTCTAGGGTTATGGGGGTGTAGGGGCTAATATCGGAGATGGTGTCGGTGAAGGAGATGGAAGGGGGTATTGGTGGGGGTAAAGCTAGAGTAGAGGTAGAGGTGGAGGAGGCCGTGGCCGCAGCGACCTTGCCAGCGATGATGGCGGCGTGCCGCTCGAAGTAGCCGGGCGGCGGTGGTGGTGGCGGGGCTAGCGGGTTAGCCATGCCCTAGGATCGAAAGTCTGATACCATGTAGAATTGTATTGAATAATTGTTGATGCAATATTGTGCCAGTACAAAAGGTATATATAAGATTCAAGCCGCACCTAACCTAGCCCTATTACAAACTGAGTAGGAGTCCTAATCTTATTACAAGTTGTATTCTAACAGGGACACACGCTGCACCTCCCCTGATACCCG
This sequence comes from Triticum aestivum, assembly GCF_018294505.1. Classification (NCBI taxonomy): domain Eukaryota; kingdom Viridiplantae; phylum Streptophyta; class Magnoliopsida; order Poales; family Poaceae; genus Triticum; species Triticum aestivum. The sequence continues at coordinate 95,201,045 of NC_057801.1, forward strand.
ATCGAGGACTATGTTCCTTGGGTCCACAATTTTTCTCTAGAAATTCCATAGGGGACAGTAGAGCATATACTAGAGGAGACACGTTGGCTTAACCAGCATCGTGCTAAAGTTCTCGGGCATCAAGCATATAGCTCGGAATTCACAACCCAATTTTTTAATCTAAATACTAAATCTTTTCTTGGAATTTCTTATTTGGCGCCTAGTTTTTCCCTAGCAAGCGCACACCACTGGACCTAAACCTAATCATGGACAACCGACCCAGCCGTGCTTGGGTTTCAATTTTTAGGCTGAAAGGATATTCGGGTGGGGCTCGGGCTTTCAATTTTTTTCAACCTTTTGGGTCGGTCTTAGACATTTTTTTTGAGTCCAAACATACTTGCTTTATTCAACTAAAATGTTCATGGGGATACAACTTAAATTTGAAGGATTTAAGAGCCACACATGGCGTCCTAAACCGAGTCTAAAAGCATGTTTGGTGAGGCTATGTGCCTCTTGATTAGTCTCATGACCCTCAAAGATGAAGGTACAATGCTGAAATTGCGTAGAAGTAGCCGTAATTTCCTTTACGATGCTAGCATACATTCCTCCGCAACCTTGGCCAATATCGCGAACCACCCCCTGGCAATCAGAAGCTATAACAATATGCAATAATGCAAGATCTTGTGCCAGCGCAAGTGCCTCTCTGCAAGCAAGAGCTTCGAGAGTAGCCGGGTCTGTAACTCCATGGCATCTGATGGCCGACGATCCCATGAAGATGCCTTCTGAATTCCTGCAGACGGCTCTAAACGCTCCTTCATTAACTGACCTGGCGACAACCCCATCAACTCTGATCTTAGCCATCCCGCTCGGCGGTGCAATCCACTTGCGCTTTTGTCGGGTTGCTGTAGGAGTATACACCGGTGGGGGTTTCTTCAGTTTGCACTCTTCGAGCTCATGCAAATACTTCATAATGAAACCATGTGTTGCTTGTGGGCTCTAAAAGATATTTTCATGGAGCACTTTTCGCCGAGAATGCCATATGGCCCATAAACTGATCAATACCTGATTAAATTCTTTGGATGGAAGAACTTCCATAAGCTAAAAAACCTACCGTTTAGCATCTAGTTGTCTGGTATTGTTGACGGCTTCCACAAGGTCAGGACTTTGGAGAGCCCATACACATCTCGCAACCGTGCAGTCCAGCAGAGAATGTTGCCAAGAATCCTTCGCTCTACATAGGCCGCAAGTAGATACCGTAGACATATTTCTATGATGAAGGAGGTCCGCTGTCGGAATTGATTGTTGGGCTAGACGCCACAAGAATATTTTGATCTTTGATGGAACCTCAATCTTCCACAGCTTGGACCAAGCCTTCTGCTCACCCTCCTCGTTAGTTGAATCAGATCGCCCCTCAAGCTAAGCTTCTTGTCTCAGTTTTGTAGCAACTAACATCCGGTAGGCCGAATGGACTGAGAATAGTCCATTTTTCTCATGCACCCACGTACAGAAGTCATCCATTTGTCTTGTACAGAGTGGTATCGATTGGTCTGCAATGGCATCCGTTGGTATGAAGATTTCTTCAATGGCCTCTCTGTCCCATTCCGCCGCTGGAAGAATGAGATCTCGCACTAGCTGGGGGGATTTGGGACTCTACTCATAATTGGACGCATGTTGTGCGGTCTAGGTAACCAATTCTGCTGCCATATGAGTGTACTTTGTCCATCTCCTATCCTCCGCACCAGTCCTTGGGTGAGCGTATACCGCCCGTCCAATATTGATCGCCACACATGTGATGGGGCCGAGCCCAACTCAGCTTGCAGGAAGTCACACGTAGGGAAATACTTTGACTTAAGAATACGTGCACTTAAGGAGTTTGGTTCCATCAATATCCTCCATGCTTGCCTTGCTAAAAGTGCAAGGTTAAATAGCTCAATATCACGGAACCCTAATCCTCCGCATTGCTTAGGCCTAGTCATCGTGCTCCAAGAAACCCAACTAGCCTTCCTCTTTCCCTCCTTGCTTCCCCACCAAAACTTTCGGATGAGCGAGTTGATATGTTCACAAAGTCCCCGTGGGAGTTTAAAACAAGACATAGAGTAAACTGGTACAGCCTGGGCCACTGATTTTGTAAGTACTTCCTTCCCTCCTGCAGAGAGGATTTTTTCCATCCAACCTTTTACTTTGCTCCACACCCGATCCTTAAGGAATTTAAAGGCTCCATTTTTGCTACTCCCAACATCAGAAGGCATGCCGAGGTATTTATCAGACAAGGTTTCATTGGCAATATTCAATGTAAGCTTTACCTCTGCTTTGAGATTGTTTGGACACCCCTTGCTGAAAAAGACTATAGACTTTGATAGATTGATCCTTTGCCTTGATGCATTGCAATAACTCTCCATCAAAGAGGATAGCTCATTTGCTCCATCAACACTAGCTTTTACAAACAGCAGGCTATCATCCGCACATAACAGGTCACACGTAGCCGATGAGGACACTCGTATTCCACTGAGGTGCGATGATTCATTGGTTGTTTTTAAGAGGCACGAAAGGCCCTCCGCTGCAAGCAAAAATAGGTATGGAGAAATAGGATCCCCCTGACAGATTCCCCTAGATGGCCTAAAACTTTCCAACTTGCCACCATTAAAGAGTACTGTAAATGTTACCAAGCTCACCATCCTCATGATCAAAGAAACCCATGATGGCGCAAAGCCCAGTTTCAACATTATTGCCTCCAAATACTCCCATTCAACTCTATCATAGGCCTTCATCATATCCATTTTAACGGCACAAAAACGGTTATGTTGAGCTTTGTTCCTCTTCATAAAATGCAGACATTCATAAGCCGTGATAATGTTGTCTGTTATAAGCCTCCCTGGAACAAAGGCCGATTGTTCTTCGGATATAATGTTTGGCAATATTTGTTTCAACCTGTTTGAAAGGACCTTCGAGGCAATCTTGTACAAACGTTACAAAGACTTATAGGCCTGAATTGACTTAGCAGGGTGGGATTCTTTACCTTAGGGATGAGGACAAGAATAGTTTCGTTATCATCTCCGGGCTCTCTTCTCCTCGCAAGATACGAAGAACAACTTATGTAACCTCCGTACCACATATCTCCCAGTGCCAATGGAAGAAGTGGGCAGGGTATCTGTCCGGACCAGGTGCCTTTGTTGGAAACATCTGGAAAAGAGCTCGCTTTATCTCCTTCCCATTGAAAGGAGCAGTTAGCATGGCGTTCATGTCTGGTGTAACTTTTGCTGGGATAGATTCGAGGACAACCTCCATGCTCGAAGTGCCTTCCCACGTAAACAGATTTTGATAAAAAGTATTCGTCATTGCTGTCATCTCGTTCGGATCTTGGGTCACAGACCCATCATTCCTTTGAAGTGATTTAATCAAATTTTTCCTCCGCCTCATGCTTGCATGCCTTTGGAAATACTTGGTGTGTTTATCCCCATACGTAAGCCAATCAACACGTGAAAGCTGCCTCAATAAAATTTCTTCCATATGATAAAGCTCAACTAGCCTTCGGGTCAGGCTTTTGGGCTTTAGAATGGGCTTAGATTGAGAACATGCATTTTTTCAGGCTTCATGTCAGTCTTGGCATTGCAGTTTGCCATTTGGGCTTTTTGATGCCGAGCACGAAACCCGACCCGACATATGATTACGTTTACCTGGAGCATTGTTTAGTTTGATGGCCGACCCACTTAGAGCTCGATTTGCACCGGTTTGTGAAGCTTGTAGAAGATTTTCCCGTGTTCTTTTGTTTTTATTTGATTTTTTGTTTGATTTTCTAAAAGCCGAGCGAGTGAGAGAAACGGACAACCGAGCAAGCATGTTAATGGGTTGCGGCCTGCCGAGCGTTCCACGCGAGCGCTATATGGCTTGCCACAAAAACCCTATGGTTTCTCTCGCTCGCGAGCGCCGCCACCCGGCTCGACGTTATATAACTTGCCACAAACAAATCATGTTTTTTTCTAAAATTTAGGGTAAATTTTAAAATTTATGATCTTTTTCTAGAAAAAAACAAGTTTTTTTTTGCAAATTCCCTAACATTTTCAATTTTGTAAACATTTTTTAATTTAAAAACTTTCTTTAACATGATGAACATTTCTAAAATTTGCGAACCCTATTTAAAATTGCGGGCATTTTACAAATTCGTGATTTTTTGTTCAAATGCATAAACTTTCTTCTAGCTATCACATTCTTTTTCAAATTCATGAATATTTCTTAAATTCATCAATATTTTTTAATTCACAATTTTTTCGAGAATTTTTCAAATTTGTAAACATCTTTTATTGGAATTTGCAGTCTTTCCATGGCAAGCGCACATCTTTGGAGCTAAACCTGGTCAGTTTATGGGCTCGAGTTTTGTGTTGCAGCCCGAAAGGCTCGCGTGGGGCTTGGGCTTTAATTTTTTAACTTTTCGGGTTGGTATGCGACGGCTGACAAGTAGCATTCATGGGCCGCGGCCCGCCGAGCGTTCCGCGCGAGCGGCTATACGGCTTGCCACAGAAACCCTATTTAGGGCATGTACAATAGTGCTAGCTTAGGAGTGCCATGTAGGATAAATAATGAGGTGGAGGAGAGAGAACTAATAAGAAAAGGCTTGTCTTCTCTTATTTAAGATAAGACAAGAGATGATATCTTAGCACAATATGTGTCACCACATTTTTAGGAATAACTAGTTATGAAGATAAGGCTAAGAAATGACCCATTGTAGACATCTTTTTTTGTCATCTCATAATTACATGCAAGACATAAGATAAGACTATCTTATCAACCATTGGACATGCCCTTAGTCTCTCCCAAGCGAGCGCCGCCGCCACTCAGACTTCCCCCACTCGACTTCAGAGGAGCGCCGCCCGCCGCCCGCCGCCCGCTGCCCTCTCCCCCGCCGCCCGCCGCCCGCTGCCCTCTCCCCCGCCACTATGTCTACGCCCGACGGCCGTAACAGGAGGTCCGTCACGCCACCTTCTGCTGATGAAGAGCTGGGTGTTGAGTTTAAGGATGAGGAATTTCCGACTCTGCAAAAGAGTCTGGGGAAAGTACGTTCCCCGGGAAGTAACAGGCCTTCTCCTCAGCGAGGTGTCCGTATCAGCCCTCCCCAACAAGTTCCTGCTCAGCCCCTCACGCCCGATGAAAGAAGGCAGCGCCAGTTCATGGATGTACTTTTGAAGTAAGTGTATTTCTCGTAACACTATCTTTTTCTCGCAACACTATCTTCAAATATCTGTTGATTCTTATCCAATAGCCACTGAGCAATATCGAGTTAGCCACTGTTTGTTGATAGCTTATTTAAAAATGCAAGAGTAATAAGACTCCATCCAGAATAAATACTCGTCTGCCTAAATGAAAGATCTTATGTGGCATTTTGTTCTTTTTTTGGTGCAGCTGCAATAAGAAGGGAAACAAAAGCTTGTATCAGATCAAGGCTCTTGCTATAGTTCCTTCCAAAGATTACACTTTCCACGTCCAATTTGAGCATGTTCTTGAGAGGGGTTATTTCGACTTGGCAATTTGGATCGTGGAAAGTCTCTCATCTCGCCTAGGGTGAGCGACTTTCTTGAAAACCATTTCCTTTTGTGTCTATGAATGATCATTCATGAGAGATTTGCTTGTGATTTTTTTCAGTTTAAGATCCCGCTCCATTAAATCAATATTCTTATGCCTTTTGTTTTTTGTACCAGTGTGAATTTGCTGAGGCTGACGCTAGCAGATTTCTTGGAGGCGGAACTTCCGGGTCAGATTCCCCGAGTGAGGGAGGATATCTTCTTGATGTTCGTGGGTACTCCAACATCCATGAAGCCATGGTCTCAGTTCTCATCAGAAGATGTGGTGCAATTGGATAGTACCGTGCTGGGAAACACAAACAGCTTGTGAAAGTTGTGTACTTGGGTCGCCTGGTATACTTTGCTGGCACTGATTATCTCTATGAGGAGTGGAATGCTGGAAAAAGCTGGGGCGGGAAGTTTGAAGCCAAGCATATTCACTTTCTGGAGTACAGAGATGGTAGGGTAGTATGCAGAATCAGTGCTACTCCTACTGCCACAGGAAAGGGTTGTACCTCAACAAACAAGGCACTTGATCTTCAGAAGCTGGTGGCAGAGCTTATCGCGAAGTACAAAATCGGTGATCAGTTGCCTGCAAATTTTGAAGCGCTGAAGCGTGACTTTGAGGCTTTAAATGGTACCTCCATCTCGACAACACCCGTTTTACAGTATCTGCCATATCACGTGGCTATGATGCCGCTTGCTGCAACTGAGTTTCTGACCACAAAGCTTCATACTGTTCTTCAAAGTGTCCGGATGTCTGCGGCAGAGTTCACCGTGTACAGGATTGTGTTTCTTGCACAACCAAATGGTGAACTTGATTGGAGGATTGAGTATTTCGACTCGCCTGACCAAGTTCTTCGGGGGGTGTATCGACATGATAGGAGGGGTACGGTACCTGGTGTGCAGAGACCGGGTCAAGTGAGGGAAGATCCAGCAGGTATTGAGAAGTTCAGGCAGACTAGAGAAGGTAAACTGGGCTACAAACGGCATATTAATATGCACGTGCATCAGCATCTGCCTGGCAGCACTCCAGGGCAGCAAAGGACCCTAACAGATGTGTTCGAGGCTTGAGCTGTTTTCCTCAAACAAGAATGATATCCTTGCTGAGATTTCAAGTGAGCTCTTCCGTGGTGAGGACGAACAGATGAGGCTGGCCTCCAAGTAAGTAGACCTCCTCCCTCAATAAACTTTGCAACTACATGTTGGATGCCACTGTTTTGTTAACAGTTTCATCTTTTGTGTGAAAACAGGCTTGGCATCATCTATGAGTCGTACCGGGCGATGAGGTACATTGAGGACAATGTTGCTGCTGCTGGTGCTGATGCTGGAACAGTATGATTGCGAGAAGAGGCATGACGTAGAACGTAGTGGGCGTAGGTAGTTGGTTGTAATGGTATGTCCATGTCTTCGGTGGAGAGGATGAGACTGACAGAGGGCCTTAATTTGTTCTTCTTGTAGTAACTAAGCTGGATCCTGGAGGATGTGCATGCTATGCACACAGCTGGTGGTCAGTTGTTGATTTTGGTGTGCGATGCTGTGGGTGTTTGATGTCTTGAATGGTAGCGCCGTGTCCCATGTCTTATTTTGCTGCCACTGTAGTAACTTGTGGATCCTGGAACCTGGATGATGTGAATGTTTGCACAAATGTTATGTACACAGTTGGTGACTGGTTGATTTTGGTCTGTGGTGGTGCTGGTGGCCATTTGGTCTTTCTTGTGGGGATCTTTTGTTGTTTCATTTATTGAAGTTAGCTGGATATATATCCTGATGATTTGCACGCATCCTTGCAATGAGATTAGTGCACACCATTGGCTGAGGGCTGCCTCGATGGTGCCTGACGTTGCCTTTTGAAACCTCTCGCCACCCATCAGACGCCGAGCTGCGGTGTGTCTGACCAGTGAAGCCTATGGGTGGGTGCCTTCGAATCGATTCATCAACCGAAGCCGGTGGCCAACAACCACATACGGGCGTACTCGTGTGTGTGGCTTGTCAGGTGCGTACTCGTGTGTGTGGCTTGTCAGGTGCGACTATGTGTTGCTTCTGCTCGTCCCGAGCGCCGCCCAGTTCACCCTCCCGAGAGCATGCGCGCCACGCTGCGTTCGCCTGGCCCCTTCCCGGTCTATTTCTTCATGTCTCAGGCTTCCCGTCGAAGCTTCAATCATCCCTCACTCTCATTTGAGTCCCCTAGGACACGCAAGGCTTCTCCTTCTTCCACCTTTCTTCTCCCGAGCTGCCAGTCTTTCTGTCGAGCACATTGCACGCGTTGAGCTCCGTAGCCACCCCCTCCTCCCCCCGCTTGCCTTGCTGCTCCCCTTGGATTTTAGCCGCGCCACCGTGCTCCTGGAGCACCTGAGGGAGCTCCGGCATGCCCTTATCCGAGTGCCTCTTCCTCTGCTTTGCACACGAGTCCAGCGCGCATGCAAACCACTCCGTGCCCGCACGCTGCACGCTGGCTAACGGCGTCCTGGCACCCTCCTCCCTCGCTGGTCTGAGCCTCGACCTCCTCCCGGGTCTTGGAGCTTGCCTCCGTCGCCCGGAGTCGACAGCCGCGTCCCTCTCTCCGCGGTGGACGCCGCGCATCGAGCGGACGATGTGATCGTCACCAGCCCGGACTGAGAGCCCCCGTGCTCAACTCATGCGTGGACACCATCCCTGCCTCGCGTCTGCACCTCAAGCCGTGCCCGATTCCACCTGAGTGAGACCGGCCGCGTCCAGGCGTCCAGCTCCAGCACATGACTGCGCCAACCGTCTGTGGTCCAGTCCGTCGCCGTGGCCAATTACCCATCCGGTTCTTCCTCTCCACGGCACTGGCGCGAGCTCACTAACCTCCTGGGAACGGCTCCGGCGGGCGCCCCGACGAACTCCTTCGCCGTCGCCGTACGGCCACGTCGCCTCCGCCGCTCCATCCGTCCCCACCAACGACGAGGGACAGCCCTGGACTAGAGAAGAAGCCCTCGTCCAGGACCTGCTACTCCTGCCATGAGAACCGCCGCCGTTCACCGCCGGCAACCACCGGCAAGGCTTCTTACCCTGTTCCCTTTGGCTTTCCCACGAACCGGTGATTAACCGAGCAGACAGGCCCCGTTTCCTTTCGGCCACTGACCTACGGGCCCCGCATGCTCGATTCATTTTTAAAACCAGACAGAGTCAGCTGAACAAGTTGTAAGTATTACTATTTGATTATAATAACAATTAAAATTGCTAACTGAATTTACTGCGTTCAAGTGGTTTTTCAATATTACCTGAAAACGAAAACGTGTTTTCTTCTTCAATATTGCACCTCATGGGCTCCGCTTATTATTTTCTTCTTGGACAGGAACCACTTCATGTTCTTTGCATATTTGTTTTTGAGCAACTACAAAAATGACATAACCAGACAGAAAAGTGATATATTTTTCTGCATCGGTGCTTTTCAGGTTGTGCCATTTGGTACCAAACATACGTGAGCTAACTGCTATATTTTTCTGCTTTGGAAGGAATTTTATGTGGAACAATTTGACTGGTAACATCCCGAAAGAGATAGGCAATATCACAACACTTCAATCTTATCATCTTATGTGAGTTCGTCTTATCTAAGCTAACTTTTGTACTCCTTTGTCAGTGTGGACATGAACCAATGGAACTGTTTGTCCTGTCAAGCCACAGAAGTTTAAGCACCGAACCCTGCATGTTGAAAACGACATAACATTTATATCATTTTCCAGCAAAAAAAAATAGAGGCCCATGTATCTGATCCAGCATTTGGGGTTAGCATTTGTGTTTTGGTCTCATCTTTTTAATGTTGACAGCACAGTGGTTCAATTCTATTTTTTATTTTTATCTAAAAGCTGCAGTAAATGGGCTTAAATAACGTGGCTTTGGACGTAGCACAAAACCGTCAAATGCATATTTTCTCTCGAATATATATGCACATAAGTTCCTATGCAGTTTTGTATATATCTGATTTTTACCTTGTCTTAGTTAGTGTAGCAGATCTTTGATTATTTTTCATCTTGTCGGCTTGTGGCAATATTTGGTGTGCGTTTTTCCTCGTCTTGTGGCAACATTTATTGTGTGGGTTACATTTCTTACCCTTCTACATTCCCCTTTTGTCGAGAGATAAATATATGTTCTTCAATTCTAGCGTGGAAGATGAGTACAATATCTCTAGATACAAGTAATAAATATTCATAAGATACAAGTAATAAATATTCATAAGAATCTTCATTGCTACTACCTCATTTTTTGCAGAGCTTTGAATGTAATCAACTATCCGGTTCCCTACCAGATGAGATTGGCTATCTCAAGAACTTAAACAGATCACAAATCGACCAAAATCAATTATCTGGACCCATACCTATGTCGTTTGCTAATTTAAAAAGCATGGAGCATCTGTAAGTTCAACAATATTCTCACTTTCATTCCGCTGCTGCCTCTTATTTAAGCACCGTCTTAATCTTGACTCTCCTTTTGACCTTTAGTTACATGAACAATAATTCATTAAGTGGGCAAATTCCATAGGAGTTGTCCAGATTGCCTTGGCTCCATCTGTAAGTGGACCACTGCTTCTATTTTAAGTTCGGCCTTTTCTTTCTCCCTGTTATGCAGTCTAGAGCATGGGTTGTGTTTAAAATTGTTTCATGCTGTTAACTTTGCTGTGCAGGCCTGTGGATACCAATAATTTATCTGGACCTCTTCCTCCAAAATTAGCAGAGACGACTAGTTTGAAAATATGGCACATTTTATATACCCAATGAGACTTCTTTGGCGTAGAGAATTACTTTATTTCAGAATGTGTTCTGGTTTCTTTCAGAGAATATCCGATGCTGGTTGTGTGATGACTACGTTAGTTTTGCTCGTCTGAGAATATTTAGTAATGCTACAAAATTCAGGAGTGTACTTAAATGTTACTTAAATATAATTTGGTTTTGCCTTTCTTGCGTTACTAAACAATACAGCAGCAAATATGTTTCACTCAGAATGTATCTCTTATTTAAGATTATTTTGATACTGCTGTCAGCTAACAGTGCTCATTTCTTATAAGTTATAAATGCATCTTTCTGCTTCTAGTCAGGCTGATAATAATAACTTCAGTGCAAGTTCCATCACTGCTGCATGCAACAACATACGGACACTTTTAAAGCTGCAAGTACAATGCCTTTCCTCATAACGTCCTATCCTTTATTTTAACACTCCCACTGGTGATCTTACATTTGCTTACAGAGAGAGCATTTGAGAAAGAGAGCGATCAAATTAGCACCTTTGGCGATCTTGGAAAACTCCAAAAGAGTAGTTGACAACACTGACACAACTGGCTTCTGCCTCTTTACAAAACTTCAACTCCAAATCTTATTTACACATGGTCAAACAAAGAGAGAAATCATGCTGTGGGTACTGGATAGGACCAAACTTAAAATTCTTCTGTGTATCTAACTATCGCAGCAGGATTGTAATTTCCGTTTCTCGATGTGGATAATTTAGATTTTTAAATCTTGGGCATGGTAGACCGGATCCAAACAAATGCAGACCGGATTCAAACAAATCATTCAGAGTTCAAAGCCGATCGGACCCAAAAAAGAATCCACAGGGGAGACATCTCCACTCACCATCCACCGGAGCGGGGAGGACATTATGCCGACTCTGGTACGTTGCCACCGCCACCACAGTCCCCCCCTCCCAACGTCAACGAGACCGACAGAGGAGAGGGGAGGCCGGCCGGTGATGCGATGGAAGGAGTGCCAGATCAGGACGCACTGAATCCACATCTCTAGAAACCTTTATAATTCTAAATTTCTAGTTACATACTCATCCAAACAGCCCTCAAGGGGAGTAGGTTATTATGTTTCCCTCGAGGGCTGTTTAGATGAAAGACTTTTCTTTTGGGTTTGTTGAGATTTAGTTTAAACAAAAAGTAAATCTCTAGTATTTTTTTATCATACTTAAATTCGAATAGAGATATATGTTCAAGTTCGTAATCCTTTTTCATGTCACCAGGAGTCTTAGGAATTGCAGTTTGCAAGGAGTTATTGGCATACCTGAACTTGGCTATTTGTAAGTCCAGATCAAGATGAATGCTGCACTTTCTCTTCATTCTTACTATTGTTGGCATCCTTCTATCAGAGATTATCCTTTGTTTGTTGTTCATAGCTTTGCTTAGAATATATTTCTAAGTAATTTTCTTTCAGTAAGAAAACCACCCCTCCTATTATATAGTTCGCCTTTTTCTTTCTTTCTTTTCTTTTATTGTTGTTGTACTTTCGTGTCATCTTGGCGATGCGATCTTAGATGCGTGTCCGAAAAAAAAGATATCCATGAGATTATTCTGCATCTCTTTGCTAATTCTGGCATGCACTTTCAGGGATCTTAGCTGGAACCAACTGACAGGATCTATAGCAGCCGATAGACTCGCTTCAAATATCACCACAATGTATGTGGCTCTTTGTAACCAAACTAACTTCTAGTTTCTGTCAGTGAGTTATCGCATAATTTTCTGAATGGAACTATTCCGGCAAACTTCTCCGGCTGCCTAATCTTCTATTCTGGTAAGTAACGTTTAACTTAAAGCACTGCTCGAATCCTTAACTCTGCTTTTCTGTAGTGCTAGGTAACTTTTCATGCCATTGAAGATGAATGCTTTCCCTATTGAACTATAGATTAGTACCATGTTCTTTCTCAAAACAAATAGCGAGTGAAAAAAACAAGTTTGCGAAAACTGATACTAGTGTGTCCGTGTTCTCCAGATTTGTGGAGGTTTTTCCTTACCTTGTGGTAAAAACCTTTTGTCATTTTCTTGTAAATTAACTTGCTTTTCTTCTTAACGAAGGTAAGCAAAATTTTGCACATCCTCTAGTTTGTTATACTAGTTTGCTACTTATTTTGTGAGAGATATATGAAGATGCCATTTTACAAGTCATTTGAAGCAAATAGTCTTGACGGTGCTGTTCCATCAGCAATATGTTTGTCATATGCATGTGTAATGTTTTTTTATATAATGCAGGAACTTTGAAAGCAACTTCCTTGACACAATTCCAGCTGCATCTGAGCCTCCAAAAGCTGTCATTGTACTGTATGTTCTTTGCCTTGGAAAATTTCCTTGTCAGTTTGCACTTGTATATTGAGCCTCCACAAGCAACTGTATTTGGATGAGCCTCCAGAAGCAACTGTATAGTTTGCTGGGAATATGCAAATTTCATTGCTATTACGAGTGCATAGAGAATAACCAATAATACGGAAAAATATAATATTGATCACAGGAGCTTCATAAATCAAATCATTTCTCTTTCTGGTGTGACAAATAACCGTTGCAATCATTATTCTGCAGGCTTTCTGGAAACCCCGCATGCGACAATCCAGCTCGAAGCGGGACTTTGTCAACCCCAATCTGGAAATGAAGCACAAGTTACTATAGAGTGTGCTTCTTTCTCAACGGATAAAATTTACGAATACAATCCATTATCTCCTATATACCTTGCATTTGTGCTGCGCCTCTTGGAGTTTGATATAGGCTGAAAGAGTCAAGGGATCTCAGACTTCCGCTCCTACAACCTATGTATTGGACCTGAGTATTTACTAGCTATACATTGAACGGTACACATGGGAGGCTGATCCTAGACTGAATATGTATTTGAAGCTATTCCCGAATAACACTAATTTATTCACCATGTCGGAAGTTGTGCGGCTCAGGAAATTACTTGCTGGATGGAAGATTACTCTGTTAGACATTTTCGGCCCTTACGAGCTTCTCAATTTTACGCTTGGTTTCTATGCAGATGGTATGTAGTATTTACTTTGCACCAAAGGATGCCATTCATAATTCTACCATATTAAATAAATAGTTGAAATGTGTGGTCCTTACGTATATTTATTTTGCCAAGACAGGTGATAGCAGAGCTTCTGTGGCTGTTTTAATGCTAGTAGAATCATAAATCCATGAATTATTAATTTGATTCTCCTAGCATATGGAATATGCGGTATATAGTTCATACGAGTTTAGTGTTATTATGTTAAAAATTGATAAACTATTGTACACAACATAATGATTCTTAGTTATTTCTTTGTCTTCTTCCAGCCTGTATGCCATGATTTTTTATTGTGTTTTTATAAGGTTTTTTTTGAGGAATTTTATAAGGTAATTTCTTAACAACATAATTTGAAAGTGCGACTACCCTTGTTCGTATCCCTAGAATTTCTCAAAGAGGGGGTCCTTCACAAGGGGCTCACGATGGTAAGGGGGATTGGGGAATTTACGATCCATACCCTAATATATGTCTCCTAGGGTTCATGGGAACCCAAACTCTCCTAAGAGATGGGAGGAACCAACCACAGAAATGGAAAATTGCCAAGATCTTTCCAAAGGGCATACTAACTTAAGGAGGAGCCAGTACATACTTTTTCTTACTTTAAAATTTACTACACGCATACTGGTACTTTAATACTCTATCCAGCTTTATGATCCACTTGTTCTTTTGCCGCTTATTTTATTTTATTTTTTCGCAGAATTTCCAAGAGAGGTGTCATCGGTTTTAAAAAAGGGCACACTAGCTGGGATTTTAGCAGGAACAATTATTGCTGCTATTGCAGTTTCTTTGCTTTCTACATTTGAGAAGACGTTCAAAACACGAACAGTTTCAAGGCCTTCATGTAAGTCAGTATATTCCTTTAACAAACAGTTTTTATGTGCTACACATAAAAACCTTGCTGTCTGACAAATTAGAAATGCCTTGCTGCTTTATCTGGTAACTAGTAGTAACATATAGGAACCCGTCAAAAAAGTAGTAACATATAGGAGCATCATTTTTTTTAAGTCGGAAGCTACTCGATCGGTCTTTCTGTAATACTGGAAACTGGATTTAAACTGTGAACATATTATATCAGCCTCATCCAAATACATTAGATTCGAGTTCTAAAGAGACATCATCTGATATGTTTCAACTCTACAGCAAAGTAAACTTTAAAGTTACAGTAGACATTAAATTCAATCTACAACAACTTAAGAAGTAGATAATTTTGCAGTACTGTTGAGGTTTTCTGTCAAGGTTGATGGTGTGACATCTTTCACGTTGGAAGAAATGGCTACAGCGACAAATAATTTCAATGATTAAGCTGAAATTGGTCAAGGAGGTTATGGGAAAAATCCATAAAGGAAATCTAGATGATGGAGCAACCATTGCAATCAAACGAGCACATGAAGATTCTCTGCAAGGCTCAAATGAATTTTGCAGTCCGGTTCCGGATGTGGAAGGAACATTGCCAGCTCATATCTCCACTGTTGTTGAGGGTACTCCGGTAAGTCTTATTACACCTAGTAATGTAGCAAGAACTGCACTCACCATGATCTAGTTACTGCTGTTCCATGCAACACAATATCGAACTTGTTTTCTTTTGGCAGGGCTATCTTGATCCAGAATACTTTCTAACAAATAAATTGACAGAAAAAAGTGATGTTTATAATCTTGGTGTTGTGCTTCTTGAAATATTAACTGGGATGAAGCCAATCCAGTTTGGTAGAAACATCGTTAGAGAGGTACAGAGATTCCCACCCTGATCCGTATTTGAATGTACATGATATTCACATTTGGGCTGTATGTAGACCACGGACAGGGTACATAATATTACATTTAGCTTTCGAATCTTTTCTGGCTGTTCGGTAAGAGTGTCAGCGATTCAGTAGAATTTTATCAGTTAACTGTTTTAACCTGATCCTTATTAATGTAGGTAAAGGCGGAGCAATGTGTGAACTCCGTGGATTTTTCTATGATTTCTGACCATATTCCCCGAAGAGCAATGTGTGTGCAATAATCACTGGTTCTTACAGGCTTACACTGTAACACTGAGTCTGACATAAACGAATACCCAGAACAGCTTACCTACTAAAACTGCAAACCGTGAGCGTGCATACAGACACCTTGAAGAAAATATATATAGGCTAAGGGCAAATGATACTATATCAGCTTCTCAAAACTATTTCCACGAGAAAATCAAACGAATTCCACTCGAGCTAAATTACTCTCAGGAGGAGGTCAACAAGACCGTGATAACCAACGCATGCTGCCTTTTTTTACAGGGGTATGTTGTCAAAGTGCGACAAACCAAACCACGTGTCACCCAGACATGTCGAAGCTTTCGCCCGTCTGGTACTGGAAGAACTGGTCGATTCCTGCACACACCAACCAATATCAGATCAAATTCAGTAGGTTTTTCAGTGGAGTTATACTGAGATATGGTGTTTGCTCAACATACTTGGATTCAACATGACATTCTCATAGAAGGACATCTAGACCAGACCACCCTACGACCTTGAGGTGTCGTTGCTGGACCCATACATCATTGGACCACGGACCTGCTCACGCTCTGCTGCGTCGAAGTGGCGGTGCATCTCTGAGATCCTCTCAGGGTTGTGAGCTCTCACAGCCATGTTCTGCTGCTGTGACCCATCTGATCTAGGCTTCTTGTCGGTCAGGGACTCCTCATCCCCCTCGGCTTCGGATTCAGCGTTATTTGGTAGAGAAGAAGCTGCTTGCTTCCGCTTCGAGCGTGCACGTCTGTTTTGGAACCAGTTGTAGACGTTGGTCTCCGAGATCTGGCCATGCTGCGAGAGCTCCGCTGTGATGTCTTTTATCTTCTGCTTGCTTGGTGTTCCATTTCCTTGGTTGAAAACGATCTCGAGGATCTGCAGCTGCATCTGGGTTGGTGTCCATCGCTGCCTCGCTGTGATCTTCTGGCCTCCATGAACCATTAGAGGATCACAGTACAGATTACCAAGACTCATACCTGAAAGAAATAAAGAGATCTTAGTTGACTACACAAAGAAAATAAACTAAATGCTAAAATACAATAGACCAAGAGAAAAAGTGAGAATGTGCAGAGGCTCAGCAAACTGTATTTCGGGAGCTTGTCTAAAACAACTCCTGCCATAGGTCCGTGTTTCAGGAGTGCCATAAAAGCACAATCTTTCAGCGGTACTTGTGAATTATCATAAAAATATATCCTAGGATGGTTCAAAAATTACTAATGTTTCAGTACCAAATGGGCAAGTGTGCAAATCGTATGTAAGTCGTAAAATTATTGGGATGACAGAATAAGAATTAGTGTTGGACCCAGTAGAAAGATAATTAGGTACGTAACATGCTATGAAATTCCTGCATGTCAGAATTGAGGAACCATTCGCGTGATGGTTGAATCTCTCACATCAGAGTATGGGAGGAGAGATGTTGTACTACTCCTCGCTCTTTTGTAGCTCAATGGATATGCAGGCAGAATTGAGGAAGAAAAAATGTGGGCCTTTTTGAGTGAGGGAGCTCGCTGGCGGAGTGCGGCTTGAGGTGAGGAGGTCCGAGATGTCATGGCGGGGCGAGGATGAGGTACGTAGGGCAACAGCAACTGCGGCGGGCGGCCGAGGACTGAGATGGTGGCGGCGGCGGCCAAGACGCACGTATGTAAGTACAATTCTGCGAGAGGACCCCATAGTCATAGACATCGGCGCACGCCGTTTCATATTCTCCTTCTCGTTTGAAATTTTGCACAGAAAAAGAACAGATTTTGTGAAAAATAAACCCTTTCCCTTCTCATTTGTTAAAATAAAAGCACAACTAACAAAGCCAACAGATAAAAAAGAGTCTACAACAACAAATTCTAGCTAGTTCTAGAATGAACAGACATGCATGTTAAGAAAAAGAAATTTGTCAACAGTTAGGAAATCTCGTTGTCACCAAGATAAAGGCGTCGGTCGGTCGGTTTTCAAGTCATATATGAACTTGTACTAC
Organism: Triticum aestivum; assembly: GCF_018294505.1. Classification (NCBI taxonomy): domain Eukaryota; kingdom Viridiplantae; phylum Streptophyta; class Magnoliopsida; order Poales; family Poaceae; genus Triticum; species Triticum aestivum. The sequence continues at coordinate 95,218,320 of NC_057801.1, forward strand.
TTATAATGAACCAACATATTGATTGACCTCATATGATAAGATTAAACTAGGCTCATGCCATGGTATACATCGATCTCAAATGAATTTGAGCAATACATATTGATCGACCATATGTTATCATTAACAGGGAGGGGAGGCGATGGTACAGTACCTGCAGCAGCTGGCATGAGATAGCTGGAGATGCTGGTGGCCATGTAGGAGCTGGGTCTTTGCATGTCGAATTCCTGCACGTCCAGCAGCGTCTTCTGGTTGAGGTCAAGAGCAATCACCTTCGACGTCCTGGTGTTGGTGTTTTCGCTGCTGGCATTGGTCAAGAGGTAGAGGACGCCATCACTGTGGGAGCTGAGGATGGGGTTGGAAACAAAGAGAGACTGGGGCAGGTTGTAGCCGTGGATATCTCCAGAATGGATCTCGTGCTCCTGCCGGAAAAACATGGCGTCCAGACCGCCATTGAGCCCCTCCAAGGTCCACGTGACCACCGTCCAGCCGCTAGGCGTTTGCGAGCGCGGGCTGGGTTCGGCGTGGACCTGAAGGTCGACGAACCTGATGATGCCCCGGAACGGCGGATGGTGATGACCTTGCTGGACACAAAGTCGTCAGGCGGCGGTGGCTGTGGAGAGGCAGTGGGCGTGCGTCTCCACCGAGGGTCCTTGGAGTCGTAGGTGCACAGGTAGTATCCGGAATGGCCGGGGTGGAAAGGGTCGTAGGCGAGCGCCGCGATCCTGTAGGCATCACAGGCATCATCCTTGGGGCTGTTGCTGTGGTAACGCAAGACACCGATACTGCCGGTAGGGAAGCAGCGAGTTCCAAAAGCTGGCAGCATGTCGGGTTGGGGCCGCGGGAGCCGGGTGAGCTCCGGCGACCCCGCCGGCGAGGCTGCTGCCTGGTAGAGGAAGTAGTCGTAGTTGCTGTTTTCGCCGTAGAAGGCACGGTTGTGGCCGTGGCAGAGGGTGAGGAGGGCAAGGTCGCCCGCCGTGGCGATCATCCAAGGCTCGCGGACGAACAGGCGGGGGGCGTCTTCTTGTTCCCGGTGCTCGTCGTCGGCGTCGTCGGTGCGGTTAGCGGAGCAGCAGAAGTAGGAGACGCGAGGCGGCGGCGCCATGAACAGGCTCACCTGCATCTCCACCTTCACCTCCCTGCCGCGCAGGTTCCTCCGGAATCGATGGCAGGCGGAGGTATGGTTTTTCTGGTGGTCTTTCTTGTCGACCATGTAGGCGGATCTGTCGAGGAGGGCTTCCCCCCAGTCCCACTCCCACTCCTCCGGCGCCGCCGCATCGTACGCGGCCGGCGGATGCAGCGAGGCTTCGTGGTAGCCTTTGAGCGACATGGTGGACCTGGATATCACACAGACGACACAGGGTATTTAGATTAGAGGGGAGAATAAGGAGGAGAATAAGGTCGTAGTCGGAGCCGGATTCAGGTACAAAGACGAGTCAGAGAGGAAACTGACTATTTGTGTTCCAAGTTCCTTGCAACTTAATTATAACTACTAGTACAAAGTTGATTTTGATAAAATATTACAAATGAGATATGCAGTGAGTTTTTGCCATGCAGTGTACTGTACAACACAATTTTGGCATGTTATGTACTCGTATATATAAGTGTTTGCCATGATGTATACTCCCTCCGTCCCAAAATAGGTGTCTCAAGCTTAGTACAACTTTGTACTAGAGTTAGTGCAAAGTTGAGAAACTTATTTGGGGACGGAGGGAGTGCAAAACAACAATTTACGATCTGCTACTATAAAAATGCCAAGAAAATCATGCCATCATAAAAATTGCCATGGGAAGTACTAGTAAAGAAGCAAAACTTAAGTTTTGCCGTATGGTTAATAATAAACATGATGGCAAATATATATGCTAAGGGCAAATGATACTATATCAGCTTCTCAAACTACTTCCACGAGAAAATCAAACGAATTCCACTCGAGCTAAATTACCCTCAGGAGGTCAACAAGATCATGATAACCAACGCATGCTGCCTTTTTTACAGGGGTATGTTGTCAAAGTGCGACACACCGAACCGCGTGTGTCACCCAGACGGATCCCACCCAGACATGTCGAAGCTTTCGCCCGTCCGGTACTGGAAGAACTGGTCGATTCCTGCACACACCAACCAATATCAGATCAAATTCAGTAGGTTCTCCAGTGGAGTTATACTGAGATGTGGTGTTTGCTCAACATACTTGGATTCTGACATGACGTTCTCGTAGAAGGACATCTGGCCCAGACCGCCCGACTATCTCGAGGTGTCGTTGCTGGACCCATACATCGTTGGACCACAGACATGCCCACGCTCTGCTGCGTCGAAGTGACGGTGCATCTCCGAGATCCTCTTGAGGTTGTGAGCTCTCACAGCCATGTTCTGCTGCTGTGACCCGTCTGATCTAGGCTTCTTGTCGGTCGGGGACTCCTCATCCCCCTCGGCTTCGGATTCGGCGTTGTTTGGTAGAGAAGAAGCTGCTTGCTTCCGCTTCGAGCGTGCACGTCTGTTCTGGAACCAGTTGTAGATGTTGGTCTCCGAGATCTGGCCATGCTGCGAGAGCTCCGCTGTGATGTCTTTTATCTTCTGCTTGCTTGGTGTTCCATTTCCTTGGTTGAAAATGCTCTCGAGGATCTGCAGCTGCATCTGGGTTGGTGTCCATCGCTGCCTCGCTGTGATCTTCTGGCCTCCATGAACCATTAGAGGATCACAGTACAGATTACCAAGACTCATACCTGAAAGAAATAAAGAGATTTTAGTTGACTACAAAGAAAAAAAAGTAACTGCTACAGTAGAATAGACCAAGAGAAAAACTGAGAATGTGCAGAGGCTCAGCAAACTGTATTTCAGGAGCCTATCTAAAACAGCTCTTGTCATAGGTCTGTGTTTCAGGAGTGTGTCATAAAAGCACAATCTTTCAGAGGTACTTGTGAATTATCATAAAAACATATCCTAGGATGGTTCAAAAATTATTGCAAGGCTTACAAGATGTTCACAGAAGTTGCTAACTAGAAGAAAAAAATACATGCTTGAGATTTGAAGGAATCTAGCTAGTTGACTTGAGAGTAAGGTATCAACTAATGTTTCAGTACGAAATGGCAAGTGTGCAAAACGTATGCAAGTCGTAAAATTATTGGAATGGCAGAATAACAATTAGTGTTGGATCCAGTAGAAAGATAATTAGGCAAGTAACATGCTATGAGATTCCTGCATGTCAAGCTTACATTCTGCAGAATATCAGAAGATTGCGGAACAAATGGTGGAGCACACGGGAACATGGCACAAATCATAAATGGTCCCACATGACAATCTTGTGTCCCTATTTCATTTATTTTGCAGCATTTAAGGTCCTCTCTGGATCTTATTGTAATGTTCCCACAGTCCCATTAATAAAAGTATAAAACTTAACACATACTGCCCACGCCCCATGGTGACTGATCATACAGTTTTGTACAGTGTGACATAAACAACAAGGCCATAGCCATAACCTAGAGCAAATAAATTCTCCCAATGTATGGTGTGAGCCCAACCTGTTGTCATCATAATAAGTTACAAAATTAATGATCTGGCACTTTCTTGTACTAATTTCTATGGTATTCAGCTTACTTTCACAGGAACATGGAAATAACAAATGCAAGGAGTATGGTTTCGCAACAAGCTGTGCAGTAAATTTTGCAGTCATTTCCGTAAGAGAATGCCAGTTAGTAAGACCTCAGAAAACTGAATTGATTTTGCACTGTGATTTAGAAAAATTAGGAGCCCCGCCCTCCCATGCATGCCCACTCGACAGCTAGTCTTATTTGGCACATCTGTTCTTTGCTCTTTTCATTCCTCTTTCTTGCAGTTATGTATTTATTGTAGGGTTTTGTAGTCGAGCTTTTGCTCTTGTTGGTCTGCGCCACCAATGGAGTGTTGCTTGCAAGTGGGTATAATTTAGGTAAGTAAGGGAGTGCTTTCAATGGCCTAATAACACAATCTCTCAAATGTCTCGTTACATTCATCAAGAGGATGCCAATTCCTATCTTGAGGAGTTATGAGTATGCTAAACAAAGAAGACACATTAACAGGACCCTGCATAATTAATGATAGAAGATGACACACCATGAACCATATCTTACCACCGGTCCCCTGCATTACCATCACAATCTCAACCAATCTATAACAAGTTAACAACACCAGATAATCTCAAAGGATGGTACATAGCCACAACTAAGCATCTACTAGCATGAATAGCAATGTGTGGGGCTTGCTCATGCATGAATTGGCAAACAGCTAAAAGCAGCATTCTCACCAAGAAATTGGTAAAATGGATAAACAGATCCTAATCATCATACTACCTATTCCATCAGCTCATAAGAAAGTACTACTAGTACTTTTACAGATCCGACAAAGCCTTGAACTTTACTCAGATAGAAACAACGCTGCGTCCTTGAAAGAAAAGGAGGGAGAGAGACAGAGAGAGAAAGCCTTTTACTCTCTTTACACAGAAAGAGTAAACCGAGCCGTCAAGTGTGTGTAGTTGGTGTACGGGTGTGCATACCTGCAATGGAATCCTGGTGCGCCGTGAGGGCGCGGTGCATCTCGACGAGCTGCTCGCAGATGGTGGCGTAGATGGAGATCTGCTTCCGGAGCACCTCCATCTGCTCGTCCGTCATCACCTTGACACAGTGGCGGAGCCAGGATTGGCTGATGCACCGGGCAAGAAACTAAGGGGGAAAAAACCAGTTTCAAGGCAACAAAAAGTCAAGCTATGTTGCATAACTCATAAGAAATCGTAACAAAAATGGTAGTTGAATCAGAATACGCTGGTAATGGAAAAGGAGTGGGGAAAACTCAACTTTGTTTGTTTTGCAATGTAACGGTATACAAGTACAGTGCAATGTTCAGTTTAGAAAACAGTTAGGAAAATCTTTTCTGAACAGCAACTCTGCATTACCTTGAAAATTGGATCCAAATCCAAAACAAATAGATGAAAAAGAACAGAATTGCACATGTAAATTGCCAGGCATCCAAGATTTGCATGGGAGAACCTACATGCGAGCGACTCGCTCGACCCGGTAAAGGTTTTTGATTCAGCTGGGGAGTGGGCGGTATCAACCATGAGCTATGATGTAAACAGATTACATGGGACCTGATTACAGGCCATGTGAAACAAACGCATGTGAAGCTTTCAAATTACGGTGTAATCAGTTAATGGGCCGAAAATCTCGAACCAAACATATCCATAGAACTGAAGATCATGTTTCAATCCAGGCAAATGGCTATATGTTTGAGGCCAGCAGCAACAGAAAAGAGATAAATGCATTTCTTTGTATTTCAGCATTTGATAAAGACATCAATCTTTGTTGTAATGCAAATATAAAGGCAATCACTGAAGAGACCACACTACACATACAAAATATAGCAGCAACCAGGAGCAACCATCAGTACTAGTGGTACTTTGCAAAATCAGGACAGAACACATCCAGATAAAAAATTATACTACTGCTCATGCTCGGAGGTGCCACTAGTACATAAAGATCAAAGCACATCCAGGCCAAAGCACAGCCACACTACCAGCAGCAGTGCAGCACCTAATAGCAAGTCTGAAAATTTTGCAAAGAATCGGAGAAGATCGTCACCTTACCGGACGAGCTCATGGCCACGGCCTGGGAGGTGGGGAGGGGAAACGGGGGGCCTTCCGCCGGAGTGGGGTCTCGGCCGGAGTAGGCAGTCGGCCGCCAGAGTGGGGCGTCGGCTGCTGCTGGAGACAGGGAGCGGGCGGCGCGATAGGGAGGAGCAGGGCGGTAGATGGGGACTACCCGCCGGCCATGCAGATTCGCCGGAGAGAGCCGCGGCGAGGAGCAGCGCAGAAGGGGACCGGCGGCGGCGGAGGCTTGCTGCGGAGGGCAGGGTGGGGTTCGCGTGTTTTTTCTTCGGCGTGGGGGTCGGGTGTGACCGCGGGCCTGGCAGTGGCATTAATATGATCATCAAACAATAGAGACATTTCACTATACCCCTTCGGCTTTAAGTTTTTTAGGGCAACCCCTTCGGGTTAAGTGGAAGTTGCGCGAAGCACCCTTGCCCAGCTTTTTCTCGTTGCGAAAGCGTGGTGAAAATAATGTAAGTTAAGTCATGCGCCTAAAACGAGTTTTTTTTTTCGACTTATGACTTATTTTCACAATAAACTCCTAAAAGCCTCAAATCGGGATTTGGGAATTGAGAGAGTATGAGATGTGAGCTACCTTTGTTGCTGCTACTAAGCGGAATGCCAAAGGGCGCAGGGCGCTGGGGTTATTCCTCCTCGAGACCTGACTAGAGGGACGTCGAACGAGGTCGACGCCTCGCTGTAAGCAGTGGCTCACAGGCGATCGGCGATGGAGCAACGCAGAAGGCAAGCAGCGCGCGCAAGAGAGGCAAGGAGATTTGAATGAAGCGTTACATGGGCCTAGGGATGTTGGGCTCGAGAGGGTGGGCCGGGGAGCCGTGTAATACTTGCGTTATATAAGCAAGCGTGTAAACAGTGACGGGTATGGAATTTGAAATCAAAGCATTCTGTCCTCTCGTTCTGCTCTTATCCCCTCTGCTCTGTATCTCTCCCTCTCCCTCGACTCCGTTTTCCCCTTGCTCCTCCTACCGCCACTCCGGCTCGCCGCCGTCAAACTCCAGCCGACCCTAGGTCGTGACAGTCTGGTATCAGAGCCGTCTCTCCGCTTCGCCGCGAATCGCCCGAGAAATTTTTCCCGACCCGTGCCCAGCAAATCCGAGGCGACGGTAGCGGATCACCCTCGGGTTCGATCTGCGTAATCCCTGACCTGAGGTGGGCTGTTTCGGGGAAATTCGGCGACCACGACGACATTCAAGCCAAACCTGCAGTCGCGCTTCATCGCGGACGAGATGGAGGCGTCTCGGGAGAGGATGTTGAAGGAGTTCGCAGAAATCCGTGCCATGTAGAGCAAATTGGCCACCGTCGACGGCCTCAACGCGCAACTAGCGGCCCTCGACGCCAAGCTGACCGAGCAATCAGCGCGCCTCGACCAAGTCCAGGTCAAGGTTGACCTCTCATGCAACACACTCAGCCAAGTGCAGCAGAGCCAGGCGCATGCGGCGCAGATGAGCAAGCAGCAGACAGTACCGGAGGCGTCGTCACCAACTGCGTCGGAGATCTCCGACGGCATCCTGGGTGCGAGACCACAACCGGTGGGGAGACCACCACCGCGTCCGCTTCAAATACCTGAGGTAGCCTCTGTTCATCTCCAACCTATACTTCCAGTGGCAGAGGAGAACACGAACAAGCGGCAATGGATGCCGAAGATGGATTTCCCCAAGTTTGATGACACAGATGTTCGAATTTGGCTCGACAAGTGCGACGCGTTTTTCAGGCTGTACAACATCCCAGAGAACTTCAAGGTCACGTCCGCATCTCTGTATTTGTCTGAAAATGCAGCCCGTTGGTACTAGGCCTTCAAACAATCGGGTGAGTTCCACAATTGGGAGCAGTTCTGTCAGGCGATACTGCTGGAGTTCGATGTTGATGTGTATCGACAGAAGATGAAGGAACTAATGCTCCTGAAACAGAGAGAAACTGTCGAGGAATACAAACAGCAGTTTCTGCAGCTGGTATACACGGTTAAACTGTATGAGCCAACAATCAGTGATACTTTCCTGGTTACTCGTTTTGTCATGGGTCTCAAGGAAGAGCTCAGGTCAGCTGTCGAGTTTCAGATACCGAGTACGATACAGATAGCAGCTCTGTATGCGTCAGTACAGGAGGGTCTACTGCTTCAACAGAAAAATAACAAATCTAGTTATGCCCGAACGACGTACAACAAATCAGACACACGATCTGGATTGGCTACAGGAGAGATATGGAAAGCAAAACAGTTGAAAAGAGTATCGTCGGGCAAATGGCCTGTGCTACGAATGTGGAGATAAGTTCGTGCCAGGGCACACATGTAACCAAGCAGTACCAGGGGGAGCACAGCTGAAAGCAACAGAGATGGTTGATCCACATGAGATTATTTCAGACGCAGTGTTGGATGCTCTAGTTACAGCAGATACTGAAGAGTGTGCTATGATCTCAGCTACAGCCCTGTTAGGTGCAGCCCATCCCAGAACAATTCAGCTTCGAGCACTGGTGGGCAACAAAGTTGTATTGATCCTCGTAGACTCAGGCAGCACCCATACGTTTGTGGATCAGTCACTATTGGACAAGGTTTCCCTTACTGCAGAGAAACTTGAACGACCTCGACCAGTAAAGGTGGCAAATGGGGAGATTATCACCTGCACTGAAATAGTTCCTCAGCTCACTTGGTGGATTCAAGGCCACAGTTTCTGCAACTCCATGCAAGTGTTACCATTAGGAGGACATGACATTATCCTAGGAATGGACTGGTTAGAACAGTGGGGGGTCATGAAATGCCATTGGGCTGACAAGTGGATTCAGTTTCAATATAAGGATCAGGAGATCAAACTGCAAGGTGTGCTGCCCAAACAACAAGAACAAATAGAGGAGGTGTCTGCAGAACAACTGTTGAAGTGGGAGAAGGGCAATGAAGTGTGAGCTACAGCTTTACTGAATCGCATAGTTATGGCACCTGTCACTGATATACCTCCAGTTGTGCAGCAAGTACTAGATAGGAACAAGGAAGTGTTCCAAGAGCCAAAGTCTCTTCCTCCCCACAGAGCTTTTGATCATTCCATCAATCTGCTGCCAGATATAGTACCTGTAAACTGCAGACCATATAGATATTCACCACAACAGAAGGATGAGATAGAAAGACAGGTTAAAGAGATGTTAGATGCTGGCCTAATCACTCCCAGTATGAGCCCTTTTGCTGCTCCAGTACTGTTAGTAAAAAAGAAAGATGGTATATGGAGATTCTGTGTAGATTACAGAAGGCTAAATGAGGTAACTATCAAAAACAAGTTTCCAATGCCTGTCATTGATGAGATATTGGATGAGTTGGGAGGCAGTAAGTGGTTTTCCAAGTTAGACCTGAGAGCTGGGTACCATCAAATAAGGATGAAGGAAGAAGATGAATATAAAACTGTTGGGGAACGCAGTAATTTCAAAAAAAATTCCTACGCACACGCAAGATCATGGTGATGATACAGCAACGAGGGGAGAGTGTTGTCTACGTACCCTCGTAGATCGAAGCGGAAGCGTTGACGCAGCGTAGAGGAAGTAGTCGTACGTCCTCCCGGTCCGACCGATCCAAGTACCGTTACTCCGGCACCTCTGAGTTCTTGACACGCGTACAGCTCGATGACGCACCCTCGATCTCCAATCCAGTAGAGGCTCCGAGGGGGAGTTCCGTAAGCACGACGGCGTGGTGACGATCTTGATGTTCTCCTGTCGCAGGGCTTCGCCTAAGCACCGCTACAATATGATCGAGGTGTAATATCATGGAGGGGGGCACCACACACGGCTAAGGAACGATCAATGATCAACTTGTGTGTCCTGGGGTGCCCCCTACCCCCGTATATAAAGGAGCGAGGGAGGAGGTGGCCGGCCCAAGGGGGGCGCGCCACAGAGGAGGGGGAAACCTACTCCAAGTAGGTTTCCCCCCCTTTTCCTTATCTTATTTGGAGGGGGAAGGAAAGAGTACTAGTATTAGGAAGTAGTACTAGTAGTAGTAATAGGAAGAGGGGGGAAGGAGAAAGGAAAGGGGGGGCCGGCCCCCCTCCCCAATTCGGATTGGGCTGGGGGGGCGCGCCCCCCTCCCTTGTTCCTTCTCCCTTCTTCCTATATGGGCCCAATAAGGCCCATATACCTCCCGGGGGGTTCCGGTAACCTCCCGGAGCTCCAAACTTCTCCGGAACCTTTCCGGTGTCCAAATATATCCGTCCAATATATCAATCTTTATGTCTCGACCATTTCGAGACTCCTCGTCGTGTCCGTGATCATATCCGGGACTCCGAACAACCTTCGGTACATCAAAATACATAAACTCATAACATAACTGTCATCGAAACCTTAAGCGTGCGGACCCTACGGTTCGAGAACAATGCAGACATGACCGAGACACGTCTCTGGTCAATAACCAATAGCGGGACCTGGATGCCCATATTGGTTCCTACATATTCTACGAAGATCTTTATCGGTCAAACCGCACAACAACATACGTTGTTCCCTTTGTCATCGATATGTTACTTGCCCGAGATTTGATCGTTGGTATCCAATACCTAGTTCAATCTCGTTACCGGCAAGTCTCTTTACTCGTTCCGTAATACGTCATCTCATAACTAACTCATTAGTTATATGCTTGCAAGGCTTAGGTGATGAGTATTACCGAGAGGGCCCAGAGATACCTCTCCGACAATCAGAGTGACAAAACCTAATCTCGAATTATGCCAACTCAACATGAACCTTCGGAAACACCTGTAGAGCACCTTTATAATCACCCAGTTACGTTGTGATGTTTGGTAGCACACAAAGTGTTCTTCCGGTACACGGGAGTTGCACAATCTCATAGTTGCAGGAACTTTGTATAAGTTATGAAGAAAGCAATAGCAGTATACTAAACGATCAAGTGCTAGGCTAACAAAATGGGTCATGTCAATCACATCATTCTTCTAATGATGTGATCCCACTAATCAAATGACAACACATGTCTATGGTCAGGAAACATAACCATCTTTGATCAATGAGCTAGTCAAGTAGAGGCATACTAGTGACTATATGTTTGTCTATGTATTCACACATGTATTATGTTTCCGGTTAATACAATTCTAGCATGAATAATAAACATTTATCATGATATGAGGAAATAAATAATAACTTTATTATTGCCTCTAGGGCATATTTCCTTCAGTCTCCCACTTGCACTAGAGTCAATAATCTAGATTACATAGTAATGATTCTAACACCCATGGAGTCTTGGTGCTGATCATGTTTTGCTCGTGAGAGAGGCTTAGTCAACGGGTCTGCAACATTCAGATCCGTATGTATCTTGCAAATCTCTATGTCTCCCACTTGGACTTGGTCCCGAATGGAATTGAAGCGTCTCTTGATGTGCTTGGTCCTCTTGTGAAATCTGGATTCCTTTGCCAAGGCAATTGCACCAGTATTGTCACAGAAGATCTTCATTGGTCCCGATGCACTAGGTATGACACCTAGATCGGAAATGAACTCCTTCATCCAGACTCCTTCATTTGCTGCTTCAGAAGCAGCTATGTACTCCGCTTCACATGTAGATCCCGCCACGACGCTTTGTTTAGAACTGCACCAACTTACAGCTCCACCGTTTAATAAAAACACGTATCCGGTTTGCGATTTAGAATCGTCCGGATCAGTGTCAAAGCTTGCATCGACGTAACCATTTACGACTAGCTCTTTGTCACCTCCATATACGAGAAACATATCCTTAGTCCTTTTCAGGTATTTCAGGATGTTCTTGACCGCTGTCCAGTGATCCACTCCTGGATTACTTTGGTACCTTCCTGCTAAGCTTATTGCTAAGCATACGTCAGGTCTGGTACACAGCATTGCATACATGATAGAGCCTATGGCTGAAGCATAGGGAACATTTTTCATTTTCTCTCTATCTTCTGCTGTGGTCGGGCATTGAGTTCGACTCAACTTCACACCTTGTAGCACAGGCAAGAATCCTTTCTTTGCCTGATCCATTTTGAACTTTTTCAAAATTTTGTCAAGGTATGTGCTTTGTGAAAGTCCTATTAAGCGTCTTGATCTATCTCTATAGATCTTGATGCCTAATATGTAAGCAGCTTCACCGAGGTCTTTCATCGAAAAACTTTTATTCAAATATCCCTTTATGCTATCCAGAAATTCTATATCATTCCAATTAACAATATGTCATCAACATATAAAACTAGAAATGCTACAGAGCTCCCACTCACTTTCTTGTAAATACAGGCTTCTCCAAAAGTCTGTACAAAACCATATGCTTTGATCACACTATCAAAACGTTTATTCCAACTCCGAGATGCTTGCACCAGTCCATAAATGGAACGTTGGAGCTTGCACACTTTGTCAGCACCTTTTGGATCAACAAAACCTTCCGGTTGCATCATATACAACTCTTCTTCTAGAAATCCATTCAAGAATGCAGTCTTGACATCCATTTGCCAAATTTCATAATCATGAAATGCAGCAATAGCCAACATGATTCGGACAGACTTAAGCATCGCTACAGGTGAGAAAGTCTCATCGTAGTCAACCCCTTGAACTTGTCGAAAACCTTTCGCAACAAGTCGAGCTTTGTAGACAGTAACATTACCATCAGCGTCAGTCTTCTTCTTAAAGATCCATTTATTCTCAATGGCTTGCCGATCATCGGGCAAGTCAACCAAAGTCCATACTTTGTTTTCATACATGGATCCTATCTCAGATTTCATGGCCTCTAGCCATTTTGCGGAATCTGGGCTCATCATCGCTTCCTCATAGTTCGTAGGTTCATCATGGTCAAGTAACATGACTTCTAGAACAGGATTACCGTACCACTCTGGTGCGGATCTTATTCTGGTAGACCTAGGAGGTTCAGCAGAAACCTGATCTGAAGTTTCATGATCAATATCATTAGCTTCCTCACTAGTTGGTGTAGTTATCACGGGAACTGGTTCTCGTGATGAACTACCTTCCAACAAGGGAGTAGATACAGTTATCTCATCAAGTTCTACTTTCCTCCCACTCACTTCTTTCGAGAGAAATTCTTTCTCTAGAAAGGATCCATTTTTAGCAACGAATGTTTTGCCTTCGGATCTGTGATAGAAGGTACCCAACAGTTTCCTTTGGGTATCCTATGAAGACACATTTCTCCGATTCGGGTTCGAGCTTATCTGGTTGAAGTTTCTTCACATAAGCATCACAGCCCCAAACTTTAAGAAACGACAACTTTGGTTTCTTGCCAAACCATAGTTCATGAGGCGTCGTCTCAACGGATTTTGATGGTGCCCTATTTAACGTGAATGCGGCCGTCTCTAAAGCATAACCCCAAAACGATAGCGGTAAATCGGTAAGAGACATCATAGATCGCACCATATCAAGTAAAGTACGATTACGACGTTCGGACACACCATTCCGTTGTGGTGTTCCAGGTGGCGTGAGTTGCGAAACTATTCCGCATTGTTTCAAATGTAAACCAAACTCGTAACTCAAATATTCTCCTCCACGATCAGATCGTAGAAACTTTATTTTCTTGTTACGATGATTTTCTACTTCACTCTGAAATTCTTTGAACTTTTCAAATGTTTCAGACTTGTGCTTCATTAAGTAGATATACCCATATCTGCTCAAATCATCTGTGAAGGTGAGAAAATAACGATATCCGCCACGAGCCTCAACATTCATCGGGCCACATACATCTGTATGTATGATTTCCAATAAATCTGTTGCTCTCTCCATTGTACCGGAGAACGGCGTTTTGGTCATCTTGCCCATGAGGCACGGTTCGCAAGTACCAAGTGATTCATAATCAAGTGATTCCAGAAGTCCATCAGTATGGAGTTTCTTCATGCGTTTTACACCGATATGACCTAAACGGCAGTGCCACAAATAAGTTGCACTATCATTATCAAGTCTGCATCTTTTGGCTTCAACATTATGAATATGTGTATCACTACTATCGAGATTCAATAAAAATAGACCACTCTTCAAGGGTGCATGACCATAAAAGATATTACTCATATAAATAGAACAACCATTATTCTCTGATTTAAATGAATAACCGTCTCGCATCAAACAAGATCCAGATATAATGTTCATGCTCAACGCAGGCACCAAATAACAATTATTTAGGTCTAAAACTAATCCCGATGGTAGATGTAGAGGTAGCGTGCCGACGGCGATCACATCGACTTTGGAACCGTTTCCCACGCGCATCGTCACCTCGTCCTTGGCCAGTGCTCGCTTATTCCGTAGTCCCTGTTTCGAGTTGCAAATATTAGCGACAGAACCAGTATCAAATACCCAGGTGCTACTACGAGCTCTAGTTAGGTACACATCAATAACATGTATATCACATATACCTTTGTTCACTTTGCCATCCTTCTTATCCGCCAAATACTTGGGGCAGTTCCGCTTCCAGTGTCCAGTCTGCTTGCAATAGAAGCACTCAGTTTCAGGCTTAGGTCCAGACTTGGGTTTCTTCTCTTGAGTAGCAACTTGCTTGCTGTTCTTTTTGAAGTTCCCCTTCTTCTTCCCTTTGGCCCTTTTCTTGAAACCAGTGGTCTTGTTGACCATCAACACTTGATGCTCCTTCTTGATTTCTACCTCCGCGGCTTTCAGCATCGCGAAGAGCTCGGGAATAGTCTTGTTCATCCCTTGCATATTATAGTTCATCACAAAGCTCTTGTAGCTTGGTGGCAGTGATTGAAGAATTCTGTCAATGACACTATCATCAGGAAGATTAACTCCCAGTTGAATCAAGTGATTGTTATACCCAGACATTCTGAGTATATGTTCACTGACAGAACTATTCTCCTCCATCTTGCAGCTGTAGAACTTATTGGAGACTTCATATCTCTCAATCCGGGCATTTGCTTGAAATATTAACTTCAATTCCTGGAACATCTCATATGCTCCATGACGTTCAAAACGTCATTGAAGACCCGGTTCTAAGCCGTAAAGCATGGCACACTGAACTATAGAGTAGTCATCAGCTTTGCTCTGCCAGACGTTCTTAACGTCGTCAGTTGCATCAGCAGCAGGCCTGGCACCCAGCGGTGCTTCCAGGACGTAACTCTTCTGTGCAGCAATGATGATAATCCTCAGGTTACGGACCCAGTCCGTGTAATTGCTACCATCATCTTTCAACTTTGCTTTCTCAAGGAACGCATTAAAATTCAACGGAACAACAGCACGAGCCATCTATCTACAAACAAACATAGACAAGCAAGATACTATCAGGTACTAAGTTCATGATAAATTTAAGTTCAATTAATCATATTACTTAAGAACTCCCACTTAGACAGACATCTCTCTAGTCATCTAAGTGATCACGTGATCCAAATCAACTAAACCATAACCGATCATCACGTGAGATGGAGTAGTTTTCAATGGTGAACATCACTATGTTGATCATATCTACTATATGATTCACGCTCGACCTTTCGGTCTCCGTGTTCCAAGGCCATATCTGCATATGCTAGGCTCGTCAAGTATAACCTGAGTATTCTGCGTGTGCAAAACTGGCTTGCACCCGTTGTAGATGGACGTAGAGCTTATCACACCCGATCATCACGTGGTGTCTCGGCACGACGAACTTTGGCAACGGTGCATACTCAGGGAGAACACTACTTGATAATTTTAGTGAGAGATCATCTTAAAATGCTACCGTCAATCAAAGCAAGATAAGATGCATAAAGGATAAACATCACATGCAATCAATATAAGTGATATGATATGGCCATCATCATCTTGTGCTTGTGATCTCCATCTTCGAAGCACCGTCGTGATCACCATCGTCACCGGCGCGACACCTTGATCTCCATCGTAGCATCGTTGTCGTTTACGCCATCTATTGCTTCTACGACTATCGCTACCGCTTAGTGATAAAGTAAAGTAATTACAGGGCGTTTGCATTTCATACAATAAAGCGACAACCATATGGCTCCTACCAGTTGCCGATAACTTCGGTTACAAAACATGATCATCTCATACAATAAAATATAGCATCACGTCTTGGCCATATCACATCACAACATGCCCTGCAAAAACAAGTTAGACGTCCTCTACTTTGTTGTTGCAAATTTTACGTGGCCGCTACGGGCTTAAGCAAGAACCAATCTCACCTACGCATCAAAACCACAACGATAGTTTGTCAAATAGACTCCGTTTTAACCTTCACAAGGACCGGGCATAGCCACACTCGGTTCAACTAAAGTTGGAGAAACAGACACCCGCTAGTCACCTGTGTGCAAAGCACGACGGTAAAACCAGTCTCGCGTAAGCGTACGCGTAATGTCGGTCCGGGCCGCTTCATCCAACAATACCGCTGAACCAAAGTATGACATGCTGGTAGGCAGTATGACTTATATCGTCCACAACTCACTTGTGTTCTACTCGTGCATATAACATCAAACCATAAAAACCTAGGCTCGGATGCCACTGTTGGGGAACGCAGTAATTTCAAAAAATTTCCTACGCACACGCAAGATCATGGTGATGATACAACAACGAGGGGAGAGTGTTGTCTACGTACCCTCGTAGACCGAAGCGGAAGCGTTGACGCAGCGTAGAGGAAGTAGTCGTACGTCCTCCCGGTCCGACCGATCCAAGTACCGTTACTCCGGCACCTCCGAGTTCTTGACACGCGTACAGCTCGATGACGCACCCTCGATCTCCAATCCAGTAGAGGCTCCGAGGGGGAGTTCCGTCAGCACGACGGCGTGGTGACGATCTTGATGTTCTCCTGTCGCAGGGCTTCGCCTAAGCACCGCTACAATATGATCGAGGTGTAATATCATGGAGGGGGCACCGCACACGGCTAAGGAACGATCAATGATCAACTTGTGTGTCCTGGGGTGCCCCCTACCCCCGTATATAAAGGAGGGAGGGAGGAGGTGGCCGGCCCAAGGGGGGCGCGCCATAGAGGAGGGGGAAACCTACTCCAAGTAGGTTTCCCCCCCTTTTCCTTATCTTATTTGGAGGGGGAAGGAAAGAGTACTAGTATTAGGAAGTAGTACTAGTAGTAGTAATAGGAAGAGGGGGGAAGGAGAAAGGAAAGGGGGGGCCGGCCCCCCTCCCCAATTCGGATTGGGCTGGGGGGGGCACGCCCCCCTCCCTTGTTCCTTCTCCCTTCTTCCTATATGGGCCCAATAAGGCCCATATACCTCCCGGGGGGTTCCGGTAACCTCCCGGAGCTCCAAACTTCTCCGGAACCTTTCCGGTGTCCAAATATATCCGTCCAATATATCAATCTTTATGTCTCGACCATTTCGAGACTCCTCTTCATGTCCGTGATCATATCCGGGACTCCGAACAACCTTCGGTACATCAAAATACATAAACTCATAATATAACTGTCATCGAAACCTTAAGCGTGCGGACCCTACGGTTCGAGAACAATGCAGACATGACCGAGACACGTCTCTGGTCAATAACCAATAGCGGGACCTGAATGCCCATATTGGTTCCTACATATTCTACGAAGATCTTTATCGGTCAAACCGCACAACAACATACGTTGTTCCCTTTGTCATCGGTATGTTACTTGCCCGAGATTTGATCGTCGGTATCCAATACCTAGTTCAATCTCGTTATCGGCAAGTCTCTTTACTCGTTCCGTAATACGTCATCTCATAACTAACTCATTAGTTATATGCTTGCAAGGCTTAGGTGATGAGTATTACCGAGAGGGCCCAGAGATACCTCTCCGACAATCGGAGTGACAAAACCTAATCTCGAATTATGCCAACTCAACATGAACCTTCGGAAACACCAGTAGAGCACCTTTATAATCACCCAGTTACGTTGTGACGTTTGGTAGCACACAAAGTGTTCTTCCGGTACACGGGAGTTGCACAATCTCATAGTTGCAGGAACTCTGTATAAGTTATGAAGAAAGCAATAGCAGTATACTAAACGATCAAGTGCTAGGCTAACAAAATGGGTCATGTCAATCACATCATTCTTCTAATGATGTGATCCCACTAATCAAATGACAACACATGTCTATGGTCAGGAAACATAACCATCTTTGATCAATGAGCTAGTCAAGTAGAGGCATACTAGTGACTATATGTTTGTCTATGTATTCACACATGTATTATGTTTCCGGTTAATACAATTCTAGCATGAATAATAAACATTTATCATGATATGAGGAAATAAATAATAACTTTATTATTGCCTCTAGGGCATATTTCCTTCAAAAACAACCTTCAAAACTCACCATGGACAGTTTCAGTCCAGGGTTGTCCCTTTTGGACTAGCAACTGCACCAGGGACATTTCAATGTGTAATGAACTTCATGTTTGCAGGTCCAAACAGAAAGTATGTGCTAGTGTTTATGGATGATATCCTGGTATTCAGTCTGACTCTGGAGGATCATTTGGAACATCTCCAGTTTGTATTCAACATTCTCAAGGAAAATCAACTATTTGTGAAAGAATCAAAATGTGTGTTTGCACAGCAAGCTTTGGAGTATTTGGGACACATAATTTCTGACAAGGGAGTAGCTACAGATCCTGCAAAGACTGAAGCAATGGTACAGTGGCCTACACCCACTAATGTCACTGAATTAAGAGGATTCTTAGGGCTGACTGGGTATTATAGGAAGTTTGTGAGGAATTATGGGTTGCTGGCCAAACCTCTCACTGTTCTTCTCAAAAAACAAGCATTTGAGTGGTCCACAGCAGCTCAACAAGCTTTCCAACATTTGAAGGAAGCCATGATCAACACTCCAGTTTTAGCACTACCTAACTATGACAAAACCTTTACTATAGAGACTGATGCCTGTAACACTGGAGTGGGTGCTGTTTTGTCTTAAGAAGGGCACCCTATTGCATTCTACAGTAAAGCTCTAGGAGTGGCAAATTAGAAGAAATCCATCTATGAGAAGGAGTTTCTGGCAATTATGATGGCAGTGGACAGATGGAGATCTTATTTGTCTAGAGCACCATTTGTGATCAAAACTGATCACCAAAGCCCGTGTCATTTGGGAGATCAGAACCTGACTTCAGATTTGCAGAGGAAAGCAATGACCAAGCTGGTGGGGCTGCAATTCTCTATTCAATACAGAAAAGGAGTGGAAAACACTGTTGCGGATGCTCTCTCCAGAGTAGCACACTTGTTTGTTGTGCAAAACATATCCACCAGTAAACCAGTGTGGGTACAAGAGATCATAAATTCTTATGCTGTTGATCCTGTGGCTTGTTCCATGCTACATAAACTAGCAGCGGATCCAATTGCTTGTCCAGGTTTTCAGTTACAGGAGGGATTACTGAAGCAAGATCACAAGATTTGGGTGGGAGCAAATGCTGGTCTCCAAACAAAGTTAATCCAGGCTTTTCATGCAAGTCCTGTGGGAGGACACTATGGTATTCTTCCAACATATCATAGAGTGAAGCAACTATTCAGTTGGGAAGGGATGAAAGTAGCTGTAGAAAACTTTGTCAAGCAGTGTGCCATTTGCCAACAGGCCAAGCATGAGTTATGCAAGAAACCAGGCCCGTTGCAGCCTCTGCCTGTCCCTGACAGTCCCTGGCAAGCAATCAGTATGGACTTCATAGAGGGACTACCTAAATCAGATGGTTACAGTGCTATATTAGTGGTGGTGGATAGATTGACTAAAGTAAGCCATTTCCTCCCTTTGAAACACCCTTTCACAGCAGCATCGGTAGCCAAAGTGTTTCTCAACAATATTGTCAGGTTGCATGGATTGCCACTGTCTATTGTGTCAGACAGAGACAAGATCTTCACCGGTTCATTTTGGAAAGAGCTCTTTAGAGTGTGGGGGACAGAGTTGCAGATGAGTACAGCATACCATCCTCAAACAGATGGACAGACTGAGAGAGTAAATCAGTGCCTAGAGATGTACCTGAGATGTGTAGTGCATGACTGTCCTGCTAAGTGGGCAACCTGGTTGTCACAGGCTGAGTTCTGGTACAATGCTACATATCATTCTTCTCTGGGATGTACACCATATCAAGCTCTGTATGGCCATGCTCCTAACATAGGTCAGTTAGCAGGGAATCCTGTATCTCCTCATCCAGATGTCAAGGCATGGATGGCCACCCACACTGAACACACAGTTGCCTTGAAAGATAACCTGGCAAGGGCCCAGAGCAAGTACAAGCACTTTGTGGACCGAAAGCGCTCAGACAGAGTGTTCATGCCAGGGGAGATGGTGTATCTGAGACTGCAACCGTATTCTCAATCAACTGTGGTTAACAGACCCTGTCACAAGCTGGCACTCAAGTACTTTGGACCTTACAAAATTGTGGCCAAGATTGGGACTGCAGCTTACAAACTGGAATTACCACAGGGAAGCCAGGTGCATCTGGTTTTTCATGTCTCTCAACTAAAGGGCCATGTGCCAGATCACACCCCGGTGTTCAACACACTACCAGTACCGGTAGATCTGACAGCACCAGGTGTCATTCCTGAAGAAATTCTCGATCGTCGCTTGGTCAAGAAAGGGAATGTCACGCATTTGCAAGTCCTAGTCAAATGGGCTACTGTTCCGGCTGCGTCAGCAACTTGGGAAGACTACGAGGTGCTAAAGACCAGGTTTCCCAGCGCACCAGCTTGGGGACAAGCTGGTTCTTCAGGGGCGGGTACTGTAAGCAGTGGCTCATAGGCGATCGGCGATGGAGCAACGCAGAAGGCAAGCAGCGCGCGCAAGAGAGGCAAGGAGATTTGAATGAAGCGTTACATGGGCCTAGGGATGTTGGGCTTGAGAGGGTGGGCCGGCGAGCCGTGTAATACTTGCGTTATATAAGCAAGCGTGTAAACAATGACGGGTATGGAATTTGAAATCAAAGCATTCTGTCCTCTCGTTCTGCTCTTATCTCCTCTGCTCTATCTCTCTCTCTCTCTCTCTCTCTCTCTCTCTCTCTCTCCCTCGACTCCGTTTTCCCCTTGCTCCTCCTACCGCCACTCCGGCTCGCCGCCGTCGAACTCCGGCCGACCCTTGGTCGTGACACTCGCCAGGGCAATTGCTTCAGGAAGCAACGAAGGAGTTGGAAGGGGGAGATTGCTGGCTTGCTGGGTAGAGCGAACGTCGAACGCCCAAAAGAGGACAGCCAGGCGAGACACGGCATGGGCGGCCGCCGCCCGATAGCAGCGACAAGGTAGGGTTTCCTTTCTTTCTTGTCAGCGGCGGCACCGTCCTGCTTCTGTTCTTTTCTCGATCGATAGCAATCCTTTGTTCGGTACTAGTATTGGGTTGTGATCTAAGGCCCAGCCACATGTTAAAGTGGGTTGCGCCCAGGCTGAAATGTTCTTTTTCCTACCCCACATCACAAGAGAATATATCAGGATCAATAGAAATTGCCCTCTCCACGGATCAACATCTACAATGTTCTTCAACATGGAAGGAGCTCCTGGCACTTCCTCATCCCTACGTACCTTCTTGCGCCAGGAATATAGAGATTATCAGTACTCTTATCATATGGAGGAGATAAGGTTAAAACAACTAAGCAGAATTTAATATTTATGACATGATAATTAATCCTTCAGAAATAGCTCCCCGTATTTCATCTTTCATGGCCCCGTTTCTTGTGTTCAAACACATGCAAATTATCCTTTGAAATTGCATTATAATCACTCGTATGATGCTGCCCACACTATGCATCGGAGGGAAAATCCCAACTCTCAAAATGGAACTAGGAAAATAATTACTCATGGCCCTGTTAGGTTCAGTACTAGCTATATCCTTACCCAACTTCTTCTAGATAGACAAACATGCTTAAGGTTGGCAACTCTGAATCATGTGCATTTTTTGTCTAGATAGACAAATATGTCCATGAACTAATTTGTACTAGGTGATACCCCGCGCGGTGCTGCGGTAAAGTATGCTATGAATTTTCTTTAAAGATCAAATAACATGTGAGAGTACATAGCATCAAAATGGATAGCTCAAGGTTGTGAACGGCAGCAATGTTTAGCACATTAGTGTTCAAGGACAAAGACCAATACGATCTAACAAAGAGTTACTATTCTATATACTCCACAGTGAATGCCATTGTGGTGAAACGGGTATGACATGGTGTCAATCCAGTCCTTTAAGATTACATGTGTGAGAGACCAAAAGAAGGACAAAAATGGTAAGCAATATTTAGCAGTCATCAAACGTAGACCTAAGAAAATCTAGAAAAGCATGTAATAATAAGTAATGTAAAATGTGGACCATATTCAGTTTCCATTTAAATTCAACATTTTTTGTTAAATGGAAGATCTATATTACCCAGCAAGTTCATTTACCAGCTGTACGTAGTTGTGACCTTCACAGCCAATAATGAAGTATGACAACCATGTTAAACTGCATATAGTACGTATGTGCCTTGTTAAATTGCAAAAAATATTTAAACGTTCAGGTTTAAGCTGGTAAGTGGTGGCTAAGTGTAAGTATGCTACTACTTATTTTTCAGTTCTGCTGCATTCTCCCATGATCCACGTTCCTATACACAGGAGTTAATTCAGAACAGCATAGGATTGTATAAACTGTTACATACGGGCCAGGAATGTTTAATCATGAAGGAAGATAGACCATAAGTTGAATATCCAGCGTGAGAACTAATACGGTGAGAATACATAAACTGGAATTCCTAAGGCATAGGTGATCAGCGATATAGAAAACTGATGGTGCTCCATGGGTGAGATCTTGAGATGACCACCAGTAAACTTGCAGTCGGCGACAATTCATACACATGCGGTCGGCGGCAATTCTTCAACATAGGCTTCACAATTTTCATTGATAAAGAAGAATGTTAGCATGCCAGTTTCATAAGTTGAACATGCTGACAGATATGGCCCTATATGGAGATAAAAAGGGTTAATTAACACGAGTGGCTGAAACTCCAAAGACATTTGGCAAAAGTGAAATAGGGTTCACATCTACTGGATGCCAAATTGTGTCTAGTCTTACCTGACAAATACAATGGCTCTTTTTCAAGGGGAAAGTAGTTCTCTGAATGGGACTGCTAGATATTGCATTGCTTGAAATTGTAACTAAGAAAAACGTGTCACACCCTGATTTTCATGGCACAACACTTAAGATGATAAATCATGATAAAATGTGGTTTGACAAAAACTTTTGCATTATTTGACCTTTTATTTTGAGTTGGTTTTCTCTATGTGTTTTTCAAGTGCTCTTTAAAGTCAACACAACTCCACCTTCTATACCTCATCTCCTTGCCCCAAGCTTCTGCCCAATGATCATGCCATGTGTATAGAGCAATATAGTATTTTCTTACAAAAATAATTTGGCCAAAAAGTATTTTCTAAAATTAGTTTTCCAAAAAACCCCTGAATTGAGGTTTGCACTGCAAGTACTTGATTTGTGGTGTGAAAAATATTTCAAAAGGTATATTTGAATCCTATGAGATATAGGACTCCCCAAAACCGCAAAAATATAATTTTAAAAAGTTATTTTCCTATTTTATTTAAAGGCTTTTTCTTTAGGCCAGAAATGGTCTTTAATAGGTTAAAATTATTTTAATACTTTAAAAATATTTGTGAAAATTTAGGGAATCTCAATGGACATATATTGTCCATATATAAGAGTTTCAACACATGGTCATGTTCAAAATATTGGTCAAACCCCTCAAAAACCCTTTCTAGATATTTCAAGCTTTTGAAATATTTACAAAGGAAACATTCTCTAAAAATTTCAAGAATATTCTAGCATGTCACGTATGACATACTAGATGATCTTGCCAAGTCTCACGACTTGGAGAATAATATAACATCATCCAATCCCCTCAAAACCATTTCTGTCCATTTTGAAGTTTGAGCAACTTTACATTGCCAAACATGTCCAAATGTTCTCAAACCTTGTGAACATGCTCAAATGGTCTAATAATTCATCTAGACCAAATGGCACAAGTTGGAGAAAATGTTATATTGATCAAAGTGCCCCAAAACCCTCTCTAACCAGAATCAAATTGGAACAACTTTGTACTACCAACTTTCTCTCCTTGATCCCAACTTTTGTGAGCATGTTAACATGGCCAAATGAGGCCACTACACCAAGTGGTGCATCAAGGAGAAGTGATTTCCTCAACTAGATCTACACAAGTTCATTTCTGCTAATTACTAGGGTTTACAAAAGTTGCATTGGCAACTTTGCCCAAATAAGCTCAAAATTGATGGAAGGCCCTATTTATATGTGTAATTTCACCCTGTGGAGTCTCATGGCAGTTGGAAGTCATCTGCTGGTCCAAACCATTATCAAACACCTTCTGCCACTTTTCAAAAATCACCATTTTGACCACTAACATTGTTCTCCTTGAGCTCAACTTTTTACCACAGTTCCTCCTAGTCCTCTCCTACCTCCATTAACCCTCCCCTGGCCATTGCTCAATGATTAAGGGGTGAAACACCCCCATTTACCTTCCTGGACAGCAACTTCTCTCTCTCTCTCTCAACCCCACCTCTCTCCCATTGGGTCACCAGGGCATCCAAGGCCACCACCCCTTTGTTTACTCCTACCCTGACCCCCTAGACACTAGTGGCCACGCCCTAGGCGCCAAAAAGATGCCAATGCCAGCCATATGCATGCTCTGGAGCACGCTACAGTGCACCAGGGCACTGTAGCCGCGTCCTGCCCGAGGCTTCTGACCACTTAGGGCCTTCCCCTTGTGTCCCCCGAGGCCGCCTCGGCGTCCGGGACACGCAAGACGGTCGGCCCCCTCCTCCTTCTCTCTCCGGCGACCTCTGACATGCGTGTCCGAGCGCCGCTCACGTCCGCCAGTCGCCACACTCGTGCGGGACCTCCTGGAGCTCGCCCTGCTCCCTCTCTCCTCTCCTCTCGGCCTGGACCACGACCACAAGCACCCTAGGCATGCACCAGAACGCCCTTTTGGCCTCTGGCAACGCCACGGGCCGTGGCCGTGCGCCCCGCCTACGGCACCTCCCGGCCGCGCCCGTATAAGGCCACCCCGAGCCTTCTCTCATCTCCAACTTCTCTCTCTCCCTCCCGTGCACCCCCGGACCAACCCACTCCTCCTCCCGTGCCTTCTCCCTCCTCTGCCGCCATTGCCGCCTCGGACCCCCGCTCAAATTCGAGCCGCCAGGCCTCCCTTCCTCCTCTGAACCGGTCCGTGGCACCCCCAAGCCTCCACTAACCTCCCCAACACCCTAGGACCCCTCCTCCGCAGCCAAAGCGGGCGCCACCACCAAGCCCGCCGCCGCCATCCGCTGGACCCGAAGCCCTGCTCAACTCCGAGCATCGGCGTGTGCATGCAGCACATGGACAGGTGCGCCTTGTCGCGCTGAGTCCGCCGGTGTGCCGGGCGCCATCGGAGGTGGCCCGTGCTGCCCGGGAGAGTGTCGTCGCCCACTCGGCCTCCCCTCCCCTGCCTCTGCTCTGTTCGAGCGGGAGGTAGGCGATGGCCTGAGCGCCGGGGCCCGCCGTTTAAGTGGAGACGAGCCGGGAGAAATGCGCCTCTGACATCACCCCTCCTCACCCGCGCGGCCGAGCCACTGGGCCGGCCCACTACTAAACTGCGCCCAGTGCGCTGGATAAGGGTAGAACCCTTTCCCTTTCCTTCTTCTTTTTCTGTAAATTTGTAAAATCCACAAATAAATCAAATGAACTCCAAATTTGATGATTCAAATTTCCAAAGACTCCATAAATCAGGTCCTATTTAATAGGCCACAGTGGACATTTTTGTTGTCCTTGGTTTTCACTGAACCTTTAAAAAAGGTCATTTATCCACATAAGTCCACTTCAAAAATCCATATTATATTCATTTCAACTCCAAATCCAGTGAAACCAATTTCTAAATGTTTCTAAAATCATGCCTGAATTAATGGGTACTTTTACTCATTTTTATAAAAAATGGCATTCTGTGGACAACTTGTGGATCCATCAAATCCATTGATTTCATCATATTGAAATGTTTAGAAATATTCATTGATCCACTTCCAATGAAATCACCTTGGTCATTCCTCATATGACCAGAGGTATCCTAGAAAAGTCCAACTCACATTTTTAGAGCACTTTTATTCTTGCCTTGTCGTGTTGCTTATTATGGTTGTTTTCGACGATAGTTGACGAAGTAGACGAAATGCCCGAAGTTGGACCAGAGATATTTGAAGACCTCGAAGACTTTGTTAAAACAGGCAAGCAGCCCTTTGACCATGTCTGTGAAACCCTTTTTATGCATGTCATATAGCACTCTTATTGCTTGCATCGGAGACATGATACTGTGATGACCATATGGGGTGGTTTGCCACCGTTACTTCCTCGTTGATACTTGCATTGAGCATGACCCTACCTTCTTATGAGGGTTATGCCGGTGGGAGTAGATAGGATGCTAAAGTAGATGCTACGCAAAAAGGAACGGGTATATGCATGGTAATGGAGACAAGGCATTTTCAAAAGACTTTTCGAAAACCCCGTCGGGTGCCACTTATGCCCGAGGGAGATGATGATATAGGTAACCACTTGATGACGAAGTGGTGTACCGAGGCAAGTGTGTGTTGTTTTCGAAAACGGATTAGATTTAAGATTTGTCGACTGTCCCAACCTTACATGCGCAACCACTCTACCCTTGTATGGGAAAGGGCATTATTGATTACCTAGGTCGATACTAGCTTGGAGCACGAATTACTAGTGACGAGGGAGAGTTGGTGCTCTCTCTCGGGACGGGGTCGTGCCAGGTAGGGCGGCCATGACTGTTTTCACAGGGCACCGGATACACCGTTGTGTCCCCTCTCGGATGTTACGATCTCGAGTGAGTCTCGTATGATGTACATCGTGAGGATACGGAGCAACGAGCGGACTCCTTGTTAGTGTCGCCTAGGGAAAGGTAGTGATCGGGTGCTTACCCCGGGTACTTAAGGTATCGCGGGTCGTGGATGACACGGAAGTTCCCCGGATCTTGTGGGTAAAGTGTGCAACCTCTGCAGAGTGTAAAACTATTCAAATAGCCGTGTCCACAGTCAAGGACAGTTGGGCGGTGCTGCTTAAACTACGTCCAGAGTTTTACAAACCATGTGTGTGTGTTGATAAAACTACTTGGGTCAAGTCAAGAGACTTGACATGATTGAGTTGGGTTGGTGCCCACTCTATTTATGTTGATATCTATAACCTGTCCTCATGGTTACTTTAATTCTCCTGATGCATGTCTTACAAGTTGTTGAACATGTCATTGCACTCAAAACTAGCTTTCTGCAAAAATTTACCTATATCATGCATTGTTGTATCTTGAACCAAAACATGGGTTGCTTGCGAGTACATTCAAAGTACTCATTGGCTTGCCACTAGTTATTTTATTGGCCAGGCATGAAAGAACAGGATATAATGAAGAGTACCTTGGTGACGAACATGCGAGCTAGGACGCTTCCCAGTCAGAATGCCTGTAGGGTTAAGGCAGATGGCATGGGTCCAAGTTGTTATTGAAGATATCCGCTGCGATGATACACTCAAGACTTGACCATAATGGTCCTACTTGTGTAAAACGGTATGTATGGATGTAAGACTCTTGTTATTCAGCTTGTTCAGTGAGCATTGATCTCTGGGATCATTGTACACGTGCATTCGGTGATCTCGACTTATGAGTCGAGGTCCCCACAAAACGCCTGCTAAATATTTCACATCTTCACAAAACTGAGAAAAACCATCACCGATAGAAAAAAGATCTTGTCCAATCCCTAATTGGATCATAAAGCACATGTTGCATCTTAAGATTAATCAAGGCAGGCTGAATATTCACTTGGCATAAAGATAGCAATATAGTGAATCTACATATGGCATAGAGCAGTATCGCCAAAAAAAATGTAGCACCTCATACCTGAAACTTTCATTCAACTATGCCCATTATCCGTGATGCCCATTTACAAACTGACACAATCGCATCATAAGCATTCATATCACAAGGAAATCATTGCTCCATATGACATAAAAACCATTAAATGAAAATGTGTAGAACATACATGGTAAATTAATTTGGTTACATCTATAGCAAATGGCCTGCCGACAAACAACCTTGGGCGAAGTGTACAGAATTTTCACATAAATCTAGCTAGTTATCGAAATCTTCATCAAACCTGACAGAGAGAAAGGAGATGGCAGATCAAGATGAGTGAGGTAATTGCCCCCTGAATCTGGTACATGAACAAAATGAATGGGTAGGAAGCAAGAGTCCGTGGATTGGGGATTAATAAACGCATCATTAGGCTAGAATATTGAGCAACTGGTAAGGGAGGAAGATGTACCTTGTACCCGTAGATGGATATTGGCGGCCATGGCGAGGCTCCAGATTTTTGCTGCACGACAAAAAGAGACAAAGAGGGGCGGAACCCTAGACCAGCAACGAATCAGATCAAATCAGGCCGGCCTACCCTGTGCATGGTTGGAGGGAGGCGGGATGGACGACACTTACGTGTAAAGCTGAACTGCAGCTCCAGCTTCCGCTCGAGGATGTTGATGAGCTTGTAGATGATGCCCTTCTGTTTGAAGCTCCACCCATCCTTCAGATCAATTGCCTTGCGCTCCTTCCCCTGCCCGCCATCGCCGCCGTAGCTGATTTCGGATGCGTCCGTCGCCACTTGGGTGTCGCTTGGGGGAGATAGACACGGGGAACGGGAGAGACGGGGCGACCAATTAATGAGGAGGGATTGAGTGATTCCATCGCACGTTCGCTTCCACTTCCGCTTCCGCAGGTCGAGGAAGGAGGAGTAAAACGAAGGGGCAAGGAGCACGGGGAATCAACCGCAGATCTGAACCGTACATACACAATCCAACGACTGAAATAATTGTAGTGACGTGGACACACGAGAACGCAGGAAAATCAGGTAATGGGGAGCTCCTATTTAGATATAGAAGATTCCCCCCGTCCGAAATTACTTATCGAGGAAATGAATTTATCGAGACATTTTTTTGCGGATATCTAGACATATTTTTAGTTCTAATTCTAAATACATCTATTTCTATCCATTTCTATGACAAGTGATTCGGTATGGAAGGAGTATATAATATTTTTTATGTTGTATGCATCATGAGACCAGAAATGTGGGAGAGGCAGCGGGAAACACAACCCCGAGCTGTATTGTTCAATTACAGGTCATACTTCCAATTTAAGTTTATGTCTCGCAAGAAATCATTTTCTTTGTTTTCCTAGGTCTTTGGTAGCCAATCAAGTCGTGTACTCCCTCCATCCGGAATTACTTATCGCAGAAATGAATAGAAATGGATATATATAAGACATCTTTTTTATACTCCCAAGAGCATGTACTCCCACACCAATGGATAAGGTAAACCGGTGTCAACACCCGGCAGCTGCTAACTAATCTGTGCGCAGTGCCGGTGGGAAGCTACCTATGCATGCATAACCACGTCCTAAAATCAAGGCACAAGCGACCACTAGCTTCACTTAGAATAATGGCCAGTTTGTGATTCACTTGTACGTGACGGCTAGACTATACCTTGGTCATTTTTTTAATAGTAAAACGGAGTATATTTTTAACTAAAAAAGGGAGTATATTTCATACATATACATATGAATTTTGCGCACAGGGATTAATAGTCTGCTCAGGGCCGGTCCCGAGATTTTGGGGGCCCGGGGCGAGACTAAAATTTGGGGCCCTTAATATAAACATCATAACAATAAAAATGAACATAAATATATATGAAATATTACCAATAACACTTGAATGCATCTAAAATCAGTATGCATATATCAAATAATTTATGCATATTACCTTAAACATTTCTTCTAATATTCCTTGATGCAAAGTCACTTCTGATGTGGTCGATGTCAGTGTCATCTAATAATTTCTTCTCAATGCGTAATGTTGTCAAACCATTTAAACATTGTTGCGTCATTGTTGACCTCAAATAATTCTTTAGTAATTTCAATTTCGAAAAGCTTCTTTCGACCGATGTGATAGTCACCTGCACAGTAAATAAGATGCGATATGTAATAATTAGTTTCTCTCACTTGGTAAAAAATCTACATAGTAGACGTTGCATCATCGCACAAAATGAATCTCATAATCTTCAATTCGTAAATAAGATCATATAACTCAACATCACATGAACCATCAAGAAAGAAAATTTCTGCAAACTTGATGCAACACTCTTGAAGTTCCATATCATCCAGTGATCTCAGGGTGCCCGAACTCAATAAAAATCCAAATATTTCTTTAAACGTCATGAGTTCTTTAAATCTATCTTTCAAAGAAGTGATCACCATATCAACCCCAAAAGAATATTTAACTTGAAAAGCCTCCTCGCCTTCTAGGATTTACTAGGAAACGCAATAAAACTATAGGATATACCTCGGATGGTCGAATTCTTTGATGGATGGAGAGGAAAGAGGGGTTGTGGCGACGGGGCCCGGGAATTTTTTGAGGGCAAACATTGCATGTATTACTCAACGGTGCTTGGGTAAATCACCCATAGCACAAGAGGCCACAAGGGCCGGTACATCAGACTCCCACTCAACATACTGGTTTGGTAAACACAAACGACCTATCTTAGCTACCTCAGGCGCTACTGTGTTTACATTGCGGCTACAGGCGTTGACACTTTGGTGCGAGAACCACACCTTCAGTTGGAATTTGGAATCCTCGATCACTACTGCGTAGGCCGATGAGTCCACCCTGCGGAAGTCTAGCGCATCCGTCAGAAGCTGGGAATCTGTCTCAAAGGCCACCCGAATCATTCCCAAGTCGGCAGCGAGCGAGATAGCCTGCGACATAGCACATGCTTCGGCACCGAAGGCGTCGGCGACATGATCCTGCCGTCCAGCACGGGCGCCCACAATATGACCCAACTCATCTCTTGCCACCATGCCCCAGCCTGCGTATGAATCACCCGGTGTGAATGCCCCATCTACATTGATTTTTATCACACCTGACTCCGGCGGCATCCACCTGCTCGCAACACCCTTGGACTTGGGTGAAGATGCAAAGGCCTCAGCATATTCAATCACATGAGCTTGTGCACGGCCCGCCACCGCACTGGCCGTCATTGGTAGCTCCCCCTCGCACAATTTGTTTCTGTTGTGCCACCACAGCCACCATGAGGTCAGAATGAGAACTCGAGCTTTTTCATCTAGCCCCCACAAAAAGTCGAGCATCACATGCACCGACGTAATGGTTTCGAGCTGGGCTTGTTCCTTCTCCAAGCCAAGTTCCCGCCACACCGGCTTCACAGACTTGCATTTGATGAATAGGTGCGCACCGTCTTCGTCCGCCCGGCCGCAGAATAGACATTTAGTATCAGCTATAGGCACCCCCCTCCTCGCCACATTCGTCCGGAGGGCCAATGACTCATGCCGCCGCCGCCAGGCAAACATTTGTATGTTCTTTGGGCATGGTAGCTTCCATAGCTGCTTCCACGAGTCATCAGCACACCCATCCAGGTTTCCAGCCACACTCGAGCTACTCCCCAGCCCTCCATTTCTAGCTTGCTTACCCAGCTGCACATGAAGCTTATAAGCACTTTTCACTGAGTGTTCCCCTTTGCTGTCAAAGAACCAAGCAATCTGAATTACGAAGGAAAATTCGATTGAGGAGAAAAGGGAGAAGGACCGCCGAGCGTGCAGTTGCGAAGACTACGCGTTCGATGTCGCTGCAAAATTGGGAACCGCGGCGTGAATGCGTGCGTTCCTTTTTTAGACTAGTAAGTGTGCACGTGCAACGCACGTCTCCATCCATACACATAATTTTTTGTGAGTATAAATTAAAGTTTATATTTCAAAAATTGTTTAAAAAAATAAAACAAGTCATGACCATAAAAAAATCAATGCTCAACAATATGTATTTTTAAAGCACACCACCAATAAATAGATAGATGATGTACATGGTTCAAAAACATAACATCAGATGAACATGGGTATAATTAGTAATAATGCACACAAAGCATGTCTCGGCTGATGTATACATTAAAACAAACACAAGAGACCTTACAAATTTTATGGTAAAAGAACCAAGAGCAAAAACTGAAGTGCTGCAATACAACCAAAAGAAACCCAAATATATCTTTTGTCTACTATATGCTTAAGAAAATTTTGCATAAAATAGGATGTTTTTTAAGATTGGTCTCTTTAAACTTTGATAAATATATCTAATACCGGCATAACTGGCATACAAATGACCCCTTCGTCTCTAAAGAAAATCAGGGGGTGTCTCAATCTATTCTGAAAACATAGTCATGGTATATAGAAAAAACGTGTGCATGTCCGGTGAGCACATCATTCATCGTATTAAACTCCATACTCTTACAACAAATCTAGAAGGATGGAAACGATATACCAACTCACACACAAAATAAGCTTAGCACTTACTTCATCTTCCTGTTCTTGGCTTGTTGTGCGTATTTTTGTCTTCGTTACTGAGAGGTCAATAGTCATCTCCTTATCAGCAGCTGCCTGCATTGAGTCTTCTTGTTTGCCAAGCCAGGGTGTTGTAGGAATGGACATTGTAGGGGTAATTGGTCTTCTTGCTGAACTGAACCCTGGAAGTGATGTCAGCATGTGTACCAATACCTAGTAATCATGGACGTCTCTCTATAAACATAAAAAAAAAACTAATTATACTTCAACAGTAAAAAAACACATTTTTCATAGCGTAGTTCATCAATAAATTTTATAAGGGCAGTGATATAATTTCTCTTTGGATTGTGTATATTTCTATAGAGCATGCAAATTTGTACCATAATTTTAAAGGAGAGAACACAAGTTACAGGAGCACCCCAAAGGGGGACGACATCCACGCTCCACCACCAACACATATCACAATGTCCAGCCATCCTATTCCCTCACACAATTAGGTCAGCAAGAATGAGAACACAGAGTGTTGCCTCGTTGACTTGAAGCTGAGCATTGTTGAACGCCCTAGCATTGTGTTGCTTTCATAGGCTATAGCACACAAGCATAACAAGAGAATCAAAACCACATTATTTAGCTTTGGGAATGAACTGGCTAGATCTCCCCACCAATCCTGAAGATTATCGGTGACAGAAGGGGCATGGACAACATAAAGATGAGTCGTTCGAAGACATTGATGCCATACCTGTCGAGTATTTACGCACTGAAGCGGGATGAGATCGCAGTGTCCTCTTCCTGCTCAGAGAAAACATGGCCAAATATGTACCTGCAGCTCTCTTCTGACCCAACGATTCGATGTGCATGCTTGATGCTGCGAAGCCAAGCAAAAGAAAATCTTGCAGTTCAATGGCACCCAGCTATTCCAAAGTGCCTTAGCACCAGCAAAGCAAACAGCTCCTTTCGAAAGAAGAATGTATTGGTTTGTCTATATAACACTTCACAAATTCTGCACCCTGACCTTCCCGCACAGCTGACACAAACTTGATGAATTCAGAACTCAACAATGCATTATGTCGGTCCCTTTAGCACAACAAATTCAACCCATAGTTTTGGTTGGTCTTACTCTGCTCAGTGAAAAGTCCCAAATGAATGATCTCATCCTAAAAAACACTGTGTCCAACGCAGGCACCACCTGAATGCTTCCTGGTTGGAGCACCTCCAATCATTAACATCATTCTTCAGCCACACGATCACCTATTCACAAACCAGGTATATCAAAGGAGGGCACCCTTACTTCTAGAATCAAACTACAAAACTGCAGCACGAAACTGAACACGAAATCCTCTTAGATGCTTAGAAGTTTAGTATAGTTATGTGATTACCTTCTCAAACATCCTGTTTGTAAAATTCATCCTCACAATCAGAAAGAAACCATGCTTGAGACTTGCAAAAAATATATCAGCATTGGTACCTAAAAAATAATTAATTTATGTTAGTTTTGCCCCTGAGAAACGAATGGCCAATTTGGTTCACAAAAAAATGTTATAAAGGAAAAAAATATTAATTAGCAACGTTGTAGCTTGCAGACTGTCCCGTTCATCGTAACTAATGTAGTAACTTAGATAATAATGTTGGCTTCGCAGTTGTAGTCATCCTTGGAATTATTGGACCTTGGAGAGGCATGTAGTAGCATTTCAAGAGCATATGTACTCTATCTACAGGTTATATGAATGCCAAAAATAGCTAGTGTCTTATCAATGCTGATTCCTTCTTGCCCATGGTCTCAGTAGCCTGTTTTGAAGGTATATTATGTTAATACAATATTATAGAAGTAAATACATTCATAATACAGGAAAATGGATCCCCTATGTTCAGGTGCTACCTCTAAAAGCAAGAATTTGACAGCCATTATGAGGATATATTGTCCATGAGAAGGTTCCCAATATGTTAGGTCCATTTGAATTATCAGTGTAGGAATCTTGTGATAAAATAGCTTGACATGTATTTTCATCAATCTATAAGAGCAAAACATATGAACAGAACCATACACCATACAATTAGCATATGACTAATTTTGGTATTGTCTGAGGAAAAAAATACGACCTAACATGACTATAGGTAGCAGATATTAAAAATCATGTGAGAAAATGAAGCCCTCTGCAGTTTAATCACAATAATTAATTGATTATTAGCATCAGATTATGAAACCATTCACCAACCTCTAGAAGGATAGAGAAGGTAGATAAACTACATCAGTAGTTTGGTGTGCCTTTCAAGCAGCTTTAATTCTACAAAAGATATGTCATGATAGCAATCTGCTACCATACTAAACTCCCCATCAGAAAAAAGAACCTCATTCCTATTCAATCAAACAAGGGACACAAACAAAAATCAATAGAAACACAGTACAAGCTCACTGACTGCTCCTTGTAGTGCAAATTCTACTGATATTACAAGCACAAACCCACCTTGTCTGATCAAAAAACACCACCCAACATCTGTTAACAGATGAATCAATAAGCTCGCAGGACAGAAAGACCAACTACCAACCTAGCTGAAAAATATTGTATATGGTACCATGGTACACCCACCTAAATAACATCTTAAAATAATTACAACTTAAATCGGGTAACTGAAGCACCAAGTGTAGGAAGATACGTTATTGATTCGGTGGTGGAAAAAAACTAAAAAAATCATGACTTGGTTTATCAGGTAATCGTGTTAAGTCTGAGATATACATCATGCCACACTTGAGTTGTAATATCACATTATCATTTCCATCGAACTAATTCAATACAATATATAATGCGTATGAGGACTCTAACAATGGATTTGCCCAACTGTAAAAATTAAAAGGGGTTCGTGTAAGAAAACAAAAATGATAAATACTGCAATCCAATGGGAGTCGAGAGCAGTATAAGCAAGAACTAAGATATTTCTCACTGTTCGTATGGAAGTAATTTCACAAAATCATATCCCACCGACCAATCAAAAATATTTGTTATGAAGTAAGATGGATCTAGGCCTACGGTATAAATTGATTCATAAATAGGCCTACAAATACAAGAGGATGAGTGAAACAAAACTTTCATGCCTGTGAGTTCCACAAGAACATATTTCTATCTAGCTCCTTTTTTCGAATGTATTTTTCTACTGATTAACAACGTGGCCATGGAATTAAGCACCCAAAGGAAGTAGAAAGGAATCGTACCAATACTGCTGGCCACACGGGTTGATCTTATCCATCACCAAGCAATCCTGAATCTGCCTCGCATGATCGGCCCTTTGGTGGAGTCCAGCGGCGGGTGGGCGGGCAGAGTGCTGCGCTGCAAGGTCGGCGAAGGAGGCGCAGTCGGCGAGGATCTGGCCGTGGAGCTCGCCGAGGCGCGCGGCGGCATCGTCGCGCGTAGTGGCGGAAATGACCTGGCCCTCGGGGTCCTTCCAGGATGCCTCGCGCCGGGACTCCTCGTGCCTGATCAGGATGTGCGACGCCCGCATCGTCTCCACCCCCGCCGCTGCCTACACCATCACCCTTTCCTCCGTCGCTCGGGTTGCTTCGGGTTGTTGGCTCCGTTTGCTCGGGCCCATGGGAAGTAGAGGAGCGGTGGGCTGCGGCAGCGATCCGCGCTCGCATCTGTGAGAAAATTACGGGATTGGGATAGTAGAGGAGGAGCGGCAAAGCTTTGTGGGCGTTGTGCAGAGAGAATTACGGGATAATAATCCCGCTAATTGAGGACGAAGGGATGCGCAGGGGAGCAGTCTGCTTCGGCAGAACATTTAATCTGGATTGTTTATTTATGCGGCAGACCCTTGATCTAATACAGACTGTTAGATGTGATTTAGTTAGATTGATCGAACGTCTCAGATAGTCCTGTGTACAGTTTGTGGTGTGTCCCTAGGTGAATTCATGTTTGCTCTTTTAATAGTAGTATAGATGCGCACGTACTAATCTTGGAACAAAGAAATCTGAAGGATCAAACACTTCCTTATTTCTCGACATGCACGTACAAACTAGGAAGAATCGATCGCTGGCTCGCTTTTTTTTTTCGATCGCTGGCTCGCGTGTGTATACGTTCTGTTGTGCCGCATGAGGCCCAGCCATCCAGCCCATATAATTTTTTTTATCACCGAAAATATGTTGGGCAAAAGCCTACCTGTATATCAGCGGAGGGGCCCCTCGATTTTGAGGGCCTGGGGCGGCCGCCCCCCCCCCTGCCCCCCTCAGGGCCGGCCCTGAGCCTGCTAGCAGTCAAGAGATATTTTTTTCCGGGGACAGAAAGAGGTATATATGAAATATACTCCCCTAGGCATATCTGACATCTGTAAGAAGTATACTGTATTTTTCAAGTGTACATGCTACTGTTTTTTCCAATTGGTATATACTGCCATCTCGCCCTTGAGTACATACATATGTACTTCATTTTTATGGAGCTTAAACTGCCGTTTTTCCAAGTAGTATATACTGCCCTTAAGTGTATATACTGCATTTCTTAAGTAGTAGATATTGACCTTTTTTAGACTGGGTATATACTGCATTTTACATACTTAGAGTATCTTTGCATACTTTTCCTTAGGTTGTAGTACATCATTTCAAGTGGTATATGCTGATTGCTAATTACTGCTTGCTAATTAGCATATATTGTTAAGAGTATATACAACTTTCTTTAATTAGGAGTATATACTGCCATTTGTAACCAGGAGCATATATACTAGTCTAGAATCAAAGGAGTGTATACTATTTTTATTATGGAGAATGCACTCCTTCTGTTTTGTTATATACAAGTTTTTTTAATGAGGTTTATACCTCATTTTTTTATGGAGTACATATTACTCTAAAACTTAGTATAACTGATATGAAAGATATTATAGACTAAAAAAGTGGTACAGTGCCGTTAGAAAAGAAGTACACAATATAATCGAGTATAATTCAAAAGGTATATTACAGAAATGAGTAGTACAATTAATAGATTAAGAATATAATATGGGAGCATAATTCATTTTTTATACAGGTATTTTCCTACGCAGATAACAAAACAAAATTTGTCTAATTTTGCATCACGTATGTTTCGTGTTGTTCATGCATGGCTGTTGCACAGTGGATCAATCATGCCAGATTGATCGAGATCGCCATGTCACATTGTCGAAATCCACTGCGTTGTGTAGGTGTACTCGTGTCAAGGAAAAAGCAAGCGGCTATGCATGCCATGCACGGAGAAGCGCCGGCGACGGGCGGAACACAGCTTGCATGTAGTCCAATTTCCGACTCAGATTACCTAGATCAGGCATGCATACCATATCAATTAATTAGTACAAATATTAGAGAAAACAGATTCATCTAATCTCATCCTGCAGCCATGTTTGTCTATGAATTAGCTGATGGATTGATGTAACTCGTTACCATCAATGCCGATTGGAAGAACATGCATGCATGCGAGGCACTCCGTTGATCTGCTCCGTGATGCAAGTCAAAGGTGCATGCATAAAAAATATATTCATACCTAGCATCTCGTCTCCGGGATGAGCTGGCTGCCGGTGGCATCTCGCCTCCGTCGTCGCCCTGCTGGTCCTCGTCGCCGCCTGAGTTTGCCGTCGAACCGCCCAGCTCAAATCTATATTTCCTTGCTATCCGGCTACATCCAGTTTTTGGGAAGATTCTGACGTAATCTGTAGCCTGTAGGTGGCTTATCCCTATAAATATGGAACAACTTTTCAAACTGCACATGGTCAGCAGATAATTAACTAATTATTAAAAGCTAAATGGTTTAACTTGGAGCCAACAAAGCAGCGCTGGAAAATCAAACGACACACGTGGCCTAGGAGTATGTACTCCTAGGTGTACCAACCCATTTTCCTATCTATATATATATAGGTGTACACACACACACACATCCATTTCTAAGACAAGTAATTTTGAACGGAGTGAGTACAAAATAAACATTTTAAATAGCTCTATATAGACTTATGTTTTTCAGGATTGCTCTACAAAACAATTACCTTGCAATGTAATACTTTATCTTACCATTCCTTTCCCTGTTAGATGCATGATTGTTGTATGCTCAAATAGAGATACATACGGTGTATGAATATTGATTAGTTGATGGTTATTCCTTTTGATATGACAGATGTATAACTGTGGTTTACATTTCCAGTTAAATTTGGTGTTGACCACTAAATTTACTCTAAAGCCCTTTCATCAATTTGTGATTTCCCGTGTGATTTAAAAGCAAAGAAGAGTGGATAGCTCGCATCCTTCGAGATTCAGTTTGCAAATGATCTTATTTTATGGAACGAAGGGAGTAATAGCTACTACTAGTAATAGCTTGCATACATATATACTTCTGAGAGCAGTTAGCTACTACTCCATTCGTTTCTAAATAGTACAAGTCTTTTAGATATTTTAATATGTACTACATATGGAGATATATAAACATATAAATTCACTCGTTTTGCTTCATAGGTACTACTCCCTCTGTCACATAATATAAAAACGTTTTTAATACTAGTGTAGTTTCAAAAACGTTCTTATTGGGACGGAGGAAATAGTTCATATTGAAATCTCTAAAAAGGAGTAGTACAGATGTGATCCTAACAGGAATTGAACCAAGTACTTCCTGGTACATAGTTGGACGTGATAACCAACCAGCCGACTTGAGCACTTGTGTTTAGATAGTTCTTTCTCGTCCTTTTCTTCTTTCCTCTTTCCTCTTTCTTATTTCCTTTTTTCTTGTTTTTTCTAACGTTTTTTTGGGTTTTCGTTTCCCTTTTTTTCTTTTTCGTTTTCTTTTTATTTTTATGTTCCTTTTTGTTTTACTTTTTCTTTTGCAATGTGCAAACTTTTTCAGTTTCCTTTATAAAAAATCAATGAACCTTTTTTTAATATTGATGATTTTTTTCAAAGTCGATGAACTTTATTCAAGATTGATGATTTTTTTCTAAATTGATGAACCTTTCTCAAGATGAATATTGTTTTTTCAAAGTAGATGATTTTTTTTCAAAAAATCGATGGATTTTTTTCAAAATTGATAAACTTTTGCAAAATCGATGATTTTAAAAAAATCATGAACTTTTTTCAAATTCTTGTACTTTTTTTTATCAAAGTCCATGGGTTATTTTTAATTCATGGAATTTTTAATTTATGGACATTTTGCAAATTGCTCGTGTAGTTTGGCCGGCCCATCAAAGGTGGTGTTCAAGCGATGCGTCCATTAAGTAGCGCAGAAAGCGGTGACTAGGTGCTCCCACTGTACAGGGAGTAGCGTCGCACAAACCGGCGCACACACCCCTTCGTCCATGGTCTGGCCCATTTTCCTTTTCTATTTTTAACCTTGAAAAAATAGGTGCATGAAGTAGGATTCAAACTATGGACCTTTGTGATTACTTCCACCCACTATAACAAACTAGGATAGCTCACTTCTTGCGTCTAATTACTTCTTTTTTAGAGCATCTTCTCAGTCTGTTTTTTCTTTTGCTTTTGTTTGGCCTTTTTTATTCTGTTTTATTCATTTTTTATTTGTCTTTGTTTCTTCTTATTTTCATTTTATTAAATTCATGATTTTTTAAATCTATGAGCTTATTTTAAGGATGTTGAGAAATAACATGCTCCCAGACGAAACCTTCTGGCCTACCGGATACTCTTTGTAGAACATGGTATAGTTTTGGACATCATTCAAATGATCCCAACTTTTGTAGGAAGGTGGGCATTGCCCAT
Organism: Triticum aestivum; assembly: GCF_018294505.1. NCBI lineage: Eukaryota > Viridiplantae > Streptophyta > Magnoliopsida > Poales > Poaceae > Triticum > Triticum aestivum. The sequence goes on from NC_057801.1 coordinate 95,257,900, forward strand.
GGTAGGCATCAGTGACAGGTTTGAATGACTTCTGACACCGTATGCAAGTTGCGACACGTCCGATCATTTATCGGTCTTTTTTCACCGGAAAAACTCTAGAAAATGCAAAACTTGTTGAGAATCCAAAAAACTTAGCTTGGTGTCTTGAATTGGTCATACAAGGCCATGAAAAAAGTTGGGGCCATTTCAAGGATGTCAAGAAACAACGTGCTCTCAAACAGAGCCTTCTGGCAACCGAACACCCTTCATTGAACATGGTCTAGTTTTGGACATTCTTGAAATGACCCCAACTTTTTGAAGTAGATGAGCATGCCCATGGTAGACATCCATGTCAAGTTTGAATGATTTCTGACACCATATGCAAGTGGCGACACGTCTGACCATTTATCGACCTTTTTTGGCTGAGGAAACTCCAGAAAACGCAAAATTCATAAAAAAAAACAACTTGGCATGGTGCACTTAGTTGGCCATACAAGGCCATATAAAAATTGGGGCAATTTCATGGATGTCGAAACACAACGTGCTCTCAGACGGAGCTTTCTGACCTACCTGAACACCCTCATTTGAACATGGTCAGTTTTTAGATATCCTTCAAAAGACCACAACTTTTCCAAGAAGGTGAGCATGCACATGGTAGGCATATATGCCAAGTTTGAACGATTTTTGACACCGTATGCTAGTTGCGACACGTTCGGCAATTTATCGCCCTTTTTTGACAAAGAAATCTCCAGAAAATGTAACAAATTTAGAAAACCAAAAAACATTGGCATGGTGCCTTGAATTCTTCATACAAGCCAGTGAAAAAAATAGGTCATTTGATGGATGTCGAGAAAAAACATGCTCCCAAACGGAGCCTTCTTACCTACCCCTACACCCTACGTTGAAAATGGTGATTTTTTCTACACGAATACAAAAAAATGTTCGAGAAAATTCAAAAAAATTCTTTCAAATTTTTATTCGTATTTTTCTTGAAGTTCCAAATTTAATAGTGATTTTCCTAAAATGTTAAATCAAAAAATGTTCTTGTGGAAAATTTTGTTTGCTCTTTGTAAAAATGTTTGTGTTTTGACATTATGAGCAATTTGAAAATACAAATACATTCTGAGGAATTCATAAAATGTTCGCATTTTGAAGTAATTGTTCGTTGTTTCAGAAAATGTCCGTGTTTTCAGTTTTGTTTCTCTTTTAAGAAAATGTTCGTATTTAAAAAAAAATGGTTTGTAGTTTCAAGAAATGTTCTCGTTTTCAATTCTGCTCTTATTTTTCTAAAACAAAGTTTGAGAGTCTGAAACATTGCTCACTAAAGGTTTGAATTTTAAAAAATATGTTCACAGATTGTGAAATTTTTTGGGTCTAAAACATATTTACTTTGTCAAACAGAAATTCACATATGAAATTTTGAAGAAAAAAAAATCGTTTTTGAACTAGAGATGTTATGCACTCGCGGGAGCTTGTGTGTTAGATCCGAGCACCCATTTTAGTATTTGTAAATTAGTGTTAAAGTGTTGCCGCTCTTGCTAATTCTTTAGGAGTGACACTGCTATTGTGTCGGTTGAGTTAGGCAGGCGAAGTGGCTAGCAGCGTTAGGAATTATATACCTGGTTGTGAGTTCGATACCCATCTAGGGCGCAATTTTTGTTGATTTTCCAGCCCAAATGGGCCGGCCCAGGTTAGCTGTGCCTGTGTCGTATTCCAGCGTAGAGGAGGTCCTCCGAACGTATGGCACATTCCAGCGTACGTACGAAAATGGCTACGATTCGTCAAAAGTCTAAATTACCCTTTATACGCTTTGTGAGGGGGGTGTATCGAAGCAGAAGTGTGAATATATTTCAAGAAAAAATGTTTTTTGAATCTTAAAACATGATGAGACTTAATGAAACCACACAAAATCATAGACATTTGGCAAGCATAATGTATCGAAATGTTACATAATAATTTATTACGTCTCAATATCAGGGATCTTGGTAGCACTTGGTAAATTTGTTTCGAAAATAATATTACGAGGTTGTATCTAACATGTATTCTTATGAAGTTATAGTAGGGTCTTTCATGTTCTAGAGTGCATCACTACTTTGTCGCATAAAGTTTTACAAATATTCAAAACGTTTATGTACTAGACTCTCAGTTCAAAAGATAAAATGGATTCAAACTTGAAAATCAAATGGAAAAAACATGAAATTTTTGTTGATTTCGATACCCATCTAGGGCGCAATTTTTGTTGATTCAAACTTGAGTTCGATACCCATCTAGGGCGCAATTTTTGTTGATTTTCCAGCCCAAATGGGCCGGCCCAGGTTAGCTGTGCCTGTGTCGTATTCCAGCGTAGAGGAGGTCCTCCGAACGTATGGCACATGATGAGACTTAATGAAACCACACAAAATCATAGACATTTGGCAAGCATAATGTATCGAAATGTTACATAATAATTTATTACGTCTCAATATCAGGGATCTTGGTAGCACTTGGTAAATTTGTTTCGAAAATAATATTACGAGGTTGTATCTAACATGTATTCTTATGAAGTTATAGTAGGGTCTTTCATGTTCTAGAGTGCATCACTACTTTGTCGCATAAAGTTTTACAAATATTCAAAACGTTTATGTACTAGACTCTCAGTTCAAAAGATAAAATGGATTCAAACTTGAAAATCAAATGGAAAAAACATGAAATTTTTGTTGATTTCGATACCCATCTAGGGCGCAATTTTTGTTGATTCAAACTTGAGTTCGATACCCATCTAGGGCGCAATTTTTGTTGATTTTCCAGCCCAAATGGGCCGGCCCAGGTTAGCTGTGCCTGTGTCGTATTCCAGCGTAGAGGAGGTCCTCCGAACGTATGGCACATTCCAGCGTACGTACGAAAATGGCTACGATTCGTCAAAAGTCTAAATTACCCTTTATACGCTTTGTGAGGGGGGTGTACCGAAGCAGAAGTGTGAATATATTTCAAGAAAAAATGTTTTTTGAATCAATATCAGGGATCTTGGTAGCACTTGGCAAGCATAATGTATCGAAATGTTACATAATAATTTATTACGTCTCAATATCAGGGATCTTGGTAGCACTTGGTAAATTTGTTTCGAAAATAATATTACGAGGTTGTATCTAACATGTATTCTTATGAAGTTATAGTAGGGTCTTTCATGTTCTAGAGTGCATCACTACATTGTCGCATAAAGTTTTACAAATATTCAAAACGTTTATGTACTAGACTCTCAGTTCAAAAGATAAAATGGATTCAAACTTGAAAATCAAATGGAAAAAACATGAAATTTTTGTTGATTTCGATACCCATCTAGGGCGCAATTTTTGTTGATTCAAACTTGAGTTCGATACCCATCTAGGGCGCAATTTTTGTTGATTTTCCAGCCCAAATGGGCCGGCCCAGGTTAGCTGTGCCTGTGTCGTATTCCAGCGTAGAGGAGGTCCTCCGAACGTATGGCACATTCCAGCGTACGTACGAAAATGGCTACGATTCGTCAAAAGTCTAAATTACCCTTTATACGCTTTGTGAGGGGGGTGTACCGAAGCAGAAGTGTGAATATATTTCAAGAAAAAATGTTTTTTGAATCTTAAAACATGATGAGACTTAATGAAACCACACAAAATCATAGACATTTGGCAAGCATAATGTATCGAAATGTTACATAATAATTTATTACGTCTCAATATCAGGGATCTTGGTAGCACTTGGTAAATTTGTTTCGAAAATAATATTACGAGGTTGTATCTAACATGTATTCTTATGAAGTTATAGTAGGGTCTTTCATGTTCTAGAGTGCATCACTACTTTGTCGCATAAAGTTTTACAAATATTCAAAACGTTTATGTACTAGACTCTCAGTTCAAAAGATAAAATGGATTCAAACTTGAAAATCAAATGGAAAAAACATGAAATTTTTGTTGATTTCGATACCCATCTAGGGCGCAATTTTTGTTGATTCAAACTTGAGTTCGATACCCATCTAGGGCGCAATTTTTGTTGATTTTCCAGCCCAAATGGGCCGGCCCAGGTTAGCTGTGCCTGTGTCGTATTCCAGCGTAGAGGAGGTCCTCCGAACGTATGGCACATTCCAGCGTACGTACGAAAATGGCTACGATTCGTCAAAAGTCTAAATTACCCTTTATACGCTTTGTGAGGGGGGTGTACCGAAGCAGAAGTGTGAATATATTTCAAGAAAAAATGTTTTTTGAATCTTAAAACATGATGAGACTTAATGAAACCACACAAAATCATAGACATTTGGCAAGCATAATGTATCGAAATGTTACATAATAATTTATTACGTCTCAATATCAGGGATCTTGGTAGCACTTGGTAAATTTGTTTCGAAAATAATATTACGAGGTTGTATCTAACATGTATTCTTATGAAGTTATAGTAGGGTCTTTCATGTTCTAGAGTGCATCACTACTTTGTCGCATAAAGTTTTACAAATATTCAAAACGTTTATGTACTAGACTCTCAGTTCAAAAGATAAAATGGATTCAAACTTGAAAATCAAATGGAAAAAACATGGATGGGTAGAACATGATATAGACTCTCTGGCACAAAGCTAGCCATGAAAAAGCTGTCAGCATTGATGGAGAAAGTGAGGACGCGTATGCATGTAACCAAATCTTCAACTAGATCAACGGCTGCACCAAGCATGGGATATCCCGTGCATGGTAGATATCCTTTTCTCGTTAATTAAGTAGTACAATTTTCATTTATGACTTGAAAACCGACCGACCGACCGACGCCTTTAACTTGGTGACAACAAGATTTCATTCATGTGTTGACAAATTTCTTTTTCTTAACATGCATTGCTGAATTTGTTGTTGTAGACTCTTATGGGTTTGTTAGTTGTGATTTTATTTTAAAAGAGAAGGGCAAGGACTCATTTTTCACACCAAAATCTTTTCTTTTTCCTGTGCAGTTCTCGAAGGAAAAGGATAATATGAAACGGTGAGCGCCGATGTCTCTGGGATCTTCTTGCAAGAAGCCACCTTCCATCGCTAAATCAGCGGGGGGAGAGGGTGATGGCCAGGATGCAATGGACTTCTCACAGTAGATGGTTTGTTTTGGTATATGAGTGCATCTTCGAGCTTTGAGATGACCCTATATAAGGCTACCATTATGGATTCTTTGCTGTCACAAGTTTCAAACCATGCATCCCACCATCGTAGGAAGTAGTATGAATCAGAATTTTATTATTAAGGTTATATGATGGAGGTTAATTCAGGAGACGGTTATTAATATTTTTTTTTGCGGGTGACGGTTATTAATATTTTGATCTCCCTTCAGGTGGTGCTTGTTATTTTGCTTACTATTATTATTGTCTTCTAGCTAGCTAGTACAAAGATGATGTCCATGCATGGTTTGTAATCTCCTCCCTAGTTGTGTTGTTGACTTTGTATTTTTTTTGGGGAACACACATGAGCTTTGCGTGTTGATTCATTAAGATTTGTGAGAAAAAATAAACACAATACAAGGAAGAGTATGGCAGCAAGCAAAGCTTCGCTACCATCCACCACACCAATGTTAACAAACCTTCACTCTCGCCCACCCTATTTCTACCTCTACTCCTCTGCTCCCAAGCTAGCTTCCACGTTCACCATTGCTCCAGTATTTTGGCGACCACCAGGCTTTCCAATGATGCTTTTTTGCCGAATGTCCGGCTGTTGCGCTCTTTCCAGATGGAGAACATCACATGGTTTAGAAGTGCGTTCACTTTCTTCCTCTGCTTGCACGGCGTTGAATTGTGCACTGTATCCCACCATTCTACAATGGTCGAGTCTCCTTGCGACATAGGAAAGGATAGGTCGAGCTCCGGGGCAACAGAATGCCACACCGTTTTGGAGTAGGGGCACTGAATGAGCAGATGGTTAATGGACTCATCATGCTACGCGCAGAGGGTGCACATCATCTGGTGAGGGTGGCCTCTTGATGGCAAATGGTCTGCCATCCATCACCTGTTATGAAGAACCAATTATCCAAAGAAATTTACCCGAAGTGAAGCCTTTGAATGCCACAACTGCATGGCTCCAGGAAGACTTGTTTTCCCCTCGAAGGAGGCTCTATAGGCCGAGGTTATAGAGTAGGCACCCGAGCTCATCCAAATCCATCTGAATATGTCCGGGGAGTTGGACAAGTTTACCCGGATCCGCCCATGCGCGCCCATAATAAGATGCAAAATTGGTAGATCATAACTAGCGAGAAAACTCCTCTCAAGTGCCTTGTCCATACATTCCTGTTGAGTGCATCACGAACAGAGAAACCCGGATTGTTCGCTGGAGCAGAGGCGAAGCGGTCTGGCACAAGGTCCTTTGGTGCGCAACCCTCCAACCAACGGTCAGTCCAAAAAGAGGTCGTCCAGCCATCTCCAGTCGTGCACAGAGCGGTGGCGCGGAATAGGTTGTCTGCCAGTGGAGAGATTGAGCCAGGCAGTCCATGCCATGGATGAAGATTGTCCACCCTAGCCATCCAAAGCCATCGCACTTGTAGAGCGGCATTGAGCAGTCGCAAGTTGTGAATCCCTAGTCCACCGAGCTTTGTTGGTCTACAAACCATGTCCCATGCCCCCTTACAATGCCCTCCTCTAGCTTCCTCCATGCCCCGCCATAAGAAATCCCAACAAATCTTATCTATGCTTTCGATGACTCATGGGGGCAGATCAACAGATAACCTGTGGTATACGGAAGTGGCAGTCGATACTGCTTTGATCATGATGATCCTCCCTCCCTCAAAGAGGGGGCCACACTTCCAAGTCAGCAAGTGATTCGCCACACAAACCACCAGCCTTTGAAGATCCTCCTTGAGCAGTGCACCCGTCCGAAGGGGGAGTTCAAGATATGTGCACTTGTATATATTAAGGTTATTATGAATGTCTCGGCTGCGTTTTGACCTTACTTATTATGTTAACTAGTAGTAGTGGTTGGGGCACTTGTATATGTGGCTCAATAGTGATCACAACATCGTGCAAAGTGTCACACGAAGATCTGACTACATTACTAAAAAGTCATTCAGGCATCATACATACTGGTCACTTGCAAGCAACTTCAAAATGGGTATTCTTCAATTCTATGTATATGAGCCATGGCAAAAGTTTTTGGTTGCCTCCACCTGGGGCAAATTAATTTCTCTGTCTTACTCGATTAATTGGTGAATTGGGTCATCATTTCGAGGGCTCGAGCCATTCACACGCACATATGTGATGTCGATGTTTTGATCTTATACCAAAGGCCTCTGATGAAACCTCAACGATGATCTACTGGTTTTTGGGGGAGATGATGGGCACAAGATGCACCGGGTCTCCTAGGAGGAGATCATACTGAAACTAAAGAGGGATGTGGAGATTTGGGTTTGAGGAGGGACCTTTACGCCTTCAATATTACCAAAATTCTTGCATGCAGAGGCTTGGCGAATTCTGAGACACCTAAATTCCTATGTGCTAAAAAAGCTCCATTATATAGGCGATGGATGTTAGAATTTACAGTATATTTTCTCTTCATCAAATGAATTAACATAAATACCTGATGCACCTTCATATATACTAAAACAAGAAGAGATGCAGTCCATAATAACTTTACTGTACAATAACAAAATGGCAATAGTTTCCGCCATTCATCAACATGATCTAAACTATGTAATAAAGAGTAAAAGGAAAAACAACAACTTCATACTCTAGATTATAAGTTACACCCCACTCAAGCACTCCTTTCTTCTTTTGTTTGCTCAAGGTTAGTCGAACCTTGCTAATTCCCCTAGTATCGGGCGAGTTCGTTCCTCTCCAACCTTCCCTCGTCGAAGAAGGTTGCATGCACTACGCGTCCGCCAAAATAGCGACCTTCCAGTTGGATCAACACCTTGGTCAACTATTCTGTCCTCTCAAATTGTGGCGAACAATACCCGTCCTTTAACGTTTCCCCACCTAATAATATCTCCACTCTATTTGGTAACTGGTTAGGTGGGGTCGAGCCTATTATAGCGGCACAAATTCGTGCGGGAGTTTGTGCATTACTTTGGGCTATTTGGAACTCTTAGAACGATGTTGTATTTAACAGGACAACTACCACAAACTTTTTGCATGTTATATACCAGACATTTGGATAGATCCGTACGTGGTCTTCACTACACCCTGCGGAAGCGAGGGAGGTTATGGCCTTTGAGTGCAACCAATGAGAGACTATAACACGGGCTACATACAACCGGTTTGGATGTCAGTCCAACACTAGAATAGGTGTTTAGGGAAGCGAGGGAGGTTATGTCCATTGAGTGAAACCAATGGGAGACTATAGCATGGGCTACATACAACCGGTTTGGATGTTAGTCCAACAATAGGATATGTGTTTAGGAAGTGCATCCTATTTTCCCCTGTTGTGGCTATTTGGTTTTTCATTTGCTTTTGTTTTCGTACTTTGATACTTTGTTCATTTAAATAAATGGTTGTATGCATCGCTTGATGAAGGCCAGGGGTATTCCTCCTTTCCAAAAAATATGTAGGGCTCATTCCCACATCATCTCAACAAGATATTTAATTAAATTTTATGTTTCAATGCACACATTTCAATAGAATTTCAAATATGAATATGTGAAATCAAATTCAAATCACACAAGTTCACAAGTCGTACTGAAAGCAATAGTGCAGTTCATATGGTAGAAATAACATAAAACGAAGTTCATCTAAAAGAAACCAGAGGCAACATTGAGAATAGATCAAGCACCCGCATTGCTATCCAGTCCCCAAGTACATTTGATCTTGGTAAGGTTGATGACTGTTTTGGTGCTCCTAAGATCTCACATTGAGCTTGCTCCCAATATTGTTTTGACGTCTCATCCAGTATTGAAGCATCCATGAGCATGAGCACTTGCTCTCGCTCCTTAATATTCTTCGTCTCTATCATGGAGGTGATCATCAATCTTTCCTCCTCGAGGGAAATTTTCTTCTCCTAGGTCCGGACAATAGGATCTGAGAAATAACACCAAGGGGGTAGAATATTCTCATGGGATGTTGCACTACCATGGTTGGGAAGGGGTGGACTCCCCAATAGAAAATGATGATTGGTCTGTGAGTTTGGAAAATCCTCGTACCTGTTTTCATATGGCAATCGATCTCCAACATTAGCTACAGGTTTTGGCTTGTGCTTGAATGATATGTTGAATCTTGAGTTGTATTGGTCAAATTTACTGCAAAATTAGGGAAATCTTGAGCTTGTAAAGAGAAACAATAATGTTCTTGTGGTAAGGAAACATTTGCCCTAAGATATTCATCGGTGGAAGTTAATTACCTGTGTGTTTCTGTGCAGTTTTAGCAAATGATTCACCACTGGTCTTGCAAACTACAAGATCGTTACCCATCAAACGAATTGTTTGTCGTGCAGAACGACTACCCTCTTGCAAGTTCAACTCAGAACCACCATGATTCAGATTGGTGGAGAAGCACCTCGTATTCATAGTATCTTTTACTGAAACATTACCGGAACCATGATGAATCTCACTGGGTTCCCTTGAACTCAATGGAGGACCAACTACATCTATGTTAGGAACTTTGATTGCCTCATCATGCAAACATGTGCCTATGGAACTTGAATTCGTTGCATTTTCTAAGTCAATAGCGGGTGGCTGGCTCCAATTTTCTCTGCATGAGGGACACCATGATTTAGAGTTTCATTTGTCACAAAAATAATAATTTAAAGTTTCATCACATGTATGCTCAATATTGGGATCTCTAAATTTGAAACATACCTGCAGTCAAAACCAGTCCATTCTGGTAATGCAATATTTAGATCAATCATAGCAAGCATCTCTTTGTTAGTAGGCTCGATAGAGTACTCATGATGGCTATGCTTATTTGCTTCTGTAGTCTTAGTGAAGGCTTAATTGGGAATATTAGAACTACTTCTATTGTCCATCATGCATTTGTCTTCTTCTATAGATGAAGATGATGAAGAAGCCATAGCATCCAAGAGGAGCTTACGGAGAGTTCCTCGTTTGGGCAGCTCATGTCTTTGCATCTTACTGCCAAGTGCAACATCTCTTTCTGAGAATTTGACACGCTTTACTGAGTTGCGGCAGTGTTCTGTTACTTCCTTGCCTTCTGAATTGACATCCTTATCCTTGGCCAATTTCATAGATGTATGCTTCATGTACTTTAGAATACCCTGACGAGGGGGAGATTTTCCCAAATCTCTTGGTTTTCCCACTTTTTCAAGTTTATCATTGTTAATAAAATTTTGTGTATCCACCTTCTTCTTCTTCTTCTTCTTAGTATTATTCATCTTCCCATGCTTCCTTCTCCCAGATATATTTTCTCTCTCTTTTCTCCGATGTTGTAAAGACTCGGTTCTCTCTGATCGGTGAGTATCTAGTTCATCAAGCAAATTTGGATTTTCAAGTGCTTCCTACAAAATTGAGCAACATTATTAAGATACATATATAATTGCGAATACAAAAATGAACTGTAAAAATGAACAACAAACATCACATTTCCACATGTATACCATTTTCAAATAAATCATCATGAAGGAATGGAAAGTTCTATAATAGATACTTTTTCTTATTTTCGAAACAAAGCATCATATTCTTGTTTTTTTCCAACACTTGATCAGGAACCGGGCACAGAAATTCCTTGAAGAGAAGGGGATGCCTATAAATGAGTAAATAAAGGCATATGTTAAAAGGTTCAAGTACTAATAGATTTGATAGAGGAAGGCCAAGAAAGGGCTGAGCTACTACCCGAAATAGAAGAGGACGACTAGAGTAGAGGATCCTAATTCCAATCCAAATAATTGATGAGGGAGTCTAATTATTTTTTCCGTTCTTGATTGTTACAATTCCACTTTCTTCATTTACGTTTTGCTTGGAATGTGTGACAGTTATGACACGTGGAGTATGTGTAGCGATAATTGTTTGATCAAACATGATCATTATCTAGATAGTCAAATGAGACATAGTTATTGCAAGGCTTTTATGTAATTTTTAGTTGGACTTGAAGGGGAGATCAAAATCACAAAGATTAAGTTGCTTCTTGATGAGATTTCCCAACAAGGAAAAATTAGTTGAACTGACTAAATCTGGACAATTATTTTGTTGGGCACTATCCATTGATATATGTGTCGAGCTAGACCAGAGAGTGTCTAGCTAACAACAAACTTCATACATCTTGGCAAAACCGAGTAGAATGTGAGATTCCCTGAGACACTTCATGGGCCTATGTGAAGTGTGATAATCCCTTGGTCTAGTATTAGAGATTGACATGGATCATATTGGAAATGACGGTGTTATTAGGTTACTAATGAGAGTTAGATATATTCAAAATATTCATGGATTTATTGATATCACTACCAAATAGTTGCTCTTGTATGACATTGTATTTGAAGTGGAGTCAATGGTGAGCAATGATGGTACAGGGGAATAGATGATATGAAGAAGCAAGTGTGAAATATCTTAATGTGGAAAATGTGGTAGTTGTTAAACATGACGATGGAGCAGAAAACGGGGGAATTAGTGAGGTTTTGCAAACATGGCTTCTATTGGGGAGCACGTTCTTGAAATGGTATGAAGATGTGCTAAAAGACGGACAGACAACTAATATTGTTAATATTTCCTCCAATAACACACCTAATGACATGGAGAGTTCTAGTATGAACATAAATGAAGACCTTTAGCCCAAATTGTGGCAAGCTAAGGAAGTGTTGCTAGACATGCATGACAACCTGCTTTTGAGGGAAAAAGTCCGACCAAACGGAAGCAATGAAGAAATTCATAGAGTTGTAAGTTTAGGGACAATGTGAGTTGTTACAGCAAGCTCCGAGGAGCTCTATTGAATGGATTAATTAATGTTGAATGGTTTGGCAGTGAGACTAAACCAATGAAAAATGATGATTTAGTTGATGATTGCAGTGGGAAAATTGATTCGGATTACCATGAGTCTGTTGATTCTTCTGCTACAAAAGTCAAAACAATAGCTACATGGAGAATTAATGTTGGGAAAATGTGCAATTGAGAACCTGAGAATGTGTGTCAGAATCAAGGTTTAAGAAGATACTAGAGTTGATATTGTTCCTGATATGAGAAATTCTTTTAGTGCAAATTTAGACCATATTGCATCCCATGTTGGGATCACTCTTGGATGCTCCATAAAATTGTAGAAGACAATATCAGCTTATCAACTCATTCAAAGAAACTAGATTTGATCTGATGATGCAAGTAAATAAACCTTGTATTGTACCTTCTCATGAAATTCAAAGTCATTTTAAATTAATACTAGAGAAAATGGTTTTGTTGAATTACTTCCTAATGGAGAGAATAGTAACATGGGTAGAGAAGAAACTCATCGGGAACAAATAAAACAAGCTTTTACGGATAGGAACGATAGGAAACATGTATCACCAACCAATTGTTATTTGAAATATGTGATTTCCATTTAAAAGGCTTGTTAAGAAAACGAATAAACATGGAACATATGTTCTAGAATATTAGAGAACTTTATGGCAAGGCCAAAATTATATTTCTTTGAAATTAGATAAACACATTGATTTCCTATGCATAAATGAAACAGTGGGGAAACATTTTCTAAAACTAACCTTCACAACATTTGCATTGGCTAAGATTTTTATTATTGTAATATCCATCTAGTGGTATGTTACTAGGCATTAATGACACTGCTAATGAATTAGATATTCAAGACGGCCCATATTACATAAAAGTTAACTATGTATGAAGATTATATATGAGATATATGTTAAGTTTACGGAGATGCTCAGTTAGAAGGCAAGGCTTCTTACTAGCAGACTTGTCTAGAGTCCTACATGTCTGTAAAGATCCCTTTATGGTTGCTGGGGATTTTGATATTTATCAGGAATGCTTCTTGAAAATATAAATATGGTAACCCAAACACTAGGTCTTTATTTCTATGCAATTAAGAAGAACCTTGCCTTATGGAACCAAAGTCGAATGGCAGGCTTTATACTCGAGCAATAATTTACAGGAACTCATTTTTAAAAATTGGACAAGATCATGTTTTTCCATTATTGGGAACAAATGTATCACTGGTTAGAAAGGAATATGAAATTTAATGTCTTCAAAGAGCTAAAGAAAATGAGAATTTGGAAGGTGGTAGAAGCATCAGATATTTTCATGCTAAAGCAAATGGTTGGCATAGAAAAAGTATAATCACTTATCTTGATCTAAGGAAGGAAATATTGATGGAGGGGAATAAATCCTTGATTATAATACTAAGTACTATGAAAACCTTTTGGTCATCCAGATAGAAAAATATAACTCTAGATGTGCCTAGAGAAACCTTAGTACATTAACTAGAGTTTGTTCAATGGATGAACTTAAAATTGTTGTTTTTGAATGACACATGATAAGTGGCGTAGTCCTGATGGTTTACCTCAATAACACTATAAAGGAAATTGGAATTTAATTATGTGAGATTTGGAAGCTTTATTTAACTACTTTATCGTGGGAAATTGGATCAACCTGGCCTTAATTATGGCCTTGTTACTTTGGTCCCCAAATGTAAAGAGGCAAACCAAATTGAAATATTAGATCTATATGTTTGCTCAATGTGAGCTTCAAACTTCTTACATATATTTAGGGAATGTTTTATATCTTCTCTAGTGTTATGGTTTCCCCTATATCACCTATGTATAAGGGAGATATATTATGGAAGGAGGATTAATTTTACATGATACTCAAAATACCATTCATACTATGAAACAAAATGTCATTTTCCTCAATATTGATTTTAAACAAGCTTGCGCCACAATAAAATGCCTTTTTGTTTTAAAATTATAAAATATGATTTATTTTTTCTGTTAAATGGTGTGACTGGGTCATCTAAATTATGAGAGGGATACATGTGGGGATTAAAAAGAATGATTGTATAGGTCTCTACTATAATATATTTAGATGGTGAGGGATTAGAAAAGGAAATTCCTTATCTCCCATGCTGTTTGATTTGGCTGCTAATCCCTAGCTTTATTGATGAAATTTTAGGTATACTAATATTATTAAAGTTGTTATGGGAGAACATAGTGAGGGTGGTGTTAGTATGCTACAATATATTGATGATGCTATATTTTTATTACAAGAAGATTATATGAGTGCACATAACTAGAAAATCATCCTTTGTTCTTTTGAACAAATGTTTATTTTAAAAATAGTTTCCATAAAAAGTGATTTTTACTTTTATTTTTGAACGTGCTAGAGAAAAGCTAAGCACTATAAAAGATTTTTACTTGCCCCGTTGTTGATTGGCCAATACTGGTTTGGGAATACTTTTTTTGTGTGGTGGATCTGGGAATCCATGTTGATGTCAAAAGGATATGAAACAAAAATTGGAAAAATATTGAAGATAAGATAGAAAAAGCAATGTAATAGTTAGCAAAGAAAACTTTAGCTATAGGTGGTAGGTTGTATTGGTTCAATCTTTTCTCTCTAACGTAGCAACTTTCATGTTGTTCTTCTATGATCTTCCTATGCACATAGAAAAATGAAGTATTTTTTTAGGCTAGCCTCCTTTGGAATGAAAATTTTCATAAAAAGAAAAAGGCAAGAGGAAAAACCATTTCCTCAGCCACAATCATGCCCGCCATGGGACTAATCACCCGCCCTCATTCACTTCTCGCCCATAGTAACACGTAATGTAGAAAATATTGAACAAGGCCATGTGTTATTGGAAGATGGACCAACCCAGATAGGAAACAATGTACAACAGTTGATAGTGTTGTCCAAACACTCACCACAATAATGATCAAGTAGAGACCTCTGTTTACTGGGAGCTTGGAGATTGTAAAGAGTGATTGAGTCATGTTAACTATGAGAGAAGGGCATGTGGGTATTACCATGAACGTTTATATAGGTCCCTACTGTAATATAGGGTTGAGATGAGAAGATTACTTATGTCCCCAGTTGTTTAATTTGGTTGTTGATGTCTTAGCTTTATTGATGAGAAATGCTTGGGTAATAATACGGTAGAATATACTGAGGGTGTTGTCAATATACTACAATATGTTGATGATGCTATATTTTTATAAAAAGATGGTTATATGAGTGTGCATAACTTGAAATTCATCTTTTCTGCTTTTGAACAAATGTTGGATTATAAATTAATTTCCATAAAAGTGAATTTTTTCCTTTCTGGAAATGCTAGAGATAAACTAGGCTATAAAAGATTGTTACTTGCTTATAGTGATTTGACAATGAGATATTTGGGCATCCTTTTTTATTTGTGCTGAATTTGGGAATCCTTGTTGATGCCAAAAGGATACAAAACAGAACATGGGGACATTTTGAAGAGAAGATAGCAAGGAGATGTAGTGGTTGATAAGGAAGACTTGTAGCTATAGATGCCATACTTATTTGGTTAAGGATTATATCTCTATTGTGCTAGCTTTCATGATGTCCTTCTATGATCTTCATGTGGGGCAAGGAAAAGGACGGATTTGTTTAGGCTAGTCCCCTTTTGCAAGAAAATTTTTATGAAAAGAAAAGGACAAGAGGAGAAGTGTCACCTCAGCCTCATTCATGACTGCCATGACACTGATCAGCCCTCTACACTCCCTTCTCACCCACAGTGACTTGTGATACGGATGATGATAATGTAATTGTAGGCAAGTGGGCCAACTAAGCCAGGAACAATGTGCATTTGCTGATAGTGTGGTCTTGCATGTTCACATTACTAGTAGGTGGGCAACTAAGCTAGTAAACAACATATGCCAGCTGACAACACGGTCCCACAAGCTCACCACATACACGATGAACTAGAGAGCTCTGTTTCCAGGGGCTTGGAGATTGTAAAGTTGTTGTAGCACCAGCCAACCTCTCTCTAATACAACCATTGTTGGTTTATAGGACATCATAATATAGTCTATGCTTATGGGTTCTTAGTCTTAGTTAAGTGTATGAGTAGCATCTTGTATAGAAGTCAGCAAGTTCTGTGAAATATTCATAGATTCTCTTATGAATCTATCATGCAACTCCTCACTCAGAGTGATCCTAACCGATCACTTTGGACAATTTAAGCATGAAATTACAATATATATGTATACCAAATAATATTAGAGTAGAAACTGTGTTAATGCCCAAGAAACAAAACACAAGGATCACCCTAACTAGAGCTTAATACAAGCTCATACAACTTTAACCATAAAATCATCATGGACATGCAAGCAACTATCGACCCCTAGAACCTTGTTCATGAATTAGTAAACATGGATCAGAATTAGAAACTAAGTTGGGCAGGGTACCTACAATCCTTACATAAAACATTCTACAAGGGTGAGACAACCACCATGTAAAGCTACAACTAATGCCCCCACCATACACAATATGCATGCTCCAATTCTTCGTCTTATGGAGATGCAAATTTGACTAGTTATACCATCCATCTCAAGTAGGTTAAAAGTAAAATAAAATCACATTAAAAACATATGAATGATTATACTGAAAGATAGGCAGGGTTGGGATGCAATTTGGTGGATCTCATACCTTTCTTGCCGAGAAATTTCCCTTGTGCGCTTGCCCTCTACTGCCCTCCGGTGTGGCAGTCGTTGCCGCCTCTGCCTCCCGTAGTCTTTTCTTTCTCTTCTTGTCTTCCTTAACCCGACTCACAATCATGCGCAGAGCCTCATCATCATCCGCCTCAGTTTGCTTGTTGCATTCGGTATCACCGGTGGGGGGGAATTCCTAGTGGGGTCTCATGGAGCATAGGTCAGATATGGATCTCATATGTAGTGGATTTTCCCTCCCCCGTGTCCTCCTCAAGGACGGTGCCGCCGCGGCATCAATAACAGCCATGGTGGAGGCAAGCTCGTCTTCCCACCATGAGGACCTCAGAGACTTCATAGGCGACAGATCTACGATTCCCAAAGGACGTTGCCCCTCCGCCGGTGCCTCAGCCCTTGTGCTCGCCACATAACCCCTATGGATCACAAAAGAAGATCTGAAAGCATAACAGACATGACTAAAATGATGATATGAGGCCCCTCTTACACACCAACCTTATGGAGAACACATTAGTGACCATGGAAGCATCGTCGACGTGGTCTCTCTGCATAGATCTAACTCAATTTCTAAATGAAGGGGGTGGAAGAGGATGAGAGGAAAGGGTGGGTGTTTGAAAGGAAAGGACATGACCTCGGGGTGAGGTTTTAATAGCATCCAAGGGTATCCCCTTACTCTTACCCATCCTACCCACCGTATATTTAGTAATTATTAATTTCAATATGCATATTTAATGTCATGGACGAAGTATTTATCACTGGGGACTATAGCCAAATATTTCCCCTATGATTCCCTGTGCTGGTGATGTGGCACCCTCAATGCATCATGTGACAAAAACTATTAGTTTGTGTAAAATGGTAGGCACACAATGGAGCCCCCACTCACACCCCACAACACCCCAACCCAACATGGAAACCAAAGTTTTGGTTGTAGCTTTTAGCGCCAAATTGGAAAATTAGCTGATGGTGTCGCTGAAGGGAAATTGCAAGTGCATTTAGTGCACCCTTTGAGGTTCACTACTGTAGGATGCTGCTAACATGACACATGAATCAGAGACCCTTTGACGATACTGTGTGCGATGCATGAATCGCAAATGGAATCATAATAAAATTGCAACAATAAGACGAATTGAGTGTGAGGGTGGAGACATCAATCATGATTCAAATTAGAGTTGCATGTCCAATAGGTGGCATACATTTGATCCATATGAACTGTCTACGATGAGCCAGAACAACATAAGCGATCAGCCAAATCAAGGTGTGTGTAATATATTGTATACATTTCACTTGGATTAACTATTTGCCATTACCCAACACAACAGAAATGGTCAGCCAGATCAAGGTGTGTGCGATAGATGACATAGTGAAAACATGAACTCCTCAAATTACGGTAATCACCGGAAAGAATCCCAATTATTGTCACCTTGGGGTATGCGGATCATAACACGTAATAGGTGCCTATAACTTGCATGGTAGGATCAAGAACACAAATATATTCATGAAAACATAAAGGGTTCAAATCTAAAATCATGGCACTGAGGCCCTAGTGACAAGCATTAAGCATAGCAAAGTCATAGGAACATCAATCTCCAAACATATTGGATACTAGGGATCAAGCCCTAACAAAACTAACTCCAGTACATGATAAATCTCATCCAAACCATCACCGTCCAGCAAGCCTACAAAGGAATTACTCACTCCCAGTTATGAGCGTCATGAAATTGGTGATGGAGGATGGTTGATGATGACAATGGCGATGAATCCCCCCTCCGAATCCCCAAACAAACTCCAAATATGCCCTCCCATGAAGAACAGGAGGTGGCGGCAGCTCTGTATCGTAAAACGTGATGTAAAATTTCTCTCTTATTTTTTCTCAGGAAAAATGAATTTATAGGCTTGAGATTGGGGTCACCGGAGCCACATGGGCCTCACAAGGCACCAGGGCGCGCCCTGGTGGCTCGTGGGCCATTGGTTGCTCCCCTCCTCTGGGTCTTGGCTCCCGTATTTTTTATATTCCATAAAAGTCTCCAAAAAGCTTC
This sequence comes from Triticum aestivum, assembly GCF_018294505.1. Taxonomy (NCBI): domain Eukaryota; kingdom Viridiplantae; phylum Streptophyta; class Magnoliopsida; order Poales; family Poaceae; genus Triticum; species Triticum aestivum. Next base: position 95,276,432 of record NC_057801.1, read on the forward strand.
ATCCAATTCAGAGAACTTTTATTTCTACAAAAAAATAACACCATGGTAGTTCTCCTAAAAATAGTGGCAGTCCAGGTTAGTTTCATTCAAATCATGCAAATTAGAGTCCAAAACAAGAGCAAAAGTGTTTGGAAAAGTAGATACAATGGAGACGTATCAACTCCCCCAAGCTTAACTCATTGATTGTCCTCAAGCAATTCAGTTGACAAACTGAAAGTGATAAAGAAACACTTTTACAAACTCCTTTGTTCTTGTATCAATATATATACTTAAATAATACCCAGGTCTTCAGCAAAGATCACAACTAACCATGTAATTGATAACTCTTAAAAATTATATTTACTCATATCAATGGCATAATCAACTAGCGAGCAATAATAAAATATCTCAAATGCCATCACTTTTGTCAAAACAATCATGATATAATATGACGACATGGTATCTTGCTAGCCCTTTCTGAGACCGCAAAACATAAATTCAGAGCACCTCCAAAGTTCAAGTAGCGACTAAACATTGTAATTCATGGTAGAAGAGATCCAATCATGATGCACACAACATTAACTATACACAATGCATGAGAATGACAATAGTGCTTTCAGGACTGGTGCTTGTTTGATAAGGTGACGACTCAACAATAAAAGTAAATAGATAGGCCATTCGTATAGGAAGCAGGGTGTCAATGTATTAAAAAATGGTCGTAATACCCTGACTTATGCACAGACGAGTAACAGCTTCCCCGACAAGGATAAATTTTCAAACAAAGATTTCAAAAGCTGAAAGAAACAACTCTTTGTGAGATCAAGGGGTGCATCAAGGAGACCAAGACAAGCTGCAGAGATGAAGTACTAGAAGTTGGCCCTTGACGGCAAGGCAGGACCGGCAGGACGAAGGCCCGACAGGCCTTCACCAACCACCAATGCTCCATCTCACCGAGCAGGTAGTCACCCATCGATGAGGTGTCGAGCCCGCAGATGGTTTGGTGGAGCTTTTCGAGCGCATGGCATTCCGCTGGAAGAGGATTTAAATTTATTGACACCCGTCCTAATGGCGTGTTAGCATAATAGAGAGGCGGTTGGGTAAGCGGTGTAGTAGCCTTGCCGAGATCCACCCTCCTCACGACACCTAGCAATGCATTTAATGCATTTTGTCCTAGCTAGCAGAGTTAGGTATGAGAACACTGTTCCTATATAATCACCTTGTAATGACCCTTTTGCCACTGTGGTCACCCCTTGAGCTATAAAAGGAGGGCCAGGGAAACCATTACAAGGGTTCGTACCCATAGAAACCCCACGCATACGTACCTGTGTAGCAGCCTCTCCTTGCTCCTTGTCAGGGGAGAGCTCTCTGTGTACTTGTGCCCACTGTTGGGAATCATTGCATGGAAAACAAAAAAAATTCTATGCACACGGAATGATCTATCCATGGAGATGCATAGCAACGAGGGGAAGAGTGTGTCTACGTACCCTCGTAGACCATAAGCGGAAGCGTTTGACAATGCGGTTGATATAGTCAAACTTCTTCATGCTTCAACCGATCAAGTATCGAACGCATGGCACCTCCGTGTTCTACGCACGTTCATCTCGGTGACGTCCCTCGCCTTCTTGATCCAGCAAGATGTTGAGGTAGTAGATGAGTTTCCTTAGCACGACGGCGTGGTGACGGTGATGGTTAAGTGATATCCGCGGGGCTTTGCCTAAGCACTACAAAAATATGACCGGGGGTGTAAACGGTGGAGGAGAGCACAACACACGGATAACAATTGATCTGGGGTGTGCTAGGCGCCCCCTCCCACATATATATAGGTGAGAGGGAGGGCGGAGCAGCCATAGGAGGCGCCCAAGTAGGAGCGTCGTAAGTCTGTATAAAACCATATGCTTTGATCACCTCATCAAAGCATATATTCCAACTCCGAGATGCTTGCACCAGTCCATAGATGGATCGCTGGAGCATGCACACTTTGTTAGCATCATTAGGATCGACAAAACCTGCTGGTTGCATCATATACAACTCTTCTTTAATTAAGCAATGCAATTTTGACGTCCATTTGCCAGATTTCATAATCATAAAATGTTGTAATTGCTAACATGATTCAGACAGACTTAAGCATCGCCACGGGTGAGGAGGTCTCATTGTAGTTGATGTCTACTACACAACCTTCTTCTTGTAGACCTTGTTGGGCCTCCAAGTGCAGAGGTTTGTAGGACAGTAGCAAATTTCCCTCAAGTGGATGACCTAAGGTTTATCAATCCGTGGGAGGCATAGGATGAAGATGGTCTCTCTCAAACGACCATGCAACCAAATAGCAAAGAGTCTCTTGTGTCCCCAACACACCCAATACAATGATAAATTGTATAGGTGCACTAGTTCGGCGAAGAGATGGTGATACAAGTGCAATATGGATGGTAGATATAGGTTTTTGTAATCTGAAATTATAAAAACAACAAGGTAGCAAGTGGTAAAAGTGAGCGAAAACGGTATTGCAATGCTTCGAATAAAGGCCTAGGGTTCATACTTTCACTAGTGCAAGTTCTCTCAACAATGATAACATAATTAGATCATATAACAATCCCTCAACATGCAACAAAGAGCCACTCCAAAGTCACTAATAGCGGAGAACAAATGAAGAGATTATTGTAGGGTACGAAACCACCTCAAAGTTATTCTTTCCAATCAATCCATTGGGCTATTCCTATAAGTGTCACAAACATCCCTAGAGTTCGTAGTAAAATAACACCTTAAGACACAAATCAACCAAAACCCTAATGTCACCTACATACTCCAATGTCACCTCAAGTATCCGCGGGTTTGATTATACGATATGCATCACACAATCTCAGATTCATCTATTCAAACCAACACAAAGAACTTCAAAGAGTGCCCCAAAGTTTCTACCAGAGAGTCAAGATGAAAACTTGTGCCAACCCCTATGCCTAAGTTCACAAGGTCACTGAACCCGCAAGTTGATCACCAAAACATACATTAAGTGGATCACGTGAATATCCCATTGTCACCACAGATAAGCACATGCAAAACATACATCAAGTGTTCTCAAATCCTTAAAGACTCAATCTGATAAGATAACTTCAAAGGGAAAACTCAATCCATTACAGAAGGTAGAGGGGAAGAAACATCATATGATCCAACTATAATAGCAAAGCTCAAGATACATCAAGATCGTGTCGAATCAAGAACACGAGAGATAGAGAGAGAGATAGAGATAGAGAGAGAGAGAGATCAAACACATAGCTACTCGTACATACCCTCAGCCCTGAGGGTGAACTACTCCCTCCTTGTCATGGAGAGTGCCAGGATGATGAAGATGGCCACCGGTGATGATTCCCCCCTCCGGCAGGGCGCCGGAACAGGGTCCCGATTGGTTTTTGGTGGCTATAGAGGCTTGCGGTGGTGGAAGTCACGATCTTGGTTCTGTTCTGGAAGTTTGTGGATATATAAGAGGTGTTGGCATCGGGAACAAGTCAGGGGGTCCATAAGGCACCCACGAGGTAGGGGGCACCCCAGGGGGGAAGGGCGCGCCCTCCACCCTCGTGGTGGCCTCGAGACTCTTCTGGCCCATCTTCGATGCTCCATGGGCTTCTTCTGGTCCAAATTAATCTCCGCAAAGTTTCAGGTCAATTGGACTCCATTTGATATTCCTTTTCTGTGATACTCAAAAACAAGGAAAAAAGAAACTGGCACTGGACTCTAGGTTAGTAGGTTAGTCCCAAAAATCATATAAAATAGCATATAAATGCATATGAAACATCCAAGATGGATAATATAATAGCATGGAACAATCAAAAACTATAGATACGTTGGAGACGCATTAGTAGTCAACCCCTTGAACTTGTCGAAAACCTTTTTGGGATAAGTCGAGCTTTGTAGATAGTGACATTACTATCAGTGTCAGTCTTCTTCATGAAGATCCATTTATTCTCAATGGCTTGCCGATCATCGAGCAAGTCCACCAAAGTCCACACTTTGTTCTCATACATGGATCCTATCTCTGATTTCATGGCCTCAAGCCATCTGTTGGAATCTGGGTCATCATAGCTTCTTCATAGTTCATAGGTTCGCCTTGGTCAAGTAACATGACTTCCAGGAAAAATTTACTGTACCACTCTGGTGCAGATCGTGCTCTGGTCGACCTACGAAGTTCTGTAGTAACTTGATTTGAAGTTTCATGATCATCATCATTAGCTTCCTCTCTAGTTGGTGTAGGCATCACGGGAACGGTTTTCTCTGATGTGCTACTTTCCAATTTGAGAGAAGGTACAACTACCTCATCAAGTTCTACTTTCCTCCCACTCACTTCTTTCAAGAGAAACTCCTTCTCTAGAAAGGACCCATTCTTAGCAACAAAGATCTTGCCTTCAGATCTGTGGTAAAAGGTGTACCCAATTGTTTCCTTAGGGTATCCTATGAAGATGCACTTCTCCAATTTGGGTTCGATCTTATCAAGCTGAAGCCTTTTGACATAAGTGTCGCAACCCCAAACTTTAAGAAACGGCATCTTAGGTTTCTTGCCCAACCATAGTTCGTATGGTTTTGTCTCAACGGATTAGATGGTGCCCTATTTACGTGTATGCATAACCCCAAAATGATGGTGGTAAATCAGTAAGAGACATCATATAACACACCATATCCAGTACGGTTACGACATTCGTACACACCATTACGCCGTGGTGTTCCTGGTGGCGTGAGTTGTGAAACAATTCCGCATTTTTAAATGAAGGCCAAACTCGTAACACAAATATTCGCCTCCACGATCAGATAATATAAACTTTATTTTCTTGTTACGATGATTCTCTATTTCACTCTGAAATTCTTTGAACTTTTCAAATGTTTCAGACTTGTGTTTCATTAAGTAGATATACCCATACCTACTCAAATCATCTGTGAAGGTTAGAAAATAATGATACCCAGCACATGCTTCAACACTCATCAGACCACATACATCGGTATGTATTATTTCCAATAAGATATTAGCTCGCTCCTTTGTTCTGGAAAACGGAGTTCTAGTCATCTTGCCCATTAGGCATGGTTCACAAGTATCAAATGATTCATAATCAAGTGATTCCAAAAGTCCATCTACATGGAGTTTCTTCATGCGCTTTACACCAATATGACCTAAATGGCAGTGCCACAAGTATGTTGCACTATCATTATCAACTTTACATCTTTTGGCATCAATATTATGAATATGTGTATCACTACGATCGAGATTCAAGAAGCCATTTACATTGGGTGTATGACCGTAGAAGGTCTTATTCATGTAAACATAAAAACAATTATTCTCTGACTTAAATGAATAACCGTATCGTAATAAACATGATCAAATCATATTCATGCTCAACGCAAACACCAAATAACATTTATTTAGGTTCAACACTAATCCCGAAGGTAGAGGGAGTGTGCGATGGTGATCATATCAACCATGGAATCATTTCTAACACACATCGTCACCTTGCTTTTAACTAGTCTCTGCAACTCTTGTTTTGAGTTAGTAATCTTAGCAACTGAACCGGTATCAAATACCTAGGGGTTACTATGAACACTAGTAAAGTACACATCAATAACATGTATATCAAATATACCTCACTTTGCCATCCTTCTTATCCGCCAAGTATTTGGGGCAGTTCCGTTTCCAGTGACCATTCCCTTTGTAGTAGAAGCACTCACTTTCAGGCTTAGGTCCAGCTTTGGGGTTCTTCATGGGAGTGGCAACTTGCTTTCCATTCTTCTTGAAGTTCCATTTCTTTCCCTTGCCCTTTTTCTTGAAACTAATGGTCTTGTTAACCATCAACATTTGATGCTCTTTCTTGATTTCTACCTTCGTCAATTTCAGCATCGCGAGGAGCTCGGGAATAATTTTTGTCATCCCTTGCATATTCTAGTTCATGTTGAAGTTCTAGTAGCTTGGTGATAGTGACTACAAAACTTTGTCAATCACTATCTCATCTGGAAGATTAACTCCCACTTGATTCAAGCGATTGTAGTACCCAGACATTCTGAGCACATGCTCACTGGCTGAGCTATTCTCCTCCATCTTGTAGGCAAAGTACTTGTCAGAGGTCTCATACATCTCAACATGGGCATGAGTCTGAAATACCAATGTCAGCTTGTGGAACATATCATATGCTCCGTGGCATTCAAAACATTTTTGAAGTTCCGGTTCTAAGCCGTAAAGCATGGCACACTAAACTATCAAGTAGTCATCATATCGAGCTTTGCAAAATGTTCATAACGTTTACATCTGCTCCTGCAACAGGTCTGTCACCTAGCGGTAAATCAAGGACATAATTCTTCTATGTAGCAATGAGGATAATCCTCAGATCATGGACCGAGTCCGCATCATTGATACTATCATCTTTCCACTTAGTTTTCTCTAGGAACACATCAAAAATACGAGAACTACATCATGAGTTATTGATCTACAACATAGATTTGTAAATACTATCAGGACTAAGTTCATGATAAAGTAAGTTCAATTAATCAAATTACTAATGAACTCCCACTTAAATCAACATCCCTCAAGTTTTCTAAGTGATACATGATCCATATCAGCTAACCTATGTCCGATTATCACGTGAGATGGGGTAGTCATCAATGGTGAACATCTCTATGTTGATCATATCTATTATATGACTCATGTTCAACCTTTCAGTCTCCAGTGTTTCGAGGCCATGTCTGTACATGCTAGGCTCGTCAAGTTTAACCTAAGTATTTTGCATGTGCAAAACTGTCTTACACCCATTGTATGTGAACGTAGAGTCTATCACACCCAATCATCACGTGGTGTCTCGAAATGACGAACTTTCGCAATGGTTCATACTCGGTGAGAACAGTTGTATCTTGAAATTTAGTGAAGGGATCATCCTTATAATGCTATCGCCGTTCTAAGCAAAATAAGATGCATAAAAGATAAACATCACATGCAATCAAAATATGTGAAATTATATGGCCATCACCATCTTGTGTGTTTGATCTTCATCTCCAAAGCAACGTCATGATCTTGTCACCGGCTTGACACCTTGATCTCCATCGTAGCATCATTGCGTCGAGGTCGTCACGCCAACCATGCTTCTACAACTATCGCTAACATAGTGATAAAGTAAAGCAATTACATGGCGTTTGCATTTCATACAATAAAGAGACAACCATGAGGCTCTTGTCGGTTGCTGATAATTTACAAAGCATGATCATCTCATACAATAACGTATATCACATCATGTCTTGATCATATCACATTACAACATGCCCTGAAAAAACAAGTTAGACGTCCTCTACTTTGTTGTTGCAAGTTTTACGTGGCTGCTACGGGCTTCTAGCAAGAACCGTTCTTACCTATGCAAAAACCACAACGGTATTTCATCAAGTTTGCTATTTTAACCTTCTTCAAGGACCGGTCGTAGTAAAATTCGATTCAACTAAAGTAGGAGAAACAGACACCCGCCGGCCACCTTTATGTAAAACTAGTTGCATGTATGTCGGTGGAACCGGTCTCATGTGCGTGGACATGTAAGGTTGGTCCAGGCCGCTTCATCCGACAATACCGCTGAATCAAAATAAAATGTTGGTGGTAAGAAATATGACTATCACCGCCCACAACTCCTTTGTGTTCTACTCGTGCATATCAGCTACACATAGACCTGGCTCTGATACCACTTTTGGGAATTGTTACATGGAAAACAAAAAAATTCTACGCACACGTAATGATCTATCCATGGAGATGCATACAACAAGGGGGAGAGTGTGTCTACATACCATCGTAGACCGTAAGTGGAAGCGTTTCACAACGAGGTTGATGTAGTCAGACTTCTTCGTGCTTCAACTGATCAAGTACCGAACGCACGACACCTCCGTGTTTTGCACACGTTCAGCTCGGTGACGTCCCTCGCCTTCTTGATCCAGCAAGATGTCGAGGTAGTAGGTGAGTTCCGTCAGCACGATGACATGGTGACGGTGATGGTGAAGTGATCTCCGCAGGGCTTCGCCTAAGCACTACGAAAATATGACCGAGGGTGTAAACGATGGAGGGGAGCGCCACACGCGGATACAAATTGATATAAGGTGTGCTAGGCACCCCCCTCCCACATATATATAGGTGGGAGGGAGGGAGGAGCAGCCATAGGAGGCGCCCAAGTAAGAGGAATCCTACTTGGAGTCCCTCCCAAGCCACGCTCCTACCATATATAATCGAGAGGGAAGGAAGTGGGAATCCTAATCCACACTTTCCTTTCCCTCCCCCCTTTCCTTCTACTTCTAGTCCGGCCTGCTATGGGGGGCGCACCAGCCCCTTGTGGCTGGTTTGTTCCCTCTCTTGGCCCATAAGGCCCATATATTTTGCCGGGGGTCTCCGGAACCGCTTCCGGTGACCCGATAAGTACACGGTACCCCCCCCAGAAACACTTTCGGTGTCCAAATATCATCGTCCTATATATCATCTTTACCTCTCGACCATTTCAAGACTCCTCGTCATGTCCGTGATCTCATCCGGGACTTCGAAAAACATTCGGTGACCAAATCACATAACTCATATAATATTATATCATCATCGAACATTAAGCGTGCGGACCCCATGGGTTCAAGAACTATGTATACATGACCGAGACACCTCTCCGGTCAATAACCAATAGCGGAACCTGGATTCCACACTGGCTCCTACATATTCTACGAAGATCTTTATCGGTCGAACCATTATGACAACATACGTAATTCCCTTTGTCTGTCAGTATGTTACTTGCCCGAGATTCGATCGTTGATATCTTAATACCTAGTTCAATCTCATTACCGGCAAGTCTCTTTACTTGTTCTGTAATACATCACCTCGTGACTAACTCCTTAGTCATTTGCTTGCAAGCTTATTATGTGTATTACTAGGAGGGCCCATAGATACCTCTCCGATACTCGGAGTGACAAATCCTAATCTCGATCTACGCCAACTAAACAAACACTTTCAGAGATACCTGTAGAGAATCTTTATGATCACCCAGTTACACTGTGACATTTGATAGAACACAAGGTATTCCTCCAGTATCCAGGAGTTGCATAATCTCATTGTCAAAGAAATATGTATTTGACATGAAGAAAGCAATAGCAATAAAACTAAATGATCATTATGCTAAGCTAACAGATGGGTCTTGTCCATCACATCATTCTCCTAATGATGTGATCCCGTTATCAAATGACAACACATGTCCATGGTTAGGAAACCTTAACCACCTTTGATCAATGAGCTAGTCTAGTAGAGGTATATTAGGGACACGGTATTTGTTTATGTATTCACACATGTATTTAAGTTTCCAATCAATACAATTATAACATGAATAATAAAATTTTATCATGAATAATTAAATATAAAATAGCAACTTTATTATTGCCTCTAGGGCATATTTCCTTCACCCACTTCCATCCATTAATACAACAAAGCAGGAGTAGGGTTTTACGCTTCTCAATGGCCCGAACCTGGGTAAAGACCGCGCCCCTTGTTGTTCTTGCTCTTTGCGTCGGGTGCATTCCCCTCGCCGAACTAGAAAGGGGCAGCCTTGCCCCATATATCACCGTCTCCCCACACTGACATCTTTGCGAACCAGGCAGGGGCTACACGGGCGTGAACCAAGGCGACGAGCGGCGCATCAACCTCATCGAGTTCAACATCTTATTCACCATCTTCATCAACTTTCATGGCACCAAGAAGAGGGGTTCCATGATGACTAAACCCTCAATGTCCAAACTCCCACCACACGCGTCTGTGGGTGGCGCAGGCGGCGCCTCCACCGCAAACAGTGCGGACGCCACTGTGGGCACGGCCGGCACAAGAGGTGCGGTCATCGTCCCGACTATGGCAGAGATGGGCGGAGGAGACGCCAGAGGCAGACATCTGTCTTGACCCTCCGGCGGAGGCAACAATAATGGCACGGGCGAGCGGCTCGCGCCTCCTCAACGCACCGGTGAGCGCAGCCACTAGAGCGATCCCGCCTGGTCAGGCGTGAGCCGCGACTCTCCCGCGATGACCCCTGTGGTGGCGGCAAGGGGAACAACATCGAGACACACATCGCGTCCTTCGGAAGATGGGCGCGATATGATGCCGAGTGGTGTTGTTGTACCTCCACAACAACACCCACACAGAAAGACGCCACTCGATCAGGTCCAAGATCTTCAGGCACCACTCCCGCCACGCCATGGATATGTTGAGTGAGTTCGTGCTTCCTTGCTTTCAACAACCAAAGCATAGATATTTGGTGATGTAGAGATTGCTCAAGATGTGATTGATTTGCAATCTCATAGATTTTTTTGACTGGATACTGTAGGGAAATCCCCTACAACCTTATTTATTAAAAAATGGAATTATAGAATGTACAAAGGTTACCAGAAGTAACCAAGAGTAAAGGGAGGAGACTAACCTAATACAAACTACAAAAAGAAGAAAACATTTATGGGGGGAGGAAAGAGACCCATCTAACCAGATCCTATTTATGCCTCACCTTAATTTTGTGAGAAAGAAGATACATGTCATGGATAAAAGCCCCTCTCCATTTGTTAAAACTTGGCCTCTCTTGCCTGAAAACTTTCCCATTCCTGACGAGCCAAATATTCCAACAAGCTGTGGAAACCACCTCAGCAAAGAAAGGCTTTGCAAAGTTCCTTTTAACATTTAGGGTAATCTAGCCCATTTCATTCCCAGCAGACCAGTCAATCTGTAAGTAGTTCCAAACCCTGTGACTGAAGTTGCAATTAAAGAATAGATGATCCCTGTCTTCCCTTGTGTGTGTTGGGAAGAGCACACAATTAACTCCATCATCAATATGCCAATGCCTTCTTTCTACCATATCCTTGGTGTTTAATCTATCCATAATGAGCATCCAAGAAAAACTTTTATTTTCATGGTGCAGCAACTCTTCCAAATCCAAAGCAGAAGAGGGTTGAAAGTATGGTGTAAAAACCTAGAAGTATAGAACTGCTTGGGAGTGAAAGGTTTACTAGTGCCATGCCAGGACCAAACATCCTTCAAATAAGACTGTCTCTCATGATTCTAAATTAGAGTTTGCAAAGATTGAAGCTCTTGATAGGCTTGCCCGGAAAGGGGCAAGTGAAACCATGACAGTAAGTTGTGGCATTCTAAACCTTCTTTCACTGGCACCAAAGTTTCCTTAACATGGGAAAACAGCCTTGGGAATCCGTGTTGTAGAGGCAGAACAGAATCACCAACCTTCCATTTATCCTCCCAGAAAAGTGCAGTATCTCCTTTATTGCATATGTCCTTCCACCAAAAAGATCCACATGAGGTTGTTCCTTGGGGCACAAGCTCATGATATTATGACTCCAAAAAGCTGTACCTAAGGAATATCTGCTTTATTAAGAAACTTGCTAACATGCTTCAACATCAGTGCCACATTCTGAAAACCAAGGTCAAGAATTCCCAAACCACCTTTATTCTTGGGCCTGCAAATTAAATACCAAGAAGACAATAATGGGGCGGGCTCTTGCATGTTCTTCCTCCAAAGACATTGCCTATGAATTCTCTGTAGTTTCTTCAAAATTCTAGGTGGGATGAACAAGATACAAAGGAAGAAAATTAGCAGAGATGATAATGCAGAATTCAAATATTGCAATCTTCCACCCTGAGCAAGGAAAGATGAACTAGCAGTCATTCTCCTCTCCATGCAGTCTACCAGAGGCATCAAATCAGACATAGTAGGACTTGCAGTTCCCATAGGCAAGCCCAAGTATCACTACTGCAGGATGCTGCTAAAGTGACACTACGATCAGAGACCCTTTGATAAAACTGTGTGCGATGCATTAATCACAAACGGTGATGTAAAATAATCTGTGATGCATTAATCACAAACGGTGATGTAAAATAACCGTCAAGAAAGATGCAAAATGTTTGTGTACAAGGATACATCAAACACGGTTCAGATTTTAGTTGCGTGTGCTATGAGGGACATACGGTTCAGCTCAATGAACTATTTGCGATGAGGCAGAACTAAAGAAACGGGCAGCCAGATGAAGGCGTGTGTGATATATATCATATAGTTCACTCGGATAAACTGTTTGTGATGAGACGGAACAACAGAAACGGGCAGATAGATGAAGGTGTGTGTGATATACGACATATAGTTCACTCAGATGAACTATTTGTGTTGAGCCAAGAGAACATAAATGGTTCAACTTAACAAGATGTGTGTGATACGCGGCAAACAGGTCTGTAACCGGAAATGTGTGGGAAGACCAATAACAACACAGACGATTCCTGTTAACAAGTCATGTGTGTTGTGAGCAAACGATTGCTGATATACAATTGTCAGTGATTGATGAAATAATCACCAACGTGTTCCATTTTTAGTCCGTGTGCGTTGTGATTTGCTCTGCCTATAGAGCGTCAACATATATACTTAAAAAGACAGCATTGCAAAACCAAATTAAGCATACAATTACACAAGTGACCACACACATAAAAGTTTCACACACCAAAGTAAGCAATTACATGTATACAAAACTAGGAGAAACGAGGATCTAATCATCTACTTATTGTTGCGACGACGCTTGCCATTGGTTTCCTTCCGGCAGGATCCCTGGCCATTTTGGGGAAGCAGACAGTTCCTCATGTGAACGATTCGCCTATACATGTCGTAGCTCATGTACGCCTCCTTGGCCGCATACACGACGTGAGATTTGTCGAGTTTCTCCATCCAGGGTGACTGCTAGGCACGCTTGTCCTTGTTGCAGGAATCCTTCATGCCTTTGTTGTAGGGTCGATGATGGCCTCGGCTATGTGAACCAGTGAGTCCTTCTCATGCTCGTTGCTGCCCTAGATCTTGTATTGGCCCTGGATGTCGACAAGATTCTGGCAGGCGATGCCCGAATTCTTGAGAACCTTTACATCATTGGTGATCTCCACAGTAGTGAACATGTAGTGGGGGCTGTTGACAAACCTGGCGAAATGCTTGCAAGGCCTTGTGGCCAGGCAGTAGTGGTAGACGAGGACATGGTTGCGCACGCACATCTGGGTGACGGCGACCTTGGAACGAGACCCGGCACGAGCGCAGGTGTACTCGAGGTCGAACCCGAACACCTTGTACTTCTCCTCGACAAGCAACAACTCCATGATGTGGATGGAGTGCTCCACCCAGACGGGGTTGTTGGTGTACACCACCGAGAGCTTCGTGAACCTTCTGTGGGTGTCCACCACGGCATGCATGGTGAACTGCTGCTCGTCGTCGGCAGCCGCTCGGAGCGCCATTGGAGCCGCGCATGATACCCTCTAAGAATTTGTCGTGGTGGGTGTGCTTCTTGCAATGGTGGGGCACGATCGAAAGGTTGAAGAGACACAAGGGTTAAATGGCTGTTGTAATAAATGAGGGCCGACCGGCCTGTAATCATCACGTCTTGTCACCGCGTTCATAGCGGATGATTCCAGTGAATGCTTGACAACACCGCACCACACGCATTTTGTTTGACCATGCGTGGGCTCCAAGAGGCGCCAAATGTATCGTTGGTGAGCCTGTTCCTGTGCTACCATGCAGCTTACCATGCAAGCTTCCTGTCCGGCTAGTTTGGCCACGCGTCGGCTAGAAGAGGGAAAAATCATGGGCATTCATTGGCAAAAGCTTTGTAAAAACGAAGTGTGTGGAATGACTTCGGTCATAAGTTTACCCGTGGGTGATGAGGTCAAAGTTACACAGAAGGGTGATGATGGAAACTCGAGTGTGATAATTAATTATGCGCTCTACAGGGCACGCGGTTGAAGAAATCAACTGTGTGCAATAATGTCGAAGATCGCAATCGAGTTAGCTATACAAATCGTGTACTATGAGATCGACAAGGTAAACAGATTTGAGAATGGTTAATAAAATCTAAGTCCATTGCATATTAAGGTCAAAATAGTGCTACCAATATACGAATCTCATATGATGCCATTTCAACGGGTGTACCACAAAAGTTCGAAATATTACAAGGTTCAAATTCCAGAGTTATATGGCTCAAATTCAAAGATTACAAGGTTCAAACTGACATTACAAATGAAATTCAGCTCATCATCTGCAAACGCTCGTGCTGATCCACTAAACATGGATATCAGAGAGGTACAAACTAATATTACCACTTCTAAGTCTGGTTTCAAAACCTCATAATTTTTGCAAAGGGGTCAGCCACTGAAAAGTCACGTATGGGGTTGACACGGTGACTTCCGATTACTCTATCATCTGAAGTTCCAAAATGAAATTCAGCATTTTCGGAGCCTATTCCATTCTGCCGCAGCCACCGGCGCTGATCAATAAACCATTCATTTTTGTGAAATAAATGTAGGGCAAACCTCATTACCTTTAGCACCCTTGCTCTGACAACAAAGAACCTGGCGAATATAATCTCTGGTAAGGTCCCTATGTAGGAGTTCAAAGTAATTTCTGAGAGATATAGATCTAGGCATTCGATGTGATTATTATATTTTATCACATTATCCACCACCGGGACTAATCTTATCTGCAAAATATGAAAACATGTTAGTGCCTACATGCAGTTTTGAACACTACTACAGGCCTATTTGGTTTGCAGGATTTGGTAAAAGCACTAACATGCCACCTTTGATCTGAAATGATTAACATGGGCATCTGATTACAATCTAGAAAAATGTAGCCTTTTTCAAAAGAGGTTGGAGTGGATGAAAAGTTCCCTAAGAAAATTAGCACAGATGAATCCAAAGGAGAAATGCTTATGGATTGTAACCATATGAATCAAGCAACCAATATGGTGGGGGGGGACATGTATGTACTGAAATCCTCCAAAAAATCCTTTAGAAATCATAGTACATTGTCATTGTAAACTTGGAAGAAAGTGTAACAAATTGGACTCACTTATGGTTAACATTTAATAGGAAAGGAACATCACCTCGATATATAGCTTCTCCAGGCACTAAAAGCATATCTCAGGAAAATGACAACTTGATCCAGGTTGGGGCCGATAGATTCTAGTGCCAAGACCTTCATTGTGCGCAGTTTCGGGGTCAAGCTTGTTGGAATCATTTTCTGGATGACAAATGAACATATATCTTCAAATTAGAAATAACCTTAATTTCTAGAAGGAGAGGTAGAAGGCGGCTATTGTACCTGAACGGGTGTGGATCCAATAACAAGTTCGAAGTATTTGTCAGACGAGTATCCCACCGCTGTCAATTTTGATGCAGAAATGACATTGCTTCTTATTGGACCCTCTTGATCAACTACAAGTAATCTCTCAAGTGAAGGTGTGTCCTCAATGACCATATCGTGGTACACATCTTGTGATGTCTTCTTGCCGCACCAGCAACACACATAAATATTCCAGAGAGTCATGGAGGTGATGTGGAAGCTACTCAACCCATTGATCACCTAAAGACGAAGGTACTCGAGTGCAGTATAGCCATGGAGCAGGCACTCCATGTCACTGTTTGGCAGGCAGACGACAATGAGCTCGAGGTGCTTCAATCACGGTAGAATAAGAGCGGACGTGTCATTAAGGTGGGAGGATGGCAGTTCTTGAACTTGGCGGTGCGCAGCATGGGTGCGAGGCAGAGCGCGGACGTTGGCAGCAAGTGCATATGCCCATCATCAAAAGTGAGATCCTCGAGCTGATCTAGGGCGGGGGATCGGAACCAGTGGTCAATCATGGCTCGAGCCTTTCCGTTGGAACAGAACTTGCCCATTCTAAGGCCTCTGGTTGGGCCAGGGTTACTGTCGAGGATCTTGGAGAACACATCCAAGCTTTTGCAACAGCCATGGCAGAGCTCGTGGGTGTCAATGAGGTCTAGAGGGGTGGAGTTCCATAGTGGGCACCACGGCTAGGAAAGGACAGTTGTCCGTGCCCCATATTTGATTGGAAGGAGGGAGATGATGACTGTCAACATATCATCGGGGAGTCTGCTGATGAAGTCTAGGCCTGCTGGAGTCGCTTGTGGTTCTTGCTCGCCCCACCTCTGCTAGTTGGCAGTCCCGTTCTCCACCTCTGGAGTCTCCTTTGTCAGCGATGCTTTCTGATAGAAGTGGGAGTACAGGGAATATTTAGTTAAAACAAGGCAATAGAAAAGTGTATTGGTAACTAGAACTTAGTAGGTAGGAATAGAGTAAGAAAATGGAATAACAATTGGTTGCTTAAATACTACACAATTCATTTGACATTGCTGGGTAAGTCAACATGCAAATACTTGAAATAAAACTTACTTCAAACAAAGTCTGGATGGATGATATCGTCGGGGAAGTTAGCATATATCTCATGACCATGCTCTTTTATGTGCAGTGCAATTTTAGTGCCAGCTTTCAGTACATAAAACTTAGAAATTTCTTTACAAAGGCTAGTTCCAAAATAGGAGTCACCACGTTCATCAAGTCTTACAGTAGCAATGATTGTAAATCCATGGTTTGTGTTCAGTATGACATCCCTGTAGTCTTGATTTATGTAAAGGGAAAGATTGTGTACTACAGATTCTGTTGCATAGCAAGGGACGTGCTACAGAAAATGGTAGGATTGTTCAAGAAAATATGGTAACATGCAAATATGGGCCAAATTTAAATAATTGTACAGTAGTTGAAATCAATGAAAAAATTGCGCGCTATAGCAAAATAGCGGCGACCTCAAAATATGCTATTAGCATGCTATATCGTGCTATAGCGTGCTATTAGCGAGACATTGTACACCGATATATTTAACGAGGCAATGCTCAATACGCTATAGCATGCTATTAGCGACGCTATATCGTGCTTTTATTTCAGTGGTTGAAATCGAAGGACAAAAATCTATGATGTCATGGAAATATGACAGTAATTGAAAGAACAATACATCATTAATTTGCCTAATATAGAAAGAAGAGGAAAACAAAATCCCCTTTGACGTATATGGTGCATGTGTCACCTTTTATCCAAATGTAGCAATATTTAGTATATGTTCAGAAAAGTAGGCCATGCCAACCAATTTAGGGTGAGATTGAACATACCGTGTGCATCCTCAAGTCATCTCGTACGGTGAGATGGAACTCCATGGATGTCTGCCGGAGGCCGCAAAGTCCTGATGTGTCCATGCACTGTAGACTCTATTTATGGAAGAAAACCCTCAAGTCAGCTCGAATAAAAATGAATTTACGGCGATTTCGGTTGGGTGATTAAAGGAGGCAGATGAACCAGGATAACAGATGAGATAATATATCATTAAGTTAGTTACCTTGTTGTTCATGAGAAAAAACCCAGTACAATGGATTCCCCAACCGGGCGAAGCTGGGTGGACCGCGAGCAGCATCGAGAAAGTCGATGGCAATAGGCGGCGGGAAGCAGAAGTGGCGAAATGCGGTGGGGTTTGCCAACAGCCTGGCGGCAGCAGCAGGCGTCGAGCTAAGTGGTTGCCGCCGCGATAGACGGTGCCATGCATAGACACGGAGGAGCTTCTGCAGGTGTGAATGGGCACCGGAGGGGGTGGCGGGCGGGGTGAGGGTATTTGTGACATGGGGATGGTGAGGGTTTTCTTTTTTCTTTTTTGAATTGGGTGGTGTGGGTTTTCTGTCCCACAAAGAGCTTCAGAGGCAATGGTTTGCTAGAGCCTACCGTGTGTGATTGACGTAACAGGCAAAATAAAAGTCATTATACACGGTTCCAATTTTGGGAACCATGTCTGATCGACGTACTATCTCCGTCCTGGTTTATTGGTCCCCTTTGTAATTTGTACCAAATTTTGACCAAATATTTAACTAACAAATGTTTATGCATGTCACCAAAGATTATATCATTGAACACTATGTACAAATACGCATCCTATATAATTTTTGCTGACCTGCACTAACATTTTGTCAGTTAAATCTTTGGTCAAAATTTAACCCAAATTACAAAGGGGGCTAATAAACTAGGACGGAGGTAGATTCCATCAATCGGACTGATTGCATCCATATCCCACATTTAGACATAAGTAAACATAGATTAAACATACTCAGACATAGATAATAAGCGTACACAAGCATAGTTCAACCATAAGTACATAGTTCAACCGTCATTAAGACACTACATAGTCATACATAGTTCGATCCCACATCTCATCTCATCTCATCTGTCGGCACGATCCTCAAGCTTCTCCAGGTACTCGGCATATGCGGCATGCGCCACCCTGCGAGAATACTTCTGCTTGAAGGAACCAACGACCCGTCCTCTTGCATGCGCTAGAACACTTTGATACGTGTCATGAAGCTTTTGGTTGCAAAATGGGCATCAATAGCCCCAGTTTCAGGTCCTAATACGCATGTTATGCATTCCCGCATAAAGCTCCCTTAGGATTTTCCTCTTGTACCTCCTCTTGCCATCTTCATCCTCGCTGTCCACATTGTCAGACAACACCTATACAAATTATAAAAAAATATGGCGTCAAATTAATGTTTACAAACTAATCTCTAGCAAACATTTGGTAGTTGCCAAAATTTGGCATCAAATCAATTTTTACATGCCGTGAAGTAGGATTAGGAATTTATGGCTATTTTTTTATACATATCCAGAGATTATGGTTCGATTTTTAAGCACAGTCGTCTATGTATAGACCAATCTTGAAGAAAATAATGGCACAAACATATATGTAGGTCATTCAAAATCAATTGTCAAGTCCTGGCTAGGAATTATTAGCAAGAACACTAACCCTAGTCGGATTACTAGCAAAATCATTTGCACACATGAAACAACTAATCACTTATCATTTGTACCATTCAAACAATCAATACACTACACGGATCTAACGAAACTTACTCAGATTTCATGGATTGGGAGAACATAACCATAGGATTTTTATTCCAAAAAGGGGGAGGCTGGACTAACCAAAGAAACCCTAGGATCTATTTGACACATAAATGGGTATAGATGACTAACCTATTGTGCCTCGTCGTCCAAGTCGTCGCCGAAGTGGTCGTCAGAGTCGTCGCCGAGGTTGTTGCCCAAGTCGTCACCGGAGTCGGTGTGGACCTCCACCTCCGGTTGTGGAAGCTTGAGGTCGTCGACGACGTCAGGGTACAATGGTACCTTGCCATCGCTGACGGCAACCTCTGTATCCATCTCCAGGTCATGCTTTGGTGCTTCAGTAGCCCCGGCATTGACATTCCCTCTGATGGGGCGCTTCAGCGGCATCCTCATACACTGACAGCTTTGAGGAATGAGAGCGGCATCGAGGATGCAAGCAACGAGAGAGGATTGTGTGTGTGGCGCGGATGGGGGGTGCGGCCGCTCAAGCGCGCCATTAATATGGAGTAGTGGGAGAGAGGCGATGGCGGTTAAACCGCTGGCTTGCCTACCGGTGAGTCTGCGAACCAGACTGCTGGCATGCCTACCGTCGTTTCACACAGCTACTCGCACGCCTACCGATGACACTACGCAGCGAGCACTCCTCCCGTCAATTCACACACCTGCACGCACGCCTCCCGGTCTGCCTACATGGAGGACTGCTCACATGCGTCCCGTCAACTCACGCCTACTCGCACGGCACACGGGTCGCATGGCGGCATGTATATTGTTCTTCTATTTGGATGATTAATGATGCCGCTTTATTGCTTAAATAAAGCATGGCACGTATCCATTGTTGGTCTAACGCCCACGGTTCGAATAAATAATCTGTTTGGGATATTGGTTCCAATTATTAATAATCTCCCATTTGTAAGAAGATAAAGATTACATCAAAACTGGTCTCAAATTTGACAAAAAAGTACAATGCCACTTTGTATTGGTGTCCATATGACAACACAATAATTTTCATGAATTTCAAATAAGTTTTGGATGTACTAGAATTTAAAAATCAATATTCTCAATGTTTGAAATTTCTTGCACGGGGAGTAAACATGCACCTGGTGAGACACATGTGTTTTTGCAATCCATTTAGGTGCAGTCACGTGTGCATGTAACTCAAATTTGATTTTTGCACATTATACCCCTAGAAAATCAATCAATGTACTAAAACATCTTAATGATCTTTGTTTTTTTTCAGAATTAAAACATCCCTCCCTCCTTTGGTAACATATGTTCATCGTGGGATAATTTAACATGCATCGTAGTTGCGGTGGAGTCGCGGTGTGTGTGTGTGTGTGTGTGTGTGTGTTTGCGCGTCTGGGGGTGGCGGGTGGCTGGCAGTACACTACGAGTCATGAGCCACCAAGTGGGTTGGCCGTTTTTTGAGGCAGGTGCCACATTAGAGTCGTGAATTCGTTATTTAAAACATTACACAACCCTTTCATACATATATGTTTTGGCCACATGCAGTCGATGTTTGTCCTACATGACACTCGATACTTGCGTGTTACACTTTCCGTGGGCCCACGAGGTTATCATCCATCACTTTGATGAACAACCGGCAGAGAGGTTAATTTGACTAGCAAGGTAGAATCTTTTTTGTTTGTGTGATGGTGGGAGTATATAGTACGCGTCAAAGAGGTGGGAGGGGACTAGCATATATACTATACGTACGCGTCCGTGAAGAAGTACACCTCACTCAGTGTCGGGACTTTTCGGTTTCCGAGGCACGTGCCACATCAAAGTTGTGAAATTGGCTATTCAAACATCACACAACACCTCTTTGGGCCACATTCATGCAGGCGGTGGTTATCCTAGGACACTCATGTGTGACGTTTCCATCTGTGGGACCACGAGGCCATCATCGATGCATGCATCACTTTGACCAACATTGGGAGAGCTTAATTAATTTCACCATCAAGGAGGATTCTTTTTGGGTTGTATTACGGTAGGAGCATATAGTATGCGTCGAAGAGGGGGAAGGGGGCCATCATATGTAGTACGCTTCATGAACCTCGCTCTATGTGGGGACTTTACAGTTTTCAAGGCATGTGCCACATCAAAGTTGTGCATTTTGGGTATTCAACATATGTTTGTCCCACATGCAAAGCGATGGTGGTTGTCCGCCTGCACCCACTTAAGCGGTTATCTGTGATATCGATGCTTTCCATCTGTGGACCCGCTTGGTCCATCACAACTTTGCCTGACAACAAGAGAGGTTAATTTGACTTAGGAGGGGGTTATTTTTTGTTTGTAGTATGGTGTATATATATAGGTCATGCTCTGGGATGACATGATATAGTTTGAGCACACACATGCATGTGTAGGCATGAATCCCACCAATCGAGTCGAAGTGGCTAGTACCACAACACGTCACGAACTGAGCTCGCTCTGTGTGGGGACTATACGATTTTCGACGCATGCGCCACATCAATTGTGAAATGGTATTCAAACATGCATGCACGCATCACCTCTATACATATGCATGTAGTGGTTGTCTTCAAACAGTACACTCCCTTGCGTGGTTATCGGAGACAAGCCTATATATTTGTGGGCCCTCGTGGACATCCATGATCACCTTGACCGACAACAAGATAGGTTACCATGGCGGATTTTTCCTTTGGTTCGTGTTATCATAGTATAGGTAATGGTGAGATTCAGACCTAATTAAGTTTGAGCGCATACTATGCACGCATGCATGCATAAATCCCCATCATCGGCTTGAAGTGTGGTGTGACATACATATGCATCGTGAACTAACTAGGATGGCAATGGGTCGGGTTTGGGGCGGGTGGAGCTAGTCCAAATCCAACCCATGACCCATGTTCCTACCCTCTGCCCATCCACCCAATTATCCATGGGCACAACTTGTTCCCATGCCCAAACCCGCTGGATACCCACATACCCATTGAGCTCCATGGGCATAGAAAAGTCAGCATGAAGCCTTCCCAAAGATCAAATTAACTCATCAACATTCACTCAAAAATGTCACCATAAGGTACATGCATAAGTAGGCAACAAGTAGTACAATGAGTCCTTAAGTGTGACATACCAGAGGTTGATTTGCAGCATATAGATTATGGCACCAGTTGCATATTGCATGCCATTTCCCATTCATCCGTTCTTTCTATTGTCCCTAGCATATGGCCCCACATGTCATATGGGTATCCATTGGATATCCATGGAGCACAAACTACAACCGTGCCCAACCCGGCTGTTCGTGGGTATCCATATCCATGGACCCATGGGCACAAATGCACTCCATACCCTTGCCCAACCAGGTCGAGTATCCATGGGTATCCAGATCCATGGATAAAATTGCCATTCCTACAACTAACCCTCACTCAGTGTGGGGATTTCTGGTTCGAAAGCACAGTGCCACATCAAAGTTGTTCCATTGTGTATTCAAACACACCTCTCCATACATATGTTCAGGCCACACGCCAGGCAGTGGTTGTCTTTGGGGACTAGCTACTTGCGTGATTATTGGCGAGCTAGCCCATCTTCGGGGCCGCATGGACAACCATCACTTTGACCAACAACAAGAGAGAGGTTGTATGACCAAGGTGGATTATTCTTGGTCCGTTTTACAATCCATCTTGGTGAGATGCCTCTCTGGCCCGCCGACTAAAACTGGGTGTGTGTAGGGGGCTGCTACTTCACACTTTGCTTGGTGAACCTCCATGGGAGGCATGCATTCATAGCTTAGGATCCCTTCCCGCCGACACGAGGGGGCAAGCAATACCGTGCGCTTTGCGAGATAGGTGCCACATCGAAGATGCATTTGGTATTTTAACATCAAACCACCCTTTTCATACATATATTTGGTTTACATGCAAGTGTGTTCGTGTTCTGACCCTCTCCCGCGTCATTTTTTGCCAAATTTATGAACATTAGACAAGTCGGATGACGCAACAGACACAGTTCACTCACACTAGCCGTGTGCCATGCTGGTGCCCCTGTCACGCGCATCCGCACTATACATTGGCCTCCATGAGGCTTTCCCTCTCAAAAATATCTCCCCGCCTACAGTTTTTTCTATTTGATAACACACGGTTATTATGTTTCGAGCATGTGTGACGTTTCTTGTTCCCGCTCCTGCTTGTATCCCTCAAAAATATCTGCCCGCCTCGAGGGTATTTCTGTTTCATAACACACAATTGTTATTTACGGACAGTGTGCGATGCACCATCATCCAAATTCTCAACAGCCCTGGCATTTCACTCCCGCGTTTGACTCCGGCGGAGTAAACTTTTCAGTAGCTATGTCATTTCCTCAAACACCCCCTCCACAAACACATACACACACACACACACACCTCCCTCGCTCGAAACTCTAGAATGGTCATCGCCGCCGCCGCAAGGCCTCCATTGTCAACATCTGCTGGTTTTCCCGTGCAGCTTACCCACCGACATTCATACCCAGGCCGCTCTAAGTTTTTTAAATGACGCCTGCCAATTGCAAACACCCCCTTTCCCTAAGATCCCCACCCCCACTCCAGAGCGTCACAGGCTAAACCCGGCTACGCTTCTCATGGAGCTTGAGGAGCGACCGACCTAAAAGAGGTGTATCGTGGTCTCTTCACCCGACGTCGCCGAGGAAGCTTATGACTATTACTGGCCACAGGCACTCAATCAGCGAGCTAGAGTATGCGGGTATGTCACGAACGCCGGCTATGACATCGAGGTCGTCGACAGCGACGGCCTTATGCGGGCTATGTCAAAGTGTCCCACCCCCAACCCCTCGGGTTCAACCGTCGTTGATCTCATCCATGGCCCTGCCGCTGATCTCCTCTCGCTCGCTATCAAGAATTTGCCATCCTACATCTCCATCGAGCCCCTTTTGTCATTTCTGAAGGACATGTTCTGTGGCGCTAGCTTGGGATCCACATCTTCCAAGTCAGACCTCATCGACGGCGACCACGAGGAGGGCACCCTCTCCGGCTCTTCCAAGGGGAAAGAGCCCGTCTGCAACATCAGGGAGGGAACCCTAAAGCCGTGCTCTTCCAAGGGTAAGGAGCCCAACTGCGACAACATGGAGCACATACAGGGTCCATGCTCTTCCCACGGGAACGTGCCCCATCTGTGACAAGTAAGGAAACCCATGATTTTTTTGTCGTGCCTTTTCACAAGGGGGAACTCATGATTTGTCTTGTCGAGTCCCTTTTGTAGTTTTAATTGCTATATTTGGTTGTTTGCAGTGTGCCTTGTTTATTTCAATGTGATGCTCTATATGTGCAATTATTTAGTGTGCTGTACATTTCATCAATCCAGTTTTAAACATACCGATAGGAATGCATATATTTGCTTGTTGTTAAGCCTGTTATAGCTAACATATGCCTCTTTTAAAGTTTTTTGATTGTTCGGTTCTTTGTAGTTAGCATATGTCCAGTTTCAAATGATATCTTTTGTTGTTCGTAGTATGCCTTGTTTATTCCAGTTATTCACAACGTGATGTTCTATATGTGCAAGTATGAACTCTGCAGTTCAATTTCATCAATACCAGTTTCAATAATACCACTATGAATGACTACATTTGGTTGCTGCATCTTGTAGTTAACACATCTTTCCATTTTTATTTAACAATAACCAGTGTACTTAGACCAACACAATAGCAGTTTGAATGACTATGTGTTCTTGTTGTTAAATGTTAGGCCTGTTGCAGTTAACACACCTTTCCACTTGTTTTGTTTACTAGCGTGCTTAAACCTTCACACTAAAGCTATCTTTTGGAGATTATTTTGTCTGCCATGGATATATTTGGTTGATGTTTAGCCTGTTGTGCTTAACATGCCTCTCTATGTACCTACACATGACAATTTTTGGAACGAATGCTATTTTCCATCGAGGTTAGTTTGATCCCATGGCTTATATATACTCACTGTTCAGGATATCGGTAGCTGGTACCATACAGGTTGGGGGCTGATAAGGGACTAACCGGCGAATCAGACTTTTAACTGAATATATCTGGAACCTATTTATCATTAGGTTAACTAGGGACATATGTAATATATATGAGGCTACATAGCAACATGCACTGTACTTAATGTCTAAATATGCAATCCTAGGCTACATAGCGATAAGGAAGAGTGTTACCTTAATGTTCTGATGATGTCTAGATATACGTAGAAGAGCAGCAGCGGCAACAACAACAACAACACAAACCTATTTGGATACTCAACTTAGCTAGAGTTTAGAGTTAGTTTCTAGCTCATGACTGACCCTGAACTATTCCATCCAAAGAGGTGTTTGGATGACAGGGTTAGATTGACAATAAATGCACCAGCAGAACTAGTTCCAATTAGCACCTCTTGGGTGGGATAGTTTTTTTTGGTGGATTAGATGCAACTAGCTCAAACTAGCCCTCATGTTTGGATATACTTTAGGGCTATTTGAGCCCGAACTAGCTTAAACTAACTCTAACCCATGGATACAGCAGCAGTTAATCAGCCGATAATTTGTAAAAATGCAATAAACTCCTTTCGGCCCATAATATAAGATGTTAATTCATCTAATATGTGAGTATATTGGATGTTATAAGATATTATAAAAGAGTGTTGTACTACATCATTGTGCAATTGTTGTTTAGCTTCTAATATTAACTTGGTGCTTTTAGGTACATATGTCATTGGTAAAGATCCATGCTTTGACCCTTTCTGTGTATGGGGCAATGAGATATCGATGAACCAACATCAAGTGAGGAAGCTGAAAAGATTGTTAGTAAAATGGGTCAAAAGATGGCAACTAAACTATTTGTTTACACTTTATCCAAGACAACAACAAACTGCAGGACCGTAAGTAAGAGGTCTGCAGCCTTCTTTTTACTACCCATAATGAGTTGTGTTAGATGACAATGTCTGGATTTCCTTTGTAGTGGTACCCAAAGCAGTTTACTCAAGATTACCTCTCAAACTACATGATTGGTGGGCATGCAAAGGTTAAAGTATTTCTACCAAAATACGATGATTATCTAGACGTTTCCATGAAGACCGTGAAGGATGGGCGGTCGACCATCACAAGGGGTTGGACTAGAGTCATGCGTGCCTTCTACATGGAGGAGGGAACAATATGGGCATTCTGCTTCACCTTGTTCAGCAACCAGAATGTATTTCACCTCTTTCTTTACTGTCTTTAATAGTACAAAGTATACAACTATGGTTCATCATTCTTCATTTGGTTCTTATGTAATTCTTGAACATATGTACCTATGAATCGAATAACGCATTGGCTGTTTGAACCTGATGGTTATGAATAAAGCTATACCATACATTCAAATTCAAATCCAGTACAATTTGAAATAGCAGCAATTAAATTACTGTGAAATTACACTCTCCAGGTCATTACGGCACACACGGTTGGTAAAACACAAACGTTTGCGATATACACCATAATGTGACACGGTTCACAGAGAGGAAACGTGTGCAAGGATGCACACAATTGCCGTTTGCAAAGCGTGTGCGATGTCAGACAATATCAAAAATGGTGCGGGAAAACTAAACGTTTGTGATAGTTGCCTTATCGTACACGATTCGCAACCATGAATTGTTTCTAATGTGGTATGCATCGTACACGTTGCACCACAAAATAGCCTGTGCGATAGTTGTCATGTACGACGATGTTACGACGGTCCCTATCCCCGACGTTTTCTGGGTCGTGTGGGAAGGACCCCCCTATCACAGTCACTCACTTGGCAATGTTTCCAAATGCCGTCACGAAAAGGGGTTAAAAACTGTTTGTATAGCACCTCAATGTACCAGTGTATGTGAAGGGCATCTTCCCCACCTGGCAACCAAAAATTGAAGCTATCCTCTCAGTTTCTTCCTGTGAGACATTAATGAGAACCATAGATGATTTATGACAATTAACATCTAGGCCAGTTGATTGTGAAAAGACCAACAACATTCTCTTAAGAGCCAATAACTGATGCTCATCTGCTAGAACAATTATCAATGTGTCAACCGCATACCGCACAATTGGGTACTCTTTGTTATGGCAAGGAATGGGCAATTGTAACTCCCCCTTTTGATGCATATCATTAACCACAAACTGCAATAAATCTGCAGCCAAGACAAAGAGTAGGGGTGAGACATGATCTCCTTGCTTCACACCTTTTTACAGACAAATTGCTTTCGAGGCACTCCATTCAAAAGAACTGAAGAAGTTCCAGAAGTCAACAAATCCTTTACCCAGTTGATCCATTTAGCATTAAAACCTTTATACTTCATGATCTCAAAAATTGCAAAATGTTCAATGGAATCAAAGGCCTTCTCAAAATCAAGTTTTAAGATTAATATGGGTCTCTTAGTCTGATGACATTGGTGTAGATACTCAAGAGTCCAGCTAATGCAATCCTGAACGGTCCTTGATTTAATAAAAACATACTTATTTTTGTGAATGCACTTCATGATCCACTCCTAGAATCTGTTGGCAGCCATCTTGGACAGAAACTTGATTCCCATACCAGTCAAAGATATTGACCTGTAGTCACCTACAACTTCAAGTGAAAGCTTCTTAGGTATGAGAGTAATAAAAGACCCATTAATATTTTCCAACTTAGCTTTTCCATCATAAAAGTCTTGAGCCAAAGCATAGAATTCCTTTCTAATGACGGGCCAACATTTCTTAAATAAGAGTCCATTGAAACCATCAGGACCAGGGGCTTTATCAATAGGCATATGCTAGACTACAAGGTCCATTTCCTCCACGGTAAATGGCTTGGTTAGATCCTCTAAACTAGGCACATGTTTTAACAGAGAACTGAGATCAAAACCCATATTAATACCTCTTGAAACCCCCATTCTCCCTTTAAAATCAGACCAAATCATCCCTTCCATTTTTGAATGTTCGTAAATGACAGTGCCATTTGTTTGTTGCAAACTAGCAATAGAATTCCTTCTAAAACTTTCAGTGGCCATGGCATGAAAGAATTTAGTGTTTCCTCCCCCACTTTGATGTGCCTAATGGTGCACCTCTTTTTCCAATACAGGTACTGTAGATGTAACAACTTCTCCACATGAAGCTTAACAATTTTCCTAAAATTAAACTCATGTCTAAACAGTTGCCTAATTTCCTCCAAGTTGTCCAATAGAACAATAACCTTGTTGCATTTAGGAATAAGCAATTTCATCTTAGAGAGACTAGTTTGCCATTCTTCTTAGGTCTTCCTAAGAGTTTGAGCTTGTCAGCAATGATAGCAGAAAAATGTGTCTTGTAAGATGGTTTATTCCATGATTTCTACACACACTCAAAAAACCCTCCATTTGAACCCAATAGTTCTCAAACATAAAAATCTTGCACTTTGGCATTGTGGTTTTAATCACAACCACACATGGCACATGATTAGAAGCAGTCCTAGCCAAAGGAAGTGCCTCAGTGAAAGGGTAAATAGTGATCGAATTGGTGGATGCGAAAAACTAGTCCAGTTGTTCTAACAAGGGGGAATCTTGCATGTTAGACCAAGTAAACGATCTACCCTTAAGAGGCAATTCGAGTAGACCAAGGTGCCTAATGATCTCATTAAAGATAAAAAATATCATTAATATCTCCCCCAGGCAGATATCTATTTTCAGAATATCTGGTAAAATTAAAATCCCCAATGATCAACCAGTTATCATTAATTGGGATATTTAAATTATATAACCAAGACACAAAATTATCCCTGGCCTCACCCTGACAGGGCCCATAGAGAGTCACTAGTGTCCATTGCTCATTATTCTACCGGGAAGTGAAGTGGATAATAAAAGCAAAAGGTTGCAATTCCACCAACATACCAAATAACACAGTAGAATTCCAGATCACCAGGATTCCCCCTGATGCACCCACAACTGGTGCAAAAGCAAAAGTATCAAACTGTTTGGGACAAAAGGCCCTAAATTCTCTAATATCAAAGGTGTCACATTTGGTTTCCTAGAAACATGGTACGACACATTAGCTTTAATCAATTTTTTGCCTGACATCACATTTCCTAGCAGGAGAATTGTGTCCCCTCACATTCCAACACAACACACTCCATCTCTTACAATTGATATTACTCATGATAAACTGCAGCTGATAAAAAGCAAAGAAGCACTACTTAATAGTACCTCAGATAGTTCAGACACAAAACACATAAAGGTTTCCAACCTAAATTATTACAAAGATCATATCGAGCCAATAGTTCAAAGCAAAATGACACGGCTAATTTTTGGGCTTGCCAAACCCAGAAGATCATATAGCAACTAATCATATGTTGTGGCTGGCTTGTTATCATTGGGATTAGCCATAAGCTTCTCCACAGTGAGTTGATCAACAGGGATCTCAAGATCCTGGCCAACCTCTTGAATATGCCTGATTGGAGTTGGGGGTGGCACATTGTTTGAGCCCTCTGTACCATGATCTTCCTCTAAAAGTGATGCAGTCATGGGCTTGCACTTTGGTTTTTTCTTCCTGGGCTACTGCTGGAATTCGTGAAGATAGGTTTGTAGCCATCTCGCTTAGCTGAACCATGAGTGCACCTTCGAACTGATGTGTCCACTATAGGTGTTGGAGCAAACGTCTTCTGATGCCGAGTCTTCTTCCTGTCACATTGCACCGAGAAGGAAAAACTTCATCAGGCTCGGTTGAAGGAGGAGCAACAAGCTGCGCTTGGCTGTCTGCAAGGGGTTCTGATAGAGTCCTGTTAGGGTTAGAGCTCCTGGCCAGAATTACAACTGGTTTAGAGAAGAGGGCATGAGCGACAGGTCGAAGCTTGCTGGTCAATTGGGCCTCCCTCCACTGCAGGTTTGTGAGGACTGGAACATTATCAAAAGCAAGGGCCCAACTCCGCTTGGACAATGCAATGGGCTGTAAAGCCAACACAGTCATCTACTGGGGGATTTTATAGGTGGGGTAGAACTGCATAAGAGATTCAAAAGACCTCTTCCACGCCATATCTGGCAGCAAAACTGGCCCATAAACAAGCTTGACTGAACCCAGAACAATTATGTCATATTGTATAGCTGGCGGTTGGTATGGGACGATTGCCCAAGCATTAGCATCAATAATGTTGAGGAGGATCACACTACTAGGGAAAAGCCTATACACAAAATCTTACGAGCATCGCTGCTCAAAATACAACGCTACTGCTACTTAGCAGCAGCGCGTGATAGCAAAACGCGTTGCTAAAAGAAAAATAGCAGTAGCGCATCCACCGCAAAACGTGCTACTGCTCTAATTGCCATGACTTCGCCCCCCCCGCTAGTTATAGCAGCAGCGCCCTATAATGAACCGTGCTACTTTTATGGAAGTTAGCAGCAGCGCGCTTCGAAGAAAACCACTACTGCTAAGATCAGCCCACAAGTATAGTCCCACCTCGCTCCGTGAACAGGGTGTTGACAATTTAGATTGTACACAAAAAGATCATTGATGGGCAATGTATTTTTGCATAGACGTATTTTTGTATAGTTACACTTAGCAGTAGCGGTTTATATGCAAAGCACTAGTGCTATTCAGATTAGCTGTAGCGCATTTCAGCAAACGCGCTACAACTATCCCTACCTTATCCCGACGCGCACGACCGACCCTCTCTCTCACTCACACTCTCACTCTCGCCCGCATGCCGATAACCATCGTCGTGCGTCGCCGCCACCGCCTTCGTCCGTCCGCCGCCGAGGTACTCCCCTCCTTCCGTCCCTTCTCCCTCCTCCTCGCACATCCTCCCTCCGCCTGCGGCCACCCCTCCTCCCTCCGCCGCCGGCAGCCCTCCTCCCACCGCCCTCGACCTCACCGCCGCCACCCAAGCCCACCCAGCACCGCCGCCTCCCGATCCCGATCCCGCCCTCGCCGCCCCTAGCCACCTCTCCGTCGCCCCCACCCCCAGCCACTAGTTAGTACTAAATTTAGTAGTAGTAGATGTTAATTCAGGGTTCATAGCTAGTACTAGATGTTGCTTAGTTAGTACTAGATTTTTAGTAGTAGTAGGTGTTAATTTAGGGTTCACATTAGTACTAGATTTTTAGTAGTAGATGTTAATTACTAGTAGTGATGGTACTAGTTAACTAGGGCAGTATGATTAATAGTAGTTGTAGTTGAACTACTTTAGTTGTAGTTGAACTAGTTTACTAAGTAAATTAATAAACTAGCTGAATTAATAGAACTAATGCATTTTTAGTAAGATAATTAATATAACTAGTTGAACTACTTTATTTTTAGAAAGAACTAGTTTTTTTCTATTTATAGTAAGTTTATATTTAGTAAGAACTTGTTGAATTAATAAAACTAGTTGAACATGTCATAATTGTTGTCATTTTTTAGTTTAAGAAATTATTCGGGATGTATTAGTGATAACTTATACGGTTTCAGGTTGTGTTGTTGCTCAAATAGGATATGTGGTTGCCCAAGTGGCCGTTCATGTTCAGTTTACATCTTCGAGTGGCCTATGTTTTATCGGAGTGTTGATTAATTTCCGTTCCGGCAAATTTTAGGCGCTCGATATGTCCTTTTTTAGCAAAGGTCATGCCGGATTTTTTCGTGAATTCTGGCATGACCTGTGATAGAATATGTACATGTTTAATATTTGAATTATGAACATAGGAAATGTCGTACTCGGACGACGATAGTCTCCCGGGGGAGTGCAGCTGGTGCCACGACGATCGAGGTATGTGCGACAGGTTCGTTGAGCTGGACAAAGATCGACGCTTCAACATTAAGCTCGAGGAGACCTTCGATGTTGAAACGGTACGCAACAATGACAAGTGTTTTTTTCGTAATTAAGCATGACTTCAACTATTTCAACGTCTAATTTTCATATTTTACAATTTGACTAGCTTATTCCATGCCATGCAAGACGCTTTGTCTTGGAGAGGATGGGTTTTGAAGACCATGAAAATTTTGAAACAAAGAAAATACACCTAAGGACCCATCATGATATGGATTTTGAAGTAAATCTGTGCAATGCTCAGAGCGTAACCCATTTTGGTTGCCAAAACTGGGAAGCACTTTGCAAAATGTATGGTTTTTATGAGGGTATGATTGTCACCATGGATCTTGGTGATCCTGACATCGAGCAAGACAATATGGACATTTGGGTCCTTGTTGATACACTTCCGATTGTACCACTATGTGAGTTTCTCAAACATAGTTATTAACTAATTTATATTGTTTATTTCAAAATAGTTGATAGCTTATTTCCATTGATAGCTTATTTTGATTCTTCAAAGACTATGTAGAAGATGGTAGATAAAACCCACTACACCGACGACACTGAATTAACGTATAAGGAGAAAAATCATCTGATCGCATTTTGTACTCTTCTTGAGAATTACAATAACTATTATCGAACTTCTCCAAATTATGGTGAATACTTGCCACTAGTGCATGTGTTGAACCACGGTAACTTCTCTGGAGATACCCTGGTAAGATTTTTTACTATTACGACATCTGTGCATCTTTTGCATACTTCTAAAACTAGTACATCATTGCTAACTACGAAGTTATTATTATGATTTTCAACAGAAACTCCCGATGGATTGTGTGCCTCATCTGATGTCTCTGAATGGCCGCCTCTCGGTTCTGAATATACTGCCAGGTAAATCTAGGGAGCTCACATGTGCATATCGGATTTCTAAAACCTGTGAACACATGATCATCAAAGAATGGAAGAAATGTATGGACATTCGCAAGGAGGTTCTTGGAAGTAACATTCAGAGAAAGGCAAGAATTGGAGACAGGCTAATCTCCATTCTCCATAATGGAGAGTCAGGGGCTATCTTGTTTTTTGCTATTTTACCTTAGAAAATGTAGTAGGTCTTAATCGAATGTAGTAGGTCCTATGAGGTACAATATGTTTATTATGTGGTAATGTGTTAGAGTTGATAATGAGGAGTACTTGTGATTACGACTAGTGACCAATTTGCTATGTGATGTCATTGATGAAAACGATGATCTTGAGGAGGTGTTATATGACAATGATGTATTATGATGATAAGTTATTAATGATATGATGATGATGATGATATTATTATATCATTGGGTGAAAGAACCGCGGATTAGTTTCAAGTGGATGGACATCCACTTGAAACTAGTCCACAGTTCTTTCACCCCGTGATGTAATAACTCATTATGATGTAAAAACAATCTCTAAATTCCTGTTGTATGAAAACTTGTGTAAAGGTGTATGAATACAACATGAAATAAAAAAGAAATAAAATACTAAATAATAGTAGTAGCGCGGGAAAGGAGAAGCGCTACTACTAAGTACCAGTAGCGCGGTTCTGAAGAACCGCTACTACTAAGTCAATTTAGCAGTAGCATGGATATAGGCGCGCTATTGCTAAGGTTTAGCTGTAGCGCCTTATCAGTAGCGCTCCTTCCTGCGCTACTGATAGGCCTAAAACCCGCGCTGCTGCTAGGCTTTTCCCTAGTAGTGTCATGCAGTTGCACTTCAAAGTCAGATTGCATCAAATTGTCTATCACCATAGACTCTTGATCTTGAACAGGTTGATCATGAGGAATCTGATTATCCTGCTACTCCTCATCGTCATCTCCTGCCTTTCATGTGTCCAAATGGAATCTCTATTCCAAGTTTGAGGCATCAATGATGTTCAATTCACCTCTCAAACGGCAAAATATCTTTTCATCAAGCGGTTTAGTGAATATATCCGCCAATTGCTTGTCGGTACGAACATACTTAATATTGACGTCTCCTTTAGCAACATGATCACGCATGAAATGATGACGAACTTCAATATGCTTAGTTTGAGAATGTTGCACATGATTGTGAGCAATCTTAATGGCACTCTCATTGTCACAAAGCATTGGAACATGTTTCACATGTATCCATCTTTAAGAGTTTGGGTCATCCAAAGTAATTGAGCACAACATGATCTGGCGGCAATGTATTCTGCTTCGTCGGTGGACAAGGATACCGATTTTTGTTTCTTTGAGGACCAAGAGACAAGCGATCTACCAAGAAATTGACATGTACATGAATTGGACTTCCTATCAACCTTGTCACCGACATAGTCCGAGTCGGAATAGCCAACAAGATCTAAAGATGACCTCTTAGGATACCAAATTCCAAAGTTTGGTGTATGAATTAAATATCTCACTATCCTTTTCACGGCCTTACTGAACCCGAGCGATTGATCGATGGCTGTTAACTGAACCTGATCGAGTGATTCTTTCACTACTACTGCTAGCTGAAGCCGATCGATGCTGCCTCTCTGGATGAATAGTGAGTGTTGCGGGGGGGGGGGGGGGGTGGATGAATAGTGAGCGGTGGCGTTGCCTATGGATGAACAGGACCCCGTGGTGTGGAGGGCTGGATGAACAGGACGACCCCGTGGAGGGCTGCATGAAAAGTAGATGGTGGAGGGGTGCCCGTGGAGGGGTGGTTGAACAGTAGCTGGTGGAGTAACGCACGGTGGAGGCTGGATGAACAGGAGCCCGTGGAGGATGGAGGAGGTCGACGGTAGCCCGTGGAGGCTGGAGTAGGTCGACGGTGGAGATGAACAGTATCCCGTGGAGTCCCGTTTTGCGGTACGCCACACCCCTCCCGATGAATAGGACCCCCATTTCGACTGTAGCGCTCCAATAGAAGTCCGTTTCGTCTGTTTTGCGGTACGCCACACCCCTCCCGATCAACAGGACCCCCGTTTCGACCGTAGCGCTCCAACACAAGTCCGTTTCGTCCGTTTTGCGGTATGCCACACCCCTCCCAATCAACATGACCCCTGTTTCGACTGTAGGAGGTCTGTTTCCTCCGTTTTGTGGTACGCCATACCCCTCCTGATGTGACACCCCAAAAATTTGGCCTTGTTTTAATGAATTAAATTTTTTGCCAGGAATTAAAACTTTGGATTTCTGAGCTCCATTTTGATTTTTAAATCATTTCCTTCCCTGTTATGATGAGTTTTTCCCAAAGAGAAAACTTTTCAAATATGTTATTGGACTTGTTTAACCTCTCAAGAAAAACTTTCCTTTTATCAGTATAACTAATTAACTAATTTAATTGCTTGATCTTTACTTTCTTGGAAATGGTTTTTCAAGGTTAAATGGCCATATTTGAACTACAACCATTTGATAGATTCACTTAAAATTTCCACAAAAATTTGGAGATGTCATGTGATGTTTTTAAATCACTTTTATGCAAAAATATATTTCATTCATGAAATATTTTGAGCCCTACACTCAATTTTTCTTCTCTGGTCCAGAGTGCATTTTGCACTACAACCCATTTAAATATTTCTTTCTGGCCTCCACCAAAATTATGGGATATTGTTAGTAGCATATGATTCAACTTTATACAAAAACCTAGTGCTGTTCTTTGAAAAATTTGAGTGAATCAACCTCATCTTCATTCTGGACCAACTGGATGGTTTGTACAGCAACCATATTTTTGCTTGCTCTTTAACCCTTGATTCTTTCTCCTACTTGTAGTCCTCCATGTTAAACCCTTAAGTCCAAGAGCATGCACCCTTTGGATCATTTTTGGTTCATGAAATAATGTCATTTATTTCCTGTCCAGAAATGTAGTTTTGTAAAACTTGCACTAACAAGTTTGTGCTTTTCACAAACTAACCTCACCACTCTCTCTTGCATCTAAAGAGACCCCAACCTGGAAGTTTTGGCTACCCCAAGAGATGCCTAGGTGCATGTGGCATTCTACCGAGCACCCTGTAGGCATGACCAGTTTTGACATGAGTTTTGGCATTTCACTGTGAGCTTGCACCTCTGATCAAACTAGCATGTCCACTAGACTCCCAGTTACTCCTAACCTCGATCTGGTAAACCCCAACCTCACCTGCGACCTCTAGCATGCTCTGGCATTGTGTCGAACATCTCCTGTGCGTGCA
The DNA here is from genome assembly GCF_018294505.1 of Triticum aestivum. NCBI lineage: Eukaryota > Viridiplantae > Streptophyta > Magnoliopsida > Poales > Poaceae > Triticum > Triticum aestivum. The sequence goes on from NC_057801.1 coordinate 95,312,012, forward strand.
CTGGACGCGCCAAGAGCGCGCGTATTGCACGATGCCGCGCCCGAGCCGACACGCTGGCCCCCTGGCTTTGGCCCACACGGCAGCACCTCGCCACGCACTCCCCGCCTCGCAGCATCGCGCCAAACCACCCTGGCACGCTACAGCGCCGCCGCCAGGGCGTTCTAGGTGGCACTCCGGTGTCCGCAGTGGCTCCAGCCACGGGCAGCGCCGCCCAAACCCCTCCTGCTCGCCACCTGGCCCCTGGAGCAGCGCGAGCTCATCCACAGCCATGTCCGCTAGCGCTTGTCGCCGCCACGATGCCCTGCTGCTATAGAACATTGGTTCGCCGGAAGCTTATCCACGGCCGCCGCGGAACCCCCTTGCCTCGCTTATAAATGGGCACCTCGGGCCGTTCCCGCACACGGGCAACCTCAGGCCACCCCAATGACGCTTCCCCAGCTCGCCAATCGACCCAGGAGAGCTTTCTTCCTCATCTCCGGCAACTCCTACCGCCGCCACCGCCCCGGCCAATCCGGCACCTCCAGTACCTCCCCCTCTCCGTTCTCTCCACCAAGAGCTTCCTCATACTCCCGTGAACCCATCCCCCTACTCGATTTTGATCGGGAACCACCGTAGCCCCAAAACCACTCTGCTCCCGAAGCTCCCCTCCGCCGCGAAGCTCACCGCCGATGACTCTTTCCACCCCCGTCTACCCAGCAACCACCGGAAGGACCGCCGCAGTCTCGCGGATCCATCCAGACCCTCTGGAACCCGCGGGGAGCCACCGTTCGCCGGCAACGATCGCCGTTGCCTCGCCTCCATTCGGGCAGAGTAAGAGGAGGGAGGGATATACTAGTCAAATCTGACCAGTGGGCCCTCTGGACCCACTGTCAGCGACCCCGTGCCTGTCCACGTGGGATTAAGTGAAGGCGTAATCCCCCCAGTACGTTTCCTTGCTCCGAAAGCGTATTCCCCTCCGAAACGTTTTCTTTTCTGTTTTATTTAAAAAAAACAGATTTTGACCAGAACTTTGACTGGCTATAACTTTTTAAATACAACTCCAAATGAAATGATTCTTTTTCCCACCTCTCTCAAATTTCACCTAGTTTATTTTAAGATTTATTTGAAAAAATTTCAGAACAACTTTTGGTGCTGTTTTTATTTTGTGTGTTAATTCTTTTATATTGCTAAAATAGGATTTTTGAAGAGAGGAGAAATATTTCAAGTTTTGGAGTGCACCCTGCCTTTCCACACATTGAAGGCAAGCATTCTGAACCTCGGCATAATATTTTTGTGTGTTCGATGACACGTTCATAACATCACCTCACTTTGGAGAAACTTGTTATTTCATGTGATATGATCATATGCATGAGTGCATATTAGTGATTTCCATGCTGTTGGAAATGGACACACTTATGATGATAATCACCCTCATGTGCCTTGCATGCATACCGGCAGGAACCCGGGAAAACCTCTGCCTTGGGTAGGCATGAGTTTGTCGCCGGTCTCCGTCGGGACGGTTATGTCTGGTATGGCATGGCAAGGTGATATGAGCGGTGACTCTGTTGGTTGAAATATATTCGTCATGCTAATCATGCAGGGAATACTTAAACCTCCTGAGTCGACCGTAGATCGAGTCTTGTGCCAGTAACCCCTATACTTGTTTCGTACTACCACTCGTCTCTACAGGAAGTAGAGTACGGTTCAGTAAGTTGTCAACCTCTTTCTAGCACACACCGTACAGAGAGGCCATGGTGGAAGATACCGGTTGTAGCTGGTAGGCAGGCCACCTGGTCCGGGGGCATGGGTGTTTCCGGTTGGGACCGAGAGGGGAGGCCACCCCTTAGAGCGCGCGATATAAATTTGATCCCATGCTACGCGAGGTTGTAGCCTCCCCACTTAGAGTTTGGTTAACAGGTGTCGTGGGTGATTCCAGACACGTGTGAGATAAGCTGGTGTGTGCAAGTTAGGTGTGTTTTCAACAAAAAGGCCGTAGACGGAATTAGTCCCGATGGACTAAAGAAATCCGTTACTCGTGGGTAAAGAGTACACCCTCTATAGAGAATAAACCTATTCGAATAGCCGTGTCCATGGTTAAGGATGACAGTCTGGGATGGGTCAGGTGTCGGTCTTAGTGTCGGTCTTCGGAGGTGAAACTGTTAACCAGAACTGGAACTACTACCTGTGACTTGTGATAATTATGATTATTATTATTGTTGACTAACCCGTGATATTATTGTTATTATCGAATATATCTGGGATGGTTCTACCTTTGGGATATTCACTATGATTGTTTCTTTTAAAGCCCTTTTTGTGGTGTCGCTCAGACGCCCGACTGTGGCATTTCTTTTAAAGCCCTTTATGTGGTGTCGCTCAGACGCCCGACTGTGGCATTTCTTTTAAAGCCCTTTACGTGGTGTCGCTCAGACGCCCGACTGTGGTATTTCTTTTAAAGCCCTTTATGTGGTGTCGCTCAGACGCCCGACTGTGGCATTTCTTTTAAAGCCCTTTATGTGGTGTCGCTCAGACGCCCGACTGTGGCATTTCTTTTAAAGCCCTTTATGTGGTGTCGCTCAGATGCCTGACTGTGGCATTTCTTTTAAAGCCCTTTATGTGGTGTCGCTCAGACGCCCGACTGTGGCATTTCTTTTAAAGCCCTTTATGTGGTGTCGCTCAGACGCCCGACTGTGGCATTTCTTTTAAAGCCCTTTATGTGGTGTCGCTCAGACGCCCGACTATGGCATTTCTTTTAAAACCCTTTATGTGGTGTCGCTCAGACGCCCGACTGTGGCATTTCTTTTAAAGCCCTTTATGTGGTGTCGCTCAGACGCCCGATTGTGGCATTTCTTTTAAAGCCCTTTATGTGGTGTCGCTCAGACGCCCGACTGTGGCATTTCTTTTAAAGCCCTTTATGTGGTGTCGCTCAGACACCCGACTGTGGCATTTCTTTTAAAGCCCTTTATGTGGTGTCGCTCAGACGCCCGACTGTGGCATTTCTTTTAAAGCCCTTTATGTGGTGTCGCTAAGACGCCTGACTGTGGCATTGCTTGTTATTTGTTTCATAAATTTTAATACTACTATGTTATTGCAATTTTATAAATAACCGCATGCACGCATCAGAAATTTATTTACTATTTTTGACTGATGTCATGAGCATAAAATGTTTTCAACACATCATTATTATATTATACCTGTGTTCATAATGTTTGCGAGTACATTCAAAGTACTCACTGGCTTGTCCCTGGCTATTGTCTTGGCCAGATTTTCTTGCACAAAGAGGAGCGACGCGATGACAGCCCCGGAACCTAAGTAATGGAGATAGCAGCCTCGCGAAGATAGGAGTTAACCTGGTCAGCTGTTCCCGTGGGAAATGGAGTCCCATAGACACTGATGTTTCACAACCCGCTTCCGCCATCAACCACTAGAAACCATTTGTTGTACTCACAGGCCAGAATGGTCTTGTACTACATATGTTGTATTCTGCTTGGAATTTTTGTATCAAGTTGGAGCCTCATCAGCTAACAGTAATCCTGGGGCTGATGAGCACGACGGTCTTTTCTGGAAATTTATTACCCGGAAAACCGGTCGTGGCAGACTTGGTATCAGAGCCAGGCTGACCATTGGCTAATCCTATCTTAGCCGGGTCTATAAACTTAGGCAAACCAACCCACCAAACCATAACCAAACCCCAACCAAGCTTGTCGCGCAAGATAGCCACACAGTGACCCAACACCTTTTTGGCAGTCGGTGCCCAACCTATCAACCTAACCTGTCACTCATGCGTCAGTGACCGGCCCCTAAATAGTCCTTTCTCGCAAGCGTGTGAAGGAAGACTCCGTCCTCTTTTTCCTATAAAAGGGGCACGCTAGTCCCAACACAGCACATCACAGCCTCTACCCCAAACCGAGCCACAATGCCTGGCCCTGTCGTGCACAATGAAACCACAGCAACCAACCTTGGAGGTTTTGTGACCATACTCGCAAACCTCACCCGTCGTGCCTATGCGTTAGAGGAGCCACCAGAATATGTTGTGTACCAAGGACCCATGAGCGGTGAAGACCGTCAATTTTGGGCCACTGTGCACATCTACGGTAGGGGACTGTCACCCGAGCGCCCCTACAGGTTCACCGGAAGAACAACTTCCTTTGAGCCACTAGCCATACAACTAGCTGCTCGAGAGGCTATAGTTCATCTCAGGCACCTGTCGCCCAGAGTTAACTGTCGCTCGTTCCACTACTACCCCAGACGTGAAGGGTATGGTAGACCACCCCAAGTTGCCAACGGAGATCACGAGACGGACCCCGCATTGTTGCACCTAGTGCGCTATGTAAGTGCACTAGAGGCACTGTTCGACCAAATCACTATTGATTTAATTGCAGCTCGTGGAGAGCTGGTTCGTCGAGCCCCGGCGAGAGAAGAAAACGAGCCCAACACCAACAACCCAGTCGTGCTGTTTGGACAACCGATCGAGACTCCGAGATCAGCTCCAGCCATCAGCCGAGATGCTTTGATGACCCCAGAGGTGCTTCGTCGCCTTTTGGGAGCACACTCCAACGGGGTTGTGGCCAACAATCCCCGCGATGGTCATCATCACTACCCCGACCCTGCAGTTCCTCCGCCATCTCCGACTAATCCCGGCAGTGAGACACGTGGAGAAGCCTCGACATCCACCAGGCGCGCCCGTTTAGACACTAATGAGGTAGACTAAGCCGTACGAGTAGTACCGAGTCTCAGTGTATCCTCACTTTGTAAACGTGCGACCGTGTATATTAACGCAGCTTGTCCTTGTGCCTCTGTTTTAATAGTGGCCTTGCATTTTTGGTCAGCGCATAGTTGCATATTTTTCCGGGCACAACTACCAAAACCAACCCGACGACAACCACAGTAACACGTCTCTTTATGAGATATGTGTATCTCTGACACTGACCTGACCTTTGGAGCTAAGCTGGTAAATTTATTACCTTTCACCACGGTAAAACGATCCGGCTCCATTGCTATATAAAGGCCACCTTGTGACCTTACCCAGCAACCCTCACTTTGTGCACCACACTCACAACTTTTTCCTGTCATGCCGAGCCCCAGCATTCATCTGAGAACCCCAGATGCAACCCCAAGTAGCTTTGTCAAAATATTGTGGGATTTTACCCGCAGTACCATGGGTTCTACCCAGCCACCTCAGTACGAGCTGTTCAAATCAAGGATCACCCCATCCACCTCGGAATATTGGGCAGCAGCACACATTCCTCCTGTAGACCCCAACCAAGATCCAACGGAAGTTTCCTTCGTGGGGAAATCTATGCCAACCCCACACCTGGCCATAGAAGCTGCTGCGAAAGAAGCGATTGCTCGTCTTCGATCCGCAGTACCCTATGCCCGCGAACGAGGATATTATTACTTTCCGAGCCGTGCAGCACCCGGAGAAGTAACGTCTTTTCCCGGTGGGCGTATTGAGAGAGACCCAGTTCTGGCCAACCTTATCCAGTACATCATTGCTCAAGAGCATTTGAACCAGCGAGTGATGGATTATCTCCAGAGCCTCGCAGATTTAAGTCCTTAGATTGCCATCGGCAGATCACTAAGACCCGACCCGGAGAGACGCATACATCGACTGGTCAATCCACTTCCTCCGATAGAAGAGGAGTGTATCCCTTTACCAGAGACATTTTATGAGGACCCCACCCAGTTACCGTTTTCATTTTAGACGTCACTACTGTATTTGTTTTTGCAGCATTTATATTTGCGTGTATCTTATGCATGGTACCCCAAATTTGTGCGACGAGTCAATTATTTTGGCTTCTACTAATGTGTGTAGTTTTTGTTGTGGTTTATGCTCCTTTTAATTAACTGTTTTTCCCTCGTAAAATCCTGGAGTGAGATTTCTTTTCCCTGAGTTGCTACACCTGCCCCTTCTCACGACGTGGATTATTTAATTTCACACAGCACCGCGCAGCAGACTCACAACCATAATCATTCGGACACATACATTGTTTGCAAAACCTTGCAACGGTGTTACATCTAGCTAATCACCCCCTAACAGCAATTAGCACCCGGCACACTCCATCTACTCCTCATGATCACCACCACCGCGGAGAGCCAACACCCGAGCCGCAGCATCGCGACACTCGTCGAGGATCATCGCGCACAGGAGCACAGAGAGCCCCAGCAGTGTCGCCAGCCCTCCGCATATCAGGATCACAAACCAGTCCGGCATCACCTCCACCATTAGAGCCTCACTCGAGCTTCTGTAAGCAGTAATGGAGAAAGAAGGAGGAGGAGAAGTGAGGCCAGGTGTGAGGAAGAAGAGAGAGGCACCCCGGCTGTTTTTATAGCTCGAGCTCGGTGTACGATGGGCGAAGTCCACCAACGCCGCTCGTCGCCGATCGCCGGTGTTCGGAGTCGAATCCGCGAGCAGTGCCGACAACGCGCTGGCCCGCGAGGTGAGTGCATGCTGCACCCGCAGCTAGCACGCCGCGCACTACCACGGTACGACCTAGATGCCCTACGCGCTAGGCATCACCGGTGGAGAAAGCGCGAGAAAGCGCGCGGGAGAGAGGTGGAAGAGAGAACCAGAAGGAGAAGAGGAGACTGACAGTGGACCCCGGGTCCACCTGTCGGCCAGAGAGAGCACTGTGCTCTCGGGTACGACCAGCGTATATCTAAATTTAGGAGTTATTCTAAATTTATATCGAGCGTAGAAATCTCACGATTTTGTCCCGAACCATAGACTCTTCCACGCAGCACCAGTTTTCACACTACGGTTTTTCACCACTTATTGCCCTCTCACTAGAGCCACATCTTTATTGCGTAATATTTTCTTAACACAGCTTTTAACAAATCTCGAGGACGAGATTTTTCTTAAGGGGGGTAGTATTGTGACACCCCAAAAATTTGGCCTTGTTTTAATGAATTAAATTTTTTGCCAGGAATTAAAACTTTGGATTTCTGAGCTCCATTTTGATTTTTAAATCATTTCCTTCCCTGTTATGATGAGTTTTTCCCAAAGAGAAAACTTTTCAAATATGTTATTGGACTTGTTTAACCTCTCAAGAAAAACTTTCCTTTTATCAGTATAACTAATTAACTAATTTAATTGCTTGATCTTTACTTTCTTGGAAATGGTTTTTCAAGGTTAAATGGCCATATTTGAACTACAAACATTTGATAGATTCACTTAAAATTTCCACAAAAATTTGGAGATGTCATGTGATGTTTTTAAATCACTTTTATGCAAAAATATATTTCATTCATGAAATATTTTGAGCCCTACACTCAATTTTTCTTCTCTGGTCCAGAGTGCATTTTGCACTACAACCCATTTAAATATTTCTTTCTGGCCTCCACCAAAATTATGGGATATTGTTAGTAGCATATTATTCAACTTTATACAAAAACCTAGTGCTGTTCTTTGAAAAATTTGAGTGAATCAACCTCATCTTCATTCTGGACCAACTGGATGGTTTGTACAACAACCATATTTTTGCTTGCTCTTTAACCCTTGATTCTTTCTCCTACTTGTAGTCCTCCATGTTAAACCCTTAAGTCCAGGAGCATGCACCCTTTGGATCATTTTTGGTTCATGAAATAATGTCATTTATTTCCTGTCCAGAAATGTAGTTTTGTAAAACTTGCAATAACAAGTTTGTGCTTTTCACAAACTAACCTCACCACTCTCTCTTGCATCTAAAGAGACCCCAACCTGGAAGTTTTAGCTACCCCAAGAGATGCCTAGGTGCATGTGGCATTCTATCGAGCACCCTGTAGGCATGACCAGTTTTGACATGAGTTTTGGCATTTCACTGTGAGCTTGCACCTCTGATCAAACTAGCATGTCCACTAGACTCCCAGTTACTCCTAACCTCGATCTGGTAAACCCCAACCTCACCTGCGACCTCTAGCATGCTCTGGCATTGTGTGGAACATCTCCCGTGCGTGCACTGGACGCGCCCAGAGCGCACGTATTGCACGATGCCGCGCCCGAGCCGACACGCTGCCCCCCTGGCTTTGGCCCACGCGGCAGCACCTCGCCACACACTCCCCGCCTTGCACTCCGGCGTCCGCAGTGGCTCCAGCCACGGGCAGCGCCGCCGAAACCCCTCCCGCTCGCCACCTGGCCCCTGGAGCAGCACGAGCTCATCCACAGCCATGTCCGCTAGCGCTCGTCGCCGCCACGATGCCCTGCTCCTACAGAACGTCGATTCGCCGGAAGCTTATCCACGGCCGCCGCGGAACCGCCTTGCCTCGCTTATAAATGGGCGCCCCGGGCCGTTCCCGCACACGGGCAACCTCAGGCCACCCCAATGATGCTTCCCCAGCTCGCCAATCGACCCAGGAGAGCTTTCTTCCTCATCTCCGGCAACTCCTGCCGCCGCCACCGCCCCGGCCAATCCGGCACCTCCAGTACCTCCCCCTCTCCGTTCTCTCCACGAAGAGCTTCCTCATCCTCCCGTGAACCCATCCCCCTACTCGATTTTGATCGGGAACCACCGTAGCCCCAAAACCACTCTGCTCCAGAAGCTCCCCTCCGCCGCGAAGCTCACCGCCGATGACTCTTTCCACCCCTGTCTACCCAACGACCACCGGAAGGACCGCCGCAGTCTCGCGGATCCATCCAGACCCTCTGGAACCCGCGGGGAGCCACCGTTCGCTGGCAACGATCGCCGTTGCCTCGCCTCCGTTCGGGCAGAGTAAGAGGAGGGAGGGATATACTAGTCAAATCTGACCAGTGGGCCCTCTGGACCCACTGTCAGCGACCCCGTGCCTGTCCACGTGGGATTAAGTGAAGGCGTAATCCCCCCAGTACGTTTCCCCGCTCCGAAAGCGTATTCCCCTCCGAAACGTTTTCTTTTCTGTTTTATTAAAAAAACAGATTTTGACCAGAACTTTGACTGGCTATAACTTTTTAAATACAACTCCAAATGAAATGATTCTTTTTCCCACCTCTCTCAAATTTCACCTAGTTTATTTTAAGATTTATTTGAAAAATTTTCAGAACAACTTTTGGTGCTGTTTTTATTTTGTGTGTTAATTCTTTTATATTGCTAAAATAGGATTTTTGAAGAGAGGAGAAATATTTCAAGTTTTGGAGTGCACCCTGCCTTTCCACACATTGAAGGCAAGCATTCTAAACCTCGGCATAATATTTTTGTGTGTTCGATGACACGTTCATAACATCACCTCACTTTGGAGAAACTTGTTATTTCATGTGATATGATCATATGCATGAGTGCATATTAGTGATTTCCATGCTGTTGGAAATGGACACACTTATGATGATAATCACCCTCATGTGCCTTGCATGCATACCGGCAGGAACCCGGGAAAACCTCTGCCTTGGGTAGGCATGAGTTTGTCGCCGGTCTCCGTCGGGACGGTTATGTCTGGTATGGCATGGCAAGGTGATATGAGCGGTGACTCTGTTGGTTGAAATATATTCGTCATGCTAATCATGCAGGGAATACTTAAACCTCCTGAGTCGACCATAGATCGAGTCTTGTGCCAGTAACCCCCATACTTGTTTCGTACTACCACTCGTCTCTATAGCAAGTAGAGTACGGTTCAGTAAGTTGTCAACCTCTTTCTAGCACACACCGTACAGAGAGGCCATGGTGGAAGATACCGGTTGTAGCTGGTAGGCAGGCCACCTGGTCCGGGGGCATGGGTGTTTCCGGTTGGGACTGAGAGGGGAGGCCACCCCTTAGAGCGCGCGATATAAATTTGATCCCATGCTACGCGAGGTTGTAGCCTCCCCACTTAGAGTTTGCTTAACAGGTGTCGTGGGTGATTCCAGACACGTGTGAGATAAGCTGGTGTGTGCAAGTTAGGTGTGTTTTCAACAAAAAGACCGTAGACGGAATTAGTCCCGATGGACTAAAGAAATTTGTTACTCGTGGGTAAAGAGTACACCCTCTGCAGAGAATAAACCTATTCGAATAGCCGTGTCCATGGTTAAGGATTACAGTCTGGGATGGGTCAGGTGTCGGTCTTAGTGTCGGTCTTCGGAGGTGAAACTGTTAACCAAAACTGGAACTACTACCTGTGACTTGTGATAATTATGATTATTATTATTGTTGACTAACCCGTGATATTATTGTTATTATCGAATATCTCTGGGATGGTTCTACCTCCGGGATATTCACTATGATTGTTTCTTTTAAAGCCCTTTTTGTGGTGTCGCTCAGACGCCCCGACTGTGGCATTTCTTTTAAAGCCCTTTATGTGGTGTCGCTCAGACGCCCGACTGTGGCATTTCTTTTAAAGCCCTTTATGTGGTGTCGCTCAGACGCCCGACTGTGGGCATTTCTTTTAAAGCCCTTTATGTGGTGTCGCTCAGACGCCCGACTGTGGCATTTCTTTTAAAGCCTTTATGTGGTGTCGCTCAGACGCCCGACTGTGGCATTTCTTTTAAAGCCCTTTATGTGGTGTCGCTCAGACGCCCGACTGTGGCATTTCTTTTAAAGCCCTTTATGTGGTGTCGCTCAGACGCCCGACTGTGGCATTTCTTTTAAAGCCTTTATTGGTGTCGCTCAGACGCCCGACTGTGGCATTTCTTTTAAAACCCCTTTATGTGGTGTCGCTCAGACGCCCGACTGTGGCATTTCTTTTTAAAGCCCTTTATGTGGTGTCGCTCAGATGCCCGACTGTGGCATTTCTTTTAAAGCCGTTTATGTGGTGTCGCTCAGACGCCCGACTGTGGCATTTCTTTTAAAGCCCTTTATGTGGTGTCGCTCAGACGCCCGACTGTGGCATTTCTTTTAAAGCCCTTTATGTGGTGTCGCTCAGACGCCTGACTGTGGCATTTCTTTTAAAGCCCTTTATGTGGTGTCGCTAAGACGCCCGACTGTGGCATTGCTTGTTATTTGTTTCATAAATTTTAATACTACTATGTTATTGCAATTTTATAAATAACCGCATGCACGCATCAGAAATTTATTTACTATTTTTGACTGACGTCATGAGCATAAAATGTTTTCAGCACATCATTATTATATTATACCTGTGTTCATAATGTTTGCGAGTACATTCAAAGTACTCACTGGCTTGTCCCTGGCTATTGTCTTGGCCAGATTTTCTTGCACAAAGAGGAGCGACGCGATGACAGCCCCGGAACCTAAGTAATGGAGATAGCAGCCTCGCGAAGATAGGAGTTAACCTGGTCAGCTGTTCCCGTGGGAAATGGAGTCCCATAGACACTGATGTTTCACAACCCGCTTCCGCCATCAACCACTAGAAACCATTTGTTGTACTCACAGGCCAGAATGGTCTTGTACTACATATGTTGTATTCTGCTTGGAATTTCTGTATCAAGTTGGAGCCTCATCAGCTAACAGTAATCCTGGGGCTGATGAGCACGACGGTCTTTTCTGGAAATTTATTACCTGGAAAACCGGTCGTGGCACCTGATCAACAGGATGCCGTTTCAAATGTGTCCGTTCGAACACAAGGCCGTTTCCTCCGTTCTGCGTTACGCCAGGCCTCATTTCCAGCGCATGTTCCATCCAAGCCGGTTGGCTCCCACGCGTTCGGTTGCCTCCCGATGAACACGACGCATTCCGTTGCCTCCCCATGAACACGATGCATTCTGTTGCCTCCCCATGAACACGACGATGACACATTTCTCTGTTCCGACCCAGCCATGTACACGAGCTCTGGGCGTACGTATGCGCGAGTAGGCGTTCGAGACCCCGCCTGTATGTACATACATGGCCATATTTTCTTTCTTGCACCCTGGCTGTTGTACGTACGTGTACATGCTACGTGCACGCCTCTACTACGACACGTGTGCACCTCTACTACGACATATGCGCGCCTCTACATCGACCAGTATGTATGTACACGTTCACGACCAGAATGACAACACTACGTATGCTTCCACCAGGTGGGACCCGATTGTCAGGCAATTCCTTGCGTGTGAAGATGTAGCTGGTGGGTCCCAGTAGTCAGGGGCGAATCACTTTTTTTTGCCCGGACGCACTTCCTTGCGTGCGAAGATGTAGCTGATGGGTCCCAGCAGTCATGGGGAGAATCATTTCTTTTGCCCGTAATATGGACGCACTTCCTTGCATGCGAAGATGTAGCTGGTAGATCCCAACAGTCAGGGGGAAATGTTTTTTTCATGAAATACGGTGGCCCGTCCGATGGGTCCCTGCTGTCAGGTGGAGGAATAATTATTTTCTACGTAATAAGGAGGCACTTCCTTGCAGCTGCCGTGGACCCAGCTGTCAGCCTCTCCATGTACAGTACACTTCTGATGGAATTCAGTCGTTGACCACATTGACCACGCCGCGCCGATAGCATCACAACGGTGGACGACGGCGATGCCTAGGAAGGGGATGACGCGGAGCCGGGGAAGATGCAGCAGTGGATGCCCATACGGAGAGGAGTATGAGGGTCCACTGGTCCGGCTGCGGTGTGAGGCTGCCATCGCCGTAGAATAATAAGGGGTGTGGGTGAGTAGAGGGATGGCCTGGCCAGCGGTGGGAGTAGTAGGAGGCGGTGAGGCCTCCGCGGCATCACAGCCGGCCACGGGAGGTAGGAGCATGCGACATGATCGGCGCTGCTTTGGGCGGCTAGAGCAAGAAGACCAGAGTTTGAAGAAGCACTACGGCCATTGGATGGACATCATACAGTCACTGGAGCTAGAATCGTTCATATTGACTAAAGTTGACAAAGGCCCCCGTCCCATTCAACTTAGTAGGACCACAAGTCAGCCTCCCACCATGGTGGGTCCCAGCTAGCAAGGGGAGTATTCATTTTTTTGTGCGTAATAAGGAGGCACTTCCGGTGGGTCCGAGCTAAAAACAGGGGGAACGTTTTTTTTGCGAAATACGATGGTTCGTCCAGTGGGTCCCAGCAGTCAGAGGGAAACATTTTTTTCGCGAAATACGGTGGCTCGTCCGGTGGGTCCCAACAGTCAGGGGGGAAACGTTTTTTTACGAAATACTGGTGGCCCATCCGGTGGGTCCCTGCTATCATGTGGAGGAATAATCATTTTCCGCGTAATAAGGAGGCACTTCCTTGTGGCTGCCGTGGGCCCAGCTGTCAGCCTCTCCACGTACAGTACTCTTCCGATGGAATTCGGTCGTTGACCACATTGACCACGCCGCTCCGGGAGCACCATGGCGGTGGACGACGGCGAGGCCCAGGAAGGGGACGACGCGGAGCTGGGGAAGACGCGACAGTGGATGCCCACGCGGAGAGGAGTACAAGTGTTCACTGGTTCGGATGCGCTGCCGTCGTCGCAGAATAACAGGGGGTGTGGGTGAGTGGAGTGGAGGGATGGCCTGGCCAGCGGTGGGAGAAGTATGGGGGCAGTGAGGCCTCCGCGGTAGCACACCCGGCCACGGGAGGCAGGAGCAGGCGGCACGACTGGCGCTGCTTTGGGCGGCTGGAGCAAGAAGACCAGAGGTTGAAGAAGCACTACGACCGTTGGATGGACATCGTATGGTCAGTCGAGCTATAATCGTGCATATTGACTAAGTTGACAAAGCCCTTCGTCCCCGTCAACTTAGTAGGCCCACTATACTGGGTCCCAGCTAGCAGGGGGAGTATTCATTTTTTGTGCGTAATAAGGAGGCACTTCCTTGCGTGCAAAGATATAGCTGGTGGGTCCGAACTGTCAGCGGCGGTAACATTTTTTCACGAAATACAGAGGCCCTTTCCGTGGGTCCCAGATGTCAGGTGGAGGAATCATTATTTTGCGTGTAATAAGGAGGCATTTCCTTGCGTGCGGCCGTGGACCCAGCTTTCAGCCTCTCCACATACAGTCCACTTCAGATACATGTCGGTCGTTTACCATGTTGACCACGCCACGTCGAGAGCACCTGGGTGGTGGACGACGGCGAGGCGTAGGAAGGGAACGACACGGAGCCAGGCAAGACTCGACAGTTGTTTCCCACACGGAGGGGAGTATGACTGTACGAGGGTTTACTGGTTCGTCTGCCGTTTCCAGAGAATAACAACAGGTGTGGGACTGTGGGTGAGTAGAGGGATGGCTAGGCTAGCGATGGGAGTACGGTGGGGCAGTGAGGCCTACACGGCAGCACAGCCAACCGCGGGGAGGAGGGAGCAGGCAGTCCCGCCGGCGCTTGTTTGAGCGGCTAGAGTAGGAAGAGCAGAGATTGAAGAAGCACGACGGCCGTTGGATGGACATCCAACAGTCACTGCTTGTGCGTCAACCTTTTTTAAGGGAAGCTCAAATCTGTGGAAAACAGCATATAGGCCATCTGCCATTATTTCAAATAATTTACAGCCCATTTGCTAATTCTTACGGGTTTTTTTGGAGCCCATATTCTTTTTGTTAGCATTACTGTGGCCATGGTTAAAAAATTATACGAAATTTTGCATATGCCGGTGCGGTCTGAACTGTTTTTAATCCCGAAATTTCGAGTCACATTCAGACTGATTTTAAAAATAAATGTATATCAATATAAAATCCAATAAATTGTCCACGCATAAAAATCAATGCAATTTAAAATCTCGAAATGAAAAAAAGATATGTGAAACTAATTGCCGGTTTGATGTGTTTTAAAAATGTACAACCCATTTCTCATCACTGATAGGCCATTTTCTCTTGCCAGCCGAATGAAGCTCTCCTCGTCTTGAAAGATCTGCAGCCCAACAGGCCTGATAAAGCGACTTACTTGACAAATCACAAAAAAACTGGGCTAGCCATTTTCAGAAAGAAAAAAAACTACTGGGCTGGTCTGTGGTAAACATAAAAGGAAAGGCTGTCTAGATAGGCCAGAGTGTCCCGCACAGCCCAGTTGACACCCTGCTTCCGTCTCAAAAACAAATTAGATAAATGTCACTCCAATTATGGCAATTCATAAAGATGCCACTACAATTTCCAAACTTCAAAAAAATGCCACTGCAATTTTTGCAGACTTTGAAAAATGCCACTGCAGTTTGCAAACTTTGAAAAACGCCACTCCAGACTTCGAAAAATGCCACTAGAAATGGCATGAAATGGCATTTTTCAAAGTTTGGAAATCGCAGTTGCATTTCTTGGATACACCAGATTTGGAGTGGCATTTATCAAATTAACCCAAAACAAAAATAACTGGGCGAGCTGCTGGGTCCCTGGTGTCAGCCGCTCGCTGTGAAATTCTCTCGTTTATTGACTACGTTGACAATGGCATGGGACCCAGATGTCAGAAATCCACTAGGAGGAGCCATTTCTTATTGTCTTGAAATAAGGAGGCACTTGCTTGCGTACTGCCATGACCTTGGCGGGTCCATGCTGTCATCCTCTCCACGTACAATCATCTCCTGATTGTGTACGCGTCAACTTGGTAGGCCCACAAGTCAGCCTCTAAACCCGTGGAGGAAAAATACAACCCATTTAAAGAAATAACAGCCCATTCCATATGTTCAAACAGAAAGTTCAACATTCAGAGCAAAGTAACAGGTCTGATCCACATATAGAGTACTGAACTTCCACATTGACAACCATCATAGCCAAGTTAACTATCTACTCCCACTAATACTCTAGTAGCGTACAAGTACTAACTTACTCTTAGCTAACTAGACGATGTCGACCGCCATCTGTGGTACACGCTAAACGCAGGCACCGTCATCCTGCGCCTCACCTCGGACTTGCGAGAGGTGCGATAGGGCGCGTTGCTCACGCGCGTTGGCCCTTTCCATGTCGGCGTGGTCCACCGAAGCTTCGGCTTCCAAGCGGGAAACCCACTTGACGAGCTGGTAGTAAAAATTGGCGTCGCGAACGCGTGCGTGCACGACAACCTCCAGGGCTATTTGCCAGGCGTCGGCCTCCACGTAGTCGGCCCAGTTGCGGGCGCTCTGCTCGCGACTCAGAGCGTCGGTGCGCTGCTACTCCATGTCCCACTGGCGGTGCAAATACACTGGCGGTGCAAATATGCTGCTCCTCCGCTAGGCAAATCGGCGATACGCTGCTCCAACAACTCCTCGATCTCCACATTTCCATCTAAAGACAGATAGAATGCCTCCTCCCTCCGTTTGCCTTCTGGTGAAAAACCGAACACTAGTTCCGGCGGTGATCGCCTCCGGCGTCACCTACCGCGGACTGGCGGGGGCGTGGAGGACGTGGTGAGCGACCTCGGGCCGGTGGGGGCTTATGAGGATATGGCGAGTTGGGTCACAGTGCCACCGGAGAAGGCCGGGAAACAGTACTTATAGGAGGAAGGTAGCGCGACGGTCATCAGAATTCAATGCATAATGGCTTAGCGTGCTAGCTTGCCATGGAAAACAAGAGAAACTGAAATTATGATTGTGTCGTCCCGTCCCGTCTGGGTCGCACGCCGGCATGTCGGTCAAACGAGTGCACTCGAATCATATCCCTCCTTGTCAATAATGATTCCACGGATTTTAAAAGCCCGCAACAGTTAAAGCACATCTTTTTTCGCATCAGTTAGCTGCCTTAATTACGGCCGGCTGCATGCAGGTCCTCAGAATCGCTCGCAGCTAGTACGTGGAGCAGGATGTAATGATTTGCAGCCAAGGGCACGCATGCAGGCACTTAAATCGCTGAATTAATTAGGCTTAAACTTCTGCATGCCATTAATTATTGCGATGCCTTGGTCTTGCTGCTTTGCTCATGGGACTAATAAACCCGGACGGAGGGAGTACCTTGGTTGGTGAGAGGTTTGAATTAAGCCCTACAAACCAGAAAGGAGGTACTAGTATGTGTGTGATCTGCTATTTATTCGTGTAGGATCGAGTAGGTCGTTTCTTGAATTGAGCCCTGCAAACCGGAAAGGAGGTAGTACCTGCGTGATCTGCTATTTATCCGTGTAGGATCAAGTAGGTAGGATAGTGTAGCTTGTCAGTTTCTTCAGAGGTAGGCATTTTTATTCAAAAAACTCCCACTTCGTATCTTGCGTCGCAAATAAAACTGCCAGGAGCGCATTAGTAGGCTAGCTAGTGATCGATCAGTAACTTGTAAACACTGAGCGATCAGAAATAAGTAACTGTTAATGCATCTCAATGATTCACAGATCATATACAAATATGTAGCTCCAAAAGCAAAGATCAGCCACTTCGGATCTTGCGTCGCAACTAAAACTAACTAGTATGATTCCCATACATAAGATCAACATGTTAATGCATCTCAATGATTCACAGATCATATACACATATGTAGCTCCAAAAGAAAAGATCTAGAAAAAACATCTGTTCTTCCTACTAACATGGATGCTTCTCTTGGCCAACATTCAGTACAGACTGAAAGACAAATTTGTTTGTGAAGTCTACAATTCCTCTTGCAAACATAAGTGGTTTCACCAACAGCTGGAACCATGAGAATGAACCACACATGATGGAGGAACATCCACTACAATATGATTTGGTCTTCTCTCGATCACACCGCGAGACTATTTTCGGAATAGAAACTTTAACTTAGGCAAAATGATGCCCATTGTATAATCAGACCAAAGCAATGAAGCACCTAGTGTTGGCCAATAAATAGTACTGTACTACTTTTCTGCAGTCCATGAAGTGACTATCCAATCTTTCTGTGTCTATTTTCAAATGGCATTGCATGCAGTGACTATACTATTCTCTTGTGCAGGTCAACCAAAATTGCGGACACTTTGTTTGTTTGCCAAATAGCAACAGGCAGACATCTCTGTTTGCACAAATATCAAGCAGCTAGTAAACATATACCACACCATGTATTTTCGGTTTAAACATGTCTCTTTCGCTTAGCATCTGTCATGTTCTGCACTGGACAATCTGATGCAGTTATGTTTTGCCCTGGACAATTTCATACTGAATTGATTTGCTGGTTCAGAGCAGAAATATAGCGCCTATTCTTCATCAGACCAAGGATATCCATGTTCGTAGTGATGGAAGAGGTGAAATCGATACAACCGAAATTGAGCATCCAATCATTGAATCCTGTCCTGCACCTCCAATGTAGGTCCACCCTACCAATAAATTCACATGCAAACCACTAGTATTACTATCTAATGACAGTACAAAAAGAGTAGCAAGATAGTAGCAAACCATGTACCTTCGTAATGAACAGCTCATAGTGCCACCAATTGGATATAAAGGTTTGGAAAAAAACATGCTCCTAATGTTGAACCAGTTGGACTTTTTGTGCAGTTTCACTAAAATCGAGCATCCCTGTTTGCATAGATATTGAAAGAGTGATTACTATAAAAGTGGCACTAGTTGAAGCATAGACTCAAATATATAAGCATTCCAATTTCTTAATGGGAAAAGGTAGCAAGACTGTTTCTAACCACCTGTTTGAAGGAAAAAATAAAGAAACAGCGGCTGATGTTAGGAAGGCATACATAGTTTTTTTCTAAAAAATTGAGCCATTCCTGACCTTTCCTCTTCTTTTAAGCATATTTTGTGCAGTTCAACTAAAATAAAATGACATCACCGCCTTGACAATTCAGTGACATTGTACAAAAGGAAATGACTTAACATTATATCATGATGTCAGGTATGTAGTCGACAGGCATTAGAGACAAACATACAGACCTCCTCCGATAACATAATGAACATTAATTTTAACAAAGGTGTGACTAGCTTTACTGGGATAATTTGAGTGAACTCTACACCCTCTGTTCCTTAGTATAAGACGTTTTCGCGGTTCAATTTAAAGTACCCAAACGTTTAGTATTTAGAAAAACAGGTAGTAGTTTTCTTGAGCACATATCTGGGAAAGCTTTCCACGCTTTATTTATGTCCATACGCTAATGCAACACCATTCGAATACTACAAATATACACTAATACAGAGGCTAGTGCAACAGTAGAGTAGTTAGTTTATTACTGGGTACAGTACAATGGTTCTACTGAACAAATTTCAATAAACTCTTGCACTAGAAGATTTCTATAAGAATTAACAATACAAAATGTAAAGGTAACAAGTTTCAGCATTGGTATACTAGCTGTGCATGAGCATTAAACCAAATACAAAAGTCTGAAGGTAACTAGCATTATTTACTAATGGCAGTATAAAAAAATTGCAAACCATGTACATCCAAGGTAAATATCATTTCGAACTCGGGGGACCTTAAAAATTGCTATCCCAATCTTGATAATTGATCAAACATAAAATCTTGATCGAATGAATCAAGAGAACACCCGGAGGAGGAGGTGCCCACTCTTGACCTTTCCTCTTGTCTTCATAATTTTTTGTGCAGTTTAACCAAAATAAAAT
This sequence comes from Triticum aestivum, assembly GCF_018294505.1. Lineage (NCBI taxonomy): Eukaryota > Viridiplantae > Streptophyta > Magnoliopsida > Poales > Poaceae > Triticum > Triticum aestivum. The sequence goes on from NC_057801.1 coordinate 95,331,149, forward strand.
GACATCAGTGCCTTGGCATTTTGGTGACTGAGAGCAGCATTAGTTAAATGTGGCATCACTTTGGCAGTAGAATTGCTTGACTTGACTGCTAGCATTATACTAACAGGAAAAAAAGTGGCAATAAGAGCATGGGAGGCCCATTCGGACAGTGGGCGCACCAGCACGATGTACCTCTATGGACGGAGAGTTGTGAGGGAGGTATGGTTGCCCAGAGCAACAAATATCCAGGAAGCATATGTGGATTACGTCCCATTTTTGTTCTCTTTAGCCACCTTTTTCCTATGTGAGGACAACAAACCGATCGACCTGGTCATTCTCTATTGTGTTGTCATGCCTTTCTACCCTTCTTCAACCAAGAGACACGAGACTTGTTCCTTAGCTACTGATTTTCTCCTTTTCAACCTAGATGCGGGTTCGATGCCTACTCTCTTGGACAGTACAGTCTCCCTTCCTTTCCTTATTCAACCCAGACATGGATTAGTTTGCATGAAGTAGGGTTTCCTTTAATAGTGCAAATTATGGTTTTCGTCTGCGTGGCCAGCAGAGCAGAGGATAGCAAATTGGGAAGATGGTGGAGTGGAAAAAGATCCACATGCAACGACGTGGCAGATGGGGCAATAGAACAAGGGTATGGTTCGAAAAGAGGTACCATACCTGAGGGTCGGCGGGAAGTGGCTTCGCTCGTGGTTGTCATCCTCCGCACACACTACGGCAGCGAGCTTGGGGACGGAGGCCATCCCGCACGGGCGCTAGGTCTGAGAGGACGACCTTATCGTCAGTGCGTGACCTCACTCGCCGATGACGAGTGCGTCAACGCTGCACGTCCTTTTCTTCCCCGGCGGATCTGTGACCACCAGTGAGGAGGGAGAGAGAGGCCATCTTTTTTAGATCGGGAGAGAGGGTGGTAGTGTGAGAAGCAAGTGGCAGCCCTTAGCAAGAAAGCGCTGAAGCTCCAGCCTATATATCTTTTTTATACTACTAGTACTGGAGGTGGAGTAGTGGTAGAGTAGTTTATATTTTCTCTGCGTACAGTACCAGTTAGTTGTGCTTCAAAACTAAATGGCATGCCATTAAAAAAATAAAGGTCAATAACTAATGCGGCACCTCGTGCCAACGCGGCGAGATCGCATTTTGCACGAGAAATTACACACCATGTTTCATTGACATGTGGTCCCGTTCCAACATATCAGTGAGACGACGGCGAGTCCTTTTCTACTAGTATTTCCGAACGGACGTGTAGGCCGGGGCGCCTCTTCGTGAACTGTGGCAAACTGGCAACCGTCCACCGACTCTTTGCCTTTCCCTCTCGATTTGGAACTGCCGTTGCACGCTCTTCCTCTCCCTCCTCCATTTTCCTTCAGCCCTTCACCCTTTCTTCTGCCATTGTTCAATCGTCTTCTCCATGGAGGGAACAGGCTGGAAATGACCCCGTTATTCTTGCCCTGATCTGAAAGATGACATGGTGGAGGAACTCATTGATCGGTGTGACGTCATCACCTCGGCTAGCATGGCAGGTTCGTTCAAGCCCATTCTCGACTCAACTAATAACATCATTACAAGGAACCCAAGAGTCAAGGAGCGGTTTGATCTCCCCTATCTTCTTCGCCATGACCCTGATGACTGGCGCGGGGATGACGGAGGCCTCGCCTTGTGCAAGTTGATGCCGCTTGATAATGATACGTATGATGTTAAGATGCCATCGCTTGAGGGCAAGACTTGGGCAGGCGCAAATGGAAATTAGGTTGTTTACATTGGGTCCAACTGCAAGTGGGAACTTGTGAATGCGTACACTCGTGACCGGGTTCCACTTCCAAAGATCTCAGCATACTGCCCAGAGGTTGAGCACACCAGTATTGTACGCACGTTCAAATACGATCATGGTGACTGTCTTCTACGGAAGATAGCAATTTGTCGAGTTCCCAACCGCTCTTGGAATTACAACTATGAAGTTGTTGCTATCTTCGACAAGCTTGTTGCCGTCCTTCGTGCTTTGACTAGATGGATGTTGCTCAAAAATCAGTTTCTGTACACGGATGAGTACTGTGATGCAATTCAATACGAGGGCCTTGTGTTTGCTGCCACCACTCGTGGCACTGTTTTTGCATGGAATCCTTATGATTTTGGTACGTTTGTCTTCCACCGTAATTATAATTGTTTCATCCACATGCATGTGGGTTAGCAAGTTTCTCTTTACTAATTAACCTTCTTCTTGTGTTTCCAAGGTCCTGTGAACATTCCACCACCTATACTTGAAAAATTTTATAACCAAGGGGGAGATGACGATGGTGATCATCACGAGCATGAGGACGAGCAGCGCCCATATACTCTGTGGTGCCTGGCAACTAATTCCGATGGATCACCTCTTCTTGTGTGTATACAACCCACTGATGATGTTACTACTAAGGAAGCAGGTGTAGTCTCCCATGGTCTCACTCTTCGGACCTATTCCAACACCCGTTGCATGGTATTCGGGATGGATACTAGTGTGCTAGCGCCAACTCCTTCTCCCTGGTACAGAATTGATAGTCTTGGAGAAAACTCGCTCTTCCTTGGACAAAACTATCCAATGATGGTGAAAGGCGATCCAACTGATGTTGACACAACGTTACTACCATTTATGAGAAGCAACTGTGTCTATACCTCAGACATTTGGGTGGTTCCCCACCCTGGTACTGATATAGTAGGCCACTTCAGCCTGGATGATCAGTCATGTGTTGGTCTCAAGATCGATAATGGATGGCCCGTCCTAGAGAATCAGTTGTGGTTCAAAGCAAGCATTTCCAACACCGAGGAATGGTTGAGTTGAAGTTCATTTCATTGCTTGTTATTTGTTGTGTGGTGAAAACTTTAGTATTTATAATGTATCCTCGTTGTCGATGTGGGTTGATGACCTGTTGTATATAACAAAATGATATGCCTGTAATAAACTTAATAAATTTATGAATGGCATTCGAGTTGCTTCTCTGAGTGAGTGGTGCGACGAGGCAAAAAAATATTTCCCGACTACATAATTGTACGTGCATTGCAACAGGTTATCAGATGAGGCCAATCAACAATAGTAGTACACTATTTGTACTAGCTTCACATGCTTCGTGCATTGGGTAGGTGTTTTTACTGTAGCCATATGTTAATGTGTTCGCTGTACGTAACCAGCACCTCGAATCCTCAATACTAGTACTATATAGTAAGTAGTAGGAGTAGTAGGGTGGCATGGGCCAGAACAAGCATTCACGTCTAGGAGTACGGCACACGCCACCACCACGACATCCATCTGACACCATATTATTTCTTGGAGTCCATGCTAGAGCAATCTCTTCAACCTCGTTGTTTCTCTAACTTCAGCCATCGCGTGGCGGGCGAGGTGGGGGTTTGCTGATAGTCGGTTTCCTTAACTATGGTCCCACTTGTAAGGCCAACTCCAACGCACGACCCCAAACAGACCTCCGTTTTGCACGAACTCCAACGATAATTTTGACTAGAAAAGCAAGACCAAAGAAAACAAGAACCACAAGAATACATTTTACTACTCTAGAAGATATCCAACTTCCATAACTGCTCCTGTAAGTTGGATTAGTGCCTTCTTGATGCATTCATTGTTGATCTGCGGAGGCTCGATCTTGCATGCTTCTTTCTTCTTCGAGTGTAAAGAAGTAGATGTTGCTTCCTCACATCTAGTCTCATGTCTAGCCTCTATTCTAGTAGGAGTATCAACAAGTGCACTAGTCTCATCTCTAGCCTCTATGCTAGCTAAAAGTGATAGAACATCTACTAAATTGCGCTCTATCAATATATCGATGTACTCTTCTTCCCAATACCAAAACTTGCATCCATTCTACTCCCTCCGCTCCACAATACATGCCTTCTATTTGTCAAAATATAGATGTATCTAGACATGTTTTAGTATATAGGTACATCCATTTTTGGACAAATGGAAGTCGAGTATTTTGGAACGGAGGGAGTACACAATAAAATTTTTCAGTTAGCACAACTAGTCTAATCCGAGAGCACAGCCGAAGATTTGGTCGGGTTCTTCCTCCTTTTGCCGACACGTGGGACATCCAGCATCCAGGTCGTGTCATGCAAGAAAATAGAGTGGTAGTTGAAGCCACGTGATGTGCATCTTGGGTTAAACTGTAAATATAATCTTACTACTCTTGAGTAACTCCAAAAGCGGCCACCGAAGATCTTTATTGGATTTGTTTTTCATCACTAACACGTCGAGGTGAAAGATGTGCTGGTTCAGTGGCTCCTCTTGCGTTTTCACTGACATGTGGGACCGCATGTGAGCGAACAGACGATGGGCTCCGTGCGTCCGCTGGCTGGCCGAGAAGAGAGATAGAGGAGGGCTGAGCCGGACTCCAGGAAATTTGTTCTACGTACCTCGATATAGGCTCGATATAGTGGGGTGGCATGGGCCATAACTAGCATTCACGTCTAGCAGTACGACACACGCCACCCACACGAGTCCCATCCGACACCAATTTTCTTGGAGTCCGTGCTACAACCATCTCTTCTCCCTCCTGTTTTCTCAGCCATCGCCCGGTGGGCGGGGTGGGGGTTTGCCGATAGTTAGTTTTCTCAACTGCAGTCCCACTTGTAAGTGAAAATGCAACACCGCACGCATTCCCCCTTGAGGGGCATGCTGGACCAACCGTGTGGGGGTGCGACGCGAACACGATAGGCTTTTCCTTTTGAACTCATAACTTGTAAAATTTGGTTTTGCTCCATGGCGCGATCGATAGATAGAAAATAATGATTTTGCCTAGAGTTATGAGAAGTTTGGTTCTGGCGCCGTTCATGCATGGAGTATGTACGAAAATTATGAAGTTGATACGAAAGGTAAGATAATTACTAGTAGTACCATATACTACTACATGGATTTGACAGAAAGATAAAAATACATACAGATCCATCAACGACATCCTCACGCCCTAGTGCGCCGGGTCACCAACCGATGTTTGAGGAGCAACGACGTTGGCGGCGAGCTCAACGTGCTTCTGAACAATGCCGTCCAAGGTTGCCCTGCGGTCCAAGAAGGCCAACATCCTATCATCCTCCTCTTGCATGTAGTAGTCCTTGTGGACGATTTGCGCGTAGACATGGGTGATTATATCGATGGTGTCTTGCTGCGCCAGGCGCTGCGCGGCGAGCGCAACCTCGAGGTGGACATTTTCCGGTGCGATGGCGGGTAGTGGCAGGGCCATCAGTGCGTCGAAGAGGTTGTCACCATAGTGGTCCTTGAGGGTGGCGGGCATCGCAGAGCCTGGGCGCGTCGGCTGGAGGCGTATGTCAAAGTCGTCCACGAGCTTCTTGACAACGGTGAACTTGTCGAGGAAACCGATGAGGACCTCATCGAACAAGGAGATGAAGCTGTCGTCCAAGCGGCCCCTCGCCCTGGCGGCCTCAAGCAATACCAGGAGACGTTCCTCGGTGTCGGGCCGCAGGACGGCGTCGTGGACCATCTGGCACAGCTGGCTGATGCTCGCGCTCATCGCCTCCATGGGTCTAGCTTAGCTTCTAGTCAACTGATCTTGTGATTCGAGTGATCACTCTTGCCCTTGGTTAGCGTGCGTAGGTGCGTAGGATTTTGTACTACTCCTTGTCCCTCTACTGCACCTTCCTTTGGCTGTATGATAGGTGGGCCAGCCACCCCTTGGGACCACGTGTCATTCACCCAAAGGCAGTTGCAGTAAGTCAATGAAGCTGCGTCCCCCTCCGTGCCAGTGCAGTATAGTCATCTCATCGGACCTCTAGTTGGGGCCAAACGAGAGAAGTTTGATGTTTACTGGTTTATTGGTCCCCTTTGCATTTTGCGCCAAGTTTTGACCTTTGATTTAACTAATAAAATGTTAATACATGTAAACAAAAATGTTGTGTAAGTCACCTTACGGAATCCAAATAATTCCAAAACACTTAGGCACGGTGCATTAATGTAACACTCCAAAAATTTTGGTTCGATTTTTATTAAATTCTTTATTTGATTTTAGGGAGGTTATTTGAATTTCTCTAAAAGAGGGACTCTCCTTCTCCAATTCTTTTTTTTATGACAAATATTTTATGAGTCCATCTCAATATTGATTTTTGGTCTAGAGGGTTTTTCAACATGTGTTGGTTCAACACAAATACTCTTGGGTTGTTTTACTAATTCTTTTATTAAAAAGTATTCCTATAACTTCTTTTGGATTTATCCCTCTCTAATCAAAGATCACTCTCTTGCCATGACCTATGTAGAAATATTTTCTTCCTAAACCTTCATCCCTACTTTGGGTCAAGCCAAGCACCCAATTCCAGCAAGTTCCAACCTCTTTTAACTTTATTCCTATTTATTTTTACCTCAAATCTTTTTCTGTAATTTATTTTGGACTCTTGGGATTTACAAAGGAAGTACCAGATTCCTTGAGCTTTTAAACCCCAAGCAAATTACCCTAGCTACTCCTTGGTACCCTCAACCTAGATCCATCAAGAGCTGCTGGTCCACGGTTCAAAATTTTCAAAATTTGCTTGCTGCAAGTTTGGACCAGATTTGCCATTTTTGGTGAAATTCATTCTTTTTCTCTTCCAAAATTTCTGAGATAATTCAGGCAGTCTCCAGATGCATCAAGAGGTCACCTCACCAAGTCCCAGCTCAAGAAAATTTTTTCACATGCCTAAATCATTTCGTCGAACAGCTGGTCTGCACTATTTCTGTTCAAATTCTAAAATTCAGTGTTTCATTTCAGAGACAATGTCGTTTTCGCCAGTCGGCAGCGTCAAGTTCGCCAGTGCTCTTGTTGGCTTGTTGATAAAAGCTCCTCCTTCTTATCCAGTGTGCCGCACGGTTGTTTGGCCGGTCGCGGGCGTCGTTGGCGACGTGTCGCGTCAGCTCCAGCATCTTCCGCGATGGCAGAATCGCCCGTGGCGGCCAGCAGGGGCCAGCCCTACCAAACAGCACCGTCCAGCACCGCCCACACCACCAGGAGCCTCCGTGTGGCCGTCCCCTTTGCTGTGCGCGCTGCAGAACCGTCGCCGTGGCCTAAGAGGCGCAGAGCATGCTCTCTACCGCCGACGAGCCCGTGAGGCTGTTGCGTCAAAGGCTTGGAGTATTGCCCAATTTGTACCAGGATTAGCTGTTGAATGGAGCCAGTGGACCAATTCTAAGATGCCCAGTCACCTAAACCTCCAACCCGACCACTGCATCGCCATAATCGCTCGCCGGAGTGATCCTGTTCTCGGCAACCGCCTCGGGCCGGCTATAAATGGAGGCCCCGAGCTGGCTTTCGACCCAGCACCACTCCTCCACCTCACCAGAACCGCACCCAGCCGCTAGGAGGACCTCGAGGAGGCCTTCTTCCCCAACTCCGGCCGCCCCGATCCGCTTTGGGCTCCGGCAAGATTCTCTCTGCCCCCTTCGGACAGAATCATCCTCGGCCGAACCGCCGTCCGCCGGAGTGGAAGCCACCGTCTGCGTGGTGCTCGCCGACGACCAAGTCCACCACCCACTGACGTGGAGTTATCCCATACCGAAGGAAGTGACGGAGCCGCAAACTTCGCCGAGCTAGACTCCGACTACTCCGAACTAGGCAAGCATGTTTGAACCTTTGATATGATGAGTGTTTTTCATGATTGCTTGAGTGGTTTTCTCATGACATGTTTATATACGCATTTGTGAATGTTATATTTCATGCAAAGCAAGCTGCAAGTGAGCTTCGAAATTTGATGTGTTCATATGATGGTGAGATAACCTGATCATGTGGTGGCATGATAGGTTGCAAGCTGGTATTGTTGAAGCATGCCAGTTTTATGTCAACCTTTTAACTCCAATATTAACGTGGACCAAGTCTTATTCCCGTTCGTCCCCTTTTCGTGCCGCCACATGTCTTCTGCAAAGAATGCGGTTTAGTCAGTTGCAAACCTCTTTCCTTGTACACACCAAATAGAGGGGGCGTGATGAGGGTTCCATGGCCCTGGATTAAAGCCCGTCATCTGGTCAGGCGGCATGGGTATTTCCGGTTGGGACCGAGAGGGGGGAACCCCTTAGAGCGCATGATATAAATTTGATCCCATGCTATTCGAGGTGTAGCCTCCCCGTCTTAGAGTTTTTCTTGAACGTTGCCTAGGGTGATTCCTGGCAGCGGAATGTGGAATGGGTGTGTACTGGTTAGATGTGTTTCTCCTAAAATACCGTAAACGGAACAAGTCCTTTGTGACTACTGAAATCCGTTGGCTGTGGTTTAAGAGTACAAACTCTGCAGAGTCAAAACCATTCGAGTAACCATGTCCATGGTCAAGGACTTTGATCAACATATTAGCGTCAATCTCAATACCAATCTCAGTGTCAGTCTCAGTGACAGTCTCCGAAGAATAAGCATGAGATTGAGGGCGGTAAATCCGGGTGAGTGTTATTCCTGTGGATGGACTAACCAATTTATTATCATGTACCGAGTATTTCCGTGGAATGATGTTACCTTTATGAGATACTTGAATTCGAATGATTTGATATAAGCCCTTTATGTGATGCCGCTCAGACGTCCGACTATGGCATTATTGTTATTTACTTTTGATATAAGCCCTTTATGTGATGTCGCTCAAACGTCCGACTATGGCATTCTTGTTATTTACTTTTGATATAAGCCCTTTATGTGATGTCGCTCAGATGTCCGACTGTGGCATTCTTGTTATTTACTTTTGATATAAGACCTTTATGTGATGTCGCTCAGACGTCCGACTGTGGCATTCTTGTTATTTACTTTTGATATAAACCATTTATGTGATGTCGCTTAGACGTCCGACTGTGGCATTATTGTTATTTACTTTTGATATAAGCCCTTTATGTGGTGTCGCTCTGACGCCCGATTGCGACATGTTAATTTATTTTACCTTTCGAGGCGTCGCTTCAGACACCCGATCGGTCTTCAGTTATTTTATTGGGATTTCGGGAGGACTACCGCCTGACTTCTTTTTTATTTAACCCGTAGTACAAATTTATTATCTTAGTGTGCATTACTAGTCTGTTCATGTGCATCATCTTGCATTTGTTATATCTTATGTCCAAACTATCTTGCGAGTACATTCAAAGTACTCACCTAGCTTGTTGATTTGGCCAGATGTTGACGAAGGCGATCTTATGGATGAAGAGTACAATAGCGAGTCCGATGCCTAAAGGAGTCCCAGTCAGTCCCGTGCGATCCTGGAGTTGGTCACTTGTATTATATAGGGTTCCGCTACCATAATAAAATCATCGAGCCTCACTCCGATGCTTGATGAGCTGTAAGATTTTGGAGTCATGTCACCCACTTCATTGTGACATATCCACCACCACTTTTATTACGAGTCAGTAGTTATGCCACCATACCCTTTGTGTCATATCCGCCTTTATGTGTAATATTGGCGTGCGTGTAATAAATTGTTGAGCAGCCTCAGCTCAACCCTGAAGAACATTTAGTACTTCTGGATTTCTATATCAAGGATTTGTCTACCAGTAAGGAGGATTTTTCTATACCGGTCTGATAAAATGGACGATTTTTCAATAAATATTTTATTGGAAAACCGGTCCTGACAACCTTGGTATCAGAGCCAGGCTGACTGTAGGAAGCCACTAGGTGCGATCGCTAATCGGTTATTAGCGTAATAAGTGCTATTTTTAAATTTTGCAAATGTAGCAATTTTCTGTTAGTCATCATAAATTTATTGTTTGACTATTCGGAATATTTGTCTACCTTTACAGATGGCTGGCAGCGACTGTGAGTCACAGGTGTTCGCCAATGTACCTGAGGGGTTCATCAAGCTTCTCGTATCCATCACCATGGTCGCGATCGGGCCATCGACTCATATGGAGTTCACACTCTACCAGCACAAGATCAGCGACAGCCTGTCCATGCACCAGGCAGTGGTGCAATTCAAGGGAGGACATTCTGAGTCACGCCGCTTCCGATTTGTGGGAAGGGCCTTGCCTACGAAGAGGCATGCCATGCAGATGGCTGCCCGTGAGGCGATAGCTTGTCTCTGGGATGCCCTCCCTTCGATGAAGGCTCGTCGCTACTGCTACCTCCCATGCCACGTGCCATACACATGTCACTATGCGTTTGCTTGCGCTAGGGGGGAGAGAGATGAGGCTATTCAGATGTTGGTGGAGTATCTCAAAGCTCTTGAGGCAGCCTTTGATAACCTCATTGACGACTTTGTGGATACTCGTATGGACTTAGTTCAAGGCTGTTCCGCCAACAGGAGGGAGCTCCTCCATACAGCACCACCACTGACTTACATCTCGTCCTCAGCATCCTATACACCTGCCATCTTTGCCAATGCTCGCCACCTGCCTACCACTGAAGAGTTTGACCAAGTCATTGCTCCTACTCCAGTCAGTGCTGCACCACCTACCGCGCCCACACCAGCTCCTCAACCCAGTACTTCGTGCCTGGAGCCTATTAGTGATGAGGAGGTTGAGTCTCCAGCATCACTGGGTCTTACCCTCGACAGGCCGAGGGAAGTTTTTACCATCTTCGACTGAGTGCGCCTAGCAGCCGTGCAATGTACAAGCTTGTATGATATGTTTATATGTATATAGGTTTGGTGAGAAGTAGTTTGTGTGTGCATCATGTAGGAACTCTGAGAAGTGCACTAGCCTAAATAACATGTCAGGAATGTGTACGCACATCCTGAGTGATGTATTGTAGAATTACGGCTTGTGTGTAAGATATGTACTAAGCGGTCCTTCTCCATGCGCAATCAAGTATTTTCTAGAAAAATCTTGGAGTTTGCCTTTGCAATATTATTTAATTTTGCCACTCGGGTTTTCTCATGAGTTCTGCAAAAATACCCCAGAGTGGAAAATGCCTCGTCCCTGGACTCATTCCATGCCAAGTCCGCCTGAAGAAAATTATGGTACCCAGACAAGTAACAATTTCACACAGGGGCAATCAAGTCAGCAAGACAGTGAAGCAGCATTTTCTCAAGTATGCCGCCTTTATGAGCAAAGCCAGCAGCAGCATCAAGAAATGATGAACCATGTTATCAATATGGGAAATCACTGTGAACCATATCATCAGCATTCCAAATTGTCTAAACTACAAAAGACACGTCCCCCAACATTCTCTCACACTGATAGACCACTTGAGGCCGATGATTGGCTTCGAGACATTGAAAGAAAGTTAATTATTGCACAATGTTCGGACCGTGAGAAGGTACTTTATGCACCTCACTACCTCACTGGAGCAGCTGTATCATGGTGGGAAAATTTCCTACACATGCACCCCAATGAAAATAACATCACCTAGGAAAAATTTAAAGAAGGTTTTCATGGGGCGCACATTCCCAGAAGCATTATGAGGATCAAGAAAAGGGAGTTTGATGACCTCAAGCAGAGAAGCATGACAGTAACTGAGTACAATAGTCAATTTACCCAATTATCTCGTTATGCCAACGAAGAGCATATGACTAAAAATAAAAAAGATGGAAAAATTTCTGGACGGTCTGGCACCAGCACTTAAATGCCAGCTGGTCGTACACACCTTTCTGGATTTCAAAACACTTTTGGACAAGGCTATTATGTTGGAAAATGAGCGCCGCAGCTTAGAGGATTTTCGCAAGCGCAAAAGGGACAAAACTACTCATGCTCTCAACAACCGGAACAAGACTGATTTTCAGAAAATTGGAGCGAACAAATCCACAACCATTGTTCCACGCCCAAACAAAAAATTTCATGCAAGAGACAAGGATTTTACATATCACCCAGGTGTTACTTGCTACGCTTGTGGAGAGGAAGGACACTATGCCAAACAGTGCCCAAAGCCAAGGAACTCGGCCCCCAGGCCGAACAACAGTGGAAATAATTCGACACCCAAGCGTAACAACTTCAACCCCAATAACAATCACAAGAAGGGTCACATGAACCATGTGACCAAGGAGGAAGCACATAATGCCCCGTATATCGTACTCGGTATGTTCCCTGTCAACACAATACCTGCCACAGTTTTGTTTGATTCTGGAGCTTCTCACTCGTTCATTTCAAAGAAATTTGCTTTGCAACATGATTTTTCGATGATTCCTTTGGAAAAATCCATGACCATCAAGTCCCCGGGATTAAGAAAATCACTCAGAGTTACTGCCAAGGTGTGGTTATTGAGATTGAGGGACTAAAGTTTCAGGCAAACCTCATTGTATTGGAAAATAAGGGACTGGATGTTATCCTAGGAATGGACTTGTTAACCACCAACAAGGGATTTATCGACTGCTTCAATCGGACTGTAATTCTTACTCATCATCACGGGAAGACAATAAATTGCAGCTCAAGAAAGACCAACATCACGGCGACCAAGGCTGAACAAGGTGGACATTTCAGAGTTAAGAAAAGTTCTAGTGGCGTGTGAGTTCCCTGATGTATTTCCTGAAGAACTACCAGGCATGCCACCAGACCGGGAAATAGAGTTCATCATTGAACTAGCACCTGGAACCACCCCCATTTACAAGAAAACCTATAGAATGGCACCCTCTGAGTTGGTAGAATTAAAGAAGCAAATAAAAGAATTACTGGACAAAGGATTTATACGAGCCAGCTCCTCACCTTGGGGTTCACCAGTATTATTTGCAAAGAAAAAGGATGGGACACTGAGATTATGTATAGACTATCGAGCACTTAACATGGTCACCATCAAAAACAAATATCCGATGCCACGGATAAATGATTTATTTGACCAGCTCGCACAAGCCAAGGTTTTCTCAAAAATTGATTTAAGGTCGGGGTATCATCAATTAAAGGTAAGGACAGAAGATATCCCTAAGACAACATTCACCACCAGATACAGATTATATGAATTTACGGTAATGCCATTTGGACTGACAAACGCCCCAGCATATTTTGTCCACCTCATGAACAAAGTGTTTATGAAATTTATGAACAAATTGGTTGTGGTGTTCATTGATGATTTTCTGGTATACTCTAAGACACCAGAAGAACATGTTGAACATCTCAGAATTGTACTGGGAGAATTAAGGAAACATCACTTATACGCCACATTCAGCAAATGTGAATTTTGGTTAAGATAGGTTGGTTTTCTAGGCCACGTATTGACCCAAGAAGGTGTTGCTGTGGACCCAGAAAAACTCAAGGCCGTACTTGGCTGGAAACCACCAGTCAATGTAACAGATGTACGAAGTTTCCTGGGAATGGCTGGATATTACCGAAGGTTTATTGAGGGGTTCTCCACCATAACAAAACGAATGACACAGTTACTCAAGAAGGATAAGAAATTTGTATGGACTGAAGCTTGCGATAAAAGTTTCCAAGAACTCAAAAGGAAATTAACAACAGCACCAGTATTGGTTGTACCAGACATACACAAAAGTTTTGAAGTATATTGTGACGCATCCCGGGAGGGCCTCGGATGCGTACTAATGCAAGAAGGCAAAGTAGTCGCATACGCTTCCAGGCAACTACAAAAGCATGAAGAAAATTATCCTACTCATGACTTGGAATTAGCAGCAGTCATTCATGCACTCAAAGAGTGGATTCACTTTTTGCTTGGGAATCGTTGTGAAATATATACGAACCATAAAAGCCTCAAATATATTTTCACACAACCCGAACACAATTTACGACAACGGCGCTGGTTGGAATTAGTGAAAGATTATGATGTTGGCATTCACTACCATCCAGGAAAGGCAAATGTAGTGGCAGATGCTCTTAGTCGAAACCCCAGCTCGGGCAACGACAGTCTACAGAACTTGAGACCTGAATTTCAGCAGGAGTTCGCCAAACTCAACTTGGTGATGGTCACTGAAGGCAATGTGTCAAATTTGGAAATACAAACCACCCTAATGGAACAGATTAAGAAGGCTTAGTAGGGACACCCCATCATCAAAGGCATAAAAAGAAAAGTGAGTCTGGGCAAGGCCTCAAAATTCGTCATAGACGATAAGGGAATATTATGGTACGGAGACAGACTTTGCGTACCAAATATAGAGGACCTCAAACGGCAAATTCTAGCCGAAGGCCACACCGCTCCATATTCAATCCACCCTGGAGGAACCAAAATGTACAAGGACATTCAGGAAAAAGTTTGGTGGCACGGTATGAAGAGGGATATAGCCACATTCATTGCATGTTGTGATTCATGTCAGTGCATTAAAGCCGAGCACCAAAAACCAGCAGGACTATTACAGCCAAACAGGATACCAGAGTGGAAATGGGACGAAATTGGAATGGATTTCATTGACGGACTACCTCGGTCACGACACGGAAATGATGCCATATGGGTCATCGCAGATAGATTAACTAAGGTGGCACATTTCACCCCAGTAAAGACAACCCACACCACTCAGAAGCTTGCCAAACTTTATCTCTCTCGTATAGTTTGTCTGCATGGAATTTCGAAGACTATAATATCTGATAGAGGCACTCGATTCGTCTCTAGATTTTGGGATCATTTACAACAAGCTCTAGGAACTCAACTAGTATTCAGTACAACATACCACCCCCAGACTGGAGGACAAACTGAACGTGTGAACCAAATTCTAGAGGACATTCTAAGAGCATGTGTTCTCACCTATGGAACCAGTTGGGAAGAAAGCTTGTCATATGTCGAGTTCGCATACAACAACAGTTACCAAGCCAGTCTACAAATGGCACCTTTTGAAGCCTTGTACGAGCGAAGATGCCGTACCCCATTAAATTGGTCAGAAATAGGAGACAGTTGTATCTTCGGCCCAGACATGCTCAAGGAAGCTGAGGAGAAAGTTAGACTAATCATGGATCGACTCAAGACAGCCCAGAGCCGACAAAAGAGTTATTACGATAAAAAACACCGTGAAGTCAGCTTTGAACCCAGTGAATATGTGTATCTATGAGTATCTCCTATGAGGGGCCTGCAACGATTCAAAGTTAAAGGAAAGCTAGCACCATGGTTTATTGGACCCTTCTGTGTGATTGCACGAAGAGGCACTGTGGCCTACCAGCTAGACCTACCCGAAGAACTGTCAGACGTCCATGACGTGTTCCACGTCTCATAGTTGAGGAAATGTGTAAGCAACCCAGAAAAGCATGTATCTCACAAGAACATTGACATGCAACCAGACCTCACCTACACGGAACATCCAATAAAAATATTGGAGGAGTCCAAACGGAGGACACGCCAGAAAACAATTAAGTTTCTCAAGGTTCAGTGGAGCAATCACAACATGGGAAAGAGAGGATTTTCTCCGGACAGAGTACCCACACCTATTTGAGGATCAGCTGAAATCTCGGGACGAGATTTTTCCTAAGGGGGTAGGTGTTGTAACACTCCAAAAATTTTGGTTTGATTTTTATTAAATTCTTTATTTGATTTTAGGGAGGATATTTGAATTTCTCTAAAAGATGGACTCTCCTTCTCCAATTCTTTTTTTTATGACAAATATTTTATGAGTCCTTATCAATATTGATTTTTGGTCTTGAGGGTTTTTCAACATGTGTTGGTTCAACACAAATACTCTTGGGTTGTTTTACAAATTCTTTTATTAAAAAGTATTCCTATAACTTCTTTTGGATTTATCCCTCTCCAATCAAAGATCACTCTCTTGCCATGACCTATGTAGAAATATTTTCTTCCTAAACCCTCATCCCTACTTTGGGTCAAGCCAAGCACCCAATTCCAGCAAGTTCCAACCTCTTTTAACTTTATTCCTATTTATTTTTACCTCAAATCTTTTTCTGTAATTTATTTTGGACTCTTGGGATTTACAAAGGAAGTACCAGATTCCTTGAGCTTTTAAACCCCAAGCAAATTACCCTAGATACTCCTTGGTACCGTCAACCTAGATCCATCAAGAGCTGCTGGTCCACAGTTCAAAATTTTCAAAATTTGCTTACTGCAAGTTTGGACCAGATTTGCCATTTTTGGTGAAATTCATTGTTTTTCTCTTCCAAAAATTCTGAGATAATTCAGGCAGTCTCCAGATGCATCAAGAGGTCACCTCACCAAGTCCCAACTCAAGAAAAATTTTCCACATGCCTAAATCATTTCGTCGAACAGCTGGTGTGCACTGTTTCTGTTCAAATTCTGAAATTTAGTGTTTCAGTTCAGAGACAGTGTCGTTTTCATCAGTCAGCAGCGTCAATCTCGCTAGTGCTCTCGTTGGCTCGTTGCTCACTGCTCCTCCTTATCCAGTGCACCGCACGGTTGTTTGGCCGGTCGCGGGCGTTGGTGGCGACGTGTCGCGTCAGCTCTGGTGTCTTCCGCGGTGGCAGAACCGCCCGTGGCGGCCAGCAGAGGCTAGCCCTGCCAAACGGCACCGTCCAGCACCGCCCGCACCACCAGGAGCCTCTGCGTGGCCGTCCCCTTTGATGTGTGCACTGCAGAACCATCGCCGTGGCCTGAGA
This sequence comes from Triticum aestivum, assembly GCF_018294505.1. NCBI lineage: Eukaryota > Viridiplantae > Streptophyta > Magnoliopsida > Poales > Poaceae > Triticum > Triticum aestivum. The sequence goes on from NC_057801.1 coordinate 95,347,479, forward strand.
GGCGCAAAGCGCGCTCTCTGCCACCGACGAGCCTGTGAGGCCGTTACGTCGAAGTTGGAGTAGTGCCCAAGTTGTACCAGGATTAGCTGTTGAATGGAGATAGTGGACCAATCCGAAGATGCTCAGTCACCTAAACCTCCAGCCTGACCACTACATCACCATAATCGCTCGCCGGAGTGATCCCGTTCTTGGCAACCGCCTCGGGCCGGCTATAAATGGAGGCCCCGAGCTTGCTTTCGACCCAGCACCACTCCTCCACCTCACCAGAACCGCGCCCAGCCGATAGGAGGACCTCGAGGAGGCCTTCTTCCCAAACTACGGCCGCCACGATTCGCTTCGGGCTCCGGCAAGATTCTCTCGGCCCCCTTCGGAGAGAATCATCCTCGACCGAACCACCGTCCGCCGGAGTGGAAGCCACCGTCGGTGTGGTGCTCGCCAACGACCAAGTCCACAACCCACCGACGCGGAATTGCCCCATACCGAAGGAAGTGACGGAGCCGCAAACTTCGCCAAGCTAGACTGCGACTACTCCGAACCAGGCAAGAATGTTTGAACCTTTGATATGATGAGTGTTTTTCATGATTGCTTGAGTGGTTTTCTCATGACATGTTTATATAAGCATTTGTGAATGTTATACTTCATGCAAAGCAAGCTGCAAGTGAGATTCGAAATTTGATGTGTTCATATGATGTTGAGATAACCTGATCATGTGGTGGCATGATAGGTTGCAAGCTGGTACTGTTGAAGCATGCCAGTTTTATGTCAATCGTTTAACTCCAGTATTAACGTGGACCAAGTCTTATTCCCGTTCGTCCCATTTTCGTGCCGCCACATGTCTTCTGCAAAGAATGCGGTTTAGTCAGTTGCAAACCTCTTTCCTTGTACACACCAAATAGAGGGGCCGTGATGAGGGTTCCATGGCCCTGGATTAAAGCCCGTCATCCGGTCAGGGGGCATGGGTGTTTCTGGTTGGGACCGAGAGGGGGGCACCCCTTAGAGCATGCGATATAAATTTGATCCCATGCTATTCGAGGTTGTAGCCTCCCCTCTTAGAGTTTTTCTTGAACGTTGCCTAGGGTGATTCCTGGCAGTGGAATGTGGAATGGGTGTGTATTGGTTAGATGTGTTTCTCCTAAAATACCGTAAACGGAACTAGTCCTTTGTGACTACTGAAATCCGTTGGCTGTGGTTTAAGAGTACAAACTCTGCAGAGTCAAAACCATTCGAGTAACCATGTCCATGGTCAAGGACTTTGGTTAACATATTAGCGTCAATCTCAGTACCAGTCTCGGTGTCAGTCTCAATGACAGTCTCCGAAGAATAAGCATGAGATTGAGCGCGGTAAATCTGGCTGAATGTTATTCCTGTGGATGGACTAACCAATTTATTATCATGTACCGAGTATTTCCGTGGAATGATGTTACCTTTATCTACTTGAATTCGAATGATTTGATATAAGCCCTTTATGTGATGTCGCTCAGACGTCCGACTATGGCATTATTGTTATTTACTTTTGATATAATCCCTTTATGTGATGTCGCTCAGACGTCCGACTGTGGCATTCTTGTTATTTAGTTTTGATATAAGCCCTTTGTGTGATGTCGCTCAGACGTCCGACTGTGGCATTCTTGTTATTTACTTTTGATATAAGCCATTTATGTGATGTCGCTCAGACGTCCGACTGTGGCATTCTTGTTATTTACTTTTGATGTAAATCCTTTATGTGATGTCTCTCAGACGTCCGACGGTGGCATTATTGTTATTTACTTTTGATATAAGCCCTTTATGTGGTGTCTCTCTGACGCCCGACTACGGCATGTTAATTTATTTTACCTTTCGAGGCGTCGCTTCAGACACCCGATCGGTCTTCAGTTATTTTATTGGGATTTCAGGAGGACTACCGCCTGACTTCCTTTTTATTTAACCTGCAGTATAAATTTGTTATCTTAGTGTGCATTACTAGTCTGTTCATGTGCATCATGTTGCATTTTTTATATCTCATGTCCAAACTGTCTTGCGAGTACATTTAAAGTACTCACCTAGCTTGTTGATTTGGCCAGATGTTGACGAAGGCGATCTTATGGATGAAGAGTACGATAGCGAGTCCGACCCCTAGAGGAGTCCCAGTCAGTCCCGTGCGATCCTGGAGTTGGTCACTTGTATTATATACGCTTCCGCTACCCTAATAAAATCATCGAGCCTCACTCCGACGCTTGATGAGCTGTAAGATTTTCCAGTCATGTCACCCACTTCACTGTGACATATCCACCACCAGTTTTATTACGAGTCAGTAGTTATGCCACCATACCCTTTGTGTCATATCCGCCTTTATGTGTAATATCGGCGTGCCTGTAATAAATTGTTGAGCAGCCTCAGCTCAACCCGGTATAACATTTAGTACTTCTGGATTTCTGATCAAGGATTTGTCTACCAGTAAGGAGGATTTTTCTATACTGGTCTGATAAAATGGTCGATTTTTCAATAAATATTTTATTGGAAGACCGGTCCTGACAATTAACTGCCTCCTTGTTTCTTATTTCGTGACATATCAACCAATGAGAGATGTGGGCCGTGCATGCTTTTAATGACTTGAGACTACCAAACATGACATGAAGTGTTTAGTTAGCAAAAAGACATTAAGTTCTCTCGCTGATATCAATAAAACAATACACCATGTATTTATTTACACAGGGAGTAGTACATTTTTTGTGACATGCATTACTAGATATTGCTAGTCAAATACTAAAATCCAGATGGACGTGGTAGTAGTCCTAAATCCAGACCATGGTGCTACTAGTACTAGTAGTAGTACCACTACTAGGAAAAGGCCTACTAATGGTGCACCGGTTTTTCCTACTAATGGCGCACTACCGGTGCACCATTAGTAGCACACCACTAGTATTTTTTACTAATGGCGCACCACTATTGCGCCATTAGTATCTGGTATACTAATGGCGCACCCAGCAGTGCGTCATTAGTATGTAAGACCATGCGCCATTAGTTTGCCTCCTGGGGGGCATACGTAACCATGTGCTTTGTCATACTAATGGCGCACTCTGAGGTGATGCGCCATTAGTATACTTTGGCATACTAATGGCGCACCTGGAGGTGATGCGCCATTAGTATGAATATTTGTTTTTTTACTTTTTTGATTTTTGCGCAGGTTACAAAATATATTATTGGACAAAATATAGACAGCAGCACACAACAACAGCAGATTCATCCAATACAATAGAAGATTAGTCTCCGAATACAATTCATCATATTAGTCTCCGAATTCAAAAGACCGAACAAAGATAAAACATTACAAGTCTCAAGACCGCGAGTATCTAGTTTGTCTTCACATTACAAGTCGATATCGATCATCTAAACTACCATCACATAGAAGAGAGCTGCGTTCATCACGATGAGCATCATCGTGATCAAACTGGTCTTCATCCAGATCCTCCAATGCTCCCTCCTCTCTCCCGCTAGATAGCGGGTGTATCTAGATTCGGCCTCCGCCCTAGTGGTGTACCCTTTGTAACTGTTACCGCTGAAACGGTGAACTTGTCTCCGACACTCCTCCCAGTCGTCGTAGACTCTGGGAACCTTACCCTTGTACACGACATATGACGGCATCTCTATGCACAAGCCAAACAACAGACAACAGACAATACATAAGCAATATGTAAGTATGCAACAAAAGGATCGGAAGAGAAAAGCAAGACATTAATAGCATGATTCATGATCCTACTAATAAATAGCATCGATTACATCTAAGTTGAATGACTGTCCAAACCAAAGAGACATATGAATTCATTAAAGTTTAATTACAACATGAGCCAATCAATGTTTCAGAACTACACATCACTACTTTCGACTCGACTCATCGGACAGGAGCGTGGATGAAGCCGTCGTCTGTCGTGATGGTCATGAAATCGCGGTCGTTGTCACCCTGCATTTGTAGCGTTCCATCTATCTCACTGTTGGACGGTTGATATCTGAGGAAGAACTGCCCCGAGGTATGAAGGACATCTTGATGGATGATGTCCGCAAACTCCGACTAGATGCGAAAGAATTCTTGTCTGAGGTCCGCGTCCTGGATTGCCGACAACCTCGCGGCCCAATCTTTGAGATTATCTGGTAGCAGAAGGTGATGATGGTCCCTTACGATCACCCGCATGTGATGGAGGGCGTAGTAGGCATCCTTATGACCGCCAGGCGGCTACTTGACGTAGCAAAACTTCGTATTGTGTGAGAAGGTGTGCTTGCCGTACTTATGAACTGCCCTGGTGAAGGTGCCTCCAGATTTGGCATAGCCGAGGAGAACATCATCAAGAACTTTCTTGACATTTGTGTAGTCTATCTTGGAGTTACGGTTCGGGTCGAAATACGTGGCCATGGAATATTTCGGGCTTAGGAGGATGAGTGTGCAATGTGTGTCACTGCACAGAACACGGAATGTTAGAAAAAAAGAACGATCGAAATCTAAGAAATCATATGTTACGGGGCGGTTAAGGGATGACTTACTCGGGAAAGTAAGCCACAAGGAAGTTATCCTTATCTGGGTTTGCCAGAATGACGCCTTCGAGGTGTGAACTCGCAACTTGGCGATCCCCAGTGCTGCTCAAGTGCTTGGCACGCATGTAGAAGGGATCGACTATCACGATGTCCGGGGTTATGTCTGTAATGATCCGCATCTCCATACTCAGCGAAAACAGCCGAACGAAGGTGTAGTGCAGCGGATGAAGGTTAAACATAGCAAAGATGTCATCAAACCGCAGGACGATCGTACCCCCGATGTCGCCATCCACAAAGCCCTTGCCCTATGGCACCTTTGCCACGAAAACCGGGTATGCCACATCATTCTCTCTGAGACGCCGCTTCTCCAAAGAAAGAACACTATCGTGCAGACTCCGCATAGCACCAGTTGCAGCATTGAGCATATTTAGCGATAGCATCGCCCTACCCGCCACATGCACCCACCTCGAGATATCCTTAGGTGAAGGTGGCCCGTCCTGAGCACGGATCGAACTCGGTGCCGGCTGGCTCGCACCGGCGCCCTTGTTAGTCTTTCGTTTCCGTCCCTTCTTCTTGATCTCCTGTAATGGGCCCGAGTTCTGCTCACAGACCGCCTTCTTGAGAGTGTTGGGCTGATAATATTTCGCACCTCAGCTATCTGAGGCTCGGTGAAGGCGGGAGCTGGAGGCGTCTCCTGAGAACTGAACGCCAGACGACGCCTGTTGCAATTGGATTTCTCTGCCGTATCAGCTAGATTGCGGTCGTCTTGGTTGGGTTCTTGAGAAAGAGGCCCGCAGAACTCGTCAGGGTACCCATGTTCGGCAAAGTACTTATCGACGTTGGTAAATGTACCGTCGTCGTTGTCATCGTCATCCGGATCCTGTGCCATAGGGATGTCCGTATCCTGTGCCATAGGGATGTCTGGCATAGGGATGTCCGGCAGGTCCGGTAGCATTGCGGTGTTCTTGCCATGGCTTGGCGCCGGCATGACTGGCGGTCTTGTCTGTGGGGTGGTGTCCCCCGCCCCCAAACGAATCTAGCTCTTCGGCCAAAGCAGGGGCCAGTTTATGCAGGCACTGAGGGTCATCTCATCTTCTTCGTCGGCCCAAGCGGGTCGAATCGGAGGTAACAGCTCGTCGCAGCCTGGCAGCACCCGAACCACTTCAACCCTATACACTGTGGGTGCCATCGGATTACCATGGAACATGCGGTTGCCCGGTTGAACGATTCGGCCCTTGGCGACATCGACCAACTCGCCGCCCACGAAGTGCAGAAGAGTGCAAGGAACACCGGTGGCGCCCTGCGAAAACATGTAGGGCGTCAGGGATGCCCAGTCAAAGGCAAGGAGATGAAGTCATCATCCGAGAGGCTTAGTAACCGTGATGCCGTCGAGCTCGGCTAATGTCGAGGCACCGCCAATGGCGGGCGTGCAACTGACGGAGGGGGCGCTTGCTAGCGAGGTGCCGGCCGGCGTACACCCGGGTGCATTAAGCTCCAATGCCCGTGCCGGTGTCGGAGACATGAATACCGCCTCCTCTGGAGACACCAATGGTGCCGCCGGAGACACCAATGGCACCGCCTGCGCGCTGTGCGAGTTGCTGGCCGTGAAGCTGGGAACCGGGGGAGGCCCCTGTTGGCCGCCCGCAATCCAGTCGTCAGCCCATGAATCAACGTAGGCACCATGGCGTTGAGCTTCGTTCCTAGTTGTTGTTCCACTTGCTCTTGGACAAGCTCCGGAATTCGCGCCACTTGTGCCTTGAGTGCTTCAACCTCGCGCGTCTGGCTTTCCGAGCTGGTCTTTTTATCCTTCCGCACACCAGCGGTATAGTATGACCCCCATTTTGTGGACAAGCCTTTGCCAGCCACACGACCAACTGACATCGGCTTAGTGGGCTTATCCTTATTTTTCATTACGTTCAACGCCCTATTTAAAGGGGTGTTGAAAGGGGAGCTCTGAGACGACCCCGCGCTAGTTCTTTCAGTTTCTTGCGGAAGGAACGTGAACCATTTAGAAATATTGGGGATTAATTAGAGTGCAACCATATGGAGCTAATTACGCGGGGGTGTATTCCTTACCAGAACAAGCTCAAGCGCCCTGGTCTTAGGATCCATGGTAAGCTCCTTTGTTATTGGGTCCTCCTTGTACCGGGCCCTAACAAAGTTCCTGGTCTACTTGTCACCGCTATATTTCTCGAAGCGGGGCGGTAGACCTTGCTCGGCACGCTCCGCGTCCTCCTTGTCCCATATAGGCTCCGCCACTCTGTAACCGCTGGGACCGAGTTTGTGTTCCTCTAAGTTCAACTCCCGCATTTCTTTCCCCCACTGACTTGATTCGGAGGTTGCGCTGCTCTCGCACTTTATCTTGAACTCCTTGTAGTCATCTTCGCTGATCGAAGAATATTTCGCCTTGATCTTCTCATAACTATCACCTGTTGGAAATATGCCCTAGAGGCAATAATAAAAGTGTTATTATTATATTTCTTTGTTCATGATAATAGTCTTTTATTCATGCTATAACTGTATTATCCGGAAATCGTAATACACGTGTGAATACATAGACCACAATATGTCCCTAGTAAGCCTCTAGTTGACTAGCTCATTGTGATCAACAGATAGTCATGGTTTCCTGGCTATGGACATTGGATGTCGTTGATAACGGGATCACAACATTAGGAGAATGATGTGATGGACAAGACCCAATCCTAAGCATAGCACAAAGGTCGGTTAGTTCGTTTGCTAGAGCTTTTCCAATGTCAAGTATCTCTTCCTTCGACCATGAGATCGTGTAACTCCTGGATACCGTAGGAATGCTTTGGGTGTATCAAACGTCACAACGTAACTGGGTGACTATAAAGGTGCACTATAGGTATCTCCGAAAGTGTCTATTGGGTTGACACGGATCGAGACTGGGATTTGTCACTCCGTATGACGGAGAGGTATCTCTGGGCCCACTCGGTAATGCATCATCATAATGAGCTCAAGGTGACCAAGGTGTTGGCCACGGGATCATGCATTATGGTACGAGTAAAGTGACTTGCCGGTAACGAGACTGAACAAGGTATTGGGATATCGACGATCGAGTCTCGGGCAAGTAACGTACCGATTGACAAAGGGAATTGTATACAGGGTTTGATCGAATCCTTGACATCGTGGTTCATCCGATGACTTCATCGAGGAGCATGTGGGAGCCAACATGGGTATCCAGATCCCGCTGTTGGTTATTGACCGGAGAGTCTCGGTCATGTCTGCATGTCTCCCGAACCCGTAGGGTCTACACACTTAAGGTTCGGTGACGCTAGGGTTATCAGGAAGACAAGTATGTGATTACCGAATGTTGTTCGGAGTCCCGGATGAGATCCCGGACGTCACGAGGAGTTCCGGAATGGTCTGGAGGTAAAGTTTTATATATGGGAAGTTGTTAAACGGGCACCGGAAAGTTTCGGGGTCATACCGGTATTGTACCGGGACCACCGGAAAGGTTCCGGGGGTCCACCGGGAGGGACCACCCCTCCCGGGGGGCCACTTGGGCTGCGTAGGTGTAGCAGCCAGCCCCTAGTGGGCTTGGCGCGCCCCCCCTTGGGCCCATGCGCCTAGGGTTGGGGGGGGGGAGGGAAACCCTAAAGGGGGCGCACCCCCCTTGCTTGGGGGGAAAGCCCCCCACCCCCTGGCCACCGCCCCCCTAGGGTTTTCCCTAGAGGGCCGGCCCCCCTTGCCCCTTCACCTATATATAGAGGGGTGAGGGGAGGGCTGCAACACACCACAACTCAAGGCGCAGCCCCTCCCCTCCCCAACACCTCTCCTCCTCCGTACGTGCTTGGCGAAGCTCTGTCGGAGTACTGCTGCACCAACTACACCACACTGTCGTGCTGCCGTTGGAGCTGCCGTCCTCAACCTCTCCTTCCTCCTTGCTGGATCAAGACGGAGGAGACGTCTCCCGTCCCGTATGTGTGTTGAACGCGGAGGTGCTGTCCGTTCAGCACTTGGACATCGGTGATCCGAATCACGTTCGAGTACGACTCCATCATCACCATCCCCTTGACAAGCTTCCGCTCGTGATCTACAAGTGGTATGTAGATGCAAACTCTCTCCGTTGACTCGTTGCTTAGATGAACTCATAGATGGATCTTGGTGAAACCGTAGGAAATTTTTTAATTTTCTACAACGTTCCCCAATAGTGGCATCATGAGCTAGGTCTATGCGTAGTTCTCTTTGCACGAGTAGAACACAATTTTGTTGTGGGCGTGGATCTTGTCAACTTGCTTGCCTCTACTACTATTTTCTTGCTTCAGCGGTATTGTGGGATGAAGCGGCCCGGACCAACCTTACACGTACGCTTACGTGAGACCGGTTCCACCGATTAACATGCACTAGTTGCATAAGGTGGCTGGCGGGTGTCTGTCTCTCCCACTTTAGTTGGAGCGGATTCGATGAAAAGGGCCCTTATGAAGGGTAAATAGAAGTTGACAAAATCACGTTGTGGTTATTCGTAGGTAAGAAAACGTTCTTGCTAGAACCCAATTGCAGCCACGTAAAAGATGCAACAACAATTAGAGGGCGTCTAACTTGTTTTTGCAGCGATTGATCATGTGATGTGATATGGCCAGAAGTTGTGATGAATGATGAATTGTGATGTATGAGATCATGTTCTTGTAATAGGATTCACGACTTGCATGTCGATGAGTATGACAACCGGCAGGCGCCATAGGAGTTGTCTTTATTTTTGTATGACCTGCGTGTCATTGAAGAACGCCATGTAACTTACTTTACTTTTTTGCTAAACGCGTTAGTCATAGAAGTAGAAGTAGTCGTTGGCGTGACAACTTCATGAAGACACGATGATGGAGATCATGATGATGGAGATCATGGTGTCATGCCGGTGACAAGATGATCATGGAGCCCCGAAGATGGAGATCAAAGGAGCTATATGATATTGGCCATATCATGTCACTACTTTATATAATTGCATGTGATGTTTATTATGTTTTATGCATCTTGTTTACTTAGGATGACGGTAGTAAATAAGATGATCCCTTACAAAATTTCAAGAAGTGTTCTCCCCTAACTGTGCACCGTTGCTACAGTTCGTCGCTTCTAAGCACCACGTGATGATCGGGTGTGATGGATTCTTACGTTCACATACAACGGGTGTAAGACAGTTTTACACAGCGAAAACACTTAGGGTTAACTTGACGAGCCTAGCATGTGCAGACATGGCCTCGGAACACGGAGACCGAAAGGTCGAACACGAGTCGTATGGAAGATACGATCAACATGAAGATGTTCACCGACGATGACTAGTCCGTCTCACGTGATGATCGGACACGGGCTAGTCGACTCGGATCGTGTAACACTTAGATGACTAGAGGGATGTCTAATCTAAGTGGGAGTTCATAATTTGATTAGAACTTAATTATCATGAACTTAGTGTAAAACCTTTGCAAATATGTCTTGTAGATCAAATGGCCAACGCTCATGTCAACATGAACTTCAACGCGTTCCTAGAGAAAACCAAGCTGAAAGATGATGGCAGCAACTATACGGACTGGGTCCGGAACCTGAGGATCATCCTCATAGCTGCCAGGAAACATATGTCCTAGAAGGACCGCTAGGTGACGCTCCCGTCCCAGAGAACCAAGACATTATGAATGCTTGGCAGTCTCGTGCTGATGATTACTCCCTCGTTCAGTGCGGCATGCTTTACAGCTTAGAACCGGGGCTCCAAAAGCGTTTTGAGCATCACGGAGCATATGAGATGTTCGAAGAGCTGAAACTAGTTTTTCAAGCTCACGCCCGGGTCGAGAGATATGACATCTCCGACAAGTTCTATAGTTGTAAGATGGAGGAAAATAGTTCTGTCAGTGAGCACATACTCAAGATGTCTGGGTTGCACAACCGTATGACCTAGCTGAATATTAACCTCCCTGATGAGGCAGTCATTGACAGAATCCTTCAGTCGCTCCCACCAAGCTACAAGAGCTTTGTGATGAACTACAATATGCAGGGGATGGTAAAGACCATTCCTGAAGTATTTTCTATGCTGAAGTCAGCAGAGGTTGAAATCAAGAAAGAACATCAAGTGTTGATGGTCAATAAGACCACTAAGTTCAAGAAGGGCAAGGGTAAAAAGAACTTCAAGAAGGACGGCAAAGAGGTTGCCGCGCCCGGTAAGCCAGTTGCCGGGAAGAAGTCAAAGAATGGACCCAAGCCTGAGACTGAGTGCTTTTATTGCAAGGGGAAGGGTCACTGGAAGCGGAACTGCCCCAAATACTTAGCGGATAAGAAGGCCGGCAACACCAAAGGTATATTTGATATACATGTAATTGATGTGTACCTTACCAGTACTCGTAGTAACTCCTGGGTATTTGATACCGGTGCCGTTGCTCATATTTGTAACTCACAGCAGGAGCTGCGGAATAAACGGAGACTGGCGAAGGACGAGGTGACGATGCGCGTCGGGAATGGTTCCAGAGTCGATGTGATCGCCGTCGGCACGCTGCCTCTACATTTACCTACGGGATTAGTTTTGAACCTTAATAATTGTTATTTAGTGCCAAGTTTGAGCATGAACATTGTATCTGGATCTCGTTTAATACGAGATGGCTACTCATTTAAGTCTGAGAATAATGGTTGTTCGATTTATATGAGAGATATGTTTTATGGTCATGCTCCGATGGTCAATGGTTTATTCTTAATGAATCTCGAGCGTAATATTACACATGTTCATAGTGTAGATGCCAAAAGATGTAAAGTTGATAACGATAGTCCCACATACTTGTGGCACTGCCGCCTTGGTCACATTGGTGTCAAGCGCATGAAGAAGCTCCATGCTGATGGACTTTTGGAGTCTCTTGATTATGAATCATTTGACACATGCGAACCATGCCTCATGGGAAAAATGACCAAGACTCCGTTCTCCGGAACAATGGAGCGAGCAACCAACTTGTTGGAAATCATACATACCAATGTGTGCGGTCCAATGAGCGTTGAGGCTCGCGGAGGATATCGTTATGTTCTCACTCTCACTGATGACTTAAGTAGATATGGGTATGTCTACTTAATGAAACACAAATCTGAGACCTTTGAAAAGTTCAAGGAATTTCAGAATGAGGTGGAGAATCAACGTGACTGAAAGATAAAATTCCTACGATCAGATCGTGGAGGAGAATATTTAAGTCACGAATTTGGCACACACTTAAGGAAATGTGGAATCATTTCACAACTCACGCCGCCTGGAACACCTCAGCGAAACGGTGTGTCCGAACATCGTAATCGCACTCTATTGGATATGGTGCGGTCTATGATGTCTCTTACCGATTTACCGCTATCATTTTGGGGATACGCTCTAGAGACAGCTACATTCACTTTAAATAGGGCACCGTCTAAATTCGTTGAGACGACACCGTATGAATTATGGTTTGGGAAGAAACCTAAGCTGTCGTTTCTAAAAGTTTGGGGATGCGATGCTTATGTCAAGAAACTTCAACCTGAAAAGCTCGAACCCAAGTCGGAAAAATGCGTCTTCATAGGATACCCTAAGGAAACTGTAGGGTATACCTTCTACTTAAGATCCGAGGGCAAGATCTTTGTTGCCAAGAACGGATGCTTTCTGGAAAAAGAGTTTCTCTCGAAAGAAGTAAGTGGGAGGAAAGTAGAACTCGATGAAGTACTACCTCTCGAACGGGAAAGTGGTGCAGCTTAGGAAAATGTTCCTGTGATGCCCACACCAACTGAAGAGGAAACTAATGATGATGATCAAGGTACTTCGGATCAAGTTGCTACTGAACTTCGTAGGTCCACAAGGACACGTTCCGCACCAGAGTGGTACGGCAACCCTGTCCTAGAAATCATGTTGTTAGACAACGGTGAACCTTCGAACTATGAAGAAGCGATGGCGGGCCCAGATTCCAACAAATGGCTAGAAGCCATGAAATCCGAGATAGAATCCATGTATGAAAACAAAGTATGGACTTTGACTGACTTGCCCGATGATCGGCAAGCGATAGAAAACAAATGGATCTTTAAGAAGAAGACGGACGCGGATGGTAATGTCATCATCTATAAAGCTCGACTTGTCGCTAAGGGTTATCGACAAGTTCAAGGGATTGACTACGACGAGACATTCTCTCCCGTAGCAAAGCTTAAGTCCGTCCGAATCATGTTAGCAATTGCCGCATACTATGATTATGAGATATGGCAGATGGACGTCAAAATGGCATTCCTTAACGGGCATCTTAAGGAAGAGTTGTATATGATGCAGCCGGAAGGTTTTGTCGATCCTAAGAACGCTAACAAAGTATGCAAGCTCCAGCGATCCATTTATGGGCTGGTGCAAGCATCTCGGAGTTGGAATATTCGCTTTGATGAGATGATCAAAGCGTTTGGGTTTATGCAGACTTATGGAGAAGCCTGCGTTTACAAGAAAGTGAGTGGGAGCTCTGTAGCATTTCTCATATTATATGTAGATGACATACTCTTGATGGGAAATAATATAGAATTTCTGGACAGCATTAAGGCCTACTTGAACAAATGTTTTTCAATGAAGGACCTTGTAGAAGCTGCTTATATATTAGGCATCAAGATCTATAGGGATAGATCGAGACGCCTCATAGGTCTTTCACAAAGCACATACCTTGATAAGATTTTGAAAAAGTTCAAAATGGATGAGTCCAAGAAAGGGTTCTTGCCTATGTTACAAGGTGTGAGATTGAGCTCAGCTCAGTCACCGACCACGGCAAAAGATAAAGAAGAGATGAGTGTCATCCCCTATGCTTCAGCCATAGGATCTATTATGTATGCCATGCTGTGTACCAGACCTGATGTAAACCTTGCCGTAAGTTTGGTAGCAAGATACTAGAGTAATCCCGGCAAGGAACACTGGACAGCGGTCAAGAATATCCTGAAGTACCTGAAAAGGACAAAGGACATGTTTCTCGTTTATGGAGGTGACGAAGAGCTCGTCGTAAAGGGTTACGTCGACGCTAGCTTCGACACAGATCTGGATGACTCTAAGTCACAAACCGGATACGTGTATATGTTGAATGGTGGAGCAGTAAGCTGGTGCAGCTGCAAACAGAGCGTCGTGGCGGGATCTACATGTGAAGCGGAGTACATGGCAGCCTCGGAGGCAGCGCATGAAGCTATTTGGGTGAAGGAGTTCATCACCGACCTAGGAGTCATACCCAATGCGTCGGGGCCAATCAAACTCTTCTGTGACAACACTGGAGCTATTGCCCTTGCCAAGGAGCCCAGGTTTCACAAGAAGACCAGGCACATCAAGCGTCGTTTCAACTCCATCCGTGAAAATGTTCAAGATGGAGACATAGAAATTTGCAAAGTACATACGGATCTGAATGTCGCAGATCCGTTGACTAAACCTCTCTCGCGAGCAAAACATGATCAACACCAGAACTCTATGGGTGTTCGATTCATCACAATGTAACTAGATTAGTGACTCTAGTGCAAGTGGGAGACTGTTGGAAATATGCCCTAGAGGCAATAATAAAAGTGTTATTATTATATTTCTTTGTTCATGATAATAGTCTTTTATTCATGCTATAACTGTATTATCCGGAAATCGTAATACACGTGTGAATACATAGACCACAATATGTCCCTAGTAAGCCTCTAGTTGACTAGCTCGTTGTGATCAACAGATAGTCATGGTTTCCTGGCTATGGACATTGGATGTCGTTGATAACGGGATCACATCATTAGGAGAATGATGTGATGGACAAGACCCAATCCTAAGCATAGCACAAAGGTCGGTTAGTTCGTTTGCTAGAGCTTTTCCAATGTCAAGTATCTCTTCCTTCGACCATGAGATCGTGTAACTCCTGGATACCGTAGGAATGCTTTGGGTGTATCAAACGTCACAACGTAACTGGGTGACTATAAAGGTGCACTACAGGTATCTCCGAAAGTGTCTATTGGGTTGACACGGATCGAGACTGGGATTTGTCACTCCGTATGACGGAGAGGTATCTCTGGGCCCACTCGGTAATGCATCATCATAATGAGCTCAAGGTGACCAAGGTGTTGGCCACGGGATCATGCATTACGGTACGAGTAAAGTGACTTGCCGGTAACGAGACTGAACAAGGTATTGGGATACCGACGATCGAGTCTCGGGCAAGTAACGTCCCGATTGACAAAGGGAATTGTATACGGGGTTTGATCGAATCCTCGACATCGTGGTTCATCCGATGACTTCATCGAGGAGCATGTGGGAGCCAACATGGGTATCCAGATCCCGCTGTTGGTTATTGACCGGAGAGTCTCGGTCATGTCTGCATGTCTCCCGAACCCGTAGGGTCTACACACTTAAGGTTCGGTGACGCTAGGGTTATCAGGAAGACAAGTATGTGATTACCGAATGTTGTTCGGAGTCCCGGATGAGATCCCGGACGTCACGAGGAGTTCTGGAATGGTCTGGAGGTAAAGTTTTATATATGGGAAGTTGTTAAACGGGCACCGGAAAGTTTTGGGGTCATACCGGTATTATACCGGGACCACCGGAAAGGTCCTGGGGGTCCACCGGGAGGGACCACCCCTCCCGGGGGGCCACTTGGGCTGCGTAGGGGTAGCAGCCAGCCCCTAGTGGGCTTGGCGCCCCCCCCTTGGGCCCATGCACCTAGGGTTGGGGGGAAACCCTAAAGGGGGCGCACACCCCTTGCTTGGGGGGCAAGCCCCCCACCCCTTGGCCGCCGCCCCCCCTAGGGGTTTCCCTAGAGGGCCGGCCCCCCTTGCCCCTTCCCCTATATATAGAGGGGTGAGGGGAGGGCTGCAACACACCACAACTCAAAGCGCAGCCCCTCCCCTCCCCAACACCTCTCCTCCTCCGTACGTGCTTGGCGAAGCTCTGTCGGAGTACTGCTGCACCAACTACACCACGCCGTCGTGCTGCCGTTGGAGCTGCCTTCCTCAACCTCTCCTTCCTCCTTGCTGGATCAAGACGGAGGAGACGTCTCCCGTCCCATACGTGTGTTGAACGCGGAGGTGCTGTCCGTTCAGCACTTGGACATCGGTGATCCGAATCACGTTCGAGTACGACTCCATCATCACCATCCCCTTGACAAGCTTCCGCTCGTGATCTACAAGTGGTATGTAGATGCAAACTCTCTCCCTTGACTCGTTGCTTAGATGAACTCATAGATGGATCTTGGTGAAACCGTAGAAAAATTTTAATTTTCTGCAACATTCCCCAACATCACCTTTATCAATCATTCTCTTCACCGCGCTTCTCCAAGTAGACAGGGCCGTGCTCATCCTCGTGAGGGCGGCACTGTTCACTTTATTCCCTGAGAGGCTTGTTTTTTCAAAATCGGCAGGGAACTTGTATCATTCGTGCAGCTTTGTGAAGAGGAGGTTGCGCAAATTCCCTCGGTCCTTATGCCTAAGGTTCTCGGTGTTGATCGAGACAGTGCTCCGGAGAATGCACGCGAGCTGAAGCGAGTACCCCTTGACTATATGTTTGGGCTCCGTTGGATGCCCGTCGGAGTCCACTTGAGTAAATTCCTCCTTGAGGGTGCTAAGCGCATTCGGGCGCCGGTCCTTCCTTTGCTTCTTCGGTTGGCTGCCATCTGTGTGTGCGCTACCATCATCAGTGGTGGCATCCTTGGCGGCACCATCAGTGGTGTCATCCCCGACGCCACTAGGGGTTGTGTAGTCAGGATCGGTGTCTTCCGCGACGTCCTCAGGTTGTTCCTCCATCTCCTGGGACAGCTCCCAGAATTGCTTGCCGCTCGAACCGCCGGCCTCATCGTTGTTGGCCATGTTTCGCTCTAAATAGGAAAATAGTTTGGTCAAAAAGTTGGTTATTGTCAAGGAACAAGATCATGGTCTCATCATTTAGGGTTTGTCGACACCGAGGCATCCTAAAAGCTAAGCTTTTATCATTTAGGGTTTGTCGACACTAAGGCACCCTAAAAGCCTAAGCGTACATCATTTAGATTCTCATCGACACTGAGGCATCCTAAAAGCTAAGCTTTTATCATTTAGGGTTTGTCGACACTGAGGCACCCTAAAAGCTTAAGCGTACATCATTTAGATTCTCATCGACACCGAGGCACCCTAAAAGCCAAGGTTTCATCATTTAGGGTTTGTCGACACCGAGGCACCCTAAATGCTAAGTTAAGTTTTCATCATTTAGGGTTTATCGATGCCGAGGCACCCTAGGTTGGGCCTAATCACTTGGCACTAATCACTTGGCTCTATTGCCACATATGTTGGGTTTATCATCTAGGGTTTATCGATGCTGAGGAGAATTCTAAGTTCGGCCTAATCACTTGGCTCTATTGCCACCTATGGTTTAATGCAGCAAGAATAAAGGGGTAGTTGATCCTACTTAATTAAGTACTAAGATACCCCGGCCCATGCATTAGTAGCAAGTACCCCATATGTCCGATTTTTAGCAAATTCATGCTAAAATTCACAGAAAATTTCAGCATGACCTTTGCTGAAAATAGGACATATGGAGTACCCAAATTTGTCGGAACGGAAGTTAACCAACATTCCCGCAAACTCAAGGGCCTCTTGGGGTACCTGCAAAATCATCACGAGACAATGGTCGGAGACAAAACCCAGCCACAGACCAAATGGTCCTCTGCTTTCATATGGACAAAAATCAGCTCAACTTATATGAGCTTCCATTCCAGATATGATAGGTCACCCAACAAAAAATCATCAATAGTTTAGCAAGTCTGTACAAACACAGAAAGAATAGAAAGTTTGCTGCCTATTCAAACACAGAAACAAAACACTACTTGAAACTTCTGCTACATTTGGCAAATATAGTCTATGCATTTTTTTAATCTCTGGATCATGATCCAACAAAATTGCCATCTCCCATGGCAAATATAGCCTATGCATCATGGAATCTATACTGTATGGATCATGGCATTTTTTTTCTATGGATCATGATCTATAGAACATTTTAGTCCATGTCATTTTCTGAAACATATTTTTGCCATGGCAATTTTGAATCAATAGACATACTTCTCAAAAGAGGCATGATCAAATTCTGGTGCCCTTGACTTACTAGTATTTATCTCTTATGACTGATGAATGTGCATTTAGTCCAGAAGCAAAGACTCGATAGTGAAATGAAAAAAACCTTGGAAATATATTTATGATAACTCTAAATGGATCAGAAGGTGCAGATGCACTTGTAAAAAAAGGTATGCATTTGCAGCAACTTTGTTCTGATTATGACACCATTCTATTAAGAAGGAAAAATAACATTATCATCCCAATTCATAGTTGAAGTTGAAGACCCTAAGCTTTAAAATGCCAAGTCTCACTTACGCATGTTAACTTATTTACCAGTTCAGAACTATCACCAGAAAATAGTAAATACACATTGACCACATAATATTATTTTGCAACCACTCAGTTTGTCCTTGACTGGGACACTTGAAGCACGAAACAACTATTGCAGAGCTAGGTCTACTTTGGTTCTGACAGATCACATCCTAGTGCATATGTGGGGTTTTTTACTTAGAAAATACAAAACTTCTATTATTGTTTTTATTTTTAACCAGAGCCTAACCACATCTACAGTTTACAAACTGATTCAGATAATCACTAATCAGGCATGGAAAATTATTTTAGCCATGATCCCTGAGGATTAGAGCCTCCACAAGTCAGAGAAAATTAGTGTCTCCACTTATGTTGTCAATTCTTGTTGTATGTTTGGCTTAAGGGTTTTCCTTTTCAAATTCTGACTCTATTTCTAAACAAAGTATGCTTCTATCCTGTCTAGAATGTAATGAAGATGTCTTGGATAAGCTGAGTGTTGTAATGAAGATGTCTTGGTGAGACTTGATATATGTCCAAAATTAGAAAAATCACAAGGTACTTTCTCTACCTAATAAACTCCATATGACCACATAAAACCCTGTTTAACACACCTGTAAAGAGGAACAACCCCCCTAAGGAGCTAGAAAGCTATATCGCCCACTGCCTCATCGAATGTCTGTCAAGGGAAGAGATAAAGAGCATATAAAACATTACCCACACAAAAAAATGAGAGCATGTAAAAAATTTAAAAACGAGAACCATATTGACCTATCTAAACTTGACATTACACTTGGCACGGAGGGAGTACACAATGACATAGTAGTTATCAATTTTCTCCTGTATGAGCTGTAGCAATCCCCACATACAAGAAAAAACTGAAAGCAAAGCTTTACTCTCCCAACAAGATTCTAAGCATACTACTTGACTAATAATAGAAAGCCCATGACAGTGAGGGAATCTAATACAGTAGTATTTCTAATTCTATAAGCCTGCAAGTTTGTGAAATTGACACAAACCAATTTGGTTAGCAAGTCACGGCGGGGCCAGGGCGCGGCCCGAGCGTAGTGGAGGCGCGGTCGCAGTGCGGTGAGCGCGCCTGGGCGGGGCCACGGTGCGGCCAGGGGCCGAGGGGAGCACGGCCACGGGGGGCGGCAACCAGGAGCTAGGGCGCAGTAGTGCGATAGTCTACGGCGACAAAATCGAAGGGGGGAGGGGAACCGGTGCAGCTCACCGAGAGGAAAACAATGGCGAGCTCGTGCGGGGTCGGGGTTGACAAGGTGATGCGGATCGACGGTGAGGCCGCGGTGGCCGGAGGTGGAAGAAGACCTCGATCCGCACAATGCAGAGTCGTCGAGTTCGAACGGCTGGCCGTAGATGACATAGAAGAACACTGCAGAGCGGTCGCGGGTCGTCGGAGTGGGCACGGGGGTCGTTGGAGCGGGTCGGGGGTCGTCGGAGCGGGTGTGGCGGGGGAGGGAAGGGGGATCTGGCGAGGGAGAGGGAAGGGGGGATCGGGCGAAGGGGTATCCAGGTATAGCAATGGCGCACCACCCTATGGTGCGCCATTAGTAGTTTTTTTTCTGATAGCAATGGCGCACCCTCCTCTGGTGCGCCATTAGTAACTTTTTTTTGACAGCAATGGCGCACCCTCCTTTGGTGCGCCATTAGTAACAATTTTTTTTCATTATTTCTTGTTGCATCTAATAATTTGTTTTTTATCAATTTTTTTATTTTCATGAGGACTAGAACAGAAGATATGATCAAATATCATCAATTTTTTTTTTGAAAATATCATCAAATTTGTTTTTTATTTTTAATTGAAAATATCATCAAATTTGTTATTTGAAGATAACATCAAATTTCTTATTTGAAAATATCATCAAATTTGTTAGTTAGAAATATCTTCAAAAAGTGGGGGAGGGTGCGGGTGTCGGCGGCGGCGGTGGAGCGGGCCGGGGGAGGGTGCGGGGTGTCGGCGGTGGCGGTGGAGCGGGGGAGGGTGCGGTGGGTCGTCGGCGGCGGTGGAGCGGGGGAGGGTGCGGTGGTTTGTCGGCGGCGGTGGAGCGGGGGAGGGTGCGAGGGGTCGTCGGCGGCGGTGGAGCGGGGGGAGGGTGCGGGGGTGCTCGGCGGCGAGGGGGATCTGGCGAGGGGGGTAGCTATAGAGAGGGAGGGGGATCGAGATCGAGTGTCCTCATGAATATTCAATATTTTTTCATATTGAATATGAAAAATATCATCAAATTTGAAAAAATATTCATGAATTCAAAAAGTGCCCATGAAATTTAAAAACATTCATGATATCAAAAAGTGCCCGAGAAATGAAGGCTACAATTTAAATACAATCGATCTTAGATAGCTATCTGTTCACAATCTTCTTGCCTTCTTTTTCGCAAATGGAGTTCTTCTGTGGAACGGACGTCCTTTAGGTAGGGTGGTCCTGCTTCTTCTTGTGGTGTGTGCTGCAACTTCATCGTCGTCGTCATGTTCGATCTTTGGGTCGCCGTACTTGTCGAAGTCTTGCTCATTGGCTACTCCATCCATTCCGATGACCTTCCTTTTGCCTCTCCTCACGACAACACGACTCGGCTTTGGCGGGTCGGTAATGAAGAAGCATTGGTCCACTTGGGAAGCCAGTACCCATGGCTCATTTTTCGCGGTGACGTTTGCGCCCGCGGTCTTGGATTTGGCTTCGGGTATAACCATGGTGGTGAAATACTGGTCTTCTTTCAGGACGCTCTTGGCCCATCTGACATGGAACATCGGGACCTTCTCTCCAGCGTAGCTTAGCACCCAGATCTCCTCGATCCTTCCGTAGTATCTGTCCTTGTCGTTGCCGGTGTAGGATTCCATCATTACCCCGGAGTTCTGATAACCATCGGTCTTCATGTCCTTGTTCTGGGTGTAGAATGTGTAGCCGTAGATATCGTACGCCTCATAGGTCATCAGGTTGTGCTCGGCGCCCTGTGACAAGGCGAATATGAGTTGTTCTTCCACGGAAGAATCCTCATGTAAAGGGTACGACAGAAGCTTCTGCTTGAACCAACACGTGAAACATGAGTTGTGCTCTTTGATTATATCTCTGTCCGTCCTCTGTTGGCCTCGGTCATTGTACGTCTTCTCAATAAAGGTTTTGTGCTCTACCACCCAAGGATCGACCATGTCTATGTGTTGTAGCGCGACTAGGTTTGCTCTTTCAAAGTCGGCGAGTCGACCCTCGAAGTCGACATGCATTTCGCGGCGACCCTCACGGTGACCCCATCCAGCGAGCCTGCCGAGGTGCCTGTTGACGGGTAGACCAACGGGGTTCTCGATGCCTAGATAATTCGTGCAGTAGGAGATGCACTCTTCGGTCAGAAAGCCCCTGGCTATACTTCCCTCTGGACATGACATGTTGCGAACGTATCCTTTGATGACACCATTCATCCTTTCGAACGGCATCATGCTGTGCAGGTATGTCGGCCCGAGGTGGATGATATCCTCCACGATATGGACCAACAGTGCGGCTCTCATAGGGAAATATTCTTTCTCCGCGGCGTCCCACATATTGGCTGGCATTTTCCACAGTGTGTCTAGCTCCTCCTTCAGCAGCCCCAGATACAGATTGATGTCGTTCCCTGGTTGTTTCGGCCCTTCAATAAGCATAGTCATGTGAATGTACTTCCTCTTCATGCACAACCAGGGGGGAAGGTTGTACATCCACACAAACACAGGCCAGGTGCTATGTGTGCTTCTCTGGCTGCCAAAAGGATTGACTCCATCGGTGCTCGCGCCCAGCACGATGTTCCTTGGATCCTTCCCAAATTCTGGGTGTTCGAAGTTCAACGCTTGCCACTGGCTCGCATCCTTAGGGTGACTCAGCATCTTGTCTTTTTTATTTATCTCCGGATCATTTCCTTCATCTTCCCGCTTCTTCTCCTCCCTATCCGCGTGCCAACGCAGGAGCTTTGCTACCTTAGGGTCCGCGAAATACCGCTGCAGACGAGGATTGATCAGAAAGTACCACACCGATTTTCGAGGAGCTTTCTTCCTCTTCTTGTATCGAGTGACGCCGCACACCGGACATATGGTGGACTCCGCGTGCTCGTCCCGATAAATGATGCAATTGTTCCTACACACATGGTATTTCATGTGCGGTAAATCCAGAGGACACTCGATTTTCTTCGCCTCCTCGAAACTAGTTGGGCACTTATTCCCCTTGGGAAGACGTTCGTGCCAGAATGACATGTTCTCGTCGAAGCATGCATCGGTCATTTTGTGTTTTACCTTCTCTCCAGAGCCATGAGCGTTACTTTCAGGCGGGTATCCTCGGGCCTGCATCCTTCATACAATGAAGTAACCGCGTCTATCTCCAGTTGATCTAGCTTGGCTTTCTCTCGCGCGGCAGCTCTTGCATTATCCGTCTGCTTGAGAAGCAACTCTTGAATATGAGGGTCCTGCACCCAGCCTCCATTGTCGTCTGCTCCGGCATCTTCATCTTCATGACCATGCCCTTCGTCTTGATCTTCCTCATCATCATGTACGACATCTTCTACATGATGACTGTGTACAACATCACCGTCGTGATCATCTCCTGTAGATTCTTCGTCTTCTTGCTCGCCCTCACCGCGGTGGTTGTCTTGTTGCCCTTCCTCATTTCTTGACCGCCCCCCATGGACGACTTCATAGTCATCTTCATCACCTTGCCACCGATAGCCATCCATGAAACCATGCAAGAGCAGGTGGTCCCGCACCTGCTCGGAATCCGGGTCCGCAATAAGGCTCTTCAGCTTGCATGTTCGACACGGACATCTTATCTCCGTCTTGTTCTTTTGAAGCATCTCGGCCTTCGCGGAGCTCAAAAACCTATTCACGATGCCTTCGGTCATCGTGCGGACCATGGTCGCCTGCGGGGTACAGCAAAACGATATTTTAGAACCAAGAAAAAAATTTGGCATGACCTTCCCTAAAAATAGGACCAAAAAGAATGCATAGTGCCAAAATTCTCGCCGAAACGGAAATGAATCAACATTTCGGCAAAATATTGGCAACTATCGCATTTCAAATACTGGTACCTGCAAACACAAACATATATGCAACACCACAAACATATGCAACATCACAAACATACATAGATCTAGCTAGGCCACAAAAAGTGCATGTGCACGTTGTTGGAGCGAGCTAGGGAGAAAAAAAGTAGATCTACAACATGAAGATAGCTTTCCCCTTACTTACCTATCAAAAAAGGTAATTTCACCACTTAATTTTGATGAATCTATGGTGCAAATGAGGTGAGGAGGAGGAGGCAGCCGAAAATTTGGAGAAGGAGGTGGAGGGAATGAAGTGGGGAAAGTGAGTGGGTAGGTGTGGCTGTCCAAAATATCTTGTTGGGGTCCCAGGTTACTAATGGCGCACCACCAACAAATGCGCCATTAGTACGCCTGCTTACTAATGGCGCACCTGCAGGTGGTGCACCATTAGTAGTTTTGTGAAAAAGTAAAAAAAAAATATACTAATGGCGCACTGTCTGTCTAGTGCGCCATTACTAGTTAGAACTAGTAATGGCGCACTTCGGTCGGATGCGCCATTAGTATGTATGTAAAAATGAAAAAAAATCTTTATTACTAGTGGCGCACTGTTTTTCTGGTGCGCCATTAGTGTCTTCCACACTAATGGCGCATCACAAACTAGTGCGCCATTAGTATATAGTAGTGGCGCACTAAAACCCTGATGCGCCATTAGTGTCAATCCTATCTATAGCCCTTTTCCTAGTAGTGTACTACCAATGTAGTAGGAGTACTAGCTCTGTACTACCCGTTGGTCAAATTATTACGTGCTGCTCCTCACAGTGAAGTGACAAGACCCTGCGTCGGAGATGACACCTGAGTATAGGCGCCGTGTTCGGCATACCATAGTCAGCCTCACCGTCTGCAGTCACTATCATCATGGCTGTAGAGCTAGCCTGCTTACAACTAGCCCTGTTCGAAATAATTTCCCGTGCGTAGATGCATGTGCATTGCATGTAACACCAAGATTGGGGGTGGACGGCGCCGGCAGCGGCCATCGCGCCAGATTTTTCCACAGCCTTCTAGATGTGGTGGGGAGGAGATAAGGCTAATTGTGGAGACAAGGATTTGTTTGTAAATAGGGAACAAGTGCGGGCATCTTTTTGCAAAAATGGAGAAGCTTGGTTTGTATGCGTCAGATCTAGATCCGACGGCTATTGGTGAAAGATGGGAGGCACAACATCATCACCAACTCAGGACCTGTTTGATTCGCATGATTTTGAAAATGCAGGAATAGGACACGGCAATATTACAAGTTTCAAACTGATATTACAAATGTTAGGAGTAATGTTGCACCTACGAAGAGGGAATTACTAGGAAGTTTACGTAAGAAATTTCGTGACTTTAGGTGGACGCAGAATTATCGTACAAACTAAAATCCACTACCCAGACAAGTCACTAATGGGCAAATAAGTTTTCGAGCCTCTGGCTACTTGATGTTTCAAAAACAAATTCAGCTTCTGCGGAGACTTTGTCATTTAGGCTTAGACGCTTGCGGTGATCAGCACGCCATTCATTATTGCGCCAGAGAACGCCAAACCTCATTACCTTGAGCACAATTGCCTCTAGAACAAAGAACTTGGCCAATTTAATCTCCGATGTGCTGCCTCGGTAGTCGATCAAATCAATTTCTGTAAGATGGAGATCAAGGCATTCGATGAGATTGTTATAGTGCAGCACATTTTCACTTTCGGGTCTTTTTTTTATCCGCAAAAGAAGAGAACATATTAGAGCAGATGGCTGTATAAGATTGTCGTGTCATCAAGAGGTACCAATATCATTCGCTCATACGATAGGGTTGGCTGGCTAGTGATATTTTCTCTCTCTCTCTCTCTCTCTCTCTCTCTCTCTCTCCCTCTGTTTCCTCTCATTTAACTAGGACCACGTGAAGAGCTTGGGCATTTGTTGATTTCCACTACGTGGCCGATGCCATATTTCGCAAAAGTATGCCACATAATACGCATCGATGTCAAATCAAAAGATTTTGGCACCGTTTCACGATGTGAGAGAGTTGGCACCACTGTGCACACAGAACCACATGTATAAACAAATCAATCAAACCAACTACACCAGCCTCTCACTCTCCCAAACAAGTGTTTTTTATTGCCTTAGTCCTCTCTCTCTCCCATGCAGTGTTTTTTCATTGCATGAGTTAATTTGGCACCAGAGCAAAGTAGGTGATCCAGATTGGGGCACCAGGTGAGCAATGGAGGGGCATCGGTGCCAAATGCATCACAAGTGAATTTGGCACATGTTTTGGCCTACATAGCCCACTTTTGTACTCCCTCCGTCCCAAAATTATTGTCTTATATTTGTCTAAATATGGATGTATCTAGTTACATTTTAGTGTTAGATACATCCATATCTAAACAAATGTAAGACAAGAATTTTGGGACGGAGGGAATACTACCTCGTATTTAGTATAAAATTTTGACCATAGATTTACCTAAGAAAATGCCAATGCATGTCACTAAAAATTACACCATTTGAAATTATGTTCAAATACGAATCCAACGATATAGTTCTTAGTGACATACATTAACATTTTGTCAGTTAAATCTATGGTCAAATTTCGATACTACAAAATTGGAAGAGTAAACCAGGACGGATGTAGTACTTTCTCTTAGGGTAACCATAGAGTTACTGGAGTAGTCTAAGTTACTTTCCACTATGACTAGCCTAGGATACTATAGTAGTACAACATAAAAATGATGCAGGTGATCACGTGAGAAAAAATACTAAAAACATTTCTTTCGGTGCAGTGTGTACATGTAGTTTTGAGCACTACACTTGTCATTGTAATTTGGGAAAATTACGAAAAAATTGAGCTACGTTGTGATTACCGTTTAGTTATAGGAAAGAAGTTTCACCTTGATGAGTAGCTTCTCCGTGCATGGAAAGCATGTAAGGAATCCCACAACTTGATCCAGATTGGGGCCGATAGATTTTAGTGCCAAGATCTTCACTGTGCGCATTGATTGGGTCAAGCTTGTGGGAATCATTTTCTGGAAGACGGTCGTAAATACATCAAGAAGAAATTTAAAAATGTGAATTTCAATAAGATGGAGAAGAAGATGAGTGCTGTACCTGAACGATTACGGATCCAATAAAGAGTTCGGAGAATTTGGCAGACGAGTACACCAACACTGTCAATTTCGGCGCGTCAATGACCCTGATTTTTGTTGGACCTTCTAGATCCAATACAAGCAATCTCTCAAGGAAAGGCGCATTCTCAATGACCATAACGTGGAACAACTAGAGTGATCTCTTCCTAATTGATGTCTTGTTGCGGGGCCATCAAGACACATAAATCCATCGGAGATTCGTTGAGGCGATGTGGAGGCTAATGAACACATGGATCTTCTCAAGACGAAGGTACTCGAGCACAGTACAACTACGGAGCAGGTGCTCCATAGCCTTCTTCGAGATGAAAACGTCGAAGAGGTGGAGCTGTTTGAGTTGAGGGAGAAGAAGGGCAGGCGCGGCATTAATCTGGGGAAGATAGCAGGAGCCAAAGCTGGCGCAGCGGAGCGTTGGCGTGAGGCGGAGCGCGGACGGCAGCAGAGAACGACATCGTCCAGCTTCAAAGCTGAGCTCCTCGAGCTAATCTAGGGCGGGGGATAAGAACCACTCGTCGAACTTGGGTTGGACCTTGCAGTTGGTACTGAGCATGCGGATGTCAAGGCGTCTGGCTGGCCCAGGGTGCGATGAAAGGATCTTGGAGACTGCGGCCATGCGTTTGCAATCCCCGTCGCAGAGGCAGCTGTCGACAGTGAGGTTGAGGGGGATGCAGTGCCAGAGGGGGCGCCACCACTGGGAGAGCAGGGCGGTCCGTACGGCAGATTTGGTGGGGAGGAGGCCAATGATGACGAGCAGCATGTCGACGGGGATGCTGATGATGAAGTCCAGGCTCGCCGGATGCGGTTTTGGCTCGAGCCGCCTCCGCTTGTTGGCTGCCTCGCCATCCATCTCAACTGGCGGCGACGCTGGTGTACATGTGTGCTGGTGTGTGTTGTGTGCTGGGTGTGCGCGAGTGCGTCCTTCTGTGCATGCCGCCGCGTAGTGGTGAATTGTGCGCGAGTGCGTCCTTCACACGGAAGAAGTGTGTCCACAATGCACCCTCAATTTATTAGCGTGCGGGGTGCTGCCCCGAGTGGTTTCAACTTTGTTTACCTCACCGCGTGTCAGATGGGCCTCTAGTTACTATTTTCACCCACCGCCACATGGGCCAGCACACGAAGATATAGAACACGAGCTGACAAGGCAGCATGTGGATTGGTTGACTGGTCAACTAAACAATATACGGAGCTATACACTGACACAGTGAGCATATAATCCGTCAGTATAGAGAGTTCGAGTGAAAGGGGAGGCCCGTTAGAGATAGCAAAGAGAGAGAAAGAGCTACTCCCTCCGTTTCATACTGTAGTTCCAACATTTTTTTAAAGTCAAACTTTTGAAACTTTGACCAAGTTTATAAAGAAATTACTTATATCTACAATACCAAAGATAAATGATAGTATGAAGTAAGTACATGTTGTGATGAATCTAATGATCGTTCCAGATGTAAATGTTTTTCTCCACATATACCTGGTCAAACTTTTCTGAGGTTTTACTTTTCAAAACATCCATATGCTTATGGATGTGACAGAGTCCCTAACTAGAGAGAGAGAGAGAGAGATAGATAGATAGATAGAAAGAGTGAGTAAAAAGTGTGTGTGCATGTGTCAAAGAGACATGGACAACACACGATAAAAGTAGAGAAAAAGCGTGCGTGTCTTATGCAAACATATCACACATGCATCTTTGACAACGGAGGCAAGGTGAGGAGATAGTGTGTGGTTGTTTGGAACCGAGAGAGCAAGACCCCTAGCACATGGCCAAGAGGGGTCTGACAAACCAGGGAGAGAGGTCGAGAGAGACGTACGGAGAAAATGCAGACATGGGGAGGAGAGAGTGTATGTTTGTCATAGAGAGATCCCGTGGAGATCGTGATTGGACTACATGGGTGGGAGATCGAGTGACAAGGTGTGTGCGCGATAGAAGATGCCCGAGAGATATCGAGATAGACGTATGGATGGAAGGAGACAATACGTGTGTTCCTGATGGCTAGTAAGAGATAATCATACTTAGGAGGGGGGAGTGCTTGCGCCTATGATGGAGTGAGGGATTATGGTACTTAGGGGGGTGCGTGTCACATGGAGAGAGAACAAGGGCGGAGAGTGTTGGATGGGTCTATATGTATAACACGAGCGAGACATGTGTATGTGTGAACCAGGGAGATATAAGGTCAGTTTGGCTTGCGTCCTGAGCATCTTTTGCCTGGCCTGGGGTTGTGGCTGGATTTCATGCACGCTTGTTTGGTTGCTACCCTGTGAAAAAGAAAGCCCGCCTGGCCTGGGTTCCCTTGCACTTTAATTAGCCTGGCTGGACTCCAGACACTGCAAGTAGCCTGGCCCAGGCGACCGATTTCAAACGCCTGGCCGTGCCTGGTTGTGCGGCCACGAGGCTAACAACAACATGGATGGATATTAGCATTAAATAATTGCTGCATGGATTGATTGATGGGACGTTGATGCTTTGCCTGGCCCAGGCATGAACCAAGGGCTTCAGCACCACACAGGCCTGGCCAGGCAGAAATATTTTACATCTCACGTCCACACCAGGCAGTACTGGCCATCAAGGCATGAGGGTCAGGTCATGAACCAAACTGACCAATACAGTTTGAGAGAGATTGAGGGGCCCTGATAAGGCTGAGTGGTGCGTCAGATAGCTGAGAGGGGGAAAGAGATATTCCATCTGCCCGATAATGCAGTGCATGTAATTTTTTTAGAAGTCAAACTTTGGAAACTTTGATCAGGTTGACGCAAATGTTATTTATATCTACAATACCAAAGATACATCATACAAAAATACATCTCATGGTGAATCTAATGGTATATGTTTGCCGTACTAGATGTAATTGTTTTTCTCCATGTACATGGTCAAACTTTGTGATGTTTTAGTTTTCAATAAATCTATATGCTATGGACCGAGGAGAGTGCCTAAGTCGAGACAGATCAAGTGCGTGTGAAGGAGAATGAGTAAGTGTGCAAAAATAGTATGTGTGTGAAAGAGAAAGTGACAACAAACGATAACTTAGAGAGAGTGTGTGCTTTTTCGTTTCTTATGCGAACATATCATGCATGCATCTCCAAGATGGAAAAGTGAGGCGAGGAGATACACGAAGATAGCTAGTGTGTGATTGTTTGCAACGGAGAGAGACACCCCTGTAGCACATGACGAATAGAGGCATGGCCAACAAGGAACAAAGGTCGAGAGGGACACATGAATGGCATGGACGCATGGGGATGGAGAGAGGGTGTGTTTGTGATAGAGAGATCCCCTCGAGATCGTGAGGGGACTATATGGGTGGGAGATCGAGGGAGGTGCGTGCGCGATAGAAAGATGCCCCGAGAGAAATCGAGATAGACCATGCACATGTTTGTGATGGAGACTAAGATTAGCTAGTCATATACGTATAGGGGGACTGCGTGTGTCTACAATTGAGTGAGAGACCATCATACTTAGCTAGCTAGGCATGAGATTGTGTGTGTGTGCGTGTGAGATGGAGAGAGAACGAGGGAGAGAGATAGAATTTTAGATGGGCCTATCGAGTGCGAGTGAGATATGCATGTGTATGTGTGACCCAGGTGGAGTGAGAGTTTGAGAGAGGGGGGGGGAGAGCTCCAAGACGATAGAGTGGTGCGTGAGAGATTTACGGGCAAAGAGCCAAGGTATTTGTGTGTGTACGATGAGTGCACCCAAGATATCTAGCTTGGACTAGCTAGAGTATCATACATAGTGTGCGAGAGAGACCTATAGATGGTGTATATATGCATGCGAACTAGAAAGACCCCCCCACACACACATACACAAAGAGAGAGAGAGAGATGGAGAGAAAGGGAGAGGGACCAACAAGGATTTTGTGTCAGATGCGTGCGACCGAATTGAAGATTGTCGGTGAGAGAGAGAGAGAGAGAGAGAGAGAGAGAGAGAGAGAGAGAACATGAGTCCGGGAGAGGGGGAGGTCGCATTTTATGCATCAAAGACTCATATAATCCATGTTTCGATATAAACTTGCATTCAAATATTTAAATTGGAGAACATGTTGTCTGCAATCCACACATGAATGGATATATGCGTATATCAAACAAGTTCATTAATTTGACTTCCAACATGTTCATGGAGTACTCTAATACCATACAACATGCTACTCGATTGAGGTGTTCAATTTTGGATTTAGTTCACTATTTTGACCTAGTGAATGAGCTATTTCATTGAATCGAGATATTTCATTTTTGGTTTGATTCACGTTTTTGAGTGGGTCAACTATTTGTCATATAGTGAATTACTAGCAACGAGCATGTAAAAACACATTACTCCCGAGCATCATCTCTCCATCTAAAAAAGAAGTGGCAAGCTAATATTTTAAAATTTGATTCGAATCGACTTGGTAAGGTAGACGTGGATGCTCGTTCTCCCAAAATTTGAACGAACCGTTAAACATCCTCTCTGCTCGGTGGAATTCGCCCGAGCAAATAAATGGGAGACGCGAAATTACCGTCCTATGTGGGACACGCATCAATTGGCCCGTTGTACATCGAGGGTAGGTTCGTAACTTCATCCAAGCGCGCCTTCTCCTCGGCCGAAATGACATGTGCCGAATAATTCATAAACCATGGTCGGCAAAACATGCTCTCCTCGCCCGAAATAGCTCGCGCCCACTATTTCAAAACACGCTCTCCTCGCCCGAAATCGCTCGCGCCCACTATAGTTCAAAACACGCCCTCCTCGCCTGAAATCGCTCCCGCCCACTATTTGGGGAGAAGCAAAGTTACTCTACTATCCCCGACCCTCAGTACACAGCCCAAGCCGAGAAGCCTAAAGGCAAGGGTAGAATTGTAACTCCCCCTCACATTTCAGACAAATGTGTCCGTAAGACATGGTTCCACTCCCCTCCCAATTCCCCTCCCCCCTGCCCCCTGCCCCCCTCCTCCCCCCATTCATACCTCGTGGGCGCCAAATCACCTTCTCCCCGGGAAGCTCCCTTCTCCCGAGCCACGAAACCTCAGCCCCACCTCCATGGCGCCCGCACCACATCAATTTCACAGCCGCCCTCCTCCCTAATGCCGGAGACGCTGTCCATTGGCCGTCATGCACTGGGCCGTGTGCCTCTTACTCCATGTTGCTGGTGCTGCCTCGATGACGGTTGTGTGAATCGTACCGGAGCTGATTCACCCCACCATTGTTCACGGTGCCGGAGCGGCTCCAACTTCAGATCCGTCCAGAGTCCTGGCGCTGCTTCACCATAGCCGTCGACCGTCGCGACATCGCTGTTTCCCTGTTGGCGGTCGCCACTGCAACCGCGCCAGCCTCACCGACTCGGTGGCTGGACCTTCCTACTTCACCATGCTGCTAGATAGGTCGCTCCCTCATCTCAAATCACTTTATTTAGGCGTCGGTTGTCTGAATTTTTATTTTGGGCCAATCGATTCCCAATGGGAAGCAGCACCCCTCGAGGCGGCGGAGCTCCTAGGCTGCCGGTTGGCTGGTGTCTAACGTAAGGGTGCGGGGCCGCAAGTTCACCGCGGAAGCAGCGCTTAGATGGCTATCTCTTAGAGTTGCGTGGGTTGAAGGTACTGCCGCCACCGGATCTGGATGACAGGGAGTCTTTGTGGATTGCCCCTAGGGCAGCGCAACCACGACACTGCGGTGGGGCGGGGAGAAGGGTTTTGGCCGGGGCCACGGACGGCGGAGGCAGGCTACTCTACCGTTGGTCGCTGGCTCTTCGGGGAAGATTTCGAACAGTGTCAGCCGGGAGGCACAAGACGGCCATCAAGCCATCCGGCATAGATCGGACAGTACCAAAATAAAATAAAATTGTGTGACCCCAGTTTAGTCTTCAATCAACAGACGTGTGACCACTCCCGTACCTTGTTGTTGATCTCTTAGTGTATTTCTTCATATCAAAGAGATATGTCGTTCTTCACATTATGTGTTATCTGCATCTTCAGACACACCGTCTTCCGACTCACCGCAGCTGCTCCAACAAGGGAAGCATACACCAGAAGGGAGCTATAGTCCCCACTCAACAGTTCCCTGCATCGAATGCGCGTGCCCAACATGGACAGCCACAACAACTGCAGGGCCATCGACAAGTCAGCACATGATGCTCACTCCTATGGATGGCAGCCAGATAGGTTGTACCCTCATCTTACTTGTGTGCAACATTTATGGCTTTGTTATTCATCTAAGCATGGAAAATAGATCATCACATTTCACTATATATTCATGCTGATCTCTTACGGGTCTTGTTCAGGAGTTAACGTTGTTCCATAGTTCAGCTAAGATACTTGTTCTTTAGGTAACGTTGTTCCATAGTTATCATCCATCAGCCAATGCTATCCCACAGGCTGGTGATTATAGTATTATACCACTTCTAGTATTACCTATGTTGTTCTTTAATACTTTTGTGTGCCATCTAGTTAATCTCGAGTACAAACGATACATATTCTGTAGCTTTCATCTGTGTTCTCCCTTTAGTTTATGAGACCTGTTGCTGCTAGTTAACCCCAGTCCTACTATTTATGTCGTCTCCTACAGGCACTCATTACATAAATCTAACTACTAGTTGTCTTCCATGCATGTCAGATATAATTGCACACACTGATATATCCACAAGAACCTCACGGAGCAATGTAAAGGCCAATAAACTTGATGTCAATGATACCCAATATGATGGAACATGTAAAGGCAGTTCTTCAGAAGACTTGCAGAAAGATGATGAATCCTCTTCACCCCACAAGGTCCTTGCTCTAACTTGGCCTGTGATATGGGTACAACATGCATATAATGTCCTGGAGTGTATCTACTCTGTTGCAATGCCATGTGCTTAGCATGCTGATCATGCATGTAAATATGTCATGCCTTCCTGTTTTTCAGTACCTATTCCATTCATGATAACATGTTTTCAAATTCAAGTACTGTCATTCTACTCTATCGCAATGCCATCTGCTTAATTTGGACATCATGCTTCTGAATATCTTATGCATTGTTATTCATCAGTATGTACTTCATCTGTCTACCATACCATGTTTTTTACATTGAAGTGTTGTTCTAGTGCTCTGTTGCAATGCCATCTTAGTTTCCCAATCATACACGTGTATGTTGCCTTAGTTATTTCTGTACGTATTCCGCTAGCATACAGTTTTACATTCAACTAGTGTTTTTTTGCTGTGTTGTCCTGTCGTATCCCTAGCTCTTACACCATACTCCCTCCGTCTGGATTACATGTTGCCGAAATGGATAAAAAAGGATGTATCTAGAACTGAAATACGCCTAGACCCATCCATTTTTTCCGGATGGAGGGAATACATGTCAATATGTCATGCCTTTCTATTCTTCAGTACCTATTCCATCTCTCTGCTGTCGCATGTTTTATAATTAAAGCACCATTCTTCTATACAAGGCATGCAAGGGGAAGACGACTATGTTAGAATCTGAAGGGTTACAAACAAGGCCTTTGCAAAAGATCCAAATGCCAGGAGATAATAAACCAACTCCAGTTTTTATAGATACTGCTCCAGCACAGAGAAACCCAACTCCTACTGATAATAAGCAGATTCCAGTGGCCAAAGAACTAGTCCGCTCCAGTCCAGCAAAAATATGTCAACTCCATTCTAAGAAGCGTGTGCGTATCCTTGCATCATGAAATTTTATAGCATGCTGATCATATTTTCTACATGTTTCTTACCCATCTCTCTTTTAGAAAATAAGCTTAACAGATAGAAGAATTTCTGCAATGGTATCGTTTATGAGGAAAGATTCTTGCAGGAATTCTCTGTGCTCCAATGTAGATGTAAGTACCTGTTGTATATCACTATATTTTTACATCAGCATGTATTTTGTTAATCGGCGTGAATCCAACCTTTATCTGATCTAAATTTAGTTGTAGCAAAATGTATGATTAAAGGCCACAATGTTGATTTTTGTAAGGAAAACTGCCTGGTAGTTTTGCATCCTGAGCTGCATGAGTGTACTATCTCATATCAGTGGGTTTGAATACTTTGGTTCTGCAGTGGGTTTTTCAGTGTTTTTTTACTGTGTTGTCCTGTCGTATCCCTAGCTCTTACATCATACTCCCTCCGTCCGGATTACATGTCGCAGAAATGGATAAAACTGGATGTATCTAGAACTGAAATACGCCTAGACCCATCCATTTATTTCCGGATGGAGGGAATACATGTCAATATGTCATGCCTTTCTATTCTTTAGTACCTATTCCATCTCTGCTGTAGCATGTTTTATAACTGAATCACCATTCTTCTATATAAGGCATGCAAGGGGAAGATGGTTATGTTAGAATCTGAAGGGTTACAAACCAGGTCTTTGCAAAAGATCCAAATGCCAGGAGATAATAAACCAACTCCATTTTTCATAGATATTGCTCCAGCACAGAGAAACCCAACTCCCACTGATAATAAGTAGATTCCAGTGGCCAAAGAACTAGTCCGCTCCAGTCCAGCAAAAGAATGACAACTCCATTCTAAGGAGCGTGTGCGTATCCTGACATCATGAAATTTATAGCATTCTGATCATATTTTCTACATGTTTCTTACCCATCTCTCTTTTAGAAAATAAGGTTAAACGATAGAAGACTTCCTCCATTGGGATCGTATTCGAGGAAAATATCTTGCAGGAATTCTCTGTGCTCCAATGCTGATGTAAGTACCTATTGTATATCACTATTTTTTTTACATCAGCATGTATTTTGTTAATCGGCATGAATCTAACCTTTATATGATCTAAAATTAGTTGTAGCAAAATGTTAAAGGCGCCAATGTTGATTTTTGTAAGGAAAACTGCATACTGAGTTGCATGAGTGTACTATCTCATATCACACACATTACTGAATTGTAGTGCTTCTCTGGTTGCCCATTCATTTATTGTGTCAATGTGGCTTTCATATTACCTTACCTGGCTAATGATAGTTGTGCCATATTGTGTTAATTTGGTGTAGGCTAGTTGCCCAAACATTCGTTGTGTCAATGTTGCTTTCCTATTATCTAACTTGGGCAATGATAGCAATGCTAGTGTGTTAATTTTGTGCAGGCTGCTGAAGATAAGAAGACAAACTCTGAAAACCGCAAGGCAACCCCATTGTTTCTTACCAGTAAATCTAGGCCAGGTAATATGGTAATAACTCATGATTAATCTGTTTGGTTCCCGTCCTAATTTATGTTATGATGCAGTGGTCGAGACACTCTCCACTATCAATAATACAAGCCTGCCAAAATCGCCATCTGAATCTGTTCAGTATCCTCTGTCTCGAATGCAACGGAATAAATGTATGTTTGTGAACCAATTAATGGCTGAAGCAATGATGGAAATGGTGGATGAATCAGAGGTGCAGAGTCGTGCGACACAACAACTGATCAATGTTTTCAGAGACAGTGTAGCAAAGCAGCAAGAACTTGCCCACATGCTTATGGGCGTCATCTGTGCTGAGGTTGCAGATTGTGATGTTGTAGATGGTTAGGTTCTGCTCATTTATTTGCACTGGCATCAATCTTTGATTGCCCAGTGGATGTAATTTCCTGTAATATATGCTGGATGTGCAACGTTATTCCCTGTATGCCGTACCTTTGCTTGATCGGTTTTGGTCCTGTGCATAATTGCTCGTCGTAATGGGCTCAAATTATCTAATTTGGCCTAAAGACATGTACGAACTTTAGTGGGCCCATTAAGTTAATGGGTTGTTACTAGGCCGAAAGTTAATGGTCGGCCCTCTTACCTCCCGGGTCGTTAACAGGCCGACATCGAAGTGGGCAATAGGTGGGCCCAATTTATTTCACGGGCCATTAACATGTCGTTACTAAGTTTGGGCTACATATGGCCCAACTATACTGTAGGCCTTTAGCAGGCCGAAAGAGATAGCGGGCTTGTAGTGGACGATGAAGAGCATGGGCCGCTAAGAGGCTGAAAGTCAGGTCGTATTGTAAACGGCCCAACTGTGTTGTGGGCCTTTAGCAGGCCGAAAGAGAAACCGGGCTGGTATTGGACCATGAAGGGCATGCGCCATTAAAAGGCCAAAACTAAGGTCCGACTACAAATGGCCCAACTCATTTATGGTCCGTTAACAGGCCGAAAGGCACACAGGGCCGGGAATTGGCCCAACACTTAAATGGGTCGCTAAAAGCCCAAAACCCAGGTCTGACTACAAATGGCCCAACTGATTTATGGGTTGTCAACAGGCTCAAAGTGACACTAGGCCAGAAATTGGCCCAACACTTAAATGGGCTGCTAAAAGGCTGAAACTTAGGTCCGACTACAAATGGCCCATCCGATTTATGGGCCGTCAACAGGCTGAAAGACACACCAGGCCAGAAATTAGCCCAACATTTAAATGGGTCGTTAAAAGGCTGAAAGATGTACATTCTGAAAATTGGCCCATCCATTGAATGGGCCGTTAACAGGCTGAAATCTCATCGGGTCGATATTGAGCCCAAATATATAGCGGGCTGTTAACGGGCTCGAACGCGGGCTGTTAACGGGCTCGAACTAATGATGGGCTAGAATGGTGTCAAATCTTTAACGGGTCGTTGAGGGACGAATTAGCACATCTCGTATGGGTCGTGGGCTTAAATGGACCTGACACAAGTAGGCCTTATATGGGCCGGCCTGCTAATTTTTACTGGGCTGGCCTTTTTCACCGGAATGGGCCACTGTTGGGCTGTGCCACGTGTTGACCTATCATAGGCGCCTCCTGTCCAATGAGTGGATGGCATCTGTCCCAACGGTGAGGCAACACGTGTTTCATGCGGCCAATGATGATTTTACACGTGGAAAATCCCCATTGGTCTGGGCTGTTAACGGGTTATCGGATCCAAAACCGGACCCGATAGCTTAACGGCGTTCCGTTACGGTGGATGCCACGTGTTGGTCACCCTTGATGAAAGCACTTCTGTGATGCGTGATTTATCGTCATGGAAGTGGACACTTCTGTGATGATAATTTTGGTAATGTCATGGAACACTTCTGCAACAACACAGGTATGACTATCTTGATTCTGTCATAAAATCGTCATGGATGTACATGCATGACAAAAAATGCGACCTACTATGACAAACACGTATCATCACGGAAGTGTCTTTCTTTTGTAGTGTATATTCATGAAAACATAATAGGTCCAAATTTGAAATCATGGCACTCAGGCCCTAGTGACAAGCATTAAGCATAGCAAAGTCATAGCAACATCAATCTTAGAAAATAGTGGATACTAGGGATCAAACCCTAACAAAACTAACTCGATTACATGGTAAATCTCATCCAACCCATCACCGTCCAGCAAGCCTATGATGGAATTACTCACGCACGGCGGTGAGCATCATTAAATTGGTTATGGAGGATGGTTGATGATGACGACAGCGACGGATTCCCCTCTCGGAGCCCCGAACGGACTCCAGATCGGCCCTCCCGAGAGAGATTAGGGCTTGGCGGCGGCTCCGTATTGTAAAACGCGATGAATCCTTCTCTCTGATTTTTTTTCTCCCTGAATGTGAATATATGGAGTTGGAGTTGAGGTCGGTGGAGCACCAGGGGGCCCACGAGGCAGGGGGTGCGCCCAGAGGGTAGGTGTGCCCTCCACCCTTGTGGACAGGGTGTGGGCCCCTTGGCCTTGATTCTTTCGCCAGTATTTTTTATTAATTGCAAAGAGTTGCTCCGTGGATTTTCAGGTCATTCCGAGAACTTTTATTTCTGCACAAAAACAACACCACATCAGTTCTGCTAAAAACAGTGTCAGTCCGGGTTAGTTCCATTCAAATCATGCAAGTTAGAGTCCAAAACAAGGGCAAAAGTGTTTGGAAAAGTAGATACGATGGATATGTATCAAATCCCCCAAGCTTAAACCTTTGCTTGTCCTCAAGCAATTCAGTTGAGAAACTGAAAGCGATAAAGAAAAAATTTACAAACTCTGTTTGCTCTTGTTGTTGCAAATATGTAAAGTGAGCATTCAAGTTTTCAGCAAAGATTATGAACTAACCATATTCACAATAACACATAGGTCTCATGTTTACTCATGTCAATGGCATAATCAACTAGCGAGCAATAATAATAAAACTCGGATGGCAACACTTTCTCAAAATAATCATAATATGATATAACAAGATGGTATCTCGCTAGCCCTTTTTGAGACCGCAAACGATAAATGCAGAGCACCTATGAAGATCAAGGACTGACTAAACATTGTAATTCATGGTAAAAGAGATCCAGTCATACTCAATATAAATTAATAGTAATGCATGCAAATGACAGTGGTGCTCTCCAACTGGTGCTTTTTAATAAGAGGATGATGACTCAACATAAAAGTAAATAGATAGGCCCTTCGCAGAGGGAAGCAGGGATTTGTAGAGGTGATAGAGCTCGATTTTGAAATAGAGATAAATAATATTTTGGGTGGCACACTTTCATTGTAAACATAACAACCAAGAGATCGCGATATCTTCCGTGCTACACACATTATTGGCGGTTCCCAAACAGAATGGTAAAGTTTTATACTCCCCCACCACCAACAATCATCAATCCAGGGCTTGCCCGAAACAACGGGTGCCTCCAACTAACAACAATCCTGGGGGAGTTTTCTTTGCAATTATTTTGATTTGATTTGAGCATGTGACTGGGCATCCCGGTGACCGGCCATTTTCTCGTGAGTGAGGAGCAGAGTCCACTCCTCTTGAGAATAACCCTCCTAGCATGGAAGATACAAACAACCCTAGTTGATACATGAGCTGTTTGAGCATACAAAACAGAATTTCATTTGAAGGTTTAGAGTTTGGCACATACAAATTTACTTGGAACGGCAGGTAGATACCACATATAGGAAGGTATAGTGGACTCATATGGAATAACTTTGGGGTTTATGGAAGTGGATGCACAAGCAGTATTCCCGCTTAGTACAAGTGAAGGCTAGAAAAAGACTGGGAAGCGACCAACTAGAGAGCGACAACAGTCATGAACATGCATTAAAATTAATAAACATTGAGAGCAAGCGTGAGTAGGATATGATCCACCATGGACATAAATATCATGGAGGCTATGTTCATTTTGTTTCAACTACATGCATGAACATGTGGAAGGTCAAGCCACTCGAATCGTTCAAAGGAGGATACCACCCTATCATAGCACATCACAACCATTTTAATAGCATGTTGGCATGCAAGGTAAACCATTATAAACTCCAAGCTAATTAACCATGGCATGAGCAACTATAATCTCTAATTGTCATTGCAAACATGTTTATTCATAATAGGCTGAATCAGGAACGGTGAACTAATCATATTTACAAAAACAAGATAGGTCGAGTTCATACCAGCTTTTCTCATCTCAATCATTTCATCATATATCGTCATTATTGCCTTTCACTTGCATGACCGAACAGTGTGGATAAAAATAATAGTGCACGTGCATTGGACTAAGCTAGAATCTGCAAGCATTCAATTCAAGGGAGAAGACAAGGTAATATGGGCTCTTGGTTAAATCAACAATAATGCATAAGAGAGCCACTCAACATTTTCATCATGGTCTTCTCCTCTCGACCCCCTAAAACAGAAAAGAAATAAAACTATTTACACGGGAAAGCTCCCAACAAGCAAAAGAAGAACAAGAAATCTTTTTGAGTTTTCTTTTAATTACTACTACTACAGGCATGGAAAGTAAACTAGCTAAAAGCTATGACTAATTTTTTTGGTTTTTCTTAAGGTTATTCAAACACACAAGAAGAAAGCGAGAAAAAGAAAATAAACTAGCATGGATAGTACAATAAAAAAGTACGAGCACCGACAACTAGAATGAGTGTGTGAACATGATGTAATGTCGGTGAGAAATATGTACTCCCCCAAGCTTAGGCTTTTGGCCTAAGTTGGTCTATGCCCATGGATCAAAGTTGTAGCTGGGGTCATACTGAGATGCAACAGCCATTGCCTCATGAGCTGCAACTTGGAGGCGGCTCCGTCCTCCTTCCATACTCGTTCGCCTCCTCCCTGGTTATAATATATCTCCTTTTTGCCTGAAAGTCAAAGAAACCAGAGCAGGGAGAGCAATATGGATAGTGCAATGTCTGTCAAAGATTAGTCGGTACTAGAGGAATTTTTCATTCCTCTCAAGAAACTGATGACGAACCATAGCATCATAATCTAGATAAGCGGGAGGCAACTCCATATCATTTTCATGTATGGGTATCTCAAGAAAATTTGCCACACGGGTTGCATAAATCCCACCAAACAAGTATCCATTTAAACTATTATTATGCAACCTACGTGCAACAATGGCCCCCAAGTTATATTGTTTATCTCCTAGCACAACACTCTTGAGAACACTAACACTACAAAAAAGACACATCCGTGAAATTTTGGGCCGAACGAAAAAAATTTCTGTCATACATATGACACTTCTATGATGATAATTGTGACAAAACCTGGTATCATCATAGATGCGGTGGGCTCCTACTTCTATGACAAAAAATCATGACAGAAAACGGGCTTTTCATCCTGGGCGGGCCGGAGACGCAGCTGCATGACATTCTTTGGGCCGTCCATGACGGAAAAAACCGTGGTAGAAGCGAGGGGGAGGAAAATTTCGGGGAGTTGCCGGTTACGGTGGGAGGTCGGGGGTCAAGCAATGCACGTTTCTCTCATACACGTACGCGCGTGTGTGCGAGGCGTTGGCTCTAACTGAACCCGAGCGAGGCGTTGGGCTCTAACTGAACCCGAGCAATTGCACTGCAGGCTACGCGTTACTGAACCCGAGTGATCGATCGATGTATATTAACTGAACCCGATGGAGTGATTCCTTCGCTACTGCTGCTAAATGAAGCTGATCGATTGGATGAATAGTGAGTGTTGCGGGGGGGGGGGGGGTTGGATGAACAGTGAGCGGTGGCGTTGCCTCTGGATGAACAGGACCCCGTGGTGTGGAGGGCTGGATGAACAGTAGACGGTGGAGGGGTGACCGTGGAGGGGTGGTTGAACAGGACCCTGTGGAGTCCTGTTTTGTGGTACGCCACACCCCTCCCGATGAACAGACCCCCGTTTCGACTGTAGCGCTCCAACACAAGTCTGTTTCATCCGTTTTGCGGTACGCCACACCCCTCCCGATGAACAGGACCCCTGTTTCGACTGTAGCGCTCCAACACAAGTCCGTTTCGTCCGTTTTGCGGTACGCCACACCCCTCCCGATCAACAGGACCCCCGTTTCGACCGTAGGAGGTCTGTTTCCTCCGTTTTGCAGTACGCCACACCCCTCCCGATCAACAGGACCCCGTTCCGAACGTAGGAGGTCCGTTTCCTCCGTTGTGCGGTACGCCAGGCCTCGTTTCCATCGCATGTTCCGTCCAAGCCCTCCCGATGAACACGACCATGCATTCTGTTCCGACCCAGCCGGTTGGCTCCCCATGAACATGACGATGACATTGTTTCTCCGTTCCGACCCAGCCATGTACGTATGCGCGAGTAGGCGTTTGAGACCTTGCCCGTATGTACGTACGTGGTCGTATTTTCTTTCTTGCACCCTCGTCGATGTACGTACGTGTACATGCTACGTGCGCGCCTCTACTACGACATGTGCGTGCCTCTACATCAACCAGTATGTATGTACACTTTCGCGACTAGAATGACAACGCTATGTACGCTTCGACCAGGTGGGTCCCGACTGTCAGGCACTTCCTTGCCTGCGAAGATGTAGCTGGTGGGTCCCAGTAGTCAGGGGGGCGAATCGTTTTGTTTTTTGTTTCTTTTTGCCTGGACGCACTTCCTTGTGTGTGAAGATTTAGCTTGTGGGTCCCAGCAGTCAGGGGGGTGAATCATTTTTTTGCCCGGACGCACTTCCTTGCATGCGAAGATGTAGCTGGTGGGTCCCAGTAGTCAGGGGGTGAATCGTTTTTTTCGGACGCACTTCCTTGTGTGCGAAGATGTAGCTGGTGGGTCCTAGCAGACAGGGGTGAATGTTTTTTCGCGAAATACCGTGGCCCGTCCGGTGGGTCCCTGCTGTCAGGTGGAGGAATAATTATTTTGCGTGTAATAAGGAGGCACTTCCTTGCTGCGGCCGTGGACCCAGCTGTCAGCCTCTCCACGTACAGTCGATGTCCAATGGAAGCCATTCCTTGACAATGTTGACCACGCCGCACCGAGAGCACCAGGGCGGTGGACAACGGTGAGGCCTAGGAAGGGGACGACGCGAAGCCGGGGAAGACGCGACAGTGGATGCCCACGCGTAGACGAGTATGAGGGTTCACTCGTTCGGCTGTGGTGTGAGTCTGCCGTCACCGCAGAATAACAGGGGGTGTGGGTGCGTAGAGGGATGGCCTGGCCAGCGGTGGGAGTAGTAGGGGGTGCTGAGGCCTCCGCGGCATCACAGCCGGCCATGGGCGGCAGGAGCAGGCGGCACGACCGGCGCTTCTTTGGGCGGCTGGAGCAAGAATACCAGAGGTTGAAGAAGCACTACGGCCATTGGATGGACATCGTACGGTCACTGGAGCTAGAATCATTCATATATTGACTAAAGTTGACAAAGGCCTCCGTTCCAGTCAACTTAGTAGGCCCACAAGTCAGGCTCCCAACAAGGTTGGTCCCAGCTAGCAAGGGGTATTCATTTTTTTGTGCGTAATAAGGAGGCACTTCCGATGGGTCCGAGCTGACAGCGGGGGGAATGTTTTCTTCGCGAAATACGGTGGCCCGTCCTGTGGGTCCCAGCAGTCAGGGGGAAATGTTTTTTTCACAAAATACTGGTGGCCCGTCCGGTGGGTCCCTGCTGTCAGGTGGAGGAATAATTATTTTCCCCGTAATAAGGAGGCACTTCCTTGCGGCTGTCGTGGACCCAACTATTAGCCTCTCCATGTACAGTACTCTTCTGATGGAAGTCGGTCGTTGACCACATTGACCACGCCACTCTGAGAGCACCACGGTGGTGGACGATGGCGAGGCCTAGGAAGGGGACGACGCGGAGCCGGGGAAGACGCGACAGTGGAAGCCCGCGCAGAGAGGAGTACGAGGGTTCACCGGTTCGGCTGCGGTGTGAGGCTACCGTTGCCGCAGAATAACAGGGGGTGTGGGTGAGTAGAGGGATGCCCTGGCCAGCGGTGGGAGTAGTAGGGGGCATTGAGGCCTGCGCGGCAGCACATCCGGACACGGAAGGCGGGAGGCGGTTCCGCCGGCGCTGCTTTGGTGGCTGGAGCAAGAAGATCAGAGATTGAAGAAACACGACGGCCGTTGGATTGACATCCAACGGTTACGTCTGCTATAATCGTTTGTTGACGTAGTATATAATAACTAAAAAAATCTTGCATACGCGTCAACTAAACAGGCCCACAAGTCAGACCACTCTCTCTTTTTTTAATAATTTATATATAGCTCATGGCAACTTCTTATGCAATTTATTGCAGTCGTTTTTTTTGGTTGGCCAGGGCCAAGTTCGCATATTTTTGTGGGTTCCAAACTATTTTTAATACCAAAATGTTGAGCCAGATTTAAAGAACTTTGAAGATATATTTAAATTAGGTTAATGCCCAGTGAAATAGGAATCTGAAAATGTGAAAAAAATCAGAAATTATAAAGTAATTGCCAATTTGTCATCTGTTTTTATATTTACAACCCATTTCATATTACTTTCAAGATTTGCAGGCGTCTTGAAAGAGTTACAGCCCATCAGGGCGTAGAAAAATAAGTAGGCCTGGATTGGGTATTCTTCAGAAAAAATAAACTGGGCTCATTTTCACAAAGAAAAAATAGCTGGGCTGGTCACATGGTGAACATAAAATATAAGCCTGGGCTAGACGGGCCACAACCCAGTTCAAACCCTGCTCCGTCTCAACAATACCAACCAAAAAAATACTGCTCAAGTAGCTATGTCCTAGGTGTCAGCCGATCTTGTGTTGTTCTCTTGTCTATTGACTATATACGCTCACAATGTCGTGGGTCCCAGATGTCAGGAAAACACTAGGAGGAAGCATTTTATTTTTCCATACGCTGACATGGTGGGCCCCTACTGTCATCCTCTCCACGTACTTCTGCCAATTCCTGTTGTTTGTTGACCATGTTGACAACGCGAGAGGGCGGTGCCGTGGCGAGCGCACCAAAGCGCGCGGAGGACGTCGGCGTTAACGATTTAGGATATGGTGGGGCGGCGATGCATGCGCTAAAGCAGGTGGCCCCGCCGGCACTGGTTTGGTTTTGGTGGCTGGAGGAAGACAGGACTGAAGAAACATGACAGATTGTAAAAGTAGCAGGAGTACTTAACAACCTTAACTGAAACCAGCAGGGGCACTTAACAACCAAAGCTGAAAGCAGTATGAGTACTTATATAGGTTCAACCGTACAAAGCACGCCTCGAACGGTGCTACTTTGCCTACAGTTAACCAAGGGTGAGGCCGCCAAGCCCTAGGACAAGGCCCAGGTGCCACCCCGCGCATCCACAACCTTATGAAAGCGGCTTCATCTTGCAACGTGGTCAATAAATAGGATATTCACTTTAGAGCCATGGAAAAGCATGTACATAATCTTCTGTCCTATTCTCCAAGATGGACGGGCC
Source organism: Triticum aestivum (assembly GCF_018294505.1). NCBI lineage: Eukaryota > Viridiplantae > Streptophyta > Magnoliopsida > Poales > Poaceae > Triticum > Triticum aestivum. The sequence goes on from NC_057801.1 coordinate 95,391,938, forward strand.
TTCATTATTTTATACCACCCATGAATAAGTATCTTTTCACCTCCAAGGGGAATTGAGTAGGTCGACATAAACATCATGTTGTGACCAAGCGCAAGTCTGACCCGACCATGGTCAGGCACCTGTATAGGAACAATAGAACTCGGCAGTTCCTGTTTCAAGAAGATCACAACTGTAAAACTGTGTATAAGCAATAGTTTATGAACAACATATATAACAGAAAACAGCTCGTACCATAAGTTTCTTGACACAGTTGGACTTGTTCAACAAGTGCAGTAGTGGCACACATATCCCACATGGCCTTCCACCATTGAAACGCCCCACAAGGACCTCAAGACGATCCATAAAGTGTAGGAACATGTGGATGTCGTCCCAGTCAACTTCAGTGCCATCGGTAACAGCCGAGTTACTACAGAATAACAAACGAGCAGCCTGCTTAACTCTAAAAAAACCTACACGTGCCACCAATTATAAGAAAATATTAGTTAGAAGTAGCATCTTCGTGAGAGATTCGTTGCTACTTCTAAATTTAAATTGTGATTAGTTAGACAGAATAGGTTGATTAAGAAGTAATCGAGGCAACAAGCAAGAACCAGATACAAAACTAACATGGATGAACAATTGGAACGACGTCGGGGTGGAAGATCGCAATGAAGATGAGACCAGGTTCTGCTATTTCCATCAACATTCATGCGCCAACTTTCAGTCCGTAACACTTGAGAAAGTTTATCCAAGTTTGGCCATAAAAAAAGCAGCGATCTTCTTGGTTCATGAACCCAACTCGGAAGTAATATTCATGGATTGTCTTCACCGTGACCATTAAACTAGTGTATTCAGTTATGGCAAGGCCGAGCATCTTGAGTACATGTGTTCTGGCAGAGCAAATAATACACTATAGGAAAAATAATATGAGAACACAGCATGTTCAAAAAAACCCTACCCTCCCGGATAGAGAAGAGGATTCTAGGAACATACTGTACGCGTTTCAAAATGCTGTGGTAGGATGAGAAGGAACAAGTGTGGTGTCTCGCCGAAGGCACAGAAATCTGCACTGCAACTGAAACACACTAGATTCAGTACGAAGAAAAATGCATCAATGGCGGCGGTTGCCATCCTAGGATTACCTGCGACCAAGGGACTTGGATTTATCGTGTATGGATGAAGAATTCGTACCTGGTTCTCCATGAGAAAACCCTATGCAATCGCCGAGCGGGAGTTTTCTCTGAGCAAGCAGACGAGGGAGAAGGGGATTCAGGCCTAGTGAAATATTGCCACTTCGTCCGTCCAGCTTACTGCTAAAGCAGGAAAGGGGGGGTTGTGATTTGACGGCTCATTGGGCATTACTGCGGCGCTATGACCGGGGTGTGTCTACCGTGAAGTTGTGCACTCTAATTTGTGCATATGGCACGTGGACCCCGTGGCCGATTGCCCCACATATCAGCGAAAGGAAGTAGAAAGACAGGAGTAACTAGTTACACATAAATATATATTTTGACAGATAGATACTCCCTCTGTAAAGAAATATACAAATCTTTTATATCACAGGCTCCCCTTGCTGAGAAATATACTCCCTCTGCAACGCATGGGCATTATGGGGGCACAACTTTTTTTATGGGGGTTCTGCTGAGAATATAATACTCAGATAGGCTCACGGTTCTGGACTTTGGGCCACAGGCCGACCCTGCATGTTTGGGGGCCCATCTGTTCTACCTCAGCGCTTTTCATATTGCAAGCGATCGGTACTGCGTTGGTTTTAGATGCTGTCGCAAGGAGAATACACAAAATTGAATAAAGCACGGCAGCTGTTGGAATGAAATCGAACGACAGTTCCTAACCAGCAATCAGAGTTGCAATTCTATCAACGATATACCATGTGATAAATAATTCTGTCGTACTACTTATACACACAGGACACTTGTTTCACCATGCCAGATTATTACATCAAAATCTCTCGGAGGATAGATCAGTTCGGCAGTTGCATGCTGCTACTGAAGAATTTCAAAGTTGATTTGGACCAGCTCTCCTTGCCGAGAAAGTTCAATTTTGACATCATCCCCTACCGCAAGATATGATTTAGATTTGAACCTTGACCATCCTTTAGCATCAATCATCATGCGACTATCCTTTGTACTTACGGTATATTGAGCACGTTCATTCACACCAAGGCTGCGCATGGTAAGAGAAACTTGGCCGCGGTCGCCCGGATTGTTGAATGACTCCCTCATTGCTCTAGGAATTCTCTGTTTGCAAACAAGAAGACATAGCCAAACAGTTAGATCAACACAGTGAATCATGTGAAACAACATGGAAAGAAAAAAGAACGAAGCACTTGGGCGGCCAATTCTTACCAAGAAGGTGGACATGTCGGTTTTTGTAAGGACTTTGGTATATGAAGTGCGAACTGCAGCCCAGTCAATTGCCGGTGCAACTGCACGGGCCAGACCAAATGCAAGTGCAAGTGTTGGTGCAGGTGCCGAAGCCGCTGCTGCCGGAGATGGTGCTCCTTGTAGAGCTGGTGCCAGTGTTGATGCCCGATCCTCCTGTAGATTAGACTGATCCGCTGACGTGGTCGGTGCCCAATCCTCAGCTGGATCAGACTGAGCTGCTGCCGCTGTCAGTGCTAGAGCAACTGCCGGTGCTCGATCAGTGCGAGACAGCGGCGATCGTGGCTGGTCTACTAAGATCAGCTTTCTAACTTGACTAGGATCCGTGACCGTGATCCAGTTTTTTTCTTCATTTCTTTTAAACGCGAGAAGGACTAATTGTGGCGTTTTTTGTTAAACCAAACTGCAGTTCATCATGGGGATTCAGCTTGTACTCACACAACAGACTGATCCAATTTTTTCCAGTAATATAAGTGATGGACAGTGCCTTCGTTACTGACACGACATAAGAAGTGAAACCTGCAAAAATAGCCATCGTAGAGCAAACCAAACGGTTTATTCTGTGATGAATGTCACATGGCAAAACCTGAATCATAAAATTGTGGGAATAGAAAGAAAACATGACTTTAAATGTCACATCCCTAGTTCTAGTATGCACTAGGCTAGCCCTTCATGTGTGCATCATGTTTAAATTTTATTTAAGTTGAAATGGGGATTGCTCAAACCCTAGCACTAGATCAAATCAACTAGGTTCAAATAAAAATATTCTCAATGAACCCAAAATGCTCTTCAGAAAAGTTCATTATTTTTGGATTGGTCTAGAACCTCTCCCAAAAATGGTGCACATTTTCTAGGCCATTCTGGATTTTTGAATTAAATCATATGGTATTTGCATTTGGGCATTTAATTGCTAAATAATATTTTAAATGCTCAAATAATCACAAACTGCAATGTTTGCTGTTGGAAATATTCCAAACAGTGACATTGAGCACAACACTCTTGAGAACACTAACACTACAAAAAAAGACACATCCGTGAAATTTTGGGCCGAACGAAAAAAATTTCTGTCATACATATGACACTTCTATGATGATAATTGTGACAAAACCTGGTATCATCATAGATGCGGTGGGCTCCTACTTCTATGACAAAAAATCATGATAGAAAATGGGCTTTTCATCCTGGGCGGGCCGGAGACGCAGCTGCATGACATTCTTTGGGCCGTCCATGACGGAAAAAACCGTGGTAGAAGCGAGGGGCGGGAAAATTTCGGGGAGTTGCCGGTTACGGTGGGAGGTCGGGGGTCGAGCGATGCACGTTTCTCTCGTACACGTACGCGCGTGTGTGCGAGGCGTTGGCTCTAACTGAACCCGAGCGAGGCGTTGGGCTCTAACTGAACCCGAGCAATTGCACTGCAGGCTACGCGTTACTGAACCCGAGTGATCGATCGATGGATATTAACTGAACCCGATGGAGCAATTCCTTCGCTACTGCTGCTAAATGAAGCTGATCGATTGGATGAATAGTGAGCGTTGCGGGGGGGGGGGGGGGGGGTTGGATGAACAGTGAGCGGTGGCGTTGCCTCTGGATGAACAGGACCCCGTGGTGTGGAGGCTGGATGAACAGTAGACGGTGGAGGGGTGACCGTGGAGGGGTGGTTGAACAGGACCCTGTGGAGTCCCGTTTTGTGGTACGCCACACCCCTCCCGATGAACAGACCCCCGTTTCGACTGTAGCGCTCCAACACAAGTCTGTTTCATCCGTTTTGCGGTACGCCACACCCCTCCCGATGAACAGGACCCCTGTTTCGACTGTAGCGCTCCAACACAAGTCCGTTTCGTCCGTTTTGCGGTACGCCACACCCCTCCCGATCAACAGGACCCCGTTCCGAACGTAGGAGGTCCGTTTCCTCCGTTGTGCGGTACGCCAGGCCTCGTTTCCATCGCATGTTCCGTCCAAGCCCTCCCGATGAACACGACCATGCATTCTGTTCCGACCCAGCCGGTTGGCTCCCCATGAACATGACGATGACGCTGTTTCTCTGTTCCGACCCAGCCATGTACGTATGCGCGAGTAGGCGTTTGAGACCTTGCCCGATGTACGTACGTGGCCGTATTTTCTTTCTTGCACCCTCGCCGATGTACGTACGTGTACATGCTACATGCGCGCCTCTACTACGACATGTGCGTGCCTCTACATCAACCAGTATGTACGTACACTTTCGCGACTAGAATGACAACGCTACGTACGCTTCGACCAGGTGGGTCCCGACTGTCAGGCACTTCCTTGCCTGCGAAGATGTAGCTGGTGGGTCCCAGTAGTCAGGGGGGCGAATCGTTTTGTTTTTTGTTTCTTTTTGCCTGGACGCACTTCCTTGTGTGTGAAGATTTAGCTTGTGGGTCCCAGCAGTCAGGGGGGTGAATCATTTTTTTGCCTGGACGCACTTCCTTGCATGCGAAGATGTAGCTGGTGGGTCCCAGTAGTCAGGGGGCGAATTGTTTTTTCGGACGCACTTCCTTGTGTGCGAAGATGTAGCTGGTGGGTCCTAGCAGACAGGGGTGAATGTTTTTTCGGGAAATACGGTGGCCCGTCCGGTGGGTCCCTGCTGTCAGGTGGAGGAATAATTATTTTGCGTGTAATAAGGAGGCACTTCCTTGCTGCGGCCGTGGACCCAGCTGTCAGCCTCTCCACGTACAGTCCATGTCCAATGGAAGCCATTCCTTGACAATGTTGACCACGCCGCGCCGAGAGCACCAGGGCGGTGGACGACGGTGAGGCCTAGGAAGGGGACGACGCGAAGCCGGGGAAGACGCGACAGTGGATGCCCACGCGTAGACGAGTATGAGGGTTCACTCGTTCGGCTGTGGTGTGAGTCTGCCGTCACCGCAGAATAACAGGGGGTGTGGGTGCGTAGAGGGATGGCCTGGCCAGCGGTGGGAGTAGTAGGGGGTGCTAAGGCCTCCGCGGCATCACAGCCGGCCACGGGCGGCAGGAGCAGGCGCCACGGCCGGCGCTTCTTTGGGCGGCTGGAGCAAGAATACCAGAGGTTGAAGAAGCACTACGGCCATTGGATGGACATCGTACGGTCACTGGAGCTAGAATCATTCATATATTGACTAAAGTTGACAAAGGCCTCCGTTCCAGTCAACTTAGTAGGCCCACCAGTCAGGCTCCCAACAAGGTTGGTCCCAGCTAGCAAGGGGTATTCATTTTTTTGTGCGTAATAAGGAGGCACTTCCGATGGGTCCGAGCTGACAGCGGGGGGAATGTTTTTTTCGCGAAATACGGTGGCCCGTCCTGTGGGTCCCAGCAGTCAGGGGGAAATGTTTTTTTCACAAAATACTGGTGGCCCGTCCGGTGGGTCCCTGCTGTCAGGTGGAGGAATAATTATTTTCCCCGTAATAAGGAGGCACTTCCTTGCGGCTGCCGTGGACCCAACTGTTAGCCTCTCCACGTACAGTACTCTTCCGATGGAAGTCGGTCATTGACCACATTGACCACGCCACTCCGAGAGCACCACGGTGGTGGACGATGGCGAGGCCTAGGAAGGGGACGACGCGGAGCCGGGGAAGACGCGGCAGTGGAAGCCCGCGCAGAGAGGAGTACGAGGGTTCACCGGTTCGGCTGCGGTGTGAGGCTACCGTTGCCGCAGAATAACAGGGGGTGTGGGTGAGTAGAGGGATGCCCTGGCCAGCGGTGGGAGTAGTAGGGGGCATTGAGGCCTGCGCGGCAGCACATCCGGACACGGAAGGCGGGAGGCGGTTCCGCCGGCGCTGCTTTGGTGGCTGGAGCAAGAAGATCAGAGATTGAAGAAACACGACGGCCGTTGGATTGACATCCAACGGTTACGTCTGCTAGAATCGTTTGTTGACGTAGTATATAATAACTTAAAAAATATTGCATACGCGTCAACTAAACAGGCCCACAAGTCAGACCACTCTCTCTTTTTTTAATAATTTATATATAGCTCATGGCAACTTCTTATGCAATTTATTGCAGTCGTTTTTTTGGTTGGCCAGGGCCAAGTTCGCATATTTTTGTGGGTTCCAAACTATTTTTAATACCAAAATGTTGAGCCAGATTTAAAGAACTTTGAAGATATATTTAAATTAGGTTAATGCCCAGTGAAATAGGAATCTGAAAATGTGAAAAAAATCAGAAATTATAAAGTAATTGCCAATTTGTCATCTGTTTTTATATTTACAACCCATTTCATATTACTTTCAAGATTTGCAGGCGTCTTGAAAGAGTTACAGCCCATCAGGGCGTAGAAAAATAAGTAGGCCTGGATTGGGTATTCTTCAGAAAAAATAAACTGGGCTCATTTTCACAAAGAAAAAATAGCTGGGCTGGTCACATGGTGAACATAAAATATAAGCCTGGGCTAGACGGGCCACAACCCAGTTCAAACCCTGCTCCGTCTCAACAATACCAAACAAAAAAAATACTGCTCAAGTAGCTACGTCCTAGGTGTCAGCCGATCTTGTGTTGTTCTCTTGTCTATTGACTATATACGCTCACAATGTCGTGGGTCCCAGATGTCAGGAAAACACTAGGAGGAAGCATTTTATTTTTCCATACGCTGACGTGGTGGGCCCCTACTGTCATCCTCTCCACGTACTTCTGCCAATTCTTGTTGTTTGTTGACCATGTTGACAACGCGAGAGGGCGGTGCCGTGGCGAGCGCACCAAAGCGCGCGGAGGACGTCGGCGTTAACGATTTAGGTTATGGTGGGGCGGCGATGCATGCGCTGAAGCAGGTGGCCCCGCTGGCGCTGGTTTGGTTTTGGCGGCTGGAGGAAGACAGGACTGAAGAAACATGACAGACTGTAAAAGTAGCAGGAGTACTTAACAACCTTAACTGAAACCAGCAGGGGCACTTAACAACCAAAGCTGAAAGCAGTATGAGTACTTATATAGGTTCAACCGTACAAAGCACGCCTCGAACGGTGCTACTTTGCCTACAGTTAACCAAGGGTGAGGCCGCCAAGCCCTAGGACAAGGCCCAGGTGCCACCCCGCGCATCCACAACCTTCTGAAAGCGGCTTCATCTTGCAACGTGGTCAATAAATAGGATATTCGCTTTAGAGCCATGGAAAAGCATGTACATAATCTTCTGTCCTATTCTCCAAGATGGACGGGCCTTCATTATTTTATACCACCCATGAATAAGTATCTTTTCACCTCCAAGGGGAATTGAGTAGGTCGACATAAACATCATGTTGTGACCAAGCGCAAGTCTGACCCGACCATGGTCAGGCACCTGTATAGGAACAATAGAACTCGGCAGTTCCTGTTTCAAGAAGATCACAGCTGTAAAACTGTGTATAAGCAATAGTTTATGAACAACATATATAACAGAAAACAGCTCGTACCATAAGTTTCTTGACACAGTTGGACTTGTTCAACAAGTGCAGTAGTGGCACACATATCCCACATGGCCTTCCACCATTGAAACGCCCCACAAGGACCTCAAGACGATCCATAAAGTGTAGGAACATGTGGATGTCGTCCCAGTCAACTTCAGTGCCATCAGTAACAACCGAGTTACTACAGAATAACAAACGAGCAGCCTGCTTAACTCTAAAAAAACCTACACGTGCCACCAATTATAAGAAAATATTAGTTAGAAGTAGCATCTTCGTGAGAGATTCATTGCTACTTCTAAAGTTAAATTGTGATTAGTTAGACAGAATAGGTGGATTAAGAAGTAATCGAGGCAACAAGCAAGAACCAGATACAAAACTAACATGGATGAACAATTGGAACGACGTCGGGGTGGAAGATCGCAATGAAGATGAGACCAGGTTCTGCTATTTCCATCAACATTCATGCGCCAACTTTCAGTCCGTAACACTTGAGAAAGTTTATCCAAGTTCGGCCATAAAAAAGCAGCAATCTTCTTGGTTCATGAACCCAACTCGGAAGTAATATTCATGGATTGTCTTCACTGTGACCATTAAACTAGTGTATTCAGTTATGGCAAGGCCGAGCATCTTGAGTACATGTGTTCTAGCAGAGCAAATAATACACTATAGGAAAAATAATATGAGAACAAAGCATGTTCAAAAAAACCCTACCCTCCCGAATAGAGAAGAGGATTCTAGGAACATACTGTACGCGTTTGAAAATCCTGTGGTAGGATGAGAAGGAACAAGTGTGGTGTCTCGCCGAAGGCGCAGAAATCTGCACTACAACTGAAACACACTAGATTCAGTACGAAGAAAAATGCATCAATGGCGGCGGTTGCCATCCTACGATTACCTGCGACCAAGGGACTTTGATTTATCGGGTATGGATGAAGAATTCGTACCTGGTTCTCCATGAGAAAACCCTATGCAATCGCCGAGCGGGAGTTTTCTCTGAACAAGCAGACGAGGGAGAAGGGGATTCAGGCCTAGTGAAATATTGCCACTTCGTCCGTCCAGCTTACTGCTAAAGCAGGAAAGGGGGGGTTGTGATTTGACGGCTCATTGGGCATTACTGCGGCGCTACGACCGGGGTGTGTCTACCGTGAAGTTGTGCACTCTAATTTGTGCATATGGCACGTGGACCCCGTGGCCGATTGCCCCACATATCAGCGAAAGGAAGTAGAAAGACAGGAGTAACTAGTTACACATAAATATATATTTTAACAGATAGATACTCCCTCTGTAAAGAAATATACAAATCTTTTATATCACAGGCTCCCCTTGCTGAGAAATATACTCCCTCTGCAACGCATGGGCATTATGGGGGCACAACTTTTTTTATGGGGGTTCTGCTGAGAATATAATACTCAGATAGGCTCACGGTTCTGGACTTTGGGCCACAGGCCGAGCCTGCTTGTTTGGGGGCCCGTCTGTTCTACCTCAGCGCTTTTCATATTGCAAGCGATCGGTACTGCGTTGGTTTTAGATGCTGTCGCAAGGAGAATACACAAAATTGAATAAAGCACGGCAGCTGTTGGAATGAAATCGAACGACAGTTCCTAACCAGCAATCAGAGTTGCAATTCTATCAACGATATACCATGTGATAAATAATTCTGTCGTACTACTTATACACACAGGACACTTGTTTCACCATGCCAGATTATTACATCAAAATCTCTCGGAGGATAGATCAGTTCGGCAGTTGCATGCTGCTACTGAAGAATTTCAAAGTTGATTTGGACCAGCTCTCCTTGCCGAGAAAGTTCAATTTTGACATCATCCCCTACCGCAAGATATGATTTAGATTTGAACCTTGACCATCCTTTAGCATCAATCATCATGTGACTATCCTTTGTACTTACGGTATATTGAGCACGTTCATTCACACCAAGGCTGCGCATGGTAAGAGAAACTTGGCCGCGGTCGCCCGGATTGTTGAATGACTCCCTCATTGCTCTAGGAATTCTCTGTTTGCAAACAAGAAGACATAGCCAAACAGTTAGATCAACACAGTGAATCATGTGAAACAACATGGAAAGAAAAAAGAACGAAGCACTTGGGCGGCCAATTCTTACCAAGAAGGTGGACATGTCGGTTTTTGTAAGGACTTTGGTATATGAAGTGCGAACTGCAGCCCAGTCAATTGCCGGTGCAACTGCACGGGCCAGACCAAATGCAAGTGCAAGTGTTGGTGCAGGTGCCGAAGCCGCTGCTGCCGGAGATGGTGCTCCTTGTAGAGCTGGTGCCAGTGTTGATGCCCGATCCTCCTGTAGATTAGACTGATCCGCTGACGCGGTCGGTGCCCAATCCTCAGCTGGATCAGACTGAGCTGCTGCCGCTGTCAGTGCTAGAGCAACTGCCGGTGCTCAATCAGTGCGAGACAGCGGCGATCGTGGCTGGTCTACTAAGATCAGCTTTCTAACTTGACTAGGATCCGTGACCGTGATCCAGTTTTTTTCTTCATTTCTTTTAAACGCGAGAAGGACTAATTGTGGCGTTTTTTGTTAAACCAAACTGCAGTTCATCATGGGGATTCAGCTTGTACTCACACAACAGACTGATCCAATTTTTTCCAGTAATATAAGTGATGGACAGTGCCTTCATTACTGACACGACATAAGAAGTGAAACCTGCAAAAATAGCCATCGTAGAGCAAACCAAACGGTTTATTCTGTGATGAATGTCACATGGCAAAACCTGAATCATAAAATTGTGGGAATAGAAAGAAAACATGACTTTAAATGTCACATCCCTAGTTCTAGTATGCACTAGGCTAGCCCTTCATGTGTGCATCAGGTTTAAATTTTATTTAAGTTGAAATGGGGATTGCTCAAACCCTAGCACCAGATCAAATCAACTAGGTTCAAATAAAAATATTCTCAATGAACCCAAAATGCTCTTCAGAAAAGTTCATTATTTTTGGATTGGTCTAGAACCTCTCCCAAAAATGGTGCACATTTTCTAGGCCATTCTGGATTTTTGAATTAAATCATATGGTATTTGCATTTGGGAATTTAATTGCTAAATAATATTTTAAATGCTCAAATAATCACAAACTGAAATGTTTGCTGTTGGAAATATTCCAAACAGTGACATTGAGCACAACACTCTTGAGAACACTAACACTACAAAAAAAGACACATCCGTGAAATTTTGGGCCGAACGAAAAAAATTTCTGTCATACATATGACACTTCTATGATGATAATTGTGACAAAACTCCGGTCTCCGAGATCGCCGGCAATGCCCCGACGTCGTCTGACCTTCCCCGAGCCCACTAAGATGCTTGCTGCAACCGCTGTGAGCTCACGGACCGATCCCCCCTCCTCCCCTGCTTGCGCTCATACTCTAGCTCCGTTCCCCACCTCCGCCGAAACTTGCCGCCGCCGCGAATGTCGTTGTCGTTGTTACAGTGGGCCAATGCTGCGTATGAGAACCTAGTCAAGTTCCTGCTGCCCCGTAGCCTCTGCCCGTGCTCTTCGTTCGCTCTAAAAAGAGCTGCAGCCCCGCGCCCGTGCTGGCCCGAACTCTGGCCGCCGCCACGAGCTCGACTCCGGCGAGCTCGCTCCACCCCAACACCTACCGCTTGGCCTACCAGATGCGCGCGAGCGCCAACTACGCGTAGGACCAAACCGCGGTCGATTTAGTTGACCGTGGGCAATTTCCGAGCCCCTCCGCCATCTTGGGCTTCACCGGCGACGAGCCGTGGACCAAGTTCGACGGGTTTGACCCTGCTTGACCGGGATTTGACTTCCCCCTGACCCACTGACGTGTGGGCCGGCCTTGTTAATTATTAGTTAGGTTAGTTTAGCGCTAATTAACCTGGAATAGTGCCTAACCTAACACTAACTAACTCTGTTAAGTTAGTTATGGCACTGACATGTGGGCCCACGCCCAGTGACACTTTTAGTTAGGATTAAATTAGCACTAACAATCTCTGTTAATTAGCCTAGTCACTGACCAGTGGGTCCTAGCGTCAGGTTTGACCTGGGCCGACGCTGTTGACCTGATGACATCATTCTGACATCAGGCTGACGCAGTAATGCTTTTCTGGAAGTTTAAATAAATCTATTTTATTTAATTAATTTCAGAAAATATCCAAAACTTCTAAAAATCATATAAAATCAACCGTAACTCCAAATGAAACAACTTATATATGAAAAATTATCGGAAAAATCCAAATAATCTGTTTATGGCACTTTCATGCATGTTTGAGCAACCTAAAGCTACTGTAAATGAAAATTTTAATTAATGGCATTTGAAATGTCATATATGGAGTTTGAATTTGAATCTTAGACTCAAACTAACTCCATTTAACCTGCTGCTAGTTGCATTAGCTCAAACCACAGCATATTGCCATGTCATGATCATGCATCATATTGTGCATTGCATTGATTGTGTTCTTCCTTGTTTGCCCATATTTGTCCCCTCTCGGTAGACGATGTTCCGACATTGTGATCGTTGACACTGATGAAGACTCAATGCTATCTTCAGAAGTGACAAGCAAGCAAAACCCCCTTGTTCATTCCGATACAAACCCACTCTCTCGCTTTGCTCTATTTTACTGCATTAGGACAACAACGATTCAACTGTTACATGCTGCGGTAGATGAACCCCTTTTCCTCTGCATGACCTGTCATTGCCACAGTAAATAGATGAAACCCACTATCATGAGTAGGAGTTGTTTGAGCCCTGATGTGCCTACTCATTCATGCTTGTTTGTCATGCCTGCTACTGCTTAGAGTTGAGTCAGGTCTGATTCATCGGGGATGAATTGGAGGTGTGTGAACATGTCCTACTGTGTGTGAGCTAAGTGTGTGAACACGATTTGGTAAAGGTCGCGGTGAGAGGCCATGTAGGAGTACATGGTGGGTTGTCTCATTGAAGCCGTCCTCGAGAACTGAGTTCTGTGTTTGTGATCCATGAACAGCTACTACCACGCATTGGAATGCTTAAGTGCCCCTCTCGACTTATTAATCAACCCGATCTCTATCCAGGAGTTGGAACTAGTTTCTGGTGTTTGTAGGTAGTGTTAGTAGTCTACCAAGTGGCACCCGGTACAGGTGGGCTTGGGACAGACTAGGCACAGTGGCCCGGTGTACCAAGTGGCACCCGGATGGTGGGCTTGGGAACCCTGCACACATCGTTTGGGGCCATGAGCGACACCCCGGCCGGATCTCCTTGCGGATGGAACCCGACTAGGTGATAAACCTGGACGAGAGACTTGTGTGGTTAGTCAGGTCGTGGCCGACACCCTCGCTGGGCTTCCGCTTGAAGGTTGCCGAGTACATGCCGTGTAAACGGCGGTAAGTGGTGAGAGCGTGTGTGAAGAAGTACACCCCTGCAGGGTTAATATGATCTATTCAAATAGCCGTGTCCGCGGTAAAGGACTTCTGGGTTGCCTGTATAGTTCATAGACAAGTGAAAAGTGGATACTCTAAAATGCGCAAGATAAGCATGAGTGCTATGGATGGCGATCTCGTAGGGAGACGGGAGCAGATCCATAGTGGTGTATTGGCTGGTGAATATGTGCTCGTGTGCGCCACCTCAAAGAGTTACTTGCAATCGTAGTTCAGGATAGCCACCGAGTCAAAGCTAGCTTGCTGCAGTTAAACTCCACCACCCCTTTTGTTGATAATGATGCATATGTAGTTAGTTCTGATGTATGTCTTGCTGGGTACATTTGTACTCACGTTGCTTAACTTATGTTTTTGTAGAGAGACTTCAGTCTCGCTAGTAGTTCCTCGTGGACTTTGACGTTTAGCTTGTTACCTCAGCTACAATCTTGTGCCCTCGGCAGGATCTGGTAGATAGACAGGCTTCTCAGCCTTTTTCATTTGTAGATGTCTGTACTCAGACATGTTAAGCTTCCGCTTGTGCTTTGATTTGTGTGCTCTGAATGTTGGGTCATGAGACCCATGTTTGTAATATCTCGTTCCTCGGAGCCTATTGAATAAAATGCTTGAGTTGTAGAGTCATGTTGTGATGCCATGTTGTATTTGCACATATCAAGCATATTGTGTGTATGTTATTGAAATGCTTGGTATGTGTGGGATCTGACTATCTAGTTGTTTATCCTTTGGTAGCCTCTCTTACTGGGAAATGTCTCCTAGTGCTTCCACTGAGCCTTGGTAGCTTGCTACTGCTCCGGAACACTTAGGCTGGCCGGCATGTGTCCTTCTTCGTTCCTGTTTCTGTCCCTTCGGGGAAATGTCACGTGGTGTCTGCCGGAGTCCTGTTAGCCTGCTACAGCCCAGATTCTCTGGAGTCCTGCTAGCCTAGTTGCTACAGCACGGATTCACTCGCTGATGACCGACACATTCGTTGTTGGGTCATGTATGCCTGTCCCTGTAAGTTAGTGCCACTTTGGGTTCACGACTAGCCATGTCAGCCCGAGCTCCTTGCCATATGGATGCTAGCGACACTATCATATACGTCTGCCAAAAGGCGCAAACGGTCTCGGGCCAGGTAAGGAGACACCCATGGGAATACCGTGCGTGAGGCCGCAAAGTGATATGAGGTGTTACATGCTAAATCGGTGTGCCATTGAGTCGGGGTGCTGACAGCTTTGGTATCAGAGCATGACTGCCTGTAGGATTACCAAGCCAAACTGGTCGAAGTTGAGTCTAGAATTTTTTAAGTTATATAAGGGAATTGATTGTTGTTGGAAACGTAAGGCTCTTTTTATTCCTTATACCTTATGCCCTTCTGATCTGAGTCATCTTATCTTTCCTACGGGGTTAAGGAACTAGGCTCTCTCTTCTTTATATTAGGATCATGTGTTACTAATCCTTAGACTTATAGGATTGATGACTTAAGCCTCGGTTCAGTTCCTATTACTTCTGTATGTTAACTGTTGATCTCGAAACCTTGATATTGTGCTTCTGAGTGGCTACGCCACCATTTTTGTAGCATGTCTCCAATCTTTCGAGCATTTACAGCCGTTATGCTGTCCAAGTCATCCCAGGTTTCTAAATAGTCTGAAGCATTTGCAAAATCCCTTCCTCCCATTTCGATGTTCCTTTGGGCCAGATTAACCACACTAATCGGTGAGTTGAGGTACTCTATTGCCTTGACATATATGTTGGAGTTATTATTATGACCCTAGGTATCTTAGGGTGCCACCTAGTAATCGAACCGTGTTTTGCGTTCCCAGTGTGATGATTCTGGCCATTATTCTCGAAAGCATCCCGTGATGCCATTTAGTTAGTAGGTATTCCACTCCTGGGTTATGAACCCGAGATTCACCCCACTTACCTCATGTTGATAGTGTTTGCTAGTTCCTTTAGGAAATAGTAACCTTTGCATTAGTCCTCGAGGTCCGTGGTATTCCCTTCTTCCAAATACTATGAACCACTTACGGCAGATGCTTGTTGGATAAAAAGATCACAACAGGAGTGCTCTCGACGGGTTCTCCATTCTATATTGCGACTCTGCCAGTTCTACTTTTATGCATGGGTTATCCGAAAGAAACCTGTTGAACTTGATTCGACATACTAACCTATGCGTCCACAAATCAGAAAGTTATATGTTCCTTGAGTTGTTCTCTTTAGCTGTATTCTGTCCCCCGTCTATCAATTGATAGTCAAGAGTATGCGTGCATTCGTTCATCGATGCCTATTACTCTTGTGGTCTATCAAGCCATTCTATTCCGGAATGACTAGGAGGAACAAACTCCAGTACCTCATCCATATCTAGGATTGGGTCAAAGCAATTGTACTTCGCAGATCAAAATGCTAATCCAGCTTTTGTTCTGTTCTACCCTGAAGTATTACCATCTTTATATTAAGAATATCATGGGAATTGCACACCATCCTATGAACTCTTGATACAGTGATACTTCTCGCCATCATTACATTCCTCGGTTCCGTGTTGCCGTAACCGGAATGCCGACAAGTGAATCGTGATGTGTGAAATCAATACTCCTAGCAACTCTGTTGCTCGGTAGCTAATGGACAATAACCTCATTCTAGTGTGTTGATTATTGAATCGTCACCCTAAGGTTGACTGTGCTACCTAGTCCTTATTTCCTGGTGCACTCTTCGGTTGATGAGTTAGGATCTTGTCAAATCCTCGCTCATTTAATCATATCGTCTTGCCCTGAAAAGCAAGATCATTCTCGAGCTTAGTAACATATCGGTGGTTCGTGATTTTCCGAATATCTTCTCGGAAGTGTTACCAGGTTGTCACCTGACCGCTATGTTGAGTTCGTGATCAAGTTGGTTTCTTGTAAACCACCCTTTCTCCAAGAATCCGTGTTGGATACCCTAAGCTAGTTGGTTAAGCTAAACAACAACTTGGAGAGTTGGAATATGAAAGCCTGTCCGACTTAGCTCATTCCAAAGGGATATATTTGTGTGTGTGTGTGTGTGTGTGTTGAAGAAAGATGATATCTTCACTGATTGGTCCCTATGATCAGTTAATGGACCTATCACCTTATCCAATCTTTGATTTGAGTGTGGGCTATTCTCAGATCAAATCAGAACCAATGATATTCGTAATGTTGTCTTACTCATGGTTTTTCCTTGAGCATACTTCATTATATCTTTTGGTCTGACCAATGCTATCGCCGTGTTCACATAATTATGGAATTCCATCTTCATGGAAATCTGGATGACATGTTGTTGAGCCCATCGACAACATTTTTGCTTCCCCATGTTTCATGTTAAACATCTAGCTAGTACTGGAAACTTTTATAATCATTATCTTCATGACTCGTTCGTGAAGCATATGTTTGGACGAAAGAAGTGAGTCCCTCTAATTCATGTGCACTTGATGCAAGTTGCCGCCATGAATTTGAGAAGGCTTGTTTTACCTCCTTTGGAATCACCCAACTCAGTCATGCACATGCAAAGTATTATGTGGTCTGTTAGACTGATCATCTTCATTCCATATGAACTCCGTAGCACACTAAGCCACTGATTGACTTGTTCAAAGAAAATGAGTTAACTGCTAATCCATGGTAATGCACAAGACTTCAATATCCCCGATGATGGTTCCCTACCAGAACTCGGTAGTGTTTTATTGTAAGACTACCATGTGATCATGTTTGTCTGGGACAGCGTGTTCACACGTGTGTAGCAGAACCAGCTCATGTTTTGGAGCTTGCTATCGTAGCTCATTTCCCGAGAACCTCGCAACGTCATCTTGTCGATTTGTGTTGCAAACTTTCATTTTTGTTCCTAGACTCGATGAGTCTGGATTATTCTGACACCAACCAGATCTGAATCTCAGGCAGATATGATGGTTGGAATATTTCCCAAGAACTATAATAATGATCTCTTTGTAACCCGGTAAAGTGGATGTCGTGGCCAACACATCCAGCCGGAAGACCCATTATTGTAGTCTCTTGATTGAGGAAGTTGGCCACCTCCCCATAAGGATTTCGTAGGATTTACTCCAATAAGTTACTCCTTATCGATTCTTGTGCTCCCGAAGTCCGACCTTTTACTTGATATTCTAGATACCAAACCATATCTATGAATGGGTTACGCTAGCACATCATGGAGAACATTAGAAGCGGAGTGCTAAATGTCTCTTGGTTGATCATCCAGATTTTGATCCCTTGGCCTCGCTAAGGTGAAATTTGAGAAGGTGTTATCTTCCTTTGCATCTGCATCCTCCATCACCATTCATCACGGTAGTAAGTTGTGTTCCCAGGATCCTTGACACGGATATTGGTAAAACCTTGATGAATAGGGAAATTCTCAAGTTCTTGAGGGCACGCACAAGCGCTAGGTGTTATCATCGACACTAACTGGGATTGCTCTCAGTTTTCTCGGTTATGCTATAACTTTTCAAACAGTGGACTCACTCTCTACTATTGAGTTTCTCCCCAGTCACTGGAATCATTCCCAGCATTTGCATTTTGTTCCCAGCTTGCACCGCCAATGTGACATTCTACCATGGGTTCCATCCATTTCCGGTGGTAAGCAAAATCATCCATTACGTTCTCTTCAACAAGGTAATCCACATCATCCATACTAGTCCGAGTATGCCATTCTACCGAACCCCTCCAAACGACCGCTCGAGAATTGCCTTAGGCTGGTATAAAGAGTTCCAATGATCTCTGAATCAAAGGTAATTCTTTTTGCCACCTAAGGGGATATATCTACGAGTCACCATCCCTAAGGTGTCTCGTTGTGGTATCATGGCAACTCAACTCCTCGCTACGTTGACAACCGTTCACCACCCTCTTAGGTGTGGAATTGTTGTCTACCTAGTGAACCCTCGTCATCTGTTCCACTCCATCCCTCTAGATGTGTGCTTCGTGTCTCAGTCCGAGAGATGTTGCTATGTCTCATCCGTGAGTTAATCCTGAGTTGTTCGATCTTCGAGAAGATCGATCCTTCTAGAGTCTCCTTCTTCTCTCCTTGTCATGTTAGCTGGAGTTCTCAGAACAAGACGACAAGACAAAGATGGTGATCGAATCAACGCCCTTATGAAGTGCAACCTGGATTGAGAAGATTGTGATAGTTTGTGTCCCTCTGTCTTCTTAACTCATGCTTGAATCTCGGGACGAGATTCTTGTTTAGTGGGGGTGAGTTGTCACATCCCTAGTTCTGGTATGCACTAGGCTAGCTCTTCATGTGTGCATCATGTTTAAATTTTATTTAAGTTGAAATGGGGATTGCACAAACCCTAGCACCAGATCAAATCAACTAGGTTCAAATAAAAATATCCTCAATGAACCCAAAATGCTCTTCAGAAAAGTTCATTATTTTTGGATTGGTCTAGAACCTCTCCCAAAAATGGTGCACATTTTCTAGGCCATTCTAGATTTTTGAATTAAATCATATGGTATTGGCATTTGGACATTTAATTGCTAAATAATATTTTAAATGCTCAAATAATCACAAACTGAAATGTTTGCTGTTGGAAATATTCCAAACAGTGACATTGAGCAGTTTCATGATTTTTGGAAATGCCCTGGCATTTTTATTAAAGACAAACACAATTACAGAAAATAGAAAAGAAAAATAAAAGAGAGAGAGAGTTAGTACATGGCCTCACCTGTGCAGCCCACCTGGCTGGCACAGCTGGCGGCCCAGCCATCTGGCCCAGTCCACCATCGCAACCCCTCTGTCGTCTTCCTCCTCTGCCAGGAGGAGAAGCAGCTGTGTGCGGCACGCACAGCCACCCGCGGCCACCTCCTGCTTCTGCCGACGCCCGGGACGACTCCAGACGACGCCACGCACCCCCCTGGACTGCTCTCACTCTCTCCCGTGCTTCTCCCCATCTCTGCTCTCTCTCCCTCTCACTCCCGAGCGGCCCCGTCGCCGCCGTTCACCGCTCGCATAGCCACCGGCCTCCCCTACGCCCCTAGACACGCCCCTGAGATCCGAGAAGACTCCCTCGTCCTCTCCACCGAGTCATGCAACACCGGGTGCCCGGGAACGCCGCCACCACCATCGTCTTCAACTCCGGTCTCCGAGATCGCCGGCAATGCCCCAACGTCGTCCGACCTTCCCCGAGCCCACTAAGACGCGTGCTGCAACCGCTGTGAGCTCACGGACCGATCCCCCCTCCTCCCCTGCTCGCGCTCATACTCTAGCTCCGTTCCCCACCTCCGCCGAAACTTGCCGCCGCCACGAATGTCATCGTCGTAGTTTCGGTGGGCCAACGCCGCGTATGAGCACCTGGTCGAGTTCCTGCTGCCCCGTAGCCTCTGCCCGTGCTCTTCGTTCGCTCTAAAAATAAGATTTAGACACCCGTGGGAATACCGTGCATGAGGCCGCAAAGTGATATGAGGTGTTACATGCTAGATCGGTGTGCCATTGAGTCAGGATCCTGACATTAAATCAATAAGATTTAGACAGTAAATCAATAAGATTTACTTGATGTGACACGAGTGAATCCTTACCAGGAAATCACTATGTTGAAGTACTAAACAGAAGATTGATCGTCCAACTATGCGTGGCATGCAGGGGCCCTGCCTACTCCCATAAGCAGGACAGTCCAAAGGTCGTGACAAATCATATGGACTGAACATCCATGGGATTGGAAATCCTGGTGGGTGCGATAAACCCTGCAATGCATACAGATATTGGAGTGTAACCATAATTGATAAACCGTCCTCACAAAAAATATGATCTGGATAATTCAAAATGTACAAACTGAATTGAGTGGACAGACATTAACATAGACCGTTCTCAGGACTGACCACACACCAAAAGCGGCAGTACTAATAAACAATACTGGGTTCACAAACACAAATCAAGTACTGAACAATAGTACTTACTACAGACAAGCAAAGTTGCACTAACTAAACTCTGCAGACTATTTCTTGCCACCGACCTACGGGATGAACCCCGCATAACTGACTAGGCCATGGACTTCGTGTGAGATGTCCACATGTACCATCACCATCTTGTCAACCTTGGAGAACCTAACAGAGTGGTCTTTCCACTCATAAACATGATGATGAAGACATGCCACATCAGATTTGTTGGGAAGCTTTACAAGAACCACACCCTTCGTAATCAAAGGCACAACTAGGAAATTGTTGTGGTCAAGTACAGCCTCGAGAACACACCTGACAACAATGCTACAGGAAAACACTAGTTTAGGACACGTGGCGACAAGGACACATCAGCTGGATAGTTCAGCAGTAGAACTCATCATCAGGTATTCCAGTTCATATGGCATGACTTTGAGAACTTCATCTCCACCGCGGACCTGGTTCTAATTCAAACAAAAACCATATTTTATTACTACCTCCGTTCAGAAATATAAGATGATTTTCTTTATTATACTCCGTATATGACTACATATACGCACAGAAATGAGTGAACAAAGACACTAGAACATGTCTTCAAAGGCATGAGAGCAGAGGGATTACATGCAATATCCATAACACAAGTTACTGAGGCAAATATACCCTCTTAAAAGGTAGCATTGATGTCCATAAATTACTCCCTCCATCCCAAAATTCTTGTCTTGGATTTGTCTAGATACAGATGTATCAAGTCACATTTTATTATTAGATACATCCGTATCTAGACAAATTTAAGACAAGAAATTTGGGACAGAGGGAGTAGTTGAAAGTAATCTATAAGAAATCAGTGTCAACCTCTCGCATGTTTTGGTCAAAAGAGGAATTTAGAACCGTCATTTGGCACACTAAAATCACATGCAAGATCACCCAGAAAGTTGTACTGTACTACCAGTACTAGTACTGCGTGTTAGATGAAAAACACGATCAAGATCAAGAAAAAGATCGTCAACAAGCGACATTACCTGGACTTGCTTAATGAGGGATCCCGGAGCGGGGGGCTTGGACAGGGTGATGGCTTTGAGCTTGTCTGTGGTAGTCTCGGCAGGGTGCTTTTGCTTCTTTGTACCATGAGCCTCGACGGTTTTGGCTAGAGCCATAGACATCATGTCGGCCGATGCTCCGGCGTCCATCCAAGAGAGGAAGATGAGAGAGAAGAGTGAAAGGGGGAACGAGATGAGGGAGAAGCGAAGCGAGTGGGGGTTTTCTTCAAGAGAGGAAGCTGAGAGAGAAGAGTGAAATGATGGTTGCTTCGTCCGTCCAACTTACTGCTGGGAAGGAGGGGGTTTTGTGATTTGATGGCTCATTGGGCATTACTGCAGCGGTTCGATCGGGGTAGTCTACCGTCACTCTACTACGGAGTAATTTTGTGCATGGCTAGTGGACCCAGGTGCTGGCTATCCCACACGTCGGCGAAAGTGAGTAATTTAGTGCATGGATGGAGGAGGATCCGCACGGTAGAGCGTGTCCACTGTTTTTCATTCTGAAAAAAAATGATTACAGCAAGCGTTTCCACTCTTACGACGGAGGAGTGTGAAACACGACAGCCACTTGAACATACACAGTGCTCCTACTACTAGGCATGTGCAGTGGTTCATACGTCAGTACTACACAATCTTGTTGCTAGTGTAGTAAGATATGACGATAACAAATGATGTTGTGCGCATGTCAACTACTCCTATATGTAACATAGTACCACTTTTTCGACTGTCCGGTCGAGAATGAACGGTGAGATCAATGTTAACATAACTAGGTCCACAGCGCACGAAGAGTACGGTGCTACAGTAATCCACGAAACATGAACCATATGAAGCACATCCTATAGTGTTAGACAGGGTGTATGAAGGGTGCACGGGATGGGAGCAAAAGTTCCCTTCTCGACCCACTTTTGGGTGTTTGGCAGAGTGCATGAACCATGAAGGGTGCATGAGTCCACACTAGTAGGTTGACAAAATACACGAAGAGGAAACAACTATATTGAGATGAGAATGCAACCAAACACACCCACACGCTTTGTGCTACAGTGACTGATCTGCATCGTCTGAGTTTGATCCAACATTCATGTTGCGCCGAGACATGGACATGCCCATGCAGAGGGCGCCTAAACACCACCGAAGTCCCTATGCTTTGCGAGGCGCACGACGTTGGTGATGGCACGAATGGACGAGGGTGCAACCGCCCGTAGAGCCCGCTCACGGTCGACGGGAGCAAGCTCGTCAAAGACGGCGTCCAATGGCACGAATGGATTCCGGTGACGGAGCCCTGAAAGGATTCGCCCGGCAACGGCGACGGCAGCCCGCAACCCCTCCTTGTCCAGCTCAGCCCCCACCATCGCGCGGAGACGGCTCAGCTCCTCGGAGATATAGGTGAAGAAGGAGACCAGGTCAGGAAGCCGCAACTCGTTGAAGTCGAACGGGTGGTCGAACGGGTTTAGCCCGACGGCCGGCATCGTTGCACGGGCACGACGGTAGGCATCGCGCACCCGCAACACGTGCGTGGCAACTTGGTTCACCAAGTGGCTAAGGCGATCCTGGACCTCGTCAAGATCGGCCCGCTCGCGCTCCAACCGGCTCCCCTGATGACCTATCATATCTCCTGCTTTCTGCAGCAATGATGTTGACACCTCGAGCATCTTTGTGGTGGACGCCTGCCACTTTTGAAGCTCCATGGACTCCCGCACATAACGGAGGACCATGGCACTCCTCTCCTCCTTGAGCTCACAGAGCTCCACATCCTTGGCCCTAAGCTCCGAATCCTTGGCATGGAGCTCCTATGTCAGGCACCTCACCTCGGACTCCGTGATCTGCTGCACCGCCATGGCACCAGGTAGAAGCAATGGGGAGAGGAAGCAAAGGGGGCGAAACGGCTGAAAGGAAATGAAATCTACGAGAAGGCGGAGAGAGCCAGCCGAGGAGCGGGGAATCTTTTGGTTTTCACCACGGTAAAACACCAGTCGACAACTTCTCACATCAGGGAGCAGTGGGTTTTTACAGGTGGAGTCATCGTGACTAATTGTTACCGTGCCTGCTCCCGTCAATCAAAAAATTAAAAATCCTGCCGCGCCTGCTCCCATCAATCAAAATATTAAAAATCCCGCCGCACCCAAACACCAGAGCAACTCCGCGGTGGATATTTAAATTTACCTACCGGCAAGTAGATAAAAAAAGGGGTGAAAAAACAAATGTGGCGGCGGCCTAGCTAATCGGTCGAACTAGCCCAACTAGCTAGCGACCGTGCTTCACTGATGTACTCGGCGGGAAAGGTGGTCTTTCGTGATTTGACGACTCATTTACTTGATTCAGCGCTATGACCGAGGAGGACCCAGAAAAAACACACGGTAGGGCGTCCCACGTCAGGAAGAATATATGCGTGCACCACCCGGGAGGACCCGAAAACCATGCTGTAGGGTGTGCCACGTCTCGGCATGGAGGAAAAATGTGCATGTAAAAATATACTGTATCAGACGTAGTACCTATGGTTCGACCTCAGGACCCAGCCAGTCGGTCGAAAACACCCCACTAGCCACACAGCTTCATCATGCAAACGTGGCACGGTTAGCTCCGTCTCGACCAGCCACAACGTCTCTTGTTCTAGGCGATTCTTCTATTTTCCAAGCTTTTTTAGTTGTAATAACACCACGGCAAGCTAGCGCCGCTCTTCATGTGTGCCCGTGCAAAGGTTAGACGATGGAGAGAAGAGATATTGAGATTGTAGACTTGGGACCCACCAGTAAGTGAGACAACGGTCATGCATGTGTTGATGAGGCACTCCCTCTACTCTACTCAACGCAAGTACGGTATAAAATCAAGTTATGGGACAAAGCCAACAACCGTTTGTTTTTCAGGCTATCGACTTACGGTTTGTAGTCCAGGTTGCTAGTTCGAATCTCGTCTTTCAGATTTGTTAGTTTTAGGTCCAAATTTGATTAATGACAAGTGGGACCCCCATGTGTTGTTCCGATATTTCAGTGTAGGATGGTTTTTTTGAACAAACACTTTGCGCGGTTAGACAAGTAACGGCACGAGTTACATGTATTTTGCAAGTTTACGAACAAGAATGATAGCGGCATAGAATGTCACATCCACCCCACAGCTTAGATACTATGGTGATATGAGTTTTTACACCGTTGGAAGTGAGATCCAATGGCTTGGGAGTAGTCTTTGTGATTATGCGCAATTTCCAAACTCTCCAAAGGTTTTTTTTGTAGATAAAACATTCAGGCCTTGTGTGTGCCGCTGCATCTTCGATCCAACGGCTCCCCAGTGCTCATATTAGGTGCTCCCCGTAGCTTAATTACCCGCTACGATGATATGAGCATCTAGGTCGTATGATCAGTGATCAGATGGCACATGCATAGTACTTGTACTTTCTGCGCATTTCCCAAACTCTATCAGCCCTATATTGCAAGAACATTCAAACCTCCTACTGTGAGCCGTTAGATCTCAGTGAACTCGTATCACCATAGAATCTACGGTGCGGGAGCACCTCATACTCTCTCGTGCGAGAAAACATAAGGTGCTATCGTGGCTTGGATGCTACGGTGATACGAGCTTGGAGGTCGTTTGATCTGAGATCCAATGGCATCTGAGCAAGCTTTGTGCTTGTAAGCAGTGGCCGAACTCTTTTGGGGCTTATCTGCAAAAAAACATTCGAACCACCGAGGAGGTGTTGGGTCACAAATCCAACGCCTCCGAAGAGCTTGTATCACCAAAGCATCTAAGGTGTGGTAGCACATGATATTCTTACATATAGGAGAATATGATGTCCTCCTTCCTCTTAGATGCTACGGTTATATGAGCTTCGAGGTCGTTGGATATGGGATCAAAGCGCATCTAAGTAGTTTTTGTATAAATTGTGTGCAATTCTCAAACTCATCAAGGTTTCCTGCAAAAAAATTAAGACACATCATGTGAGCTGCCATATCTCTGATCTACAAGCTCCAAGCAACTCGTATCGGCATATGGCATCTAAGGTATGGGGGCACATGATATTCTCCCGGGGAGGAGGGGTGGGGCGTGCACATGAAGGAAATATGCCCTAGAGGCAATAATAAAGTTATTATTTATTTCCTCATAATCATGATAAATGTTTATTATTCATGCTAGAATTGTATTTACCGGAAACATAATACATGTGT
Organism: Triticum aestivum; assembly: GCF_018294505.1. Classification (NCBI taxonomy): domain Eukaryota; kingdom Viridiplantae; phylum Streptophyta; class Magnoliopsida; order Poales; family Poaceae; genus Triticum; species Triticum aestivum. The sequence goes on from NC_057801.1 coordinate 95,417,142, forward strand.
GAATACATAGACAAACAAAGTGTCACTAGTATGCCTCTACTTGACTAGCTCGTTAATCAAAGATGGTTATGTTTCCTAACCATGAACAATGAGTTGTTATTTGATTAACGAGGTCACATCATTAGTAGAATGATCTGATTGACATGACCCATTCCATTAGCTTAGCACCCGATCGTTTAGTATGTTGCTATTGCTTTCTTCATGACTTATACATGTTCCTATGACTATGAGATTATGCAACTCCCATTTGCCGGAGGAACACTTTGGGTGCTACCAAACGTCACAACGTAACTGGGTGATTATAAAGGAGCATTACAGGTGTCTCCAATGGTCGATGTTGGGTTGGCGTATTTCGAGATTAGGATTTGTCACTCCGATTGTCGGAGAGGTATCTCTGGGCCCTCTCGGTAATACACATCACATAAGCCTTGCAAGCATTACAACTAATATGTTAGTTGTGAAATGATGTATTACGGAACGAGTAAAGAGACTTGCCGGTAACGAGATTGAACTAGGTATTGGATACCGACGATCGAATCTCGGGCAAGTAACATACCGATGACAAAGGGAACAACGTATGTTGTTATGCGGTCTGACCGATAAAGATCTTCGTAGAATATGTAGGAGCCAATATGGGCATCCAGGTCCCGCTATTGGTTATTGACCGGAGACGTGTCTCGGTCATGTCTACATTGTTCTCGAACCCGTAGGGTCCGCACGCTTAAGGTTACGATGACAGTTATATTATGAGTTTACATGTTTTGATGTACCGAAGGAGTTCGGAGTCCCGGATGAGATCGAGGACATGACGAGGAGTCTCGAAATGGTCGAGACGTAAAGATTCATATATTGGATGATATGGTTAGGCCAAGGGGTCAAGCCCATGATGCTTTAGGTCGGTGCAAAAGGAGTTTTGCGGAGGCCAGGGGGCCAAACGCCGGAGACCCTGGCGTCTGGCCCTGGGCCAGACGCCGAGGCCCATGGCGTCTGGGCCAGACGCCAAGGATCGTGGAGTTTGGTCCTGGAGTCCGAGTGGGACTCTTGCCTTTCGGGCAAAACCGACTTTGAGGAGGCTTTTGCTCCAAGTTTCGACCCCGGGGCTCAACATATAAATAGAGGGGCAGGGCTAGCACCAAAGACACAACAAGTTGATCCACGTGATCTATTCCTTAGCCGTGTGTGGCGCCCCCAGCCACCATATTCCTCAATAATACTGTAGCGGAGTTTAGGCGAAGCCCTGCTGCTGTAGTTCATCAAGATCGTCACCACGCCGTCGTGCTGACGGAACTCTTCCCCGACACTTTGCTGGATCGGAGTCCGGGGATCGTCATCGAGCTGAACATGTGCTCGAACTCGGAGGTGCCGTAGTTTCGGTGCTTGATCGGTTGGATCGAGAAGACGTACGACTACTTCCTCTACGTCGTGTCATCGCTTCCGCAGTCGGTCTGCGTTGGGTACGTAGACGATACTCTTCCCTCGTTGCTATGCATCACATGATCTTGCGTGTGCGTAGGAAATTTTTTGAAATTACTACGAAACCCAACAGTGGTATCAGAGCCAGGTTATTTATGTTGATGTTATATGCACGAGTAGAACACAAGTGAGTTGTGGACGATACAAGTCATACTGCCTACCAGCATGTCATACTTTGGTTCGGCGGTATTGTTGGACGAGACGACCCAGACCAACCTTACGCGTACGCTTACGCGAGACCGGTTCCCTCGACGTGCTTTGCACAGAGATGGCTTGCGGGCGACTGCCTCTCCAACTTTAGTTGAACCAAGTATGGCTACGCCCGGTCCTTGCGAAGGTTAAAACGGAGTCTATTTGACAAACTGTCGTTGCGAAGGTGAGATTGGTTATTACTTAAGCCCGTAGCAGCCACGTAAAACATGCAACAACAAAGTAGAGGACGTCTAACTTGTTTTTGCAGGGCATGTTGTGATGTGATATGGTCAAGGCATGGTGCTGAATTTTATTGTATGAGATGATCATGTTTTGTAACCGAGTTATCGGCACCTGGCAGGAGCCATATGGTTGTCGCTTTATTGTATGCAATGCAATCGCGATGTAATGCTTTACTTTATTACTAAACGGTAGTGATAGTCGTGGAAGCATAAGATTGGCGAGACGACAACGATGCTACGATGGAGATCAAGGTGTCGCGCCGGTGACGATGGTGATCATGACGGTGCTTCGGAGATGGAGATCACAAGCACAAGATGATGATGGCCATATCATATCACTTATATTGATTGCATGTGATGTTTATCTTTTTATGCATCTTATCTTGCTTTGATTGACGGTAGCATTATAAGATGATCTCTCACTAAATTATCAAGAAGTGTTCTCCCTGAGTATGCACCGTTGCGAAAGTTCTTCGCGCTGAGACACCACGTGATGATCGAGTGTGATAGGCTCTACGTTCAAATACAACGGGTGCAAAACAGTTGCGCACGCAGAATACTCAGGTTATACTTGACGAGCCTAGCATATACAGATATGGCCTCGGAACACGGAGACCGAAAGGTCGAGCGTGAATCATATAGTAGATATGATCAACATAGTGATGTTCACCAATGAAACTGCTCCATCTCACGTGATGATCGGACATGGTTTAGTTGATTTGGATCACGTGATCACTTAGATGATTAGAGGGATGTCTATCTAAGTGGGAGTTCTTATGTAATATGATTAATTGAACTTTAATTTATCATGAACTTAGTCCTGGTAGTATTAGCATATCTATGTTGTAGATCAATAGCTCGCGTTGTTGCTTTCATATGCTTATTTTGATATGTTCCTAGAGAAAATTGTGTTGAAAGATGTTAGTAGGAATGATGCGGATTGGATCCGTGATCTGAGGTTTATCCTCATTGCTGCACAGAAGAATTATGTCCTTGATGCACCGCTAGGTGACAGACCTATTGCAGGAGCAGATTCAGACGTTATGAATGTTTGGCTAGCTCAATATGATGACTACTTGATAGTTTAAGTGCACCATGCTTAAACGGCTTAGAATCGGGACTTCAAAGATGTTTTGAACGTCATGGACCATATGAGATGTTCCAGGAGTTGAAGTTAATATTTCAAGCAAATACCCGAGTTGAGGGATATGAAATCTCCAACAAGTTCTATAGCTAAAAGATGGAGGAGAATCGCTCAACTAGTGAGCATGTGCTCAGATTGTCTGGGTACTACAATCGCTTGAATCAAGTGGGAGTTAATCTTCCAGATAAGATAGTGATTGACAGAATTCTCTAGTCACCATCACCAAGTTAGTAGAACTTCGTGATGAACTATAATATGCAAAGGGATAACGAAAACAACTCCCAAGCTCTTCGTGATGCTGAAATCAACGAAGGTAGAAATCAAGAAAAACATCAAGTGTTGATGGTTGACAAGATCACTAGTTTCAAGAAAAGGGCAGAGGGAAGAAGGGAAACTTCAAGAAGAACAGCAAGCAAGTTGCTGCTCAAGTGAAGAAGCCCAAGTCTGGTCCTAAGCTTGAGACTAAGTGCTTCTACTGCAAAGGGACTAGTCACTGGAAGTGGATCTACCCCAAGTGATTGGCGGAGAAGAAGGATGGCAAAGTGAACATAAGTATATTTGATATACATGTTATTGATGTGTACTTTACTAGTGTTTATAGCAAACCCTAAGTATTTGATACTAGTTCAGTTGCTAAGATTAGTAACTCGAAACGGGAGTTGCAGAATAAACAGAGACTAGTTAAGGGTGAAGTGACGATGTGTGTTGGAAGTGGTTCCAAGATTGATATGATCATCATCGCACACTCCCTATAATTTCGGGATTAGTGTTGAAACTAAATAAGTGTTATTTGGTGTTTGCGTTGAGCATGAATATGATTTGATCATGTTTATTGTAATACGGTTATTCATTTAAGTAAAAGAATAAATTGTTGTTCTGTTTACATGAATAAAACTTTATATGGTTACACACCCAATGAAAATAGTTCATTGGATCTCGATCTTAGTGATATACATATTCATAATATTGAAACCAAAAGATGTAAAGTTAATAATGATAGTGCAACTTGTTTATGGCACTGCCATTTAGGTCATATTGGTGTAAAGCGCATGAAGAAACTCCATGCTGATGGGATTTTGGAATCACTTGATTATGAATCACTTGATGCTTGCGAACCATGCCTTATGGGCAAGATGACTAAAACGCCGTTCTCCGGAACAATGAAGCAAGCAACAGATTTGTTGGAAATCATACATACCAATGTATGTGGTCCGATGAAAGGCTTACAGCAGGTATCATTATTTTCTGACCTTCACAAGATGATTTGAGCAGATATGGGGATATCTACTTGATGAAACATAAGTCTGAAATAATTGAAAGGTTCAAAGAATTTCAGAGTGAAGTGGAAAAATCATCGTAACAAGAAAAATAAAGTTTCTGCGATCTGATCACGGAGACGAATATTTGAGTTACGAGTTTGGTCTTCAATTAAAACAATGTGGAATAGTTTCATAGCTCACGCCACCTGGAACACCACAATGTTATGGTGTGTCCGAACGTCGTAACCGCGCTTTATTGGATATGGTGCGATCTATGATGTCTCTTATTGATTTACCATTGTCGTTTTGGGGTTATGCATTAGAGACAGCTGCATTCACGTTAAAAGGGCACCATCTAAATCCGTTGAGACGACACTATATGAACTGTGGTTTAGCAAGAAACCCAAGTTGTCGTTTCTTAAAGTTTGGGGCTGCGATGCTTATGTGGAAAAGTTTCATCCTGATAAGCTCGAACCCAAATCGGAGAAGTGCGTCTTCATAGAATACCCAAAGGAAATTGTTGGGTACACCTTCTATCACAGATCCGGAGGCAAGATATTCGTTGCTAAAAATGGATCCTTTCTGGAGAAGGAGTTTCTCTCGAAAGAAGTGAGTGGGAGGAAAGTAGAACTTGATGAGGTAACTGTACCTGCTCCCTTATTGGAAAGTAGTTCATCACAGAAATCAGTTCCTGTGACAAATACACCAATTAGTGAGGAAGCTAATGATATTGATCATAAAATTTCAGATCAAGTTACTACAGAACCTCGTAGGTCTTCCAGAGTAAGATCTGCACCAGAGTGGTGTAGTAATCATGTTCTGGAAGTCATGTTACTAGACCATGATGAACCTACGAACTATGAGGAAGCGATGATGAGCCCAGATTCCGCGAGATGGCTTGAGGCCATAAAATCTGAGATATGATCCATGTATGACAACAAAGTATGGACTTTGATTGACTTGCTCGATGATCAGCAAAGCCATGTTAAATAAATGGATCTTCAAGAGGAAGACGGACACTGATAGTAGTGTCACTATCTACCAAGCTCGACTTGTTGCAAAAGTTTTTCAACAAGTTCAAGGTGTTGAATACGATGAGGTTTTCTCACTCGTATCGATGCTTAAGTCTATCTGAATCATGTTAGCAATTGCTACATTTTATGAAATCTGGCAAATGGATGTCAAAACTGCATTCCTTAATGGATTTATTAAAGAAGAGTTGTATATGATGCAACCAGAAGGTTTTGTCAATCCTAAAGGTGCTAACAAAATGTGCAAGCTCCAGCGATCCATCTATGGACTGATGCAAACATCTCAGAGTTGGAATATACGCTTTGATAAGTTGATCAAAGCATATAGTTTTATATGGACTTACGATGAAGCCTGTATTTACAATAAAGTGAGTGGGAGCACTACAGCCTTTCTGATTAGTATATGTGAGTGACATATTGTTGATCAGAAATGATGTAGAATTTTTCTGCAAAGCATAAAGGAGTGTTTTAAAGGAGTTCTTTAAAAAGAAAAAACCTCAGTAAAAAGCTACTTATATATTGAGCATCAAGATCTATTGAGATAGATCAAGACGCTTGATAAGATTTTCAATGAGTACATACCTTGGCAAGATTTTGAAATAGTTCAAAATGGAACAGTTAAAGAAAGAGTTCTTGCCTATGTTGCAAAGGTATGAAATTGAGTAAGACTCAAATCCCGACCACAGCATAAAATAGAAAGAGAATGAAAAGTCATTCCCTATGCCTCAGTCATAGGTTCTATAAAGTATGCTATGCTTTGTACCAGACCTATTGTATACCTTGCTCTGTATTTGGCAAGGGAGTACAATAGTGATCTAGGAGTAGATCACTGGACATTGGTCAAGAATATCCTTAGTAAGGACTAAGGAGATGTTTCTCGATTATGGAGGTGATAAAAGAGTTTTTTGTAAAAGTTACATCAGTGCAAACTTTTACACTGATCCAGATGACTCTAAGTCTCAATCTGGATACATATTGAAAGTGGGAGCAATTAGCTAGAGTAGCTCTGTACAGAGCATTGTAGACATAGAATATTTGCAAAATACATACGGATCTGAATGTGACAGACCCGTTGACTAAGCTTCTCTCACGAGCAAAACATGATCACACCTTAGTACTCTTTGGATGTTAATCACATAGCGATGTGAACTAGATTATTGACTCTAGTAAACCCTTTGGGTGTTGGTCACATGATGATGTGAACTATGGGTGTTAATCATATACAGATATGAATATTGGTGTTAAATCACATGACGATGTGAACTAGATTATTGACTCTAGTGCAAGTGGGAAACTGAAGGAAATATGCCCTAGAGGCAATAATAAAGTTATTATTTATTTCCTCATAATCATGATAAATGTTTATTATTCATGCTAGAATTGCATTTACCGGAAACATAATACATGTGTGAATACATAGACAAACAAAGTGTCACTAGTATGCCTCTACTTGACTAGCTCGTTAATCAAAGATGGTTATGTTTCCTAACCATGAACAATGAGTTGTTATTTGATTAACGAGGTCACATCATTAGTAGAATGATCTAATTGACATGACCCATTCCGTTAGCTTAGCACCCGATCGTTTAGTATGTTGCTATTGCTTTCTTCATGACTTATACATGTTCCTATGACTATGAGATTATGCAACTCCCATTTGCCGGAGGAACACTTTGGGTGCTACCAAACGTCACAACGTAACTGGGTGATTATAAAGGAGCATTACAGGTGTCTCCAATGGTCGATGTTGGGTTGGCGTATTTCGAGATTAGGATTTGTCACTCCGATTGTCGGAGAGGTATCTCTGGGCCCTCTCGGTAATACACATCACATAAGCCTTGCAAGCATTACAACTAATATGTTAGTTGTGAAATGATGTATTACGGAACGAGTAAAGAGACTTGCCGGTAACGAGATTGAACTAGGTATTGGATACCGACGATCGAATCTCGGGCAAGTAACATACCGATGACAAAGGGAACAACGTATGTTGTTATGCGGTCTGACCGATAAAGATCTTCGTAGAATATGTAGGAGCCAATATGGGCATCCAGGTCCCGCTATTGGTTATTGAACGGAGACGTGTCTCGGTCATGTCTACATTGTTCTCGAACCCGTAGGGTCCGCACGCTTAAGGTTATGATGACAGTTATATTATGAGTTTACATGTTTTGATGTACCGAAGGAGTTCGGAGTCCCGGATGAGATCGGGGACATGACGAGGAGTCTCGAAATGGTCGAGACATAAGGATTCATATATTGGATGATATGGTTAGGCCAAGGGGTCAAGCCCATGAGGCTTTAGGTCGGTGCAAAAGGAGTTTTGCGGAGGCCAGGGGGCCAAACGCCGGAGACCCTAGCGTCTGGCCCTGGGCCAGACACCGAGGCCCATGGCGTCTGGGCCAGGCGCCAAGGATCGTGGCGTTTGGTCCTGGAGTCCGAGTGGGACTCTTGCCTTTCGGGCAAAACCGACTTTGAGGAGGCTTTTGCTCCAAGTTTCGACCCCGGGGCTCAACATATAAATAGAGGGGCAGGGCTAGCACCAAAGACACAACAAGTTGATCCACGTGATCTATTCCTTAGCCGTGTGCGGCGCCCCCAGCCACCATATTCCTCGATAATACTGTAGCGGAGTTTAGGCGAAGCCCTGCTGCTGTAGTTCATCAAGATCGTCACCACGCCGTCGTGCTGACGGAACTCTTCCCCGACACTTTGCTGGATCGGAGTCCGGGGCTCATCATCGAGCTGAACGTGTGCTCGAACTCGGAGGTGCCGTAGTTTCGGTGCTTGATCGGTTGGATCGAGAAGACGTACGACTACTTCCTCTATGTCGTGTCATCGCTTCCGCAGTCGGTCTGCGTTGGGTACGTAGACGATACTCTTCCCTCGTTGCTATGCATCACATGATCTTGCGTGTGCGTAGGAAATTTTTTGAAATTACTACGAAACCCAACAGCACAACCAATCGGTGGTTGGGAGGGTGGGGACAAATATAATCTAAACTACCCTAAACAGATCTCCACAATTTTATCTTAGGTCGAGGGGTTGACCCCCGACAATCATGGCTCCGCCTAAACACAACATTTGCATGTACTGTAGTACTAGACTTAATATTCATGTTTTAGTTTCATGTTCATTTTAAATATTGAACTGAGGACCATGGATGTCTTACATTTTACTCGCTTCATTCCTAAATATTAGTCTTTTTAGAGGCTTCAAATGGACTGGCACATGCGGATGTATATAGACATATTTTAGAGTCTAGATTCACTCATTTTTCTCCGTATGTAGTCACTTGTTGAACTCTCTAAAAGACTAATATTTAGGAATAGAAGGAGTATTTTTGAATTCGTGTCATACATGCATGGGTTGGAAAAATAGATGCACTATACTTATTGGATTGTTGTTGTGTTCGTGCGTGTGTGTCTCTGTGCGTGTGTGTGTCTGTGTCTGTGTGTGTGTGTGTGGTCATATGCTTGATACATACAAAGTTTTCTCACCTCCATATTGTTCATCTTTTAAATTTGAATTTGCATTGGAAAACTTACTAGGGATACCATGAAATGTGAAATCCACGTTGAGATCACTATATCACAAACTCACTCTAATTCAACAACTCATCATAAATCAATTACCACGTTGAGATTAGTATTTGCAAGGAAAATACGGGTATTGTGATACACATAGATTCGTTCGGCAATTTAAAAGGTTCCTTTCGTATTCTCGAATGGTAGGACCCAACGGCGTACCAGCCAGACCTTGGCTTGTGTTGATCCTAAAAAAAGGGCTCGTGTCCTTCGGTGGCATGCGTGGTATGCACATTAGGCAACCCCAATCAGTCGAGCCTCAGCGTTTCAAGTCGAAATATCTGGCGGCCAGAATTCTAGCCCTAGGAAATTCCCCTCATGTCCCCGGTCCATAATGACTACCGATGAACAACGGAGGGATGCTTTAGTAACTAGACAACGTTACCTACCGTGCCGAGCACGGTTCAATTCCCTCGATCGCCGCTCATCAAGGTCACCGGTCAACTGCATTGCCTAGTACTACTACTACTACTACACCAGGATGAGCACAGAATTGAGCCCGTTTGTTTGGGCCTAGTACTTGAGTTAATATATCAGGCAATGCACTGGTACGCAGGGATTATCCTTTTACAGTTTATAGGGCTTATCTCAAAATCTTAGTTTTCCCATTTTGTAAGTCTCAATTTGGTTGTTCCCCATCACATGTTCATATTTCAAGGTGCAATAAATCATTACATGCAAGAATTAAGAGTTGCCTGTACTTTATGCATGCATGCATTGCAATTAATGCATTCGTAAACACAATTTTTGAGGAAAACAAGTGCATTAATTGAGTGGTTTTGCAAAGTACAACAATTGTTCCACCACTCACCATCTACCTTGGTTGGTGAGATTTTTGAATTGAGCCCTATAAACCGGAAAGGAGTTTTAACTAAGCAAAATGTTTGACCAAATCCATTCTTAAGAAATACAATAGGACAGATGTACGGCTTGAAAATTTATTGCATGATGCAGGTTATGATATTGTTTCGAATCCTGGATCTTAAATTTCCGAAAATCCAAAAGTGACCATAAATTCTTGAAACTGAGCATGGTCACGTGATATGGCACAAATATTACTTCATAAGCTTTTTCTTCAATTCGAGACAAGCTGCTTATGACAAGTTGCACAAATGAAGAGCCAAGGTATTTTGGAACAAAGACCTGTCATGTTAAGGCGAACGCTTTCACTATTGAAACCATGGGCGTTTACGTGCCGCCACGAGTCCCCGCTTCTCATCGGTAGGTGCCGTCCCAGCAAGCGTGTGAGTCGACAGGAGGCGTGCGAGCAGACCGCTGTGCAGACTGACCGGGAGGCGAGCCCTTTGACCAGGCTCCGCCGCCCACCGTCATCCCAACTGCTCCCACTTTTAATGTCGCCGGCGCCGCAGTTTAAAATCAACCCCGCACTACCCGGTATCGCTACAATCCTCTCTCTTCCTCTCTGATTCTCCTATCGTCTACCTCCAACAAGCCTGACCTAAACGTACGCCATGCCGCATCATGATGGTTTGCCCTTAGTGTTCCAGTTTCATGAGGAAGACACCGAGCTGGAGACTCAAGAACATAAGGCGCTTTGGGACAAGCTTGAACTGCCCTTGCGGGAAGACGTCGCGCCTGTCCCGGCTCCTGTTCCGGCTCCCGTCGCCCGATTGCGCCAGCGCCCATCCCCATGGCATTGATGGGATGGGAGCCGCACATTGTCGCCGAGCTTGATGCCACTGGATTCCACGAGGTCCCCGCCGACTTTCACGTGCCCGTGCACCTGCCAGCGCATGCGCCTGCGCGTGCACTGACGCGCACGCCCGTGCCGATGCCCGTGCACCTGCCAGCGCATGCGCCTGCGAGTGCACTAACATGCATGCCCGTGCCGGTGCCCGTGCACACGAATGTCTCTGCCGCGCCGTTGACAGCGCCTGTCCCCGCGCGGGTGCCAGTGCCCCCCTCAGCGGCATGGATGGCCGCCGTCGACCGCTTCCTTGCACCAACGCCAGTCGCCTCCTCCCGCCAGTTGACTCGCTCCGAAGTCCAGAACATTTTGGCCTTCCTTGAAGCTAGGCCAACGTCCAGGAGTACGCCAACAACGGCGCAAGACGCCGCCGTCGCCGTCGGTCAGTGGCTCGACGACACACAGAGCACGGCAGAGGAGCCGCTTCCCACCACGAGACGCCCCCGCCGCCGCCGCGTAATCTAAATTTTCTATGAAAAATGTTCGGATTGCCATGCTTAAAATCCGAATGTTTATCATTTTCGTTTATTTTTATATCGATCGTCGTTTAATTTAAAGTCGGAGTCAGACTGAACGAAATGTATGGTTTGATCGATTGAATGTTCTGCTAGAGCCGTATCAAATTAAATATAAAACGTCATCAAGCCACATGTATTCCTTGTCATCCAACGACCTAGACTGCTTCAATGTCGAGCACTCAACACGTTTAGCATGCAGTTAATTTCATGCCAAAAATAGTGCTAATCACATGACAACACGCAAATAATATCCTAGTAGTTAATATCCGCATGCACTTAATATACTTCCAAATTAACGTGCATTGCACGTACACACTGACTAGTGCTGCTAGTACGTGAAACTGGTGCCGTGACTTGTGAACGCGTCCAGATATGGTCAACGGCAACATCGCCCGCGAGTTCTTCCTGTTTGCCCGTGCGTCTAAACGCAGAAGGGGAGAGAGAGAGAGAGAGCACACATGGAACCCACCAGTAAGTGAAGGCGAATAGTACTAAAAATAATATTACATGTTATCCATTAATTAGGCTGTGGTAATATAAAAACATTATGTAAACAAAGGGGGTACAACAAACATTGCTATTCTACGTATGTTGCCTATTGACGTGCGCCTTGAAGGCCCGGTCGCATGTTCGATCCTCGTCCTTTATTTTTTAATTTGTATATGGGTCCAAATTTGTTTCATGACATGTGGGCCCCTCGGTGTGTAGTTTGTAGCACTTTAATTTGTGGGTCGAAATTTGTTCCATTCCAAGTGGACTATCGGTGTGTAGTTTTGTAGCTTATTTATAATAATTAAAGAGAACAACATAGTTTTTTCAATAATACCATGGTGCGACGTTGAAGGCGAGAAAGGACGTGCGAGAGAGCGATGACCGAGCCAGAGGGAAATCAACTAGGGGAGTTGCGTGGGTTGCAACGGTGTTTGGAGTAGTTGTGGGCCGAATGCTACGAAAATATAATCTAAACCGACCGGAATAAATGCCTACACAAATTAATCCAAGGTTGGAGTGCCCCTCGCAATGTAAATAGCTCCGGCTTTGCGAGGGATGGAGAGGTAGTAGCTTCAACGCGTGGAAGATACGGTGTGAGAAAGTGAGGTCAATCGAGAGACATATAGATAGAGAGACAAAGTGAGTGTGGTCCGACATTCATTGAACAAATATATATGCTCCGGAGAGATATTGTCCGATTGAGCTTTTGGCAAGGGTGAGGGCTGTAAGATAGAGCTTGAGAGATGATCCAGTCACAGACGTGTAGATATATTTTGTGCGTGGGAGGAAGCAAGGTCAACCGATCACATAGGGTCACCGTGCGATCGAAAGAGTGAGACGGGTTGGAGAGAGTGACCTAGATAGACGATGTGCGTGAGAGAGTATACAATGTGAATAGGTCGAATTGGGCTCAAACATGGTGATATATCGTTTTTGTCCGAGAAAGAGCGAGGTCAATCGAGACATACAGAGAAGAGAGATATAGAGAGAGAGAGAGAGAGATTGAGTGAGCGTGGCCCACCATGAGGTCGAAAGAGTGGCGGCGGCTTGGATGGACTGACCTAGATAGACAATCTGCGTGAGAGAGTATAGAGTGTGTCGATCGAGGCCCGAACAGGGAGATATATCATTTGTGTGTGAAAGAAAACGAGGTTAAACGAGACTCAGATAAAGAGAGCGAGATTGAGCGAGTGTGGCCCGCCGTGCGGAAGAAAGAGTGAGACAGTCTCGAGGGAGTGACCTAGATATACAACGTGCGTGCGTGCGCACGAGAGGTTGGGGGGCTAGATAGGCAATGCATGTATTTAGCGCGAGAGGGTGAGAGGGAGAGGGGGAGAGAGAGAGAGCTCGGCATGGGGTGCAATGGCGGGTGTGTGAGGTAAATACATTTGGTAACAGGAGTGGAAAAAGGGGTTGTGTAGTTGAGAGACTTAGAGATCGAAACATGGAGAGAAAGAATGAACGTGTGTTGGAAACCGATAGCTTGCTAAGGTGGTTAGGAGAGGAAGATTGACCGATACAGGAAGTATGTAGTGTTTGTGCGCGGGGGGGGGGGGGGGCTAAAAACAACATTTGAATGTACATAGTACGAGACTTAATATCGATGTTTCAATTCGGTGTACATTGTAAGATTTGAACCGAGGACCAGGCATACGGGTAATTATTTCGAATTCGTGCCATACTAAGTTTCAAAAAGTTGACATTGACTCAATTTGTTGTGCTATTTTGTAGGTCATATGTTTGAATCCATCCAAAAGTTTTCTCACTACCATGGTGTTCATCATATACATATGAATTTGTATTAAAAAAGTAGCGTGGATACAGTGAAATGCGAAATCCACGTTAGAATTGGAGATCGCTACGTGACACACACTCTAATTCAAATAACTAACTACGTGACACACACTCTAATTCAAATAACTAACTATGTGACACACTCTAATCCACGTTAGCGTGGGTACCGTTTTGAATTTTTTTCAAATAACTCCTCATTAATTAATTTATAGTACTCCCTCTGTTCACTTTTATAAGACCTTGAAGACATTTCAGACAATGTGCAAAACAGTTCATTTTAAGTTGTCTGAAACGACTTACAAAAGTGAACGGATGGAGTATCTCGTTTCGAATGACTAATTATTGCAAGGAAAACATGGGCATGGTAATACATACAGATTCGTTTGCAAATGAAAGAAGATTCGTTTCGTTTGCATTCTCAAATGTAGGCGCACCAGGCAGACCAGGGTCGTGTCGGGGTGGACGCTGCTTCGGTGCCTTAAAGGCAACTGCCCTTGGGTGACTGACATGTGGGCCAGCCACCTGTTGGGCCCACATGTCATGGACACAAAGGCAGGTGCCTTAAGGCACCGAAGCATAGTCCTGTCGGGGTGGTCGCGTGTGTCGGACGGACGCGTAGCACCCAGCCACCCACCCCCCTCCCCCCAAAAAAAGGACGACGACAATATAAGTTCGCGCTTCCACGTTTCGGATTGAAATATCTGGCGGCCCCAATTCCAGCCCTGCAAAATCTCTCTTCTCCACCGTCCCCTTCCGCGCCCAGATTGCTCAAATCCCTAATTCGCCGCCATCCCTCGAATCGCCCCTCGTCTCGTCTCTTTCCCCACCGTTCCCCACCTATGTGCCGGACGACGACGACGTAGACGATGGTCGCACTTCACCACCGCACCGGAGCTACCTCATCTACGCCCTAGTCCACCGTACCGGGTGGTCCACCGACAACGTCGGCCGCCGCAACCGACGTGCCTCACAGACACCGAGTTCCACCGCATCAGGTGCGCTTCACCGACGCCGTCTCCCAGCTCACCGGGGCTACTTCACCGAGCACATCGTCGCACCTCCGCCCCCGAGGCCGTTGGGGCTTCACCAACGGTCTCGTCCACTGCATCATAGCGCTCCGCTGCCACTCAAGATCTGCATCCGTGCACGGCCAGCCAACGCCAGCGCATCACCCTCAACGGCTCTGAAGTGACCCGCACTCTAGCTAGGGGAGCATGCCCAAACGCCGGCCCGAACTAGGTATCCACACATCACTCCCTTGTGCACTGTTCCGACGATGTTTGGATATCCTTTCACTGCTCTCTTAGCTTACACGCCTATGCAACTCTGACTTTAACTCTTATTTCTTCTGGAGATATCATCTGAAACAAGCAAATCCATTTTTTAGCGAAGCATGACGGCGCTACGGGATCTGGTACACATCCTGCACACCCGTATAACCTTGCAAGTATCTGTCCTCCGGTACAACATCAAGGTCGATTCCTCTTATTTGATCAACCATTCGCCGTGTCAAAAATGCAGAGGGGGATGCAAGGAGCACAAGGCCTGCACATCCAAGCAAGTGGTAACATGGACTTGTACATGGAACATCCCAAGCGCAAGCAGAGCTGCAGTGAGCCTGTACAACGAGCTAGCGTAAGTCCCTGCATTTCATTTAATTCGTACTGGCATTCGTGTATGATTTGTGTGCAGTGGCTGATCCACGAATTCAAGTTACCAGGGGCGAACATTTAACTTAAAAAATACGAAGGCACTTGCACTCCGGAAATCAACATAACTTGAGAAATGTGAAGCTACATGCACTTTGAAAACCAGCTAATGATCCAAAGTAGTTCAGATTATAAACACTAAATGATGCAAGCACCAAAAAACACAAAATGCAACATGGTGTACAAGGACTACAAACATGGTCTGTACCTGCTTGAATTATTCGTTCTCTGGCTGAAAATATCGAAGTGTAATTGCACGTATAACCAGTGCGCAAACTGCATATCAATATATCTATCCTGCACAAGTATGCCAATAGTTTCAAACAACAGATTAGAAAAGTATTTATGCTATGTTGTCATGATACGGGGACTTTCTGGTAGATGGCCTCGACGTTTCCTCAAGCTATGAAAATGCACTATAATTTGCTTGTCATCAATGCCTGCAAATCTCTGTCTCTCTCAACATAGTAGATCATCATTAGACACTAAATCCTTCAATGAGCTTGCAAAATGCTTGCATTAGATCCCTCATTAGACACTATATGTTCATCACCAGGAGCATGTAAAATGTTTGCATCAAATCCTTCATTAGCAGTCTGTTCATTAGACACTTCAGGCTCAAGAACAACATGAGCTTGTATGTTTGCACCGGAAACTTGATTAGATACATCAGATTCAGTCAGTTCAGTATTGATTGGGGGAGTTATAAAATAAGTAGAAATTGGTTTCATTTTCTCATAGATTCCCTACATACAAGCAGTTTTACAACACCGTCAGGTTTAACTATTGGCCAGAAATTGAAGAGTTGAATTAGATATAATCAGGGATGTGATGTACCTGCTCGTTGCGCATGCTACTCTTGCAAGCTGCGACTGTCCGTTTGCGCAAGCTCGATGCCATGCCCGTGCTGCCGCCGCTGCCTCCCACGCAGGCTACACCCAGGGTTGGATCTTCATCTTCTTGTCCTTCCGTTCGCTTGAAGCCCGGCGACCGCCCTCCAACGAGGGCGCGAGGAAGTGCTGTGTCGGTCTGTCCAGCGGCGGCTAGGTTAGGAGCGAACCAGACTGGAGGCTGGAGCGAATGAATTGGGATTTTTCCTGCTGTCGATCGATATGGGAGGCGCTCGTATGGGCCGCGAGCCTGCTATAGGGCCTGCCTTGCACTTATGTTATTGGCCCATCCAAATTGAAACATTTTTCTTCATTTTTTACATTGCCTGCTCGTGCGTTGGGACGAACAAAACTAGCATGGGCCAACCTGGACGACTCAAACTAGGTGCACACTTTCCAGCCACCTGAGGCGGCCGCCCATACCAGCCCCTATGGTGGCGTCGCCCCTTTTTGCGTGTATGATTGGATAGTGAAAAATATTCCAGTGGCGCTTTTGATTTACCCACAGAATGGTTGAATTGCTTGTTTCTATGAACTGAGTTCGCCAATAATGTGAAGGATGCCAGTCTTTTCATCCTATTGTAGATTGCTTAGATCTCGATATGCCAAAAGTAATCGCATGAAATATACAGTAAAAGCCAGTGTGATGTGTTTGGCTACAACTAGTCTGACTACACGTCCTCATATAACATATCAAGGACGCACCATCTTACCAGATTAACCATTCGACTTACCCATGCAGTGTGGGAAGAAAGAAGTATTGGGACTGCGTATCCAAGCAATTGATGCCATGGACTCCTTTGTACAACCTTGTAAGCGAAAAAGAAGTTGCAGTGTGCCTGTACAAAGAACTAGCATAAGTTCAGTTACCTGCTTCTCGGAATTTTAGTTAGCCACTTATTGCAAAATTGTTCAATTACGTTGCTTGGCTTAATTTAGTTTGCTACTGATTACATAATGGCACAGCCTGTTAATCATATTGTAGACTGCGCCTATCTATGTGTTTGATACTTACTGTTAAGAATTACCTGTTTGCCTTAACTTAAATATCTACTTGTTTGTTTAACTGCTTTGCTGCTGCAACAGCGGGTTACAATGATGTTAATAACTACTGTACTTTTCAGCATCCAATTGAAACTCTTTAATTCCTTGTTTGTTTAACTGGTTTGCTGTTATAACTCCCAGTTGAGATGTTTTGCTAACTTCAACTTTTCTGAATCCAATCGGAACTTTAATGGCAAAACAGGTTAGCCCAAGATCAAAGAGCGAGGTCCCCATGGACGTTGCATCATCCCACAGCAGTGGCACCGGCCCAATCGTGCATTATGAATTGCCAACTGCTGATGCTCTAGAGGCTAAACTAGTGGTAGAAAGAGATTCTGCTTCTGCACTTAGAGATGAAGTTGACATGTTGAGGAAGCAAACAGCACAATCACAAGCAGTACTCAAGACAACCATTAAATATTTGGTGGATTTCAAAACGAAGCAAGCTGAGACTGACCAGATTGTTAAGGTCCTGAAGGAAAAAAGGAAATTAAATTCCTACTTGGTAAATCATAGGTGAAATGTTCTTTCCATAGTTGAATAACCTTTGTGTTGTCTGTTCATGTAATCAATCAAACCATTTGTTTTAGAGATCATGTAATAATTGTTTTTCTTGTTTTTTGGTTTGTAATTTTATTTGAGCACAAGTCTGTATTAATTGATAAGACTCGGAGACATTTCATTTGGATTGCTGTGCCAGACCTACAAATATGCCAATCGGGCTGAATGTGCATTCAGCAATAGTAGTAGTATAGATGGACCATAAGTGGCACGCATCGGAAAGGGCCAAGATGCTGGCTAAAAAGGATGTTGTTTTAGCCAAAAAAAAGTACAGCGGCCTGGCTTATGTATGTTAGTTGATATTATTGATCCATATACTCTATAAGTGTTTATATGTCTGTTAGTTCTGTACATTCTTGGTTGATTGACTCGGTATTTGAATCTTGATACATCGCTTGTGTACATATCTAAATGGGAGTACACATTATGCTGCGTGTGACATTTGAGTTGGACATGAAGTGTTCCAAATATTCGAATTCACCTTAAACTGGATTCTAGTTTCTGAATTTGAGTATCGGCATTTGTAAACCATATTCATATATGACAGTGGAATACATCTTTGTCGTCCTTTTGAAGATATATAAAAACACATAGAATGATTTATAAAGATTCATATAGGAATACAAAGTGGATTCGAATTTAGTTGCCAGGGTAAACGTGGATGCTTATTGTCCCAAAATTCGAAAGAAGCAGCAAAATGTCCACTCCCACGTCGGCTGCCCGAAGCCAAGTGTTTGGGAGATGGAAATTACTGTCTACCCATTACACGGACAATCCATCGGCCCGATTTCCACTGCTCTAAATAGGGGTAGGTTAGTAACTTCAATTAGACGTGACACGACCGCCTCTGAGCCCATTCCGACACGGTGGGCGTCAAACATGGGCGGCAAAACACATTTGATTCAAGCTCGTCCGAAAGACCTCTGTTTCTCCCTCCATTCCCCATTCATACACGGTGGGCGGCAAAACAAACTCGACTCGGCCGAAATCGATGTAGGCAAATATTTTCAATAGGGGCAGGTTTGTAACTTCACTCAGACGTGACACAACCGCCCTACCTGTCAGCCCCGTTCATACACCGTGGGCGCCAACCATGGGCGCCAATCACCCTCTCCTCGCCCGAAATCGCCCTGGGCAAATATTGGCGAGATGCGAGATTACCGTCCTATCCCCAACCGACGAGACGTCCAATTTTTAAACGGGGGCTAAGTTCGTAACTTTCCCATATTTCAGACAGGCGCGTCCCAAAAACATGGTTCCCCGTACCTCTCCCTCCATTTTCCCATTCACACACCGTCTGCGCTAGAACACCCCATCCCCACACCGGCCTCCGTCCGCCACCCCATCCATCGCCGCCGTCCTCCACCACATCCATCGCCACCGTCCTCCACCATGCCGGAGCGCCTACGAAGACCGCATCGTCCAATTCTAGAGATGGACGTTTCTCATCCACGGCGACGGACCAATAGCCTTGCATCGCGTCCTCTCGCTTCATCGGCGCCGTCGTCCTCTTTGCTGGGGCCGCTCACACGACTTTCTCTTCCACCGCAACGAGATTTATCCCCCGATGCACCCGTCTACCATCGCAGATCTGCTTCAACGCCACCGACAGCCATCGCACCCGCGATGCCTACACGGCGCCGCAAGAGAGGTGGTACTTCATATCTCCTCAACTTTTTGATCTCAACCAGAAAATAGATCTTAACTTGGTTACTCTACTTTCTTTTCAGCTCTTAGAATTTAGTTCTTAGTTCGAAGCAAACAATGGATGCTAAATATCATTTCTCCGGTTTGCAGCTTCAAATCTGCCATGGCACAGCCATAATACGGTTTAATTGATCATGCTTAGGGTTTAATTGATCATGTTGGTTTCATGGTGGTTTCTTTAATAGAAATCGGAGGGGAAACCCTCTTTTGCTTAAAAAATATGCTTAGAGTTTCCCCCTTTTATGATCACTATACGATCAGAATACGTGCTTCGTGTCATAAAAAAATATGCTTAGAGTTTCGAAATGCATGTTCGCCGCTCGGGTGTGTATCTCTACAGGGTGCCCACGGTGGGCCGGCCCACCCTGGGATTTTGGGTCGTCCCAGGCCCCGATTCCCCACTGTTCTGCTGCGCGCTTCCGATCTCTACTCGCCCCCAGCCACCTGCCTTGCCGGCGACTTGCCGTCCCTAGACGGCATGACTCTAGGAGGAGACGACGGACTAACAGGAGGCCAGGAGCCGCTCGCCCAACAGCGTCACCGCTGCCCGGGCGCGCCGCCGTGCCTACCTTCCCAGTCCGTTCAGGGCTCAGGCGTGTAGCACCCACCAAGCCAACCCAATTTATCCTGAGATACGTCCTCAACACTCAGCAGCCACTCCTCATCACCCATTTTCTAATTGATTCATTACTCATTAGGCAGGACTGTCATTAGGATTCATTACTCAAAATTCCGGCCCTCGGAACAGAAACTAGTCATTTTGGATTGTTGGTCGTAGTGACATTGACCCAGATTACTACTGCAAGCCAGGTTTGTTGAAAAATTTACTTGTCTTTCTTACTCATTCGATATAATATCCAATTATTCACGTCGATTAGTTGCAAACAATAAGTGCTAGACAAACTTCTTCATTCAGATTTTGGAGGTCTCTTACTGCAGTTACAATTCTGCATACTTGTCCTAATAAGCTCACAAGTAAATGATTGATTCACTACATCTATGCTTGCCTTGTCATATTTGTTGGCAATAATCTTTTAGGGTGGACCACCCTATTTATAAATACTGGAACCGTAGACATGAGTGAATAGTATTTCTCTATGTGATCTCTTCCATCATGTGTGGGTAACGAACACTGCATTGTATAGAAAGAAAGTGTCAGCTTTTACATAGGTTTCGATCTTTTACATGGAATACAATCTGCCTACTTGCTTTGTGTCGCACTACCAACACTCCACCCTTGAAGCTAAACATTACGCCACTCATAATTGCTTAGTTTATTTGTTCAAATACGAATTTCATATGATTCTAATGTTCCTACTTCAGTTTTGAAATGTGTGCCTGCCTGTTATAGAGACATAAGGGGTTTGTATTTCTGTGTGTGGTCTGGTCAGCACAGTTGGGGAGGTGAACTTTGCATATGCAGGGGTTTATAGGGAGACACTCTCCGAGTTGAATCCGCAATGCATTCCATATATAATCTGACTACTTTTTATGTTTTCATGAATCTCAGATTCTGAACAGCATCATAATGATTATGAGCTTGCGCGCATGAAAAGAATAAAGCAGAACAATGCCATGGCTGTCAAACTTGGCATTAAGGGACTGAAATCAAGTCTGGATGCAATGCAATGCAAACGCTCTCCACCTACAGATTCATGCTCAGAATATGATCCTAACAGTGATTCTGAGCTAGAGGGAGACCTAAGTCAATGTAGCTCCCTAGTGGAGGAGTCAGAGGAAGATGCCCTATCTTATTCACCCATCAAGGTACTTGCTCTAACTTTCCAAGGTTACATTGCTCGCACATATCTTGCAACTGATGCTTTGCATTGCTTCTACTTTGTTGAACTGCCATTAGCTTAGTTTACACATCGTGTATGTGAATACGCCCTGCCTATCCATTTTCAGTACATATTCCATCTGTCATCATACCATATTTATCCATTCAAATGTTGTTCTTGTGTATCAGACGTTCAAAAGGAAGAGGGCGATTGCTGATCGTGGAGGAGCACAAGCAAAGTATTTGGAAAAGGTAGTGGCACCTGATAAATCAAATAGCCCATTAGGTGTAGTTGCAATATCACCTGACCCACAAAATACCCCAACTCTAGCAGACTCTAGCCCTACTACACTGGTCATTTCTGATGCCCCAACTCAGCAGACCCCAACTGCAGCAAACAGTATGATTATGCCAGTTGACATAGCACCAGCTGTACGACGCAAAACCCCCATTCCAGCAAAGAGTACACCAAATCCAGTTGCCAAATCCCTTTTCGAACCAGAGAGAGCCCCAATTGCAGCAAATAGGACCCCTGTTCCATTTCTTCCCAGTTTAGAAGACGAAGCTTATGTTGTTGTCAGGAACTTTGTGCGCATCTTTCCTTCATGGAAAGATTATACCGCAGACACAGAACAATTTCCAGTCTTCCTCCGCAACTTACGCGTAAGTAATGTACTAATGTTATTCATGGTCATTACTGCATATGTTTCTGCTGACAGAAGACACAAGATTTCATTCTTTTAAATAGGCGAGGAGCAAACTGGATTGTGATGACGAGCAAGAGTTGGTTGCGCTTTTCAAGCACTCGTTGATGAAGTATCGTTCCTACCTGAGGCAAGCGCACTTCGATGGCAAGCCTCTGAACGAAATTTCTGTAAAGTCTCCGGTGCTACATTTATCCGACGGTGACTGGAATAATCTTGTTACACATTGGTCTCGGCTGCAGCGTAAGGTACTGTCTATGATATCACATCACAATTTGAACTACATTTCTGCATTTGCCTTAATGTCTCACTTGTACGAAAACTGTTAGCAGAAGAACATTCGTTCTCAAGGGACCACAGAATCTCGCAACTATACTGCACACTGCATTGCTCTTGTGAGTACCTCTTGCCCTGTATGACCATACTTACTTTCATAGCTGTTTGATTATGTAGCATCACTGCACATGTTAGCCTCGTAATCGTCCATTTGGTGGACATTATAAGATCCGTATGGACTCTTACACAAATTTAGAATCAACCCAATGCTTTTGAAGAGGTTTAGCTCTGCAGTCCTCTTGTAAGGACTGAACGTGGTCTATCACTGTACTTACATTAACAGCTACTCCCTCCGTCCCATAATATAAGAACGTTTTGTACAGTACACCAGTGTTCAAAACACTCTTGTATTATGGGAAGAGGGATTGGTTCATTTTGTAGCATTCTGCATCTTATCTCCCTCGCCCACCATTTACTAAAAAAGATCAGATCTATATTTAATCTTACCAACAAGTAGAATACACAGACAATGCCAGTGCAGAAGTGTAGCCCATTGCTCTTGTCAGTACATTTTGTCCTGTAACGCTTGTACTTCCAGGGATTGGTAGTTGATTATGTAGCATCAATCTGCATCTTATCTTCATTATCCTCTATCCCTTCCAGTATTATCATATCTATAATTACTCTCTACAAAATGTAGAGTACAGGCAATGCTTATGAAGAAGATTCTGTGCTGAAATTCTTGAGTTATCCTTCCCTTGACATGGAGAAGGGCATTATAAAGCCGGTGTTAACTGTCAATGTAAGTCAGTCCTTCTAAAGCCTTTATCCTCAACTGCTGTTTAATTTGCTCATACTCCCTATCGTTTACTGCTGTTTAGTTTGCTGTTTCTACCAAAATGCATGTTCGTAAGAACCGTAAGTTCTAAGTTTTACTTGTAAAACCAAATTTCTTATTCATACCATGCACATTACTTAATACTCCCTATATGTATGCTTGGTTTTGTGGATCTATAATCCAGTGTGTGGTGAAGCAGCCCACGTTTGCACCTTGTCATCTCCTGTTTTATCTTACTGATGTGGCTGATGATATGAACAACATGCCATGCACATTATCCAAAATAGATACAATGATTTTCTTTGCCCTTCATCTATGCTTGTTATGTTGACATGGTAATCCAGTAGTGTGGTGAAGCTCCCCGCATTATGAACAATGCCAAATTATGCTATTGATATTTTGAACTTACTCTTTATTTTCTAATTTGAAATTGGATAGAATTGACAGAACAATTATCATCTTTGTTTATACACCTGCAAAACCTGTCATCTCTCTGCTTTGTTTCAGGGTGATATGCCTGATGGCATGCACAAGTCTGCTGAAGGCTGTGAGACAAACCCAACATATATTGCAGCAAAGAAGGCAAAACATCTTGAAGATAGCGAGACAACCCCAAAGTCTTGTCTTGATGCAGTGTTCAAGTTACTTGAGACTAACAGTCAGACAAGCTCACAGAATTCGTTGTCTGAATCAGTTCGACTTCTTCAGTCCCAAGTTCTAGCAGAAAGGCATTCTGCAACTCAACTTCGACTTGAAGTCCTATCTCTAAGAAAGATTGCGGAGAACACCAATGAGAACCTCATCGCTAAACAGCTACACCTGGAAGCTATGACCGACATGCTAGGCCGGTCTCACAGCCTTGCTCAGCAGCTTGCGCAGCAGTTCCCCCGCAAGGCTAACCTTTCTTGAACTGTCTTGGAAGTGGTCTCGGTTCAGTATTATTTTGTTACGCTGCAATGGTGCCCAGTTTTTGTAATCTGCTTCTTCGTTGCGCTTTATGATCACTGGTGGCGAACTTCGATGCCCAGTGGATGTAATATACCTTAAATCCTTTATTGTATAGTGTAGGTTTATTCTTAGTTACTATGCCGTAATTTCTTTATTGTATAGAGTAGGTTTGTTCTTAATTCCTACTAGTTACTGCCATCATTCGCTATCTGAAAAAAATCAGATGTAGTCGACCGGGCCGAAACATTCGACTCTAACGGGCCAGGTTTTTAGCGGGCCACAATTGGGCCGGCCTGCGTCTTTCTTGGGCCCGAATGATTGGGGCCTTCACACATTGCGCCAGGCCCAAACTTACACCGGCCTATATTTTAGTTGGGCCTTTTGTCGACCCAGCGCTTAGTTTGGCCCAGGTAGCGTTGGGCCATTAACAGGCTGAATATTGTACTGGCCTGTTACGGCCGAGATGAAACCACGGGCCTTTAGCAGGCCAAAATGCATGTTGGGCCTCAATTTTCACTAGTCGTCGACGGGCCTTCAGCAGGCCGAAATGTAGACCGGGCCGTTATGGGCCCAGTTAGCTCACGGGCCGTTACCAGGCCGAAACATATCTCGGGCCTTAGTTGGCCCACTGATATCATGGGCCTTTAAGAGGCCGAAAGCTTAGTACAGGCATCAACGGGCCGAATTACGCGACAGGCCTTTAACAGGCCCAAAGTCACGTTGGGCTTAACTGTTGCCACCTTTAGCACGGGCCGTTAGTGGGCCCGATGTCCCGTCGGACCATATATGGCCCATGGGCAGCACGGGCCATTCCCAGGCCGAAAGTCACACTGGGCTGAAGTGTGCCCATGTCTACATCAGGCCTCTAACAGGCCGAAAGTCACTGGGTTGTAGTTGGGCCCAAATATTCGGCGAACAATTAACGGGCCAAATCTAGCTTGGGGCCGCAAATGGGCCCAAATATTGGGCGAACAATTAACAGGCCAGACCTGGCTTCGGGCCATAAATGGGCCCAAATATTGGGCGAACAATTAATGGGCCAGATCTGGTTTCGGGCCGTAAATGGGCCTTTATTAAGCAGGTCGTAATTGGGCTGGCCCACTAGTACCTGATTAAGTTCTACGGGACTTTGACTGGGCTGGCCTTTTTAACCTATATGGGCCTCTGTTGGGCCCAGCCATGTGTCGACGTACCATAGGCATGTCTCCTCCAATGGATGGGTGACATCTGGCCCACTAACGAGCTGACAGGTGTTCCCTTCGGCCAATCAGAATTTTACACGTGGAAATTTCCCATTGGTCATGGCTATTAACGGGTTATCGGATCCAAAATCTGACCCGATAGCTTAACGGTGTTCCGTTACGGTGGATGCCACGTGTCGGTCACCCTTGACGAAAGCACTTCTGTGACACGCGGTTTATCGTCATGGAAGTGGACATTTCCATGATGATAATTTTGGTAATGTCATGGAACACTTCTACGACAGCACATGTATGACTATCTTGATTCTGTCATAAAATCATCATGGATGTACATGCATGACAAAAAACCCGACCTATAGTGACAAACACGTATCATCACGGAAGTGTATTTTTTTGTAGGGTAAGATCTAGAACAGACATGTGACATGCCTCGTCCTTACCATTTATGCATCTACCTATAAAGAGAGCAAAATAATGTATAGCAGGAAAATGAATGCTCCCTATGGTAGCTTGTGCTATTTCTCTAGATTCCCCCTCAGTGATACTAGCAAGAAAATTTTCAAATTCAGATTTGCGAGGTTCACTAGCACTACCCCATTGCGGGAGTTTACAAGCAGTATTAAAATCTTTTAAGTCCATGGTATATGATTTATCATAAAGATCAAATAGGACATTGTGAGAATTGCGTGAAGATGTAAATTTAAACCTCCTCACAAAGGAATCAGTTAAGTGGTAATATTGAGGGCACTTATCTAGCATGAAGTCCTCAAGATCAGCATTACACACATATGCGTCAAATTCCTCCTTAATTCATGCTTGGACCATGAAATCTTCTGACGACCATTCACAAGGCCGCACTTGAGCTTCCCTCGGTGGTTCATCGTCCTTCTCATGTATTGCGGGCCTGGGTCCTTGCTTCCTTGAAGAACCACCTTGGTACATTTTCCTAAACATATTTCTTCCTCTGAAAATTTTAGTAACTCAAAATAAAAGTGAACCAAACTCAACAAAATTGATAGAAACTACTCCCACAAGTGCCTAGATACTATATCATGCATTAGAACAACTTGGGACCAAATAAATTTGACATGCAAGCTCAAGAACAGAGTCACCTAGGCAGTAAAAATTTGCAATGAATAAAGCACTAGAACAAAAACTAATTGGACCGTTGGAGGAGTCACCTACCAAAGAACAATCCCCCAAAGCAGTTTTCTGAGTGGAGCTTTGAGCAAGGAGATCGAAAATGGCAGCAAGATGAGCTAGAACTCGTGCTTGAGATGGTTGGTGATTTTTTTTTGGGAGGAAGAAGAAGTGTCTGGGTGCAGGAATAAGTTGAGGGGGCCACCATGGGCCCACGAGGCAGGGGGCGCGCCCTGGACCCTCGTGGCCAGGTGCTTGCCCCCTCTGATGTGTTCTTAGTGCCAGATATTCTCAAATATTCTAGAAAAAAAATCATATTTCATTATCAGGGCATTCGGAGAACTTTTATTTTTAGGGTACTTTTTATTGCAAGGATAGATCAGAAAATAGACAGAAAATACTATTTTTGCTTTATTTAATCTAAATAACAGAAAGTAAAAGGAGGGTACAGAAGGTTGTGCTTTCTAACTTCATCCATCTCATGCTCATCAAAAGGAATCCACTAACAAGGTTGATCAAGTCTTGTTAAGAAACTCATTCCGAATCACATGGAATCGGAGAAATTTCGAATAACACTAGGTTACCTCAACGGGGATATGTATGTCCCCAACAATAAGAATATCATATCTCTTCTTGACAGTAGGAAGAGGAAATTCAAAACCTCCAATAATAATCAATGAAAATTTTCCAATAGAATTGATACTATGAACTTGAGGTTCTTTCCTTGGAGAGTGTACCGTATGCTCATTACCATTAACATGAAAAGTGACATTGCCTTTGTTGCAATCAATAACAGCCCCTGAAGTATTCAAAAAAGGTCTACCAAGGATAATCGACATACTATCGTCCTTAGGAATATCAAGAATAACAAAGTCCGTTAAGATAGTAACGTTTGCAACCACAACAGGCACATCCTCACAAGTACCGACATGTATAGCAAGTTGATTTATTGGCCATTTGCAAAGATATTTCAGTAGGTGTAAACTTATTCAAATCAAGTCTACGATACAAAGAGAGAGGCATAACACTAACACCAGCTCCAAGATCACATAAAGCAGTTCTAACATAGTTTCTTTTAATGGAGCATGGTATAGTTGGTACTCCTGGATCTCATAGTTTCTTAGGTATTCGACCCTTAAAAGTATAATTAGCAAGTATGGTGGAAATTTCAGCTTCCGGTATCTTTATTTTATTTGTAACAATATCTTTCATGTACTTAGCATAAGGATTCATTTTAAGCATATCAGTCAAACGCATATGTAAAAAGATAGGTCTAATAATTTCAGCAAAGCCCTCAAAATCCTCATCATCCTTTTCCTTGGATGGTTTAGGAGGAAAAGGCATGGGTTTCTGAACCCATGGTTCTTTTTCTTTACCGTGCTTCCTAGCAATGAAGTCTCTCTTATCATAAGGTTGATTCTTTGATTGTGGGTTATCAAGATCAACAACAGGTTCAATCTCTACATCATTCTTATTGCTAGGTTGAGCATCAACATGAACATCATCATTAACATTATCACTAGGTTCATGTTCATCATCAGATTGTGTTTCAGCATCAGAAATAGAAATATCACTGGGATTCTCAGGTGTGTCTACAACAGGTTCACTAGAAGCATGCAAAGTCCTATCGTTTTTCTTTTTCTTCTTAGAAGGACTAGGTGCATCAACATTATTTCTCTGAGAATCTTGCTCAATTCTCTTAGGGTGGCCCTCAGGATACAAAGGTTCCTGAGTCATTTTACCGCCTCTAGTCATAACTCTAACATCATTAAAAAAATTCTTATTATTTAATTCATTGAGCAAATAATTTTGAGCTTTAAGCACTTGTTCTACTTGAGTGGTAAGCATAGAAGCATGTTTACTAATAAGTTTAAGTTCACCTTTAACTCTAGACATATAATCACTCAAGTGTCCAATCATATAAGCATTGCTTTTCAATTGTCTACCAACATAAGCATTGAAATTTTCTTGTTTAGCCATAAACTCGTCAAACTCATCCAAGCATTGGCTAGCAAACTTAGTAGACAGGGTTTCAACTTTATCATATCTATAGAGCGAATTTACCTTTACTACCTGTGTCGGGTTATCAAGACCATGTATTTCTTCAATAGGTGGTATATTAAGGCCATGTATTTCTTCAACAGGAGATAAATTCTTAACATCTTCAGCTTTAACACCCTTTTCTTTCATAGATTTCTTTGCCTCTTACATATCTTCAGGATTGAGAAATAGAACACCCCTTTTCTTCGGAGTTGGCTTAGGAGTTGGTTCAAGAAGTGTCAAATTGTTTTCATTAGTCAACATATTATTCAATAGCAATTCAGCTTGATCAATTGCTCTTTCCCTGAAAACAGAACCAACACAACTATCTAGGTGGTCTCTGGAAGCATCGGTTAGTCCATTATAAAAGATATCAAGTATTTCATTTTTCTTGAGAGAATGATCAGGCAAAGCATTAAGTAATTGGAGAAGCCTCCCCCAAGCTTGTGGGAGACTCTCTTCTTCAATTTGCACAAAATTATATATTTCTCTTAAAGCAGCTTGTTTCTTATGAGCGGGGAAATATTTAGCAGAGAAGTAATAAATCATATCCTGGGGACTACGCACACAACCAGGATCAAGAGAGTAAAACCACGTTTTAGCATCACCCTTTAATGCGAACGGAAATAATTTAAGGATATAGTAGTAATGAATTTTCTCACCATTAGTGAATAGGGCAGCTATATCATTCAATTTAGTGAGATGTGCCACAACAGTTTCAGATTCATAGCCATAAAAAGGATCAGATTCAACCAAAGTAATTATCTCAGGATCGATAGAGAAATCATAATCCTTATCAGTAACAAAGATAGGTGAAGTAGCAAAAGCAGGGTCATATTTCATTCTAGCATTCAGAGACTTTTTTTTCAGCTTCGCTCATAATTTCTTAAGATCAGATCTATCATTGCAAGCAAGAAAATCTCTAGCAGTTTCTTCATCCATAACATAACCCTCAGGCACAACCGGCAATGCATATCTAGGGGGGGAATCCTCATCATCACTTTCATCAATATTATCAGTTTCAATAATTTCATTCTCTCTAGCCCTAGCAAGTTGTTCATCAAGAAATTCACCTAATGGCACAGTAGTGTCAAGCATAGAAGTAGTTTCATCATAAGCATCACGCATAGGAGAAGTGGCATCATCAATAACATGTGACATATCAGAACTAATAGCAGAAGCAGGTTTAGGTGTCACAAGCTTACTCAAAACAGAACGAGAATCAAGTGCAGAGCTAGATGGCAGTTCCTTACCTCCCCTCGTAGTTGAGGGGAAAATCTTAGTTCTTTCATCTTTCAAGTTCATCATAGTGATCAGCAGATATAAATCCCAAGTGACTCAAAGAATAGAGCTATGCTCCCAGAAACGGCGCCAGAAAATAGTCTTGATAACCCACAAGTATAGGGGATCGCAACAGTTTTCGAGGGTAGAGTATTCAACCCAAATTTATTGATTCGACACAAGGGGAGCCAAATAGTATTCTCAAGTATTAGCAGTTGAGTTGTCAATTCAACCGCACCTGGATAACTTAATATCTGCCGCAATGTATTTGGTAGCAAAGTAGTATTGAAGTAACGGTAACAGTGGCAAAAGTAACAGTAGCAGTTTTGTAGTAATTGTAACAGCAGCAACGGTAAAGTAACTAAGCAAAGAGCAATATGTGAAAATCTCATAGGCATTGGATCAGTGACGGATAATTATGTTGGATGTGATTCCTCATGCAATAGTTATAGCATAGGGTGACATAGAACTAGCTCCAGTTCATCAATGTAATGTAGGCATGTATTCCGAATATAGTCATACGTGCTTATGGAAAAGAACTTGCATGACATATTTTGTCCTACCCTCCTGTGGCAACGGGGTCCTATTGGAAACTAAGGGATATTAAGGCCTCCTTTTAATAGAGTACCGGACCAAAGCATTAACACTTAGTCAATACATGAACTCCTCAAACTACGGTCATCACCGAGAGTGGTCCCGATTATTGTCACTTTGGGGTTGTCGGATCCTAACACATAATAGGTGACTATAGACTTGCAAGATAGGATCAAGAACTCACATATATTCATGAAAACATAATAGGTTCAGATCTGAAATCATGGCACTCGGGCCCTAGTGACAAGCATTAAGCATAGCAAAGTCATAGCAACATCAATCTTAGAACATAGTGTATACTAGGGATCAAACCCTAACAAAACTAACTCGGTTACATGGTAAATCTCATCCAACCCATCACCGTCCAGCAAGCCTACGATGGAATTACTCATGCACGGCGGTGAGCATCATGAAATTGGTGATGGAGGATGGTTGATGATGACGACGGCAACGGATTCCCCTCTTCGGAGGCCCGAACGGACTCCAAATCAGCCCTCCCGAGAGAGATTAGGGCTTGGTGGCGGCTCCATATGAGTAAAACGCGATGAATCCTTCTCTCTAATTTTTTTCTCCCCGAATGTGAATATATGGAGTTGGAGTTGAGGTCGGTGGAGCACCAGGGGGCCCACGAGGCAGGGGGGCGCGCCCAGGGGGTAGGTGCGCCCCCACCCTCGTGGAAAGGGTGTGGGCCCCCTGGCCTTGATTCTTTCACCAGTATTTTTTATTAATTCCAAAAAGTTGCTCTGTGGATTTTCAGGTCATTCTGAGAACTTTTATTTCTGCACAAAAATAACACCATGGCAGTTCTGCTGAAAACAGCGTCAATCCGGGTTAGTTCCATTCAAATCATGCAAGTTAGAGTCCAAAACAAGGGCAAACGTGTTTGGAAAAGTAGAAAAGATGGAGACGTATCAGGTGGCTTTGCCACAAATACGATTCAACTACATGATCATGCAAAGCAATATGACAATAATGAAGCGTGTCGTAATAAACGGAATGGTGGAAAGTTGCATGGAAATATATCTCGGAATGAATGTGGAAATGCTATAATAGGTAGGTATGGTGGCTGTTTTGAGGAAGGTAAATGGTGGGTGTATGGAACCAGTGAAAGTTGCGCAGCACAAGAGAGGCTAGCAATGGTGGAAGGGTGACAGTGCGTATAAACCATGGACTCAACATACTTATTCCAAAAAACTACAAGTCATCAAAACCAAGCACTACGGACATGCTCCTAGGGGAAGGGTTGGTAGGAGTTAACCATCATGCGATCCCGGCCTCCACACAAAGGATGACAATCAAAGAGATACCTCATGCTTCAATTTTTTACACAACGGTTACCATACGTGCATGCTATGTGACTCACAAACCTCAACACAAGTATTCTCAAATTCACAATTACTCCACTAGCATGACTCTAATATCACCATCTTCATATATCTCAGAACAATCATAAGGAATCAAACTTCTCATAGTATTCAATGCACTTTATATGAAAGGTTTTATTATATCCATCTTGGATGCCCATCATATTAGGACTAGTTTTATAACCAAACCAAATTACCATGCTGTTCTAAAAGACTCTCAAAATAATATAAGTGAAGCAAAAGAGTTCAACATTTTTTATAAAATAAAGCCACCGTCGTGCTCTAAAAATATATAAGTGAAGCACTAGAGCAATATTGCCTAGCTCAAAAGATATAAGTGAAGCACATAGAGTATTCTAATAAATCACGATTCGTGCATGTCTCTCGCAAAATGTGTCTACAGCAAGGATGATTGTGGTAAACTAAAAAGAAAAGACTCAAATCATACAAGACGCTCCAAGCAAAACACATATCATGTGGTGAATAAAAATATAGTCTCAAGTAAAGTTACCGATAGAGGAAGACGAAAGAGGGGATGCCTTCCGGGGCATCCCCAAGCTTAGGATTTTGGTTGTCCTTGAATATTACCTTGGCGTGCCTTGGGCATCCTCAAGCTTAGGCTCTTTCCACTCCTTATTCCATACTCCATCAAATCCTTACCCAAAACTTGAAAACTTCACAACACAAAACTCAACAGAAAATCTCATGAACTCCGTTAGTATAAGAAAACAAATCACCACTTTAAGGTACTGTTGCAAACTCATTATTTATTTATATTGGTGTAATATCTACTGTATTCCAACTTCTCCATGGTTCATACCCCCCGATACTACCCATAGATTCATCAAAATAGGCCAACAACATGTGAAAAACAGAATATGTCAAAAACAGAATAGCCTGTAGTAATCTGTAACTCTCGAATACTTCTGTTACTCCAAAAATTATGAAATAAACTGGTGGACATGAGTAATTTGTCTATTAATCTTCTGAAAAAATAATAAACTCAAACACTCTTCTGTTAAAAAGGACAAATAATCTCGTGAGCGCAAAAGTTTTTGTTTTTCAACAAAGATCAAATCAACTTTCACCCAAGTCTTCCCAAAGGTTCTAATTGGCACAAACACTAATTAAAACATCAAACCACATCTAACCAGAGGCTAGATGAATTATTTATTACAAAACAGGAGCAAAAAGTAACAAACAAAAAGTAAAATTGGGTTGCCTCCCAACAAGCGCTATCGTTTAACGCCAATAGCTAGGCATAAAGATTTCAATGATGCTCACATGAAAGACAAGAATTGAAGCACAAAGAGAGCATAATAAAACAAGTCATGAACAAATCTAAGTATAACGTACTTCCTACGCATAGGAATTTTATAGGAAAACAAATTAGCAAGACAAGCAAGATCTAGCATATGCAAGGAAGAAGATAGAGACGATAGCAATCTCAACATGAAGATAGGTAATTAGTAACATGAAAATTTCTACAACTATATTTTCCTCTCTCATAATAATTACATGTAGGATCATAAGCAAATTCAACAAAATAGCTATCACATAACATATTCTCAACACGATCCACATGCATGCAAAGTTGACACTCTTCCAAAATAGTGGGAATAACATTAACTAAAGTCATGACCTCTCCAAACCCACTTTTCTCAAAAATTTCATAAGATTGAACATTCTCCAAATATGTGGGATCTAAAGTTGATGCTCTACCAAACCCACTTTCAATAATATTGCAAACACTATTATCAATCTCATATTCATCATGGGGCTTAAATAAATTTTCAAGATCATATAAAGAATCACCCCAATCATGATCATTGCAACAAATAGTAGACATAGCAAAACTACCATCCCCAAGCTTAGAGTTTTGCATATTAATAGCACAATTCACAGTAATAGAATTTATAATAACATCATTGCAATCATGCTTTTCATCGAAGGAACTATCAAGTATGGGTTCAATAGCAACGATCTCATTTTTAATGTAAGGAACTATAGCAAATTCATCTCCATAAAAATTGGCCCATGGCCACAAGAATAGCAAGCATCATATTCATCAAGGGATATTTCAATCGAATCATCGGAATCATAATTATCTATAGATTCATGCATATCATTATTTTCTTCCAAAGCAACGGTCATTTTCTCAATAAATTCTTTGACATAGATATTATGAGCATAGTTTTCATAGCAATATTTAAGTATGTCAAAAAATTTAGATTTGTAGAGTGTAATATCATACTTTTCAATCAAAGAAGCAACTTCATAAGCACCCTTAAAAGCAACAAATTATTAAAAAAATCGATATCATAGTAACTATAAACACCCTTTGCATAAGAAGATAAGATTTCATTATCATTAAACTCACATAGGTAGGGAAGGTGTTTTTTAGGGTTCTTAGAGAAACAAGTAAAATCATAAATTTCACAAAGATTCCATGCATAGCATAGCAAACTATTTATTTGATTCCATAAGAGTCTCCCCTTTTCAGACAAACGGTGACGCACAAAATGAGCATGCTCATCTAAAGATTTTCCCTCAACTAAACTAGTTTGGGTTTCAGCACGAGCACAAATAGATCAAAGATGATCCAAGTAGAACACTTTAAGTGGATCCATGTCAATAGATTTTTAGCAAGCAAAGATGCAAGCAAATAGAAGGCACATGGAAACACAAACAAAAAGACATACGGGAAGAATGCGAAGAAAAGGCATAAGTTTTCGAAAATCATTTTAGAAGTGGGGGAGAGGAAAACGAGAGGTGAATGGCGAACAATGTAATGCAAGGGAGAAGTTGGGTACTTGGTATGGCTTGACTTGACGTAGATCTCCTAGGCAACGGCGCCAGAAATTGGCAAGTTGACGAGAGATCAAATATTGTCTTGACTTGGCCTAGGTCTCCCTGGCAACGGCACTAGAAATCCTTCTTGCTACCTCTTGAGCTTGCGTTGGTTTTCCCTTGAAGAGGAAAGGGTGATGCAGCATAGTAGCATAAGTATTTCCCTTAGTTTTGAGAATCAAGATATCAATCCAGTAGGAGACAACGCACAAGTCACCGAATACCTGCACAAACAATCAATAACTTGCACCCAACATGATAAAGGGGTGGTCATAATCCCCTCATGGTCACTTGCAAAAGTGAGATCTGATAGAGATAGATAAATGGTAAAGTAAATATTTTTGTTATTTTTGGTTTATAGATCGAAAAGTAAAAGATTACAAAATAGTAGATCGAAAACTAATAAGATGTAAACAAGATTCAATATAATTGAAAAGAGACACGGGGCCATAGGTTTCACTAGTGGCTTCTCTCAATATAGCAAATATTACGGTGGGTGAACAAATTACTACCGAGCTATTGATAGAAAAGTGCATAGTTATGACGATATCTAAGGCAATGATCATTAACATAGGCATCACATCCATGTCAAGTAAACCGACCCCTGCCTGCATCACTACTATTACTCCACACATTGACCGCTATCCAGCATGCATCTAGAGTATTAAGTTCATAAAGAACAGAGTAGTGCATTAAGTAAGATGACATGATGTAGAGGAATTAACTCAAGCAATATGATGAAAACCCCATCTTTTTATCCTCGATGGCAACAACACAATATGTTCCTTGCTGCCCCTACTGTCACTGGGAAAGGACACCACAAGATTGAACCCAAAGCTAAGAACTTCTCCCATTGCAAGAAAGATCAATCTAGTAGGCCAAACTAAACCAATAATTCGAAGAGACTTGCAAAGATATCAAATCATGCATATAAGAATTCAGAGAAGAACCAAATAATTTCTATAGATAATCTTGATCATAAATCCACAATTCATCGGATCGCGGCTAACACACCGCAAAAGAATATTACATGGAATAGACCTCCAAGAACATCGAGGAGAACATGGTATTGAGAATCAAAGAGAGAGAAGAAGCCATCTAGCTAATAACTATGGACCCGAAGGTCTATGGTAAACTACTCACGCTTCATCGGAGAGGTAATGGTGTTGATGTAGAAGCCCTCTGTGATCGAATCCCCCTCCGTAAGGACGCCGAAAAAGGTCCCTAGATGGGATCTCACGGGTATAGAAGGTTGTGGCGGTGGAAAAGTGGTTTTGTGGCTCTCCTGGATGTTTTTAGGGTATAAGAGCATATATAGGAGAAGGAACTAGGTCAGGGGAGCTACGAGGGGCCCACAAGGGTGGGGGCGCGCCCTCCTGCCTCGTGGCCGCCTCGTTGCATCTCCTAATTCATCTCCAGGTCTTCTGGTTTGCTTTCAGTCCAAGAAAGATCATCGTGAAGGTTTCATTCCGTTTGGACTCCGTTTGGTATTCCTTTTCTGCGGAACTCTAAAATAGGCAAAAAAAATAGACACTGGCACTAGGCCCTCGGTTAATAGGTTAGTCCCAAAAATGATATAAAATAGCATATAAATGCCTATAAAACATCCAAAACATATAATATAATAGCATGGAACAATAAAAAAATATAGATACGTTGGAGACGTATCAGATATCCACTAGTAGGCATGGGTGTTTTCATACCTTTGCTTTCTTGCATGTTGAACTTCTTGAAAAGATCCTTGGTATACTTTGTTTGTGAGAGAAGGGTACCTTCCTTAATTTGCTTGATTTTGCAACCCAAGGAAAAAATTGAGTTCACTCATCATAGACATCTCAAACTTCTCCGACATTAGCCTTCCAAACTTGTCACTAAAATGGGGGTTAGTAGAACCGAATATGATATCATCAACATATATTTGGCACACAAATAGTTCTCCATTAACCATTTTAGTAAAAAGAGCAGAATCAATTTTCCCAATTTCAAAGCCTTTTTCAATAAGAAACTTAGTCAAGCATTTATACCAAGCTCTAGGATCTTGTTTAAGACCATAAAGAGCTTTGTGAAGTTTGTAGACATGATTGGGTTTCTTGGGATTAACGAAGCCGGGAGGTTGTTTAACATACAGTTCCTACTCAAGTTCACCATTTATAAAAGCAGTTTTAATGTCCATTTGGTATAAAGTGATATCATGGTGATTGGCATATGCAAGTAAAATGTGAATGGACTCAAGTCTAGCAATGGGGGCATATGTCTCACCATAGTTCATACCTTCGACTTGAGTGTAGCCTTGAGCAACGAGATGGGCCTTGTTGCATACGACTTGTCCATCCTCATCTTGCTTGTTTGAAATACCCAATTTGGTTCCAATGACATTATGATCATTGTTCGGCTTTTCAACCAATGTCCACATTTGATTCCTCTCGAAGTTGTGTAGCTCTTCGTGCATAGCATTTATCCAATCCAGATCCTCAAGGGCTTCTTCTACCTTCATAGGTTCAACACTAAAAATGAATGAGTAATGTTCACAAAAGTTAGCCAAACGAGTTTTAGAGCGAGTGATTCTTCCGATTTGAATGTCGTCGAAGATTTGTTCGACGGGGTGATCTCTTGAGACTCTTTCTCTAACTCGTTAGAGATTTTGCTTGGGTTGGGGTGGAACATCCTCATCATTGTCTTCTTCTTCATTGTTGGTGGTGTTTTCGTTCGCTTGTGGAGGTGGAGAAGGAGGTTGAGGTGATTCATCTTATTGTACTTCCTCATTTCCTTCATCTTGACGTGTTCCACTTGTGGATGCCTCCAAGTCAACTTGTGGTTCACCTTGATGTGAAGTTCAGGTTTCCACTTGAATGGACGAAGTACTCTCCTTCACCCGCGTTGGTCAAATTTTGCCAATAGATAAATCTTGAATTGCTTCTGCGGGATCTTTTTCTCCTACATCAATTGGCAATTGCTCTACTTGCGAGTC
Organism: Triticum aestivum; assembly: GCF_018294505.1. Taxonomy (NCBI): domain Eukaryota; kingdom Viridiplantae; phylum Streptophyta; class Magnoliopsida; order Poales; family Poaceae; genus Triticum; species Triticum aestivum. The sequence goes on from NC_057801.1 coordinate 95,454,478, forward strand.
GTTAGATTCATCAAACTTCACATCTACCATCTCTTCAACCTTTCAGGTGAAATTGTTGTAGACATGGTAAGTGTGAGAGTTTGAGCCATAGACGAGTAGAAAACCTTCATGAGGTTTAGGAGCAAATTTCGAACGATGATGCTTATCAAGAATTAGCAGTTTGAGCCAAATACTCGAAAGTATCCAACTTGGGGTTTGTTACCGGTGAGTAGCTCGTATGCTGTTTTGCCGTGAAGCTTGTGAAGATATAGTAAATTTGTAGCATGACAAGCTGTCTCAACCGCTTCTTCCCAAAAGTGTCTTGGCATCTTGTATTCATCAAGCATCATTCTCGACATCTCGATAAGTGTCCAGTTCTTTCTCTCAACAACTCCATTTTGTTGAGGCATGTACGTAGCCAAGAACTCATGTGAAATCTCTTCTTTGTCAAGAAAGGTATCCACATTGGCATTCTTGAACTCCGTTCCCTAATCACTTTGAACCTTCTTGATTTTCACTTCAAATGGGTTTTGGGCCATCTTGGCGAAGTTCTTGAAGATCTTTTGGACCTGCAATTTATCATCAAGAAAGAACACCCACGCAAATCTTGAAAAGTCGTCAACAATGACCAAACTGAAAGAGTTACCACCAAGGCTCTTATAAGCATTGGGAACAAAGAGATCCATGTGAAGTAGCTCAAGTGGTCTTCTCGTGGTCATGGTGTTCTTCATGGGATGACTTCCTCCAACTTGTTTTCCTGCTTGTCAAGCACTAAAAAGTCTATCCTTGTCAAATATAACATATTTAACACCAAGGATATGATCACCTTTAATAAGCTTATCAAGATTTCGCATGCCCACATGACCTAACCTTCTATGCCATAACCAACCTTTAGAAGATTTGGCAATTAAGCAATTACAAGGTTGGGCTCCCTTAGTGAAATCAACAATGTATGGATCACCTCTACACATATCGGTAAAGACCATATTATGATTATCTCTACGAAACACTTGGAAATCTACTTTGGTAAATAGAACATTGGAACCAAAGTCGGCTAGTCTAGATATAGAAAGAAGATTGTAACTAAGAGATTCAACGTGCATAACATTTTGAATAGAGCTATCATTGGATATAGCCACCTTACCAAGGCCAAGTACCTTACCCTAGGAGTTTTCTCCAAAAGTTACATACTCGCTTGGGCCATTGTTTTTGGCTAGCTCACAAAACATGTATTTATCTCCAGTCATATGATCAGTATATCCACTATCGAGAATCCACTCTTTTCCTCCGGCCATGTAGTCATGAAAGTTTGCCATGAGACTAAGATTTCTCATAGTCTCTTCAAAGTCAATATCACTTTCTTCGTCTTCATCATAATAGTCATGCTCAATTTCATCATCATCATGTGTGTGATCATCACCTAGAGCAAGTGATTCATTAGATTTATGACCATGACAATGTTCAAGTTTATGAATTCTAATTGTCTCCGAAATGATGTTACTAATGACTCCAACATTTCCTTTGGCATGCATAAGATCACGGGCTCAAATAGACATTCATCAAACTTGGGATCACTAGGTTCCATTTTTTTAAAGCAATGGATTTTCGAAGAATCTCATCTATATTTTTTCAAGGAATAATTCAAAAAGTGTACTTCAAGATAATTCCATATAGTATATGCACATTCAAATGTAGGCAAGCACTCAAGCAAATTTCTAGGCAATCCTCTAATGATAAGATCAACAGTCCAAAGATTGCGAACCATGTCAAGATACTCATCGGGGGTAGGATCCAAAGGATCAATAGGAGGCACATAAGGGCTAAGAATATACTTGTTCAAATTATATTCATTGAAAATCTCAAGCATCTCATTTTTCCATGAACCATAAATCTCCCCATCAAGAATAGGCACTCTATGTCTAATACTCCCGAATGTAGACTCATTCATCTTCCTCCAATGGTGATTAAACCAAATCAATGGAGACCAATGCTCTGATACCAATTGAAAGGATAGAGAAGAGGGGTCTAGAGGGGGGTGATTAGACCCTTAACATGCAAAAGTGGCAGTTTTTAATTTCTTTAAGTTAAGGTTGAGTTTAGCACATGTTAAAGCACTCACAATACATTTCAAGCAAGCATGAAAAGAGTATAGGCGGCGAAAAGGTAAAGCTGCAATTTGCGAGAAAGTAAAGGGATGGGATTGGAGTGTGCAAACGCAATGGAGGCGCGGTGAGTTTTCACGTGGTTCCGATAGGTGGTGCTATCGTACATCCACGTTGATGGAGACTTGAACCCACGAAAGGTAATGGTTGCACGAGTCCACAGAGGGCTCCACGAAGAAGCAATATTGTCTATCCCACCATGGCCATAGCCCACGAAGGACTTGCCTCACTAGAGTAGATCTTCACAAAGTAGGCGATCTCCTTGCCCTTACAAACTTCTGGGTTCAACTCCACATCACAACGGAGGCTCCCAAGCGACACCTAACCAATCTAGGAGACACCACTCTCCAAAAGGTAATAGATAGTGTGTTGATGATGAACTCCTTCCTCTTGTGCTTCAAATGATAGTCTCCCCAACAATCAACTCTCTCTCTCTCTCTCTCTCTCAGATTTGGCTATGGTGGAAGAGGGATTTGTGTGGAAAGCAACTTGGGGAAGGCTAAAAATCAAGGTTCAAATGGTAGGAATGGAATCTCTTGATCTCAACACATGAGTAGGTGCGTCTCTCTCAGAAAATGAATGGTGGAAGTGTAGGTACATTATGATGGCTCTCTCACTAATGGAGAAGGGATGGAGGGGTATATATAGCCTCCACACAAAATCCAACCGTTACACACTTTTGACCCATCTCGGTGGCACCAATTAGAAATCTCGATCAGGTCGATATGTTCAAACATATGAATGTTAGGAATCTTAGTGGGACCGAATGGAACAACTCGGTGGGACCGATGTGCTAGGGCTTAGGGAAAACATCATCTCAATGGCACCGATTGCATCAACTCGGTGGGACCAAAGTGAAGCAATAAGCAACAAAGAATCTATCAAGCCAACTCAGTGAGACTGATTGCATAAACTTGGTGGGACCGAAGCGAATGCAATAGATCACAAAACGTTGGCAAGGCCATCTGAGTGAGGCTGAGATTCGTATCGGTGTGACCGAATCATTAGGGTTTCTGACAGTGGCTATGTCAAATGAACTCGGTGGCTGCAGATAGAAAGAATCGGTGGGGCCGAGTTTGAGTTTAGGGTTTGGACATATTTGGATGGAGAAAGTGGCTGAGGGTTTTGGAGCAATATCACTAGGCACTTGAGCAAGTATACCATTAAGAAACACCTCATCCCTTTTCATAGTATTGGCTTTCCTATGGACTCAATGTGATCTTGCATCACTAAAATAAAGATGAAGAGTCTTGTGCTTTTGCCAATTTTTGTCCTTAGCATTTTGAAGGTGTTCCACATCCTCTTGTCCTTGCCACTCCATCATTGAACTTATATGAAACATGCTAGATAAAACCGTTAGACCAACAAGAGATATGTTGACATTAATTACCAAAATCACCCAGGGAGCACTTGTGCTTTCATCCTTGTGAGCTCCTTGTGGAGTAAGTATGAAAGGAGGGGCTTAGTCCATGGTGCAATAACCGACATGACCCCGTGAGCTGAAGTCGTTTCCTGAATGGTTGATCCCCAATTATGCCATGCTCCGCTTCGTCCTTGGGTGGGATACTTTGCCATGCGTTGTTTGAATCAGATGTTATTGTATTGTCCTGCCAGACCACGGATGGCTTAAAGAGCTATTCGAGGAAGGTTTTATCGAGAACCTTGACCCTTTTGGCGCCTCGACGGCTTGATTGCTATCACATGGGATGTGATGAAATTCCAACCCTTCGAACCTTGCCGAGATTTTAAGGACTGCATTCTGATATGCGGTCATCTTCGGGTCTTTGGTGTAGAATTCACCGTTTACTTGGGAGATAGCGAGTTTAGAATCACCTCGGACTTCGAGGCACTTGACACCCATCGAAATAACTATCCGAAGCCCATGCAGAAGGGCCTCATATTTGGCATCATTATTTGAGTCCGTGTACATGATTTGTAGCACATACCAGACATTGTTGCATGTTCGCGATGTAAGCACTACTCCAACCCCTAGCCTGACAAGCATTTTTGAACCATCAAAATACATTGTCCAGTGCGAGTATCTGATGTATTCTCTATGGAGCTCGGCTTCTGTCCATTCGATGATGAACTTTGCAAGCACCTGAGATTTAATAGCTCGACGTGGCCGGTATGTTATTTCGAAGGGAATGAGCTCTATGGCCCACTTGGCAATGCGTCCCATGGCATCTCTATTGTTAGTTATCTCGCTCAAGGTCACCGAGCACTCTTGGAAGTAGTGCGGAAGTTTTCCTGATGCCATGAACCATGAACACGCCATTGGCTATATTCTGATAGTGTGGATACCGTGTCTTACATAGAGTTAAGACTTCAGAGACATAGTAAACAAGCTTTTGAACCTAAAGCTTATGGTCCTCCATGACTTGTTCGACCACGAGAACTGCATTGACGACCTGGGTGGTGGCTGAGATGTATAGTACCATCGGCTCAATGTGCATGGCGTCATTAGAATGGGATTTGTAGCGATGAGGGTTTTAATATCTTCCAGGGCGGCTGCTGCCTCGGTAGTCCACTTGAAATTATTGGTTTGTTTCATCAATCCGTAATGGGGTAGAGCTTGTTCCCCGAGCCTTGAGATGAAGCGGCTTAGAGCGGCCATGCAGCCTGCCAATTTTTGGACGTGTTTGAGCTCGGTTAGCACCTCCAAATGTGTCGGGGCATGAATTTTGGCGGGGTTGGCTTCGATTCCTTGGTTGGACACAATGTACCCGAGGAGTTTTCCCGCTGGTACACCAAAGATGCATTTCTCAGGGTTGATCTTAATTTGATACTCCCATAGACTGGTGAATGTTTCGTGAAGGTTATCAATGAGCTGCCCGGCGTGTTTGGTTTCGACAACCACATCGTCGACATAGGCCTCTATGGTTTTTCCGATGTGTTTTTTCAAACATGTTCGGATCATACGCGGGTATGTTGCGCCGGTGTTTTTTAGTCTGAAAGGCATTATGTTAAAGCAAAATGGCTCATAGGGCGTAATAAATGCAGTCGCGGCCTTGTTGGATTCCTTCATCTTTATCTGATGGTATCCCAAGTAGGCGTCTAGGAAGCATAGTGAGTCATGCCCAGCTGTGGCGTCCATGATCTGATCAATGTGTGGTAGGGGGAAAATGGTCCTTAGGGCAGGCCTTGTTAAGGTCTTTAAAATCGACGCACAAGCGCCATGACTTATCTTTCTTGGTACCATGACTAGGTTAGCGAGCCAGTCGGGGTGTTTAATGTCTCTGATGAATTTGGCTTCAAGAAGTTTAGCCAATTCTTCGCCCACTGCTTGGCGCTTGGGTTCAAAGAACCGTCGAAGTGCCTGTTTGACAGGCTTATAGACTTTCAAGATGTACAGGCTGTGTTCGGCAAATCTTCGGGGGACCCCGGCATATCCGAGGGGTGCACGTGAATATATCCCAGTTTTCTCTAAGGAAGTTGCGTAGAGCCTTGTCAATTTCTGGCTCAAGTTATGCTGCAACTGATGATGTTTTATTTGGGTCAGTGGGGTGAACTTGAAATTTGACTATGTTGTCGACCGGCTTGAATGAGGCCGACTCCAGACGCTTGTCGAGGATGATATCATCTTGATCAATCGTGGCTCTTAATGATGTCAACTCCTTGGCCGCGAGAGCCTCGGATAGTAAATCAAGGGCGAGCGATGTTGTTTTATTTTTGGCTTTAAGTGCTCTGTCAGGATTACCTGAGATGGTAATTATCTCGTTCGGGTCTGGCATTTTGAGCTTCATATAGCCGTAATGTGGAACTGCTTGAAACTTTTAGAAGGCGTCCCAACCCATAAGGGCGTGATACCCACTTTGGAAGGAGACGATATGGAATGTTACTTCCTCGGATCAATAGTCCTCGGGTTTTCCTAAGGCCAAGTCCAATGTGACTTTCCATTGCACTGTGCCTCTCATCCTGGTATTATACCTTTAAGGGTGGTTTGGCTCTGCTCGATGCGTGATTTATTGATTTGCATCTTGTCTAGAGTGTCTTCATATATGAGGTCTAGGCTACTGCCTCCATCCATTAGCACCTTTCAAAGATGACAACTGTTAACGATTGAGTCAAGAACTAGGTCAGCTAGGCATCTGCCCGGGGTGCTCCTCGGCTGATCTTTGTGGTCGGAGGTAATTGGTATGTCTATCCATGTGTCTTAGGCTGCTATGTGTTGAATTGAGCTAATTTCTTAGAGAGCCCGTTTCCTATGGTTTTTTGAAGTGAAGACTTCATAGATCATCAGGACCTTGTCCTCATCTGAGTACTATTCCATATATATGTTCTTGCAAGCGAGGAGGGCTTCGCCTTCCTTAGCTACATGTCTCACCACCCAACAGTCACGAAAAATGTGGGGTTGGGCTGGTATTTAGTAGAACGGAAGGGTGTGGCTTATTCATGAAGGAAATATACCCTAGAGGCAAAAATAAAGTTGTTTTTTTATATTTCCTTATATCATGATAAATATCTATTCATGCTAGAACTGTATTAACTGGAAACTTGATACATGTGTGAATACATAGAGGAAACACAGTGTCCCTAGTATGCCTCTACTTGACTAGCTCGTTGATCAAAGATGGTTAAGTTTCCTAGCCATAGACATGTGTTGTCATTTGATGAATGGGATCACATCATTAGGAGAATTATGTGATGGACAAGACCCATCCATTAGCTTAGCATAATGATCGTTCAGTTTTATTGCTACTGTTTTCTTCATGTCAAATACATATTCCTCTGACTATGAGATTATGCAACTCCCGGATACCGGATGCCTTGTGTGCTATCAAACGTCACAACTTAACTGGGTGATTATAAATATGCTCTATAGGTATCTCCAAAGGTGTTTGTTGGGTTGGCATACATCAAGATTAAGATTTGTCACTCCGAGTATCGGAGAGGTATCTCTGGGCCCTCTCGGTAATGCACTTCATAAGAAGCCTTGCAAGCAATGTGATTAATTAGTTAGTTACTGGATGATGCATTACGGAACGAGTAAAGAGACTTTCCGGTAACGAGATTGAACTAGGTATGAAGATACTGACGAGCTAATCTCGGGCAAGTAACATACCGATGACAAAGGGAATAACATATGTTGTCATAACGGTTCGATCGATAAAGATCTTCATAGAATATGTCGGAACCAATATGAGCATCCGGGTTCCTCTATTGGTTATTGACCGGAGAGGTGTCTCAGTCATGTCTACATAGTTCTCGAACCCATAGGGTCCGCACGCTTAATGTTCGATGACGATTTGTATTATGTGAGTTATGTGATTTGGTGACCAAATGTTGTTCGGAGTCCCGGATAAGATCACGGACATGACGAGGAGTCTTCAAATGGTCGAGAGGTAAAGATAGATATATTGGATGATAGTATTCGGACACCGGAAGTGTTCCAGAATGTATTGGATACATATCGGAGTACCGGGGGTGTTACCGGAACCCCTCCCCCTAGAGGGAAGATATGGGCCATATGGGCCTTAGGACGGAGCACACCAGCCCACAAAGGGGTGGCGCCCCCTGTCGGTGTGAAAACCGGCGGATCTCGGGTAGGGGGTCCCGAACTGTGCATCTAAGGCTAATGGTAACATGAGGCTGGGGACACGATGTTTACCCAGGTTCGGGCCCTCTCAATGGAGGTAATACCCTACTTCCTGCTTGATTGATCTTGATGATATGAGTATTACAAGAGTTGATATACCACTAGATCAGAGAGGCTAAACCCTAGAAGCTAGCCTATGGTATGATTGTTATTGTGTCCTACGGACTAAACCCTCCGGTTTATATAGACAACGGAGGGGGCTAGGGTTACACAAAGTCAGTTTACAGAGGAGGAGATCTACATCCGAATCACTAAGCTTGCCTTCCATGCCAGGGAGAGTCTCATCCGGACACAGGACAAAGTATTCTATCTTGTATCTTCATAGTCCAGTAGTCCGGCCAAAGTATATAGTCCGGATGTCCGGATACCCCCTTATCCAGGACTCCCTCAGTAGCCCCTGAACCAGGCTTCAATGACGATGAGTCCGGTGCGTAGATTGTCTTCGGCATTGCAAGGCGGGTTCCATCTCCGAATACTTCAAGATAATTCCAAACACAAGGACCGTGTCCGGCTCTGCAAGATAAATTCCATATACCACCGTAGAGAGAATAATAATCCACGAATCTAATCTGCTGACAACTCTTCGTAGTGTGACATCACGCCACGGCTTGGTAATTATTCGAACCATTTTCTACAACCTGCTTCCGCACATATCGCGAGGCGGTTTCTTTGGCACATCTTGTCAAAGCAGAGATCGTGTCCCCTTATCATGGGATCTCCATCAATACGGGTATGGGTAACCCAACCAGCACCATCAATCGAGGCGCTTGAAAAAATAAAAGATTTTGAGAGGAAAGTGGGGAGGCACACATTCTACATTGCCTTTATAAAGGGGCAGAGATCTCCCATTTTCACCCATGCCTTCTTCCTCCTTTGCACATCTGTTCTCGCACCCTCGAGCTCCAGCACCCAAGTTCTCACCTTCTCCATAGGACCGCAGCATGTCCGGAGCGGGAGGCAAGTGGATGGCCTCCTCTGTCACAGAGGAGAACAGTACCAAGCTTCGGGAGGCCGGATACCTGGCGGAGAGCATCGCGCATAGGCTTCCGGCAGAGGGACAGATTACCCCCACTCTGAAGTCTCGGGAGAGAGTAGTATTTCTCCCTCATTTCGTCGCGGACTAGGATTTCCACTCCACCCGTTCGTCCGTGGGCTCATGTACTACTACGGGCTAGATTTTCACGATCTAGCCCTGAATTTCGTCCTCAACATCTCGGCGTTCATCGTTGTGTGTGAGGCCTTCCTCCGCATCAAGCCTCACTTTGGCCTGTGGTTGAAACTCTTCTGCGTGAAGCCGAAGATCATGAGCGGCCAATAGGCGGAGTGCGGAGGCGCCATGGTGGGCAAGATGCCCAACGTCACATGGCTCGATGGCTCCTTCGTGGAGACCATAAAAGGATGGCAATCAGGTTGGTTCTACATAACCGAGCCACGCGACACCAACTGGGTGGCGGCCCCCAAATTCAGATCCAGAATCCCCATGCGGCTCACTTCTTGGGAAAAGAAGGGCCTGGCTTGGGGCGAACCCACGGAGCTGACCGGACTCGAGACCTGCATCAAGAGTATGAAGGACAAGAAGATCAAGCTTGTCAACATGGTCCAGGTCATGCTAATTCGCCGGATTCTCCCGTGTCAAAGATGGGCATTTGATATGTGGGAGTTCGACCCGGCCGAACACCAGATGCTGCTAGAGCTCTTTGACACAACGCACAAAGAAATCTGGAAGGTGTTGTTCAACACCAGTGAAGTTCCTCCTCCCCTTTGCGAGGACCGTGGGCTCAGCGCAGAGCGCCTCGCCAGTCCGGTAAGTCCTCTGATTATTACAAGATGTTCCCTCCCTAGTACATTCGTGGGAGGATTTTTAAGTCACCATGCTCATTGAACAGGATTGGGTGGAGACGACGGAGCGGATCGACTGCCCAGCTCCATTGCCTGAGGACCCAGTGGACGCACTCCTGGCGGAGATGCTGGTTCCGGAACCTTACAAGCTGCCGGAGAAAAAGGCCAAAAAGAAGGCCGCAGGGGCTCGGAAGGGTCTCCGGTGCGAGGCCGCACCAGACGCCTCGCCAGAAGATGTCGAGGCACACTCCTCCCATGAAGGGGAGGAGAGAAAGAGGAAGGCCGCCTCAACTGAGGGGGCCGAAGGGTCCAAGAAGGTGGTCGCGGGGACCCAAAAAGTTCTCTGGCGCAAGGCCATGATAGAATCGTCATCCGAAGATGGGGTAAAACATGAAGAAATGCCCCCTCCCCGTACTAGGGAGGAGAAGAAAAGGAAGGCCACCCCGTCGGGGGAGGCCGAGACGCCGAAGAAGGGAAAAGCATCCCTTCCCGAACACTCCTCAACCACTGCCTATAGCGATGAGGAGTGGCTGCCCAGGGACAAGCCCCGAGCGAGGTCGTAAGTATCCGCATTCCATAATATTTTCCGTGCGACTTTGACCTCATGGTTTGTAATGACGTTGAACACGTATATGTACTCCAGCCGGGTCCAATCTCGGGGTGTCCTCTTCGGAGGAGTCTCTGGACGAGTCGGAGATGAATACACTCCCGACGGCCACCTCCCCGCGACCTGCGGATGACATCGAGCTGTTGCCCTGAAGGGTACCAGAGCAGGAGGTGATGGTTCCGGAGACGCCCCAAGGCAAAATCCCGGGCGCCGGACACATGAGGGGTGAGACCCCCATCGAATATGCTGACGGGAGCCACAACAAGTCTGGCTCCTAGCCGGTTATTGCACCGGAGCCTACAAAGGTTCCGGACTCCAGTAAGCAGTCCCTCGCGAAGGAGGGCGAGCTGGCCGTGCCGATGACCTCCGCCCAGCCAGAGGCATCGGATAATTTGTTGGAAGTGCTTCGAGGCGCTTCCATCGATGATGAACACCGTACGCTTATGATTACGGTGATTGAGAAGGTTCAGTTTGCCAAAAGCGGATTGACCAAAGCCTGCACCAGCCTGCTAATAGGCTTTGAGGTAAGTAAAAAGTGTGAGGGAATATCACCCAATAGACAGTAGCCCCTGATACTCTGGTTGGTGTTCGGAAAGAAAAGCCAAACGGAGGGTCAACTAAAAAACCACAGGAAACTAATAGTACTTGTCTGTATGAACAAACAGGCACTGCTGCTAACCACCGTTGCACGCACGGCCGAGGTTGTCGGACTCAAGCGCAAACTAGGGCAGGCCGAAGAAGAGCTCGACCTCGTGAGGAGGCAGCTCGAGGAGAACAAAGGTAAGTGAAACCCCGTCCATATGTCGTAAAAAACTTGGTGATGCTAAAGAAAGCATCATGGCTTTTGATAGTGACCGCGACCGAAGTGGCGGCCCTGAAGGAAGCGTTGTCCGCAGCCGAAGCCAAGGCAGATACGGAGCGCACCGAGCACGAGAAGCAGGATGCTCGGGTGAGAGAGGTACAGCAAGAGCTCCAGGAGCTCGGCAAGAAGTTTGACTCCTTGGAGCATGACTGCAAGATGCAGGCGTCTGAGCTTGTGAAGGCCCTCTAGAGCGCAGCCGACGCCAAGGCCGAAGCCCAAAAGGCCCTCCAGGAAATCCAGGCGGCCAAGAAGATAGCAGAGGGTAAGGCATTCTTTATGCAAAGCAAGCATGTGGAGGAGTCATTTCTTTTACTTACACAAATCCAAAGCTCTCCAGGGGCATTCGCAGATCTGCCATGCGGCATTTCGGATGCCGCAGAGTTCTATCACGCTGAAGAGGGGAGCTCCACGGAGAAGCTGTTCTGGTCCCAATATACCGGGGCCGAACACCCAATGCCTCTAAGTGACCAGCTGAAGCAGTTGGTCAAACTCCACAATGCGGACGAACAGGCCATGAAGGACCTCATAGTCCGGATATGGCCTGGCGAGCCCCTGCCTGGCAGCTACTTTGGCCTGGTGAAGCGGATGGTGCATGCATGTCCACGGCTACAAGTTATCAAGCAGTCCGTATGTATTGAGGGTGCCCGATGGGCCTTTGCCCACGCGAAGATGCATTGGGCCAAACTGGATGCTAAGAAGCTCGTGAAGGACGGACCACCAAAGGGCAAGGAGCATCGCTACCCCAAAAAATATTATGATGGCGTTAGGAAAGGCGCTCGGCTTGTGGCAAATGAATGTCCTAAGAACATAATTTTCGAGTAAATATACTCATGTCGTCTATGTAATATGAGGACGAGTTTGATTGCGCTATATAACACTTTGTTTGATTTAAAATATTACCTTATCTGCGACCATTTATGAAAATCTGAAAGTAGGCCAGTCGTCGGCTTCCGCCCCCTTGTAACTAGTGCTGGGGTGTTCGTGGAAAACCCAAACACTCTTTTTTCCAAATTCTTGGTCCTTTAAGGAGGTGTTTAGCGCAGCGAATAAGGCAATCGGACTATTCGTCTTTATAACTCTCACTTGGCCATAGAAGTCTATAATTTTAAATTTCGGCGAAGCCCCTAGTATTCGGAAGGCCAAACAAGGGCGTTATACACGCCTAAATCGGGCAAGGATGATTCCTCGCCTTAAGTGGAAAAAATCTTTAGGGATTTAGTACCTCGCGAACAGCGACCAGCTCTCGCTGCATCATGACGGTCAGTTTTCGGCTTTCTCTATTGAGGTGCTCATCCGGAAGAACCGGGACACAATCGCAGTAGTTCTCCCTGTGCTACCTTAGCCGATATAATGGAACGTAAGGTACCAAAACAAGGGAGCCGGGCTAACCCAACTATTGACCCAAGACATGATTCGGAGCTGATGCATATAATGCTATAAGTTCTGGGTGCCGCACTGTCAAAAGTGTTTGGACTTTTCTTGCCACATTACGGGGCTCAATAAGAAGCCCCTGGCAAACTGAGTGTACCAAAATGTACGGATGCAATATTGAATAAATATTCAACGGAAAATATGGAGATAGTAATAAGAAGCTGATGCTGCATACTACTTCCAATTTATTTGGACAATACGGCAAGGCGTAGGTGTACAAGTAATGTGTTAAGCAAAAAGAAATAGGACTATTTGACATGTCCTATCCATGGGCAGGCTACATGCGGGTATGTAAGAATACGTATAATGATCATTCAAGAAGACCACCTGAGTATTCCCTTGTGTGCAAAGCCTCTTGCCTCCTTAGTGTTCCCTCTGTAATGAGTCCGGTTATCCGATCTCTCTGAAGGGGCTACCCGAAAGTGGGGTCCTAAAAAAGAAAAAATGGTATGCGGGCTTCATGGCGGCTGAACCGCACTCTGGCCGCATTATGTCTCACCTCCACCTATGCCCATGGTATTTAGAGCACGTATTTATGTACGCGTGGCACGAACGCCGCCTGAATGGGGCTGGGGTGGAGGCCGGATTGCTAATCGAGCTCCTGGTGTGCCTGACGGTCATGTTGCAGGGTACTTCGGACTCGCTTGACGGTGTTAGGGGTTGTCGTTGCCTAATTGGCTGTCTGTCGGAGGAGGCTGCTTTGCACTTCTGCCGCGAGGGCCGCAGTGTGCTCTTCCATACGGAGGGAGCGGTCTGCATTTCCATTGACTGTTATGACCTCGCGAGGTCCTAGCATTTTGAGCTTGAGGTATGCATAGTGTGGTACCGCATTGAATTGATTGAACGCGGTTCGTCCAAGTAGTGCATGATAGCCACTACGGAAAAGGGACGATATCAAAGATTAACTCCTCGCTTCGGAAGTTATCCGGAGATCCAAAGACCACTTCCAGTGTTATTGAGCCCGTGCAGCGAGCCTCTACCCCTGGAATTCCACCTTTGAAGGTGGTTTTTGTGGGTTTGATCTGTGACGGATCGATGCCCATTTTGCGCACTGTGTCCTGATAAAGCAGGTTCAGGCTGCTGCCACCGTCCATGAGGACTCGCGTGAGGTGGAATCCGTCGATGATTGGGTCAAGGACCAATGCGGCTGAGCCGCCGTGACGGATGCTGGTGGGATGGTCCCTACGATCAAAGGTGATCGGGCAGGATGACCATGGGTTGAATTTTGGGGCGACGGGCTCCATCGCATAGACGTCCCTAAGTGCACGCTTTCGCTCCTGTTTGGGGATGTGAGTGGCATAGATCATGTTCACCGTTTTTACCTGGGGAGGAAATTTCTTCTGTCCTCCAGTGTTCGGACGCCGGGGCTCCTCGTCATCATCGCTGTGCAGCCCCTTGTCCTTGTTCTCGGCATTTATCTTGCCGGCCTGTTTGAACACCCAGCAATCTCTGTTAGTGTGATTGGCTGGTTTATCGGGGGTGCCGTGAATCTGGCACGAGCGGTCGAGTATGCGGTCCAGACTGGATGATCCCGGATTGTTTCTTTTGAACGGCTTCTTCCACTGACCGGATTTGGAGTTGCTGAATCCGGCATTGACTGTCGTATCCTCAGCATTGTCGCCATTGTTTCGACGCTTGTGTCTGTTGCGCCGTGGCTTTCCGTTACTGTCACGGATATCTGAAGTGCCAGGGTTTCCTGGCGCGGTGTTACTGCGAGCCAGCCAGCTGTCCTCACCCGCGCAAAAGCGGGTCATTAGTGTCGTGAGGGCCGCCATGGTCTTCGGTTTTTCTTGGCCGAGGTGTCGGGCAAGCCACTCGTCACGGATATTATGCTTAAAGGCCGCCAGGGCCTTGGCGTCCGGACAGTCGACAATTTGGTTCTTTTTAGTTAGGAACCGAGTCCAGAATTTCCTGGCTGACTCTCCGGTCTGTTGGGTAATGTGACTTAGGTCATCAGCATCCGGTGGTCGCACGTAGGTGCCCTGGAAGTTATCGAGGAATGCATCCTCAAGATTTTCCCAACTGCCAATGGAGTTTGCTGGCAGGCTATTCAGCCAGTGTCTGGCTGGCCCTTTAAGCTTGAGTGGGAGATACTTGATGGCATGTAGGTCATCACCGTGGGCCATGTGAATGTGGAGAAGAAAATCTTTGATCCACACCGCGGGGTCTATTGTGCCATCGTATGACTCGATGTTGACGGGTTTAAACCCTTCTGGGAATTCATGTTCCATTACTTCATGAGTGAAGCAGAGGGGGTGTGCGGCGCCTCTGTGCTGGGCTATGTCACGGCATAGTCCGATTAATTCTAGTCGGTAATGTCCGGCCCGGCCGGATTTATCAGTATTGTATCCGGCGTGACGATCGGTGTCATGAGCTGTGGCGCGCCCAGTGATCCATAGATCGATCTTGGTTCTCCTGCGTTGTTTTCCAATATGTCTTGCAGGTCCTGCGTACTTCCCCGGGCCACAGTGAACCGGCGTAGGGGTGCGGGCTGGTGTCCGACCTGATATGTCATTTTATCCGGCCACGTGGTGGTCGGTCAGCCTCATCTTGTGCTGGAAGTTCAGGCTCTTTGGCCTCTTCTTCTAGCAGTTTGTGCTTTGGGTATCCCCTGCTCGGGGGCTCGAGTCCGTATTCCTAGGACTTTGGTCCATCTGTCTGCGAGTAGATCTTGGTCAGCTTGGAGCTGCTGCTGCTTCTTTTTCAGGCTTCTTGCAGTGGCTATAAGCATGTGCTTGAAGCGCTCCTGCTCTATGGGATCCTCTAGTATGCCGAATTCGTCATCACCGAGGCTCACCTCATCTTCGGAGGGAGGCATATAGTTATCATCCTCCAAGTATCCGTCCGTCGCCTGTTCGTCTGGGCTAGCCTGCCCGTGTTCCTGTTCGGCTTGCTCGAAGGTGGGTTGATCAGGATCGTATTCCTCTTCGGCACCATCTGGATTTTCTTCTCCAGTGCCGGTATTGTTGTGGCGGGGCTTGGAGCAGAGCCGATGACGCCCATGTTTTGCTTTCTTCCCCGAGGGGTTATCTCCCGTTGCCTCATCAGCATTGCTTTCTTTGGGAGTATCCACCATATATATATCATATGAAGAGGTGGCAGTCCAGCGCCCTGTGGGCGGTGGTTCCTGTTATTCTCCCGCATCATCGTCTATGCCGTCGGTGTCTTCGGAATCGAAGTTAAGCACGTCGGTCAAGTCATCGACCATGGCTATTAAGTGGGTGGTGGGTGGGTAACGAATTTCTTCGTTGCCAGCTTCCCACTCGAGCCGGACATAGTTCGGCCAGGAGTCTCCTGACCAAGAGAGAGACCTTAATGAATCTAGCACATCTCCGAAGGGTGAGTGCTGAAAGATATCCGCAGCGGAGAATTCCATGACTGGAGCCCAGTTAGATTCGATGGGCACGGATGTGCGTGGTCCAGAACATACGGTCAGAGACAAGTCCAAGGGTCCAGAAATAAAGATTTCCTTAGGAGAGGAGTCTATGTTCGGCTCCAAAGCCGATGAGTGTGCGGACTTCGGGGCAGGGTCCATCCACCCGTCCTCGGAAGGCATAACCTGCTCTCGAACGAAGTCCGAAGCTGTAGTAGGTGTGATGTTCC
Source organism: Triticum aestivum (assembly GCF_018294505.1). NCBI lineage: Eukaryota > Viridiplantae > Streptophyta > Magnoliopsida > Poales > Poaceae > Triticum > Triticum aestivum. The sequence continues at coordinate 95,470,560 of NC_057801.1, forward strand.
GAATACTGTCCGACTGCAGATCTAGGTCATGCACGTCGTGATCGTTCGGCGCTCCTGATACGGGCCCGAATCTGTCGAAGATCAAGTCTCCGCGGATGTCGGCGGTGTAGTTTAAGTTTCCAAACCTGACCTGATGGCTAGGGGCGTAGCTATCGATCTGCTCCAGATGGCCAAGCGAGTTGGCCCGCAGTGCGAAGCCACCGAACACGAAGATCTGTCCAGGGAGAAAAGTCTCACCCAGGATGGCATTGTTGAAGGTTGGAGAAGCCATCGAGCCTTACAGCAACGACACAGAGGAACTCTCAATGAAAGCACCAATGTCGGTGTCAAAACCGGCGGATCTCGGGTAGGGGGTCCCAAACTGTGCGTCTAAGGCTAATGGTAACAGGAGGCTGGAGACATGATGCTAGGTTTGGACCCTCTCGATGGAGGTAATACCCTACTTCCTTCTTGATTGATCTTGATGATATGAGTATTACAAGAGTTGATCTACCACGAGATCAGAGAGGCTAAACCCTAGAAGCTAGCCTATGGTATGATTGTTGTTGTGTCCTACAGACTAAACCCTCCGGTTTATATAGACACCAGAGGGGGCTAGGGTTACACAAAGTCGGTTTACAGATGAGGAGATCTACATCCGAATCGCCAAGCTTGCCTTCCACGCCAAGGAGAGTCCCATCCGGACACGGGACGAAGTCCTCTATCTTGTATCTTCATAGTCCAACAGTCCGGCCAAAGTATATTGTCCGGCTGTCTGGATACCCCCTTATCCAGGACTCCCTCACCCCCCTCCCCTCCTCCCAAGAAGGGAGGCCAAATAGGATTAGGAGGAGGGGGCGGCGCCCCCCTCTTTCCTTCCCCCCTCTCTCTTCCCTTCTTCCCCCTCCCGATAAAAGGAAAGGGGGGCGAATCCTACTAGGAGCCCAAGTAGGATTCCTCCTACTTGGGGTGTGCCCAAGGCTGCCTCCCTCCCCCTCCCTCCTTCATATACATGGGGAGGAGGTTCCTAGAACACACATCAACTATTCCTAGCCGTGTGCAGCGCCCACCTCCACAGTTACGCTTCCGGTCATATGCTCGCAGTGCATAGGCGAAGCCCAGCGTGGATCACTTCATCATCACTATCACCACATCATCGTGCTGACGCAACTCTTCCCTGACACTCTGCTAGATCAAGAGCTCGACGGACGTCATCGAGCTGAACGTGTGTAGAAATCGGAGGTGTCGTACGTTCGGTGCTTGATTAGTCGAAATGAGAAGAAATTCGACTACATCAACCACGTTAACAAACTCTTCCGCTTTCGATCTACAAGTGTACGTGGACACACTCTCCCCCTATCGTTGCTATGCATATCCTATATAGATCTTGCATGAGCGTAGGAAATTTTTTGATATTGCATGCTATGTTTCCCAACAATTCAATAGACCATCGAGGGTAGCCTTGGATCCTGCAACTGGCTTCCTCTTTATCCAAGGTCTGTTGTCTGATTATGGTTGTGCGCGGTGTTCGCGCCAAAGTGTGAGCCTATCAAGTGTTATGTTTTTGTCATAGATTGAATTTGTTTGCTTTTCCCGGGCCAGCCAGGCATCTTCAGTGGTGCAAAATCCTAACACTGGATCGAATAGCTTAGAGAACACTTGGACGCAGCAGCGGGTGAGGGTGTTTGAGATGCCTTTATCCTTGCATCCATGCTGAAAAGTTGTTATGTCTGAATACTGGTAGTCTGGTATATTGTTCTTAATGGACAGGAACCTGGCCCAGGATTGTCTGATTTATTCATCAGGTAGCTGTTGCACATAGGCTAAGTCCCAGACATCGGATGGGCCCGAATTATCCAGGCACTATTCGATGTGGGGGTGGTTGGGAGAAAAAATTCGATCCCCTTTGACCGTAGGCTCGCGACTCCGATGTCTTTATCCTGCAAAGGACATACCGATGCTGGATCGACTGAGCTGATTTTAAGATCTGATTCCTCAGCTGATTCCAGCTGGCTGTTATCGGGGTCTCTCTCCAAGTAATACCTTAGCCCTTCGTCCTTTACGGGGATTTCGACCGGGGCGGATGGAGAGATGAAGAGTTCGTGGGTCGCTTCTTCCTTGTCGCAACCTTTCTCGTAAGGGAGAAGGTGGGATCCAATGATGGCGGTATGGAGCATGGAAACAGTACCCTAAAGGTCGGGGTCGGTGACCGACGACCCCATGGATCCTTCTTTGATCACACATCGGAAATCTCAATGAAAGCACCAATGTCGGTGCTAAAAATGGCAGACCTTGGGGTAGGGGGTCTCGAGCTGTGGATCTTGGATTGATGGTAATAGGAGACAAGGGATGCGTTGTTTACCAAGGTTTGGGCCCTCTCGAAGAGGTAATACCCTATGTCCTACTTTGATTGTATTAATGGTTGTGTATCAAGTACAAGCTTGATCTACCTCGAGATCGTAATTTGTGTTCTAACCCTAAGGCTAGAGTTTTTCTGAAAAGGAGGATGTACCCCCGACCTCTGCATCTGGACGATGCATGCAACCATATTATTAATTATTCACAAAGGCCATACAAGGTGATACATCAATAAGCCTGAAGCCACCATCTTGGCAACGCTGTGGCTACTCCTACCCCCTCGATGAAGGTGTACTGAATGTCCGGGCCTAATACCAAATAGACATTGCACCAAATCCTAGCATCTAAAGTTGGGTGTCCCATCCAAGCCACTATCTAGATTGGGTCCCACACCGGTTTGGCACACTCCCAGTGAGCACAGCACGCTGCAAGGGCCGTCACCTCCATCTTCCATCGGTCTATCCTCAGAGAAGTACTGCTGCACCGACCTTGCCAGGCCTCTCCGCCATCAATGCCACCATGACGGTAGACAGCTTCCTCCTCCTGCGTGAGTCCATCTTCGCGCATCAGACGCCGAGCCTCCAGTGCGCCATGTCATTGAGACCCACCATCAATGCTATGGTTGATGCCACACTGCTCCACCTACATGACATCTCGCGTCGGCTCTTATCTACCAGCAACTCCACCACCCTGAGCAGTCCCCAGCCAACGCCTTCAGGAAGGAACATGACACCAAAGTGCCAACGTCGCCCAAACAGAGGAACAAAGGCTTTCACCTGCACTCATGGCAGAGGTGGGGGCGTATGATCCACATCGAAGTGTCAGGACCCCGACTCAATGCCACATCGATCTAGCATGTAACACCTCATATCACTTTGCGGCCTCACGCACGGTATTCCCACGGGTGTCGCCTTACCTTTGCCCGGGACCGTTTGCGCCTTTTGTCACACGTATATGATAGTGTCGCTAGCATCCATATGATAAGGAGCCCGGGCTGACATGGCTAGTCGTAAACCCAAAGTGGCACTAACTTACAGGGACAGGCATCCATGACCCAGCATCGAACGTGTCGGTCATCAGCGAGTGAATCCAGGCTGTAGCACTGGGCTAGCAGGACTCCGGTGAACCGGGCTGTAGCGGGCTAACAGGACTCCGGTATTCGTCGCGTGACATTTCCCCGAAGGGACAGACACAGGAACGAAGAAGGACACATGCCGGCCAGCCTAAGTGTTCCGGAGCAGTAGCAAGCTACCATGGCTCAGTGGAAACACCAGGAGACATTTCCCGGTAAGAGAGGCTACTAAGGATAAACAACTAGATGGTCAGATCCCACACATACCAAGCATTTCAATAACATACACCCAATATGCTCGATATGTGCAATACAACATGGCATCACAAAATGACTCTACGACTCAAGTATTTATTCAATAGGCTCCGAGGAGCGAGATATTACAAACAGGGGTCTCATGACCCAACATTCAGAGCATACAAGTCAAAGCACAAGCGGAAACTATCATGTCTGAGTACAGACGTCTATAAATGAAAAAGGCTGAAAAGCCTGACTATCTATCAGATCCTGCCGAGGGCACAAGATCGTAGCTGAGGTAACAAGCTAAACGTCGAAGTCCACGCGGAACTACTAGCGAGACCGAAGTCTCTCTGCAAAAACATAAAATAGGCAAACGTGAGTACAAATGTACCCAGCAAGACTTACATCAGAACTAACTACATATGCATCATTATCAACAAAGGGGTGGTGGGGTTTAACTACAGCAAGCCAGCTTTGACTCGGTGGCTATCCTAAACTACGACTGCAGGTAACTCTTTTGAGGTGGCGCACACGAGTCCACATATTCACCATATCAATACACCACTATGGATCTGTTCCCGTCTCCCTACGAGAACGCCATCCATAGCACTCACGCTTATCTTGCGTATTTTAGAGTATCCACTTTCACTTGTCTATGAACTGTACAAGGGGTCCACGTTTCCATATCCGAGGAATCCGGCTATTCGAATAGATAATGATAACCCTGCAGGGGTGTACTTCTTCACACACGCTCCCGCCACTTACCGCCCTGTACACGTCATGTACCTCGGCAACCTTCAAGCGGAAGCCGGGCGAGGGAGTCGGCCACGACCTGACTAACCGAACAAGTCTCTCGTCCAGGTTTATCGCCTATTCGGGTTCCATCCGCAAGGAGATCCGGCCGGGGTGTCGCTCACGGCCCCAAACGATGTGAGCAGGGTTCCCAAGCCCACCAACCGGGTGTCACTTGGTACACCGTGCCACTGTGCCTAGTCTGTCCCAAGCCCACCTGTACCGGGTGCCACTTGGTAGACTACTAACACTACCTACAAACACCAGAAACTAGTTGCAACTCCTGGACAGAGATCATGTTGATTAATAAGTCGAGAGGGGCACTTAAGCATTCCAATGTGTGGTAGTAGCTGGTCATGGATCACAAACACAGAACTCAGTTCTTGAGGACGGCTGCAATGAGACAACCCACCATGTACTCCTACATGGCCTCTCACCGCTACCTTTACCAAATCGTGTTCACACACTTAGCTCACACACAGTAGGACATGTTCACACGCCTCTGATTCATCCCCGATGAATCAGACCTGACTCAACTCTAAGCAGTAGCAGGCATGACAAACAAGCATGAATGAGTAGGCACATCAGGGCTCAAACAACTCCTACTCATGCTAGTGGGTTTCATCTATTTACTGTGGCAATGACAGGTCATGCAAAGGATAAAGGGGTTCAGCTACCGCAGCAAGTATCAAATATGTCGTTGTTGTCCTAATGCAGTAAAAGAGAGCAGGAGCTGAGAGTGGGATTTTATCGGAATGAACAAGGGGGTTTTGCTTGCCTGGCACTTCTGAAGATAACATTGAGTCTTCATCAGTGTCAACGATCACATCATCGGTATCACGTCTATCGAGAGGGGACACATACCGGCAACAAGGAAGAAATACAATCAATGCAATGCACAATATGATGCATGCTCATGATATGGCAATATGAATGTGTTTTGAGCTAATGCAACTAGCAACAGATTAAATGAAGTTGGTTTGAATATAAAATTCAAATTCAAACTCCATATGTGATTATTCAAATGCCATTCACTTCATTTGCCCTAAACAATAGTGATAAGTTGTTCTAACATGCATGAAAATGGTACAGATGGATTCCTTGAATTTTTCTGATAATTTTTCATATATAATTTATTTAATTTGGAGTTACAGTTAATTTTCTATGATTTATTGAAGTTTTAGGCATTTTCTGGAATTTCAGAATTAAATTAAATCCAGAAAATACTTATTGCGTCAGCCCCACGTCACAGTGACGTCAGCAGGGTGAACTGGGCGCCTCCAGGTCAAACCTGACCTGTGGAACCCATATGTCAGCGTCACAGGTTAACAGGGGGGGTTTATTTTAGTTTAATTAAGGATTAGGGCACTAGGGCCCACATGTCAGTGGCTCTGGGGTTAGATTAGGTGGTGATTAGCTTAAGCTAATCACCTGATGGCGGGGGCCCACCTGTCAGTGTCAGCAGAGGGGGGTAGTTAAAATAAAATAACTAAACTAATTAACAGGGGGGGCTGGCCCCACCTGTCATCGACCCAGAGAGGGGGGGTGTCCCGCCGTGGTCAACGTGGTCAGACCCACCGGCGGCTTGACGCCGGCGAGGCCAGACGCGGTGGTGCGCGTCGGAAACCCACTACAGGGGCTCTTTTGGCGCGCAGGGAGCAGCTACGGGGAGAGGGTGGAGTGGCGGATCCAACGGTGGCGGTGGCGGAGGTTGGGGTGGCCGGAGCTGCCGGCGGCGAGCTCTTTTGCGGTGGCCGGAGCTCGGGCGAGGTCGGGGTTGGCGTTCGGGGGCACGGGAGGGGAAGCTAGTGGCGGCTACGGGCTCCTGGAGACGTGTTGAGTGCGGTGGTGTGCTCGGCTTCGAGCTGCAACGGCTCCAGCCACGGTGGTGACGAGGCACGGCGGTGGCGAGCTCTCGGGTCCGGCGGAAAGGCGGCTAGGGTACGGGAACGAGCGCGAGGAGGAGGGGGAATGGAAGAGTAGCTCACAGGGGTTGCGACGGTGGCCTCGGGGAGCTTGGGGAGGCACCCGAGCCGACGAATTTGACGAAGATGGCCGGCGGTCCGAGGTTGAAGAAGCCGGCGGTGGCGACGTTGCAGGGGCTCCCGCGGTGCGCTTCTCGGCGAGGAGGAAGAAGTGGTCGAGGCGGATCCCCTGGGTACTTCGGGTGGCAGCGAGGAGCACGGTGGCTACGGCGAACGGCGTCGGCGACGACGAGCTCCGCTCGGGCGCGTGCAGGGAGGAAAGCAGAGGAGAAAACGGGGTCCAGGGGAAGAGAGGGGAGGTGCAGGGGGCGAGGGGAAGTGCCTGGCGTGAGGGGGAGGCTCGGGAACGCCTCGGTGGAAGCAGGAGGTGGCCGAGGCGGCATCGGCGCTCGCCACCGAGCTGCTTCGGTGCGAGGGGAGGAAGAAGACAAGGGGGAGGGAGGAGGTGGGCTGGGCCAGCGGGAGGAGCTGGGCCGGCTACAGGTAAGTGGCCCAGGTGGGCTGCAGGTAATGTTTCCCTCCCTCTCTCTGTTTTTCCTATTTTACTTCTGTTTTCTATTTTTCTGACATTTGTTTGATTTAATAAATATATTAAATCATTTAATTTTATTATGCCAATTTTTGTAGGGGCTAATGGTATTATTCCAGAGCTCTTTTATAATTGGCATAATTTTTGGACCATATTTCATATATATAGAAATATCTTTCCAATGCAAATATTTATCGAATTAATCCAAATGGCCAAAATAAATGTCCATGAGCTCCTAAAAATATTGTTTTGATTTTTATCTCTGTCCAATATTTTCAGAGGGCAACATGAGCATTTTCTTGGACCCTTTTGGGGAATTTTTTTATTTGGGTCATTTTCAAAATGATTCTGAGGGTTCCACCAATCCTCATTTCAAATTTAAATGAAATTTAAACATGATGCACACATGAAGCTAGCCTAGAGCATTACCAGAAGCTAGGGATGTGACAACTCACCCCCACTAAACAAGAATCTCGTCTCGAGATTCAAGCGTAGGGTAGGTGAAGGGGAAACGCAAACTAGTACAATCTTCACGATCCAGGTTGCACTTCAAATGAACGTTGATTCGATCACTCATCTTTGTCTTGTCGTCTTGTTCTGAGAACTCAACTAACATGACAAGAAGAGGAAAGGAAAACTCTAAAGAATCGATCTTCTCGAAGATCGAGCACTCAGGATCCACTCACGGAATGAGACATGGAAACATCTCACGAGCTGAGACGCGAATCACACATCTAGAGGAATGGAGTGAAGCAGATGACGAAGGTTCACTAGGTAGACAACAATTTCATGCTTAAGAAGGTGGTGAACGGTTGTCAACGTAGCGAGGATTGAGTTGTCATGATACCAAACGAGACACCTTAGGGATGGTGACTCGTAGATATATCCCCTTAGGTGGCAAAAAGAATTACCTTTGATTTAAAAATCATTGAAACTCTTTATACCAGCCTAAGGCAATTCACCACAATCGATTTGCGGGTCGGTAGAATGGCATACCCGGATATAGAATGGATGATGTGGATTACCTTGTTGAAAACCACACAAGGGATGATTTTATAACTGAGGATAGGGACCCATGGTAGAATGGCACATTGGCGGTGCAAGCTGGGAACAAAATGCAAATGCTGGAATGATTCTGGTAACTGGGGAGAGCAACAATAGAGAGTTATTCACTGTTGGAAGGTTATAGCATAACCGAGGAATTGAGAGCAAACCTAGTTAGTGCGACGGTAACACGTAACGCTTGTGCGTGCTCTCAAGAACTTGAGCATTTCCATATTCATCAAGGTTTTACCAATCCGTGTCAAGGATCTGGCAACACAACTTACTACCATGATGAATGAGGAGGATGCGCAGATGCAAAGGAAATAACACTTTCTCAGATTTCACCTTAGCGAGGCCAAGGAAACAAAATCTGGATGATCGACCGAGAGACATTTAGCACTCCGCTTCTAATGTTCTCCTTGATGTGCTAGTGTAACCCATTCATAGATATGGTTTGATATCTAGAACATCAAGTAAAAGGTCGGACTTCGGGAACACAAGAATCCATAAGGAACAACTAGGAGTAAATCCTACGAAATCCTTATGGGGAGGTGGCCAACTTCCTCAGTCAAGATACTATAATAATAGGTCTCCCGGATGGGTGTGTTGGCCACGACATCCACCTTTACCGGTTATCGAGCGACCAATGTTATAGTTCTTGGGAAATGTTCCAACCATCAAGTCTGCCTGAGATTCAGAACTGGTTGGTGTCAGAATATTCCAGACTCATCAAGTCTAGAAAGAAAAATGAAAGTTTGCAACACAAATCGACGAGATGACGTTGCGAGATTCTCGGGGAAGTGAACTACGATAGCAAGCTCCGAAACATGAGCCGGTTCTGCTAAACACATGTGAAACACGCTGTCCTAGACAAGCATGACCATGTAGTAGTCTTATAGCAAAAACACTATCGAGTTCAGGTTGTGAACCATAATCGAGGATATTGAAGTCCTTGCATAAGGCATGCTCTTAAGAAGGAACTTCCTTTCCTTGAACAAATCAATCAGTGGCTTGGTGTGCTAGGGGATACATATGGAATGAAGATGATCAGTCTATCAGACCATAGAATACTTCGCACATGCATGACTGACTTGGGATGATTCCAGAGGAGCAAAAACAAACTTTCTCGAATTCACGGCGGCAAATTACATCAAATGCACGTGAATCAGAGGAAATCACTTCTTCCATCCAACATATACTTCATGAGCGGGGCATGAAGAAAATGCTTACACAAGTTTCCATCACTAGCTTAATGTTCAATAAAATCATGGAGGAGATAAGGATTGTTGTCGATGGGCTCAACAACAATTCATCCAGGTTTCCATATAAAAGGAATTCCATAGTTAAGTGAACACAATGATAGCATGGTCAGACCAAAAGATGTAATGGTGTATGCTCGAGGAAAATCCATGAGTAAGACAACATTACGAACATCGTTGCTTCTGACTTGATTTGAGGATAGCCCATACTCAAATCAAGTTTTGGTTAGGATGATAGGTCCAGCAATTGATCGCGAGGATCAATCAATGAAGATATCACCTTTCTTCAACACACACAACAAGATATCCCTTAAAATGAACTAAGTCAGACAAGCTTTTATCTTCCAACTCTCCAAGTTGTTGTTTAACTCAACCAACTAGCTCAGGGTATCCAACACAGATTCTTGGAGAAGGGGTGGTTTACAGGAATAAACCAACTTGTTCACGAACTCAACATAGCGGTCAGGTGACGACCTGGTGATACTTCCGAGAAGATATTCAGAAAATCACGAACCACCGTATGTTACTAAGCTTGAGAACAATCTTGCTTTTCAGGGCAAGACGATATAATCAAACAAGCAAGGATTGACACTATCCTAACTCATTGATTGAAAAAGTGCACCAGGAATAAGGACTAGGTAGCACGATCAATTCTTAGAATGATGACTCAATAATCAGCATGCTAAGAATGAGGTTGTTGTACATTTAACTACCAAGCAACGGAGTTGCTAGCAGTATTGATTTCACACACCACGATTCACTTGTCGGCATTCCGGTTATAATAACACAGGAACCGAGGAATGAACAATGATGGCAAGAAGTATCACTGTACCAAGAGTTCATAGGATGGTGTGCAATTCCTATAACATCTCGATATAAAGATGGTAATACTCCAAGGTAGAGCAGAACAAAAGTTGGATTAGCAATTTGATCTGCGGAGCATAACTTCTTTGACCCGTTCCTGGATATGGATGAGGTACTGGAGTTTGCTTCTCCTAGTCATTCCAGAATAGAATGGCTCGATGGACCACAAGAGTAATAGGCATCGATGAACGAATGCACGCATACTCTTGACTATCCATTGATTAGACGAGGGTCAGGATACAACTACGGAGGGACAACTCAAAGGAACATATGATTTTCTGAGTTGTGGATGCATGGATTAGTATGCCAAACAAATTCAGCATATTTCTTCCGGATAACCCATGCTGAAGAGGAAGGACAGGCAGATTCACAATGTGGAATGGAGAGCTTATCAAGAGCACTCGGGTTGTGATCTTTTGGTTCAAAAGAACTCCTGCCATGAATGGTTCATGGTAATTGGAAGGAGGAAATACCACGGACCTCGAGGACTATCACAAGGTTACTAATATCCTAAAGGAGCTAGCAATTACTAACAACATGAAGTAGATAGAGTGAATCTCGGGTTCAAGAACCCAGGAGCAGAATACCTACTACTAAGTAGCATCACGGGATGCTTTCGGAAATGATGGCCAGAATCATCACACTGGGAACACAAATCCTGGCTAATTACTAGATGATCCCCTAAGACACCTAGGGTCACAATAATATCTCCAACATATATGTCAAGGTAACGAAGTACCTCAACTCACTGATTAGTGTGGTTAATCTGGCCCATGGGAACATTGAAACGGAAAGAAAAGATTTACAATTGCATCAGACTACTTAGAAACCTGGGATGACTCGGACAGCATAACGGCTGTAAATGCTTAGAAAAGATTAGAGACATTCACAAAAATGGTGGCATAACCACTCAGAAGCACAATACCAAGGTTTCGAGATCAACAATTAACATACGGAGTAGTAGGAACTGAACTGAGACTTAAGTCCAACAATCTTATAAGTCTACGGATTAGTAACACGTGATCCTGATAGAAAGAAGAGATAGCCTAGTTCTTAATCCCCGTAGAAGAGAAGATGATGACTCAGATCAGAAGGCCATGAGGTATAAGGAGTAAAAAGAGCCTTACGTTCCATCCCACAATCAATTCCCTTACATAACTAAAGAATTTCTAGACTCAACTTCGACCAGTTTGGCTTGGTAATCCTACAGGCAGTCAAGCTCTGATACCAACGCTGTCAGGACCCCGACTCAATGCCACATCGATCTAGCATGTAACACCTCATATCACTTTGCGGCCTCACGCACGGTATTCCCACGGGTGTCGCCTTACCTTTGCCCGGGACCGTTTGCGCCTTTTGGCACACGTATATGATAGTGTCGCTAGCATCCATATGATAAGGAGCCCGGGCTGACATGGCTAGTCGTAAACCCAAAGTGGCACAGACTTACAGGGACAGGCATCCATGACCCAGCATCGAACGTGTCGGTCATCAGCGAGTGAATCCAGGCTGTAGCACTGGGCTAGCAGGACTCCGGTGAACCGGGCTGTAGCGGGCTAACAGGACTCCGGTATTCATCGCGTGACATTTCCCCGAAGGGACAGACACAGGAACGAAGAAGGACACATGCCGGCCAGCCTAAGTGTTCCGGAGCAGTAGCAAGCTACCATGGCTCAGTGGAAACACTAGGAGACATTTCCCGGTAAGAGAGGCTACTAAGGATAAACAACTAGATGGTCAGATCCCACACATACCAAGCATTTCAATAACATACACACAATATGCTCGATATGTGCAATACAACATGGCATCACAACATGACTCTACGACTCAAGTATTTATTCAATAGGCTCCGAGGAGCGAGATATTACAAACAGGGGTCTCATGACCCAACATTCAGAGCATACAAGTCAAAGCACAAGCGGAAACTATCATGTCTGAGTACAGACGTCTATAAATGAAAAAGGCTGAAAAGCCTGACTATCTATCAGATCCTGCCGAGGGCACAAGATCGTAGCTGAGGTAACAAGCTAAACGTCGAAGTCCACGCGGAACTACTAGCGAGACCGAAGTCTCTCTGCAAAAACATAAAATAGGCAAACGTGAGTACAAATGTACCCAGCAAGACTTACATCAGAACTAACTACATATGCATCATTATCAACAAAGGGGTGGTGGGGTTTAACTGCAGCAAGCCAGCTTTGACTCGGTGGCTATCCTAAACTACGACTGCAAGTAACTCTTTTGAGGTGGCGCACACGAGTCCACATATTCACCATATCAATACACCACTATGGATCCGTTCCCGTCTCCCTACGAGAACGCCATCCATAGCACTCACGCTTATCTTGCGTATTTTAGAGTATCCACTTTCACTTGTCTATGAACTGTACAAGGGGTCCACGTTTCCATATCCGAGGAATCCGGCTATTCGAATAGATAATGATAACCCTGCAGGGGTGTACTTCTTCACACACGCTCCCGCCACTTACCGCCCTGTACACGTCATGTACCTCGGCAACCTTCAAGCGGAAGCCGGGCGAGGGAGTCGGCCACGACCTGACTAACCGAACAAGTCTCTCGTCCAGGTTTATCGCCTATTCGGGTTCCATCCGCAAGGAGATCCGGCCGGGGTGTCGCTCACGGCCCCAAACGATGTGAGCAGGGTTCCCAAGCCCACCAACCGGGTGCCACTTGGTACACCGTGCCACTGTGCCTAGTCTGTCCCAAGCCCACCTGTACCGGGTGCCACTTGGTAGACTACTAACACTACCTACAAACACCAGAAACTAGTTGCAACTCCTGGACAGAGATCATGTTGATTAATAAGTCGAGAGGGGCACTTAAGCATTCCAATGTGTGGTAGTAGCTGGTCATGGATCACAAACACAGAACTCAGTTCCTGAGGACGGCTGCAATGAGACAACCCACCATGTACTCCTACATGGCCTCTCACCGCTACCTTTACCAAATCGTGTTCACACACTTAGCTCACACACAGTAGGACATGTTCACACGCCTCTGATTCATCCCCGATGAATCAGACCTGACTCAACTCTAAGCAGTAGCAGGCATGACAAACAAGCATGAATGAGTAGGCACATCAGGGCTCAAACAACTCCTACTCATGCTAGTGGGTTTCATCTATTTACTGTGGCAATGACAGGTCATGCAAAGGATAAAGGGGTTCAGCTACCGCAGCAAGTATCAAATATGTCGTTGTTGTCCTAATGCAGTAAAAGAGAGCAGGAGCGAGAGAGTGGGATTTTATCGGAATGAACAAGGGGGTTTTGCTTGCCTGGCACTTCTGAAGATAACATTGAGTCTTCATCAGTGTCAACGATCACATCATCGGTATCACGTCTATCGAGAGGGGACAAATACCGGCAACAAGGAAGAAATACAATCAATGCAATGCACAATATGATGCATGCTCATGACATGGCAATATGAATGTGTTTTGAGCTAATGCAACTAGCAACAGATTAAATGAAGTTGGTTTGAATATAAAATTCAAATTCAAACTCCATATGTGATTATTCAAATGCCATTCACTTCATTTGCCCTAAACAATAGTGATAAGTTGTTCTAACATGCATGAAAATGGTACAGATGGATTCCTTGAATTTTTCTGATAATTTTTCATATATAATTTATTTAATTTGGAGTTACGGTTAATTTTCTATGATTTATTGAAGTTTTAGGCATTTTCTGGAATTTCAGAATTAAATTAAATCCAGAAAATACTTATTGCGTCAGCCCCACGTCACAGTGACGTCAGCAGGGTCAACTGGGCGCCTCCAGGTCAAACCTGACCTGTGGGACCCATATGTCAGCGTCACAGGTTAACAGGGGGGGTTTATTTTAGTTTAATTAAGGATTAGGGCACTAGGGCCCACATGTCAGTGGCTCTGGGGTTAGATTAGGTGGTGATTAGCTTAAGCTAATCACCTGATGGCGGGGGCCCACCTGTCAGTGTCAGCAGAGGGGGTAGTTAAAATAAAATAACTAAACTAATTAACAGGGGGGGCTGGCCCCACCTGTCATCGACCCAGAGAGGGGGGGTGTCCCGCCGTGGTCAACGTGGTCAGACCCACCGGCGGCTTGACGCCGGCGAGGCCAGACGCGGTGGTGCGCGTCGGAAACCCACTACAGGGGCTCTTTTGGCGCGCAGGGAGCAGCTACGGGGAGAGGGTGGAGTGGCGCATCCAACGGTGGCGGTGGCGGAGGCTGGGGTGGCCGGAGCTGCCGGCGGCGAGCTCTTTTGCGGCGGCCGGAGCTCGGGCGAGGTCGGGGTTGGCGTTCGGGGGCACGGGAGGGGAAGCTAGTGGCGGCTACGGGCTCCTGGAGACGTGTTGAGTGCGGTGGTGTGCTCGGCTTCGAGCTGCAACGGCTCCAGCCACGGTGGTGACGAGGCACGGCGGCGGCGAGCTCTCGGGTCCGGCGGAAAGGCGGCTAGGGTACGGGAACGAGCGCGAGGAGGAGGGGGAATGGAAGAGTAGCTCACAGGGGTTGCGACGGTGGCCTCGGGGAGCTCGGGGAGGCACCCGAGCCGACGAATTTGACGAAGATGGCCGGCGGTCCCGAGGTTGAAGAAGCCGGCGGTGGCGACGTTGCAGGGGCTCCCGCGGTGCGCTTCTCGGCGAGGAGGAAGAAGTGGTCGAGGCGGATCCCCTGGGTACTTCGGGTGGCAGCGAGGAGCACGGTGGCTACGGCGAACGGCGTCGGCGACGACGAGCTCCGCTCGGGCGCGTGCAGGGAGGAAAGCAGAGGAGAGAACGGGGTCCAGGGGAAGAGAGGGGAGGTGCAGGGGGCGAGGGGAAGTGCGTGGCGTGAGGGGGAGGCTCGGGAACGCCTCGGTGGAAGCAGGAGGTGGCCGAGGCGGCATCGGCGCTCGCCACCGAGCTGCTTCGGTGCGAGGGGAGGAAGAAGACAAGGGGGAGGGAGGAGGTGGGCTGGGCCAGCGGGAGGAGCTGGGCCGGCTACAGGTAAGTGGCCCAGGTGGGCTGCAGGTAATGTTTCCCTCCCTCTCTCTGTTTTTCCTATTTTACTTCTGTTTTCTATTTTTCTGACATTTGTTTGATTTAATAAATATATTAAATCATTTAATTTTATTATGCCAATTTTTGTAGGGGCTAATGGTATTATTCCAGAGCTCTTTTATAATTGGCATAATTTTTGGACCATATTTCATATATATAGAAATATCTTTCCAATGCAAATATTTATCGAATTAATCCAAATGGCCAAAATAAATGTCCATGAGCTCCTAAAAATATTGTTTTGATTTTTATCTCTGTTCAATATTTTTAGAGGGCAACATGAGCATTTTCTTGGACCCTTTTGGGGAATTTTTTTATTTGGGTCATTTTCAAAAATGATTCTGAGGGTTCCACCAATCCTCATTTCAAATTTAAATGAAATTTAAACATGATGCACACATGAAGCTAACCTAGAGCATTACCAGAAGCTAGGGATGTGACACGAAGCCTCCAGGAAGGGAATCAGCGCCGAGGGCGTCGAATTTAGTGTGGCCGCCATGCCGGCCTAGAGTTTCCCTCGGATCCATGCCCACCCGCCAGATCCGTCCAGGCAGTATTGGCATCAACCGTAGTCGCTACTGTAGCCAGCACGAACCGGAGTAGATCGAGTCAGAGATGACGCCTCCCATCGAACTCCGGTCGGCCATCAAGGAGCCGCCGTAGCATCGCCCCCTCCATGCCGCCCATGCAGCCGTGGAAAGCCCCCATCTGCACCCGCGGGTACTGCTCGCCAGGCAGGCCGCATCGCGCGCCACCAATCGAGGCCGCCGCCCCGAGATCCCTGCGCCGCCCGATGCACCTGCGGGCAGATCTGAAACAGATAGACCACCGGCCACCGTAGGAGCGCCCCGAACGGCCCTCCACATCATGACAAGAGGAGCCACGAGTGCGTGGTACAGCTCCTGCCGTCGCCCCCTGAGTCCTCGCCAGTGCGCCCTGCAGCCAATGCGCCATCAGTTGCCGCCGAACACCACCCGCGCTAGGTTCGGCCGCTACAGGGAGGAGAGGTCCTGCTGATGATGCCATGGACCTAGGGTAGGGTCCTAGGCTTGACCTAGATGCCCTACCCAAGGTCACTACCCTAGAATCAAGAACATTCAAAGTATAACAAAAGATACCGACTGAAGTAACCTTGGAGTGCAATCCACTTGACCAATTAGCTCATTCGGATACCCCAATTCCATTCGACCAAGATGAAGTCACTCGACCATACAAGAAACCACTCGGAGTGTAGAAGACCTAGAGTCACCCAGGATGGAACTGGTCAGGCATTCACTCCGTAGTCTTTATAGCTGGCATTACCAGTAACGCCCTGCCTTAATGTACATTGAACCCTGTAACATGGGATGGCTGGGGTCCTGGCGCACTTTATATAAGCCACCTCTCCTCTGGCACAAGGGTTCGCACCCCCTGTAACACACACACACACACTCATATTCCAGTCGACCGCCTTAGGGAACCGAGACGTAGGGCTTTTACCTCCTCCGAGAGGGGCCTGAACTCGTAAACTCGTTTGTATAACATCGCCGTAGCTAGGGCCTTGCCTCCTCATATGTACCCCCTACTCTTAGTACCATGATAGTTGGCGCCCACTGTGGGGCAAAGCGTCTTGGAAACTTCCGGTGAGGTTGCAATTTTTCCGATCTTCATCAACATGGTTTCCGGCGATGGTTTGGCTGTGGGCCGCGAGATCCGACTCGGCGCGCTCATTTTCATCACCGAAGACTCCGCTTGGCTTCAAGAAGACCCCCTCGATGTCGAGCTCTTCCAATCCACGGGGCAGCGCATTTCCGTGCAAGTGCCTATGGCGTCCTTCTGCGGCAGTCGTCGACCCAGTATCGGTCGGCTCCCGCATCATCCATTCACTCCGCTGGACGCCGCCGCAAGCGATCCGGTCGATCGCGGCTCCAGCTCTGGGTAAAACATGCGGTGGCCCACCAGTCAGCCATCCCTCAAGTCACGACGATCGAGCCCGAGGAATTTCTCTACGGACCATTCGACTGGCTCCGCAGACACTCTTTCCGAGCGCGGGAGTAGTGACCCCGCGGTAGGAGTTCTCATGGTCGACTCTCGTTGCAGCCTACCCGGGTTTCGCTGCAACGGCGACAACGGCGATGGTGATGGCCTGTCATCTGGTCATGATGAGTATGAGCCCCAACCTCTCAATTCGTAGCAGAGGGAAGAGTTGCACCGCCGCAACATGGAGGCGCTCCAGACCCCTATCATGGGGGAGACTTCCGAGGCTCCGGCCTTGGAGGCTGCACGCCTGGCCACATTGGCCGAGCGCGCGCGTCTGGAGAACCTCCAGCATTCACACGATGAACGCTCCCGTCGACTGATCCCCGAATCCAATCGACGACAGCGACAATTGTTTCCACCTGAACCCCAGGTATACCACACTCCGGTCTGGAATCTTACAGCTGCCACACGTATAGCAGAATATATTCTGTCGTCCCGTTCAGAGGCTGGAAGAGGATTGATGCACATCCGAGCGCTGCTCCAGGAAGCGGGAGAGCAAAATTCAGTTGTTTCTCAGTCGCGCAACAGAATCCAAAGCAGGCCAGTGAGGGCAGACATAGTTCAGTAAGTGCATAGTCCTGGGTCGTCGTTGCAACGTGAAGATCGTGATCACCGTCGAGATCGGCACCTGGGAAGAGCCCATGGAGAGTTAGATCATGGATATGCCCGTGACAACCACCGTCGAGCGCCTTCACCCCCTCCAAGGGGCGGGTCATACGCACCCCGGTGGTATGATGACAGGCGCCCATATGGTAAGGACCACAGAGTTCCAGTCAACCCAAGAGAGCCTGGGTTCGATGCAAGATCACTCCTCGTGCAAGGTTTGGTCGAGAGGAATAGAGCATACAGATAAGGACTGGATAGAGATTGACCCAGCGGAAGCAGAGTGCATGTTTCTGGCCCCAAGTGTTTTGCAAGAGCCATCCAAGCCGCTGAGGTCCCTCACAACTTTAGGTTGGCGAAGGGTGTAAGTAAGTTCACCGGGGAGTCGAAGCCTGACACTTGGTTAGAGGATTACCGAGTGGCAGTGCACATTGGCGGTGGTAATGATGAGGTGGCCATGAAACACCTCCCTTTGATGCTTCAGGGTTCTGCTACAGCTTGGTTGAATTAGTTGGCCACTGGGAGCATTTTCACTTGGGAAGAGTTAGCGCGAGTGTTTACCAAAACATTCGAGGGCACCTGCAAGCGACCTGCTGGATTGGCCGAATTGCAACATTGTGTTCAGAAACATAATGAGACTTTGAGAGACTATATCCAGAGATGGACTAGCCTTCATCATACAGTGGAGAATGTATCAGAGCATCAAGCAGTTTGTGCCTTTAAAGAAGGCATCCGCTACTGAGAGCTCAATTTGAAGTTCGGTCGGACCGGGGACATGTCTCTGACTCCGATGATGGAGATAGCCACTTGGTATGCTAACGGCGAAGAAGAGGACCGACTCCGGAGCTGCAAGAACAAATCAGTCTCCCAGGACACCGGAGGAGGAAACTCCAGTCGGAAGCAAAAACGCAAAGCTGAACCCGCAGGTCCTGCTGAAGCAGCAGTTCTGAATCAAGGGAAGTTCAAGGGGAAGCCTAAAGGGCCTTGGACCCCCAAAAAAGTGAAAGATCAAGCGGGAAATGATGTGCTTGATTTACCATGTCATATACGCACCAAAAACGATGAAGAGGGTAACTTGATTCTTCCCAAGAATACCACTCGACAATGCCGACTCCTGATTCAGAGTTTCCGAGAGGGTCAACCAAGTGAGAAATAAAAAGAATCTGATAAGGAAGAAGACAAAGAGGAAGATGATGGTTACCCCAATGTCAATGCCACTTTAGTGATTTTCGCTGACATCGAGAGCAAAAGTCGACTGAAAGTTATCAACAGAGAAGTAAACATGGTTGCTCTGGCAACGGCGACATATTTGAAGTGGTTAAAAAAACCATTACATTCGACCAGTCTGACCACCCAGCACACATTGCTACCCCTGGGCGGTAAGCGTTGGTGGTCGACCCAGTCGTTGGGGGCACTCGACTGACCAAGGTTTTGATGGACGGTGGCAGTGGTTTGAATATTATGTATGGTGAGGCCCTCTGAGGGATGGGCATTCCGATGTCCAAGCTCAGCGAGAGCAACATGCAATTCCACGGAGTCATCCCAAGAAAGAAAGTTGATTCACTCAGTCAAATCACTCTTGATGTGGTTTTCGGTGATTCAAGGAATTACCGCAAGGAAAAGTTGACGTTTGAGGTGGTGGGTTTTAACAGTGCCTATCATGCTATTCTAGGCAGGCCTGCATATGCTCGTTTCATGGCTCGACCGTGTTATGTGTACCTCAAGTTGAAGATGCCTGGCCCCAAAGGCGTGATCACGGTCACTGGAAATCGGCAGAGAGAAGAAGAGTGCCTACATAAGGGCACAAAGATCACCGATGAACAGATGGCAGCAGTAGAGATGCAAGAATACCAGAAGAGTGCAGATCCGAGTGAGTTGTTGTGTGCCAAGAAGCCTGCTTCAGAGTCTGCATTTCAGTCGTCCGGTGAAACAAAACCCGTTCACATTCACCCAACCGATCCCGATGATGCTCCGACTCATATCTCAACAACACTCGACATCAAATAGGAAGAAGCGCTCATCCAGTTCCTCTGTGAGAACTAGGACATCTTCGCATGGAAACCATCAGACATGCCGGGTGTACCCAAGGGGCTGGCTGAGCACCGTTTATGAGTCCACCCGAAAGCAAAACCCATTAAAGAGCATCTCCATCGGTCCACCATGGTGAAGAGGAAGGCAATTGGCAAGGAGGTGGCTCGGCTTCTGGTAGCTGAGTTCATCCGTGAGATATACCGCTCTGAGTGGCTCACCAATGTTGTCATGGTCCCCAAGAAAGATAAGTCACTTCGAATGTGCATCGATTTCAAACATATCAATTGGGCCTGCCCAAAAGATCATTTTCCTCTACCCCACATCGACTAGATAGCCGACTCAACTATGGGGTGTGAGCACTTGTCCTTTTTGGATGCATATTTTGGGTACCATCAGATCCGACTGTATGGACCCGACGAAATAAAAATAGCTTTCATCACCCCATTCGGGTGTTTTTTCTATGTTATTATGCCCTTTGGCCTCAAGAATGTAGCTGCCACGTTCATGCGCATAATTCAGAAGTGTCTGCACACTCAAATCAGTCGGAATGTGGAAGCATACATGGATGACATCGTGGTCAAGTCACGCAAAGGTTCCAACCTACTGGCTGACCTTGCTGAAACATTTTCCAACTTAAGAAGATATGATATCAAGCTCAATCCGTCAAAGTGCACGTTCAGAGTCCCAGGTGGAAAGTTACTCGGTTTCCTCATTTCTGAACGAGGAATCAATGCAAACCCAGAGAAGGTTGGCACAATCCTCCAAATGAAATGCCCTATGCGTGTGCACGATGTTCGAAAGCTTACTGGTTGTTTGGCTACATTGAGTCGATTCATCTCACGTCTCGGTGAAAAGGCATTACCTCTTTACCGACTGATGAAGAAGTCTGACAAGTTTGAGTGGAATCCTGAAGCTGAAGCAGCGTTTGAAGAGCTCAAAACCCTGCTTTACACCCAGCTGGTGCTTGCCGCTTGATACGTCTCCAACGTATCTATAATTTTTGATTGTTCCATGCTATTATATTACCCCTTTTGGATGTTTATGGGCTTTATTTTACACATTTATATCATTTTTGGGACTAACCTACTAACCGGAGGCCCAGCCCGTATTGCTGTTTTTTTTGCCTATTTCAGTATTTCGAAGAAAAATATCAAATGGAGTCCAAACGGAATGAAACCTTCGGGAGCGTGATTTTTGGAATGAATGTGATCCAGAGGACTTGGAGTGCAAGCCAAGAAGCAGCCGAGGCAGCCACGAGGGTGGAGGGCACGCCCCTATCTCGTGGGCCCCTCGGGCGACCACCGACCTACTTCTTCCTCCTATATATACCCACGTACCCCAAAAATATCCAGGGAGCCAACGAAAACAATTTCCACCACCGTAACCTTCTGTATCCGCGAAATCCCATCTTGGAGCCTTCGTCGGCGCTCCGCCGGAGGGGGAATCGACCATGGAGGGCTTCTACATCAGCACCATAGCCCCTCCGATGAGTTGTGAGTAGTTTACCACAGACCTTCGGGTCCATAGTTATTAGCTAGATGGCTTCTTCTCTCTTTTTGGATCTCAATACCATGTTCTCCCCCTCTCTTGTGGGGATATATTCGATGTAACTCTTTTTGCGGTGTGTTTGTCGAGATCCGATGAATTGTGGGTTTATGATCAAGTTTATCTATGAGAAATTTTTGAATCTCCTCTGAATTCTTTTATGTATGATTGAGTTATCTTTGCAAGTCTCTTCGAATTATTAGTTTGGTTTGGCCTACTAGATTGATCTTTCTTGCCATGGGAGAAGTGCTTAGCTTTGGGTTCAATCTTGCGGTGTCCTTACCCAGTGACAATAAGGGTTGCAAGGCACGTAATTGTTACCATCGAGGATAAATAGGTGGGGGTTATATCATATTGCATGAGTTTATCCCTCTACATCATGTCATCTTTCTTAATGTGCTACTCTGTTCTTATGAAATTAATAGTCTAGATGCATGCTGGATAGCGGTCGATGTGTGGACTAATAGTAGTAGATGCAGGCAGGAGTCGGTCTACTTGTCACAGACATGATGCCTATATACATGATCATGCCTAGATAATCTAATAATTATTTGCTTTTCTATCAATTGCTCGACGGTAATTTGTTCACCCTCCGTAATACTTATGCTATCTTGAGAGAAGCCACTAGTGAAACCTATGGCCCCGGGTCTATATTTTATCATATAAGCTTTCAATCTACTTTTATTTTCATCTTTACTTTTCCAATCAATATTATAAAATACCAAAAATATATTTATCTTATCATACTATCTCTATCAGATCTCACTTTCGCAAGTGGCTATGAAGGGATTGACAACCCCTTTATTGCGTTGGTTGTGAGTTCTTGTTTGTTTGTGTAGGTGCATGGGACTTTTGAGGAGCCTCCTACTGGATTGATACCTTGGTTCTCAAAAACTGAGGGAAATACTTACGCTACTATTGCTGCATCACCCTTTCCTCTTCAAGGAAAACTAACGCAAGCTCAAGACGTAGCAAGAAGGATTTCTGGCGCCGTTACCGGGGAGGTCTTCGCTCAAGTCAAGACACACCAAGTACCCATCACAAACTCATCTCCCTCGCATTTACATTATTTGCCATTTTCCTCTCGTTTTCCTCTCCCCCACTTCACCCTTGCCGTTTTATTCGCCCTTCTTCTGTTCATCTTTTCATTTGCTTTGATGTCTTAGTTGGCTCATTTGGTCGTTTAGTTGGAATAGTTGTTTATTTATTGCTAAATAGAGAAACTAAGATCTATGGATCCTCATCCGCTTGCTAATATTTTTAAGAGATCCAATTATGATGAACCAATTGCTAGTGAGTTTTGTGCACTAGATTATCTTTATGAAGCATTGCTTGAAATTCGTGAATCTGAAAATTATGATGAAGAAATTTATGAAGAGATTCACGATAACTCTTTGAATAAAAAGCATGATTGCAATGATTTTACTATAAATTCTCTTGATGTCAATTGTGCTAATAATATGCAAAACCCTAAGCTTGGGGATGCTAGTTTTGCTATGCCTATTACTTGTTGCAATGATCATGATTGGGGTGATTCTTCTTATCTTGAAAATTTATTTAAGCCCCATGATGAATATGAGATTGATAATAGTGTTTGCAACATTATTGAAAGTGGGTTTGGAAGAGTGTCAACTTTAGATCCCACATATTTGGATTTTGATCAATCTTATGAAATTTTAGATAAAAGTGGGCTTGGAGAGGTCATGACTTTAGTTAATGTTAATCCCACTATTTTGGAAGAGTGTCAACTTCACATGCATGTGGATCGTGGTGAAAATATTTTATGTGATAGCTATTTTGTTGAATTTTCTTATGGTCCTACATGTAATTATTATGAGAGAGGAAAATATGGTTGTAGAAATTTTCATGTTACTAAATTACCTCTCTTCATGTTGAGATTGCTATCATCTCTTTGTTCTTCCTTGCATATGCTAGTTTTTGCTTGCCCTGATAATTTGTTTGCTTACAAGATGCCTATGCATAGGACTTAAGTGTGTTTGTCACATGTTTTATGATGCTCTTTTTGTGCTTCAATTCTTGTCTTTCATGTGAGCATCATTGAAATCTCAATGCCTAGCTAAAAAGGCTTTAAAGAAAAGCGCTTGTTGGGAGACAACCCAATATTTTTCCTTGTTTTTATTTAATACATTTTTCATCTACCTTCTGTTTAGATGTGTTTTTATGTTTTAATTAGTGTTTGTGCCAAGTAGAACCTATAGGATAACCTATGGTGATAGTTGATCTGATTCTGCAGAAAAACAGAAACTTTGCACGCACGAAATTAGTTTTGTTAAATCACAGAAAGATGATTTTGCGTTGATTCTTTCTTCTGTATATCAATAGACAAATTTTCCAGGACTTCCTATTTTGGTATCATTTTTAGAGTTCCAGAAGTTTGCGTTAGTTATAGATTGCTACAGACTGTTCTATTTTTGACAGATTCTGTTTTTCATGTGTTGTTTGCTTATTTTGATGCATCTATGGCTAGTATTAAGTGGTATGGACCATAGAGAGCTTGAAATACAGTAGGTTTAACACCAATATAAATAAAGAATGAGTTCATTGCAGTACCTTATGTGGTGGTTTTCCTTTCTTTCACTAACGGAGCTTATGAGATTTCCTGTTGAGTTTTGTGTTGTGAAGTTTTCAAGTTTTGGGTAAAGATTTGATGGACTATGGAATAAGGAGTGGCAACAGCCTAAGCTTGGGGATGCACATGGCACCCCAAAATATTAAAGAATAGCCAAAATCCTAAGCTTGGGGATGCCCCGGAAGGGGCATCCCCTCTTTCATCTTCGTTCATTGGTAACTTTACTTGGAGCTATATATTTATTCGCCACATGATATGTGTTTTTCTTGGAGCGTCTTGTATGATATTAGTATTTGCTTTTTAGTTTACCATAATCATACTTTCTGTACACACCTTTTGGGAGAAGCCTACTTGATTGAAATTTATTAGAATACTCTATGTGCTTCACTTATATCTTTTGAGCTAGATAGTTTTTGCTCTAGTGCTTCACTTATATCTTTTAGAGCATGGCGGTGGCTTAATTTTTTTGAAATTGCTAGTCTCTCATGCTTCACTTATATTATTTGGAGAGTCTCTTAGAATAGCATGGTATTTGCTATGGTTATAAAATTGGTCCTAGAATGGTGGCATCCAAGTTGAGTATAATAAAAACTATCATAGGAAGTGAATTGGATGCTATGATCAATTTGATACTTGATAATTGTTTTGAGATATGGAGGTAGTGATATTAAAGTCATGCTAGTTGGGTGATTATGAATTGAAAGAATGCTTGTGCTGAATTTAGCAAGTCCCGTAGCATGCACGTATGGTTAAAGTTGTGTAAGAAATTTGAAACATGAAGTGTCCTTGGATTGTGCATCCTTATGGGTGCCGGTCGGGGACGAGCGATGGTCTTTTCCTACCAATCTATCACTCTAGGAGCATGCGCGTAGTGCTTGGTTTTTGATGACTTGTAGATTTTTCCAATAATTATATGAGTTCTTTTGACTAATGTTGAGTCCATGGATTATACGCACTTTTACCTTTCCATCATTGCTAGCCTCTTCGGTACCGTGCATTGCTCTTTCTCACCTTGAGACTTGGTGCAAACTTCGTCGGTGCATCCAAACCCCATGATATGATACGCTCTATCACACATAAACCTTCTTATATCTTCCTCAAAACAGCCACCATACCTACCTGGCATTTCCATAGCCATTCCGAGATATATTGCCATGCAACTTTCCACCGTTCCATTTATCATCATGACAGGCATTACTTTTTTCATATTGCCATTGCATGATCATGTAGTTGACATCATATTTGTGGCTAAGCCGTCATGCACAATTTTTCATACATGTCACTCTTGATTCATTGCACCATCCTGGTACACCGCCGGAGGCATTCATATAGAGTCATATCTTGTTCTAGTTTTGAGCTGTAATTCATGTGTTGTAAATCGATAAAAGTGTGATGATCATCATTATTAGAGCATTGTCCCCAAAAAGAAAGAAAGGCCAATAGGAAAAAAAGAAAGGCCAAAAGAAAAAAAGAAAGGCCCAAAAAAAGGAAAAAAGAAAAAAGAAAATAAAAAGAAAATAAAAAGGGGCAATGTTACTATCTCTTTTTCCCCACTTGTGCTTCAAAGTAGCACCATGTCCTTCATATAGCGAGTCTCATATATTGTGCTTCAAAGTAGCGCCATATTTTTCATATAGAGAGTCTCATATGTTGTCACTTCCATATACTAGTGGGAATTTTTCATTATAGAACTTGGCTTATATATTCCTACAATGGGCTTCCTCAAATGCCCTAGGTCTTCGTGAGCAAGCAAGTTGGATGCCCACCCACTAGTTTTCTTTTGTTGAGCTTTCATTCATTTATAGCTCTAGTGCATCCGTTGCATGGAAATCCCTACTTCTCATGTTGACATCAATTGATGGGCATCTCCATAGCCTGTTGATGTGAGACTTTCTCCTTTTTTGTCTTCTCCACACAATCCCCATCATCATATTCTATTCCACCCATAGTGCTATATCCATGGCTCATGCTCATGTATTGCGTGAAAGTTGAAAAAGTCTGAGATTATTTAAGTACAAAACAATTGCTTGGCTTGTCATCGGGGGTGTAGAATTTGGGAAAATTTTTATGTGAAGAAAATGAAGCATAGCCTAACTATATGATTTTGTAGGGATGAACTTTCTTTAGCCATGTTATTTTGAGAAGACATGATTGCTTTTATTAGTATGCTTGAAGTATTACTATTTTTTATGTCAATATGAACTTTTATTTTGAATCATTTGGATCTCAACATTCATGCCACAATAAAGAAAATTACATTGAGAATTATGCTAGGTAGCATTCCACATCAAAAATTCTGTTTTTATCATTTACCTACTCGAGGACGAGCGGGAATTAAGCTTGGGGATGCTTGATACGTCTTCAACGTATCTATAATTTTTTATTGTTCCATGCTATTATATTACCCCTTTTGGATGTTTATGGGCTTTATTTTACACATTTATATCATTTTTGGGACTAACCAACTAACCGGAGGCCCAGCCCATATTGCTGTAATTTTTGCCTATTTTAGTATTTCGAACAAAAGGAATATCAAACGGAGTCCAAACGGAATGAAACCTTCGGAAGCATGATTTTTGGAACGAACGTGATCCAGAGGACTTGGAGTGTAGGCCAAGAAGCAGCCAAGGCGGCCACGAGGGTGGAGGGCGCGCCCACCCCTACAGGGCGCGCCCCTATCTCGTGGGCCCCTCGGGCGGCCACCGACCTACTTCTTCCTCCTATATATACCCACGTACCCCGAAAACATCCAGGGAGCCAACGAAAAACAATTTCCACCGCCGTAACCTCCTGTATCCGCGAGATCCCATCTTGGAGCCTTCGTCGACGCTCCGCCGGAGGGGGAATCGACCATGGAGGGCTTCTACATCAACATCATAGCCCCTCCGATGAGTTGTGAGTAGTTTATCACAGACCTTCGAGTCCATAGTTATTATCTAGATGGCTTCTTCTCTCTTTTTGGATCTCAATACCATGTTCTCCCCCTCTCTTGTGGAGATCTATTTGATGTAACTCTTTTTGCAGTGTGTTTGTCGAGATCCGATGAATTGTGGGTTTATGATCAAGTTTATCTATGAGAAATATTTGAATCTCCTCTGAATTCTTTTATGTATGATTGAGTTATCTTTGCAAGTCTCTCCGAATTATCAGTTTGGTTTGGCCTACTAGATTGATCTTTCTTGCCATGGGAGAAGTGCTTAGCTTTGGGTTCAATCTTGCGGTGTCCTTACCCAGTGACAATAAGGGTTGCAAGGCACGTATTGTATTGTTGCCATCGAGGATAAAACGGTGGGGTTTATATCATATTGCATGAGTTTATCCCTATACATCATGTCATCTTTCTTAATGCGTTACTCTATTATTATGAACTTAATACTCTAGATGCATGCTGGATAGCGGTTGATGTGTGAGTAATAGTAGTAGATGCAGGCAGGAGTCGGTCTACTTGTCACCGACGTGATGCCTATATACATGATCATGCCTAGATAATCTCATAATTATTCGCTTTTCTATCAATTGCTCGACATTAATTTGTTCACCCACCATAATACTTATGCTATCTTGAGAGAAGCCACTAGTGAAACCTATGGCCCCCGAGTCTATCTTTTATCATATAAGCTTTCAGTCTACTTTTATTTGCATCTTTAGTTTTCCAATCTATATTATAAAATACCAAAAATATATTTACATTATCATACTATCTCTATCAGATCTCAGTTTCGCAAGTGGCCGTGAAGGGATTGACAACCCCTTTATTGCGTTGGTTGCGAGTTCTTATTTGTTTGTGTAGGTGCGTGGGACTTTTGAGGAGCCTCCTACTGGATTGATACCTTGGTTCTCAAAAACTGAGGGAAATACTTAGGCTATTGTTGCTGCATCACCCTTTCCTCTTGAAGGAAAACCAACGCAAGCTCAAGACGTAGCACCGCTCCAATCAACAAAGAGCCTTTACTGCTATACATCGCAGCCACTGGAAAAGTTGTCAGCACAGTGCTCACAGTCGAGCGGGGAGAAGAAGGAAAAGCCTACAAAGTTCAGCGCCTAGTGTATTATATTTCTGAAGTCTTAACTCCATCCAAGCAGAGATATCCACATTATCAGAAGCTTGTTTATGGAATTTACTTGACCACGAAGAAAGTTGCACACTACTTCTCAGACCACTCACTTCCAGCCGTCAGCGACAATCCATTATCAGAAATTCTGAACAATAGGGATGCAACTGGTCAAGTGGCAAAGTGGGCGATTGAACTTCTTCCTTTATATATCAAGTTTGAGGCAAAGAAAGCAATCAAGTCCCAAGAAATAGCAGATTTCCTCGCCGAGTGGATTGAACAGCAGCAACCGACTCAGATTCACCCGGACCATTGGACTATGTTCTTTGATGGGTCCAAGATGTTGAATGGGTCTGGTGCAGGAGTGGTTTTGGTATCCCCAAGAGGTGACAAGCTCAACTATGTCCTCCAGATTCACTTTGATTCTTCAAACAATGAAGCTGAGTATGAGGCACTTTTGTATGGGTTACGTATGGACATTTCACTCGGCGTTCGAAGCTTGATGGTTTACGGCGACTCAGGCTTGGTGGTCAATCAAGTGATGAAGGAATGGGATATCAGGAGTCCAGCAATAACCGGTTATTGCAATCACTACAAAAAAATACACATCTGTGACATTTTGGGCCGAAGAAAATTTATTACTGTCATACTTATGACACTTCTATGACGATAATTGTGAAAAACCCGGTATCATCATAGATGTGGTGGGCTCCTACTTCTATGACAAAAAAATCATGACAGAAAATGGGCTTTTCGTCCTGGGCGGGCCGGAGACGCAGCTACATGACATTCTTTGGGCCGTCCATGACGGAAAAAACCGTGGTAGAAGCGAGGGCGAGGAAAATTTCGGCGAGTTCCCGGTTACGGCGGGTGGTCGGGGCCGAGCGATGCGCGTTTCTCTCGTACACGTACGCGCATGAGTGCGAAGCATTGGCTCTAACTGAACCCGAGCGAGGCGTTGGGCTCTAACTGAACCCGAGCGATTGCACTGCAGGCTACGCGTTACTGAACCCAAGCGATCGATCGATGGCTGTTAACTGGAACCGATCGAGCGATTCCTTCGCTACTGCTGCTAACTGAAGCCGATCAATACTGCCTCTGGATGAACAGTGAGCATTGCGGGGGGTTTGGATGAACAGTGAGCGGTGGGGGTGGATGAACAGGACCCCGTGGCATTGCCTCTGGATGAACAGGACCTCGATCGATCGAGCCGGTTGGGGCTGGATGAACAGGACCCCGGTCGATCGAGCCGGTTGGGGCTGGATGAACAGGACCCCATGGAGGGCTGGATGAACAGGACGACCCTGTGGAGTGCTGGATGAATAGTAGACGGTGGAGGGGTGGTTGAACAGGAGCCCGTGGAGAGGGGTGGTTGAACAGTAGCCGGTGGAGTAGCGCATGGTGGAGGCTGGATGAATAGGAGCCCGTGGATGAACAGTCGCAGGTGGAGGCTGGAGGAGGTCGATGGTGGATGAACAGTAGCCCATGGAGGCTGGAGGAGGTCGACGGTGGAGATGAACAGTATCTCGTGGAGTCCCGTTTTGTGGTATGCCACACCCCTCCCGATGAACAGGACCCCCGTTTCGACCGTAGAGCTCCAACACAAGTCCGTTTCGTCCGTTTGGTGGTACGCCACACCCCTCCCGATCAACAGGACCCTGTTTCGACCATAGGAGGTCCAACACACGTCTGTTTCCTCCGTTTTGCGGTACGCCAAACCCCTCCCGATGAATAGGATCATGTTTCGAACGTGGCTGGTCGAACACAAGGCCGTTTCCTCCGTTCTACGGTACGCCAGGCCTCGTTTCCATCGCATGTTCCATCCAAGTTGGTTGGCTCCCACGCGTTCCATTGCCTCCCGATGAACACGATGCATTTCGTTGCCTCCCTATGAACACGACGCATTTCGTTGACTCCCCATGAACACGACGACGATGATGTTTCTCCGTTCGGACACAGCCATGTACACGAGCCCTGGCCGTACGTATGCACGAGTAGGCGTTCGAGACACCGCTCGTATGTACGTACGTGGCCGTATTTACTTTCTTGCACCCTGGCTGTTATACGTACGTGTACATGCTACGTGCGTGCCTCTACTATGACATGTGCGCACCTCTACATCGACCAGTATGTACGTACACGTTCGCGACCAGAATGACAACGCTACGTATGCTTTGACCAGGTGGGTCCCGACTGTCAGGCACTTCCTTGCGTGCGAAGATGTAGCTGGTGGGTCCCAGCAGTCAGGGGGTGAATCGTTTTTTTTGCCCGGACGCACTTTCTTGCGTGCGAAGATATAGCTGGTGGGTCCCAGCAGTCAGGGGGCGAATCATTTTTTTGCCCGTAATATGGACGCACTTCCTTGCGTGCTAAG
Source organism: Triticum aestivum (assembly GCF_018294505.1). Lineage (NCBI taxonomy): Eukaryota > Viridiplantae > Streptophyta > Magnoliopsida > Poales > Poaceae > Triticum > Triticum aestivum. The sequence goes on from NC_057801.1 coordinate 95,500,938, forward strand.
ATGTAGCTGGTAGGTCCCAGCAGTCAGGAGGGAAATGTTTTTTTTTCACGAAATACGGTGGCCCGTCCGGTGGGGCCCTGCTGTCAGGTGGAGGAATCATTATTTTCCGCGTAATAAGGAGGCACTTCCTTGGTGCGGCCGTGGACCCAGCTGTCAGCCTCTCCACGTACAGTCCACGTCCGATGGAAGTCGTTCCTTGACCACATTGACCACGCCGCGCCGAGAGCACTAGGGCGATGGACGACAGCGAGGCCTAGGAAGGGGATAACGCGGAGCCGGGGAAGACGCGGAAGTGGATGCCCACGCGGAGAGGAGTACGAGGGTTCACTGGTTCGGCTGCGGTGTGAGGCTGCCATCGCCGTAGAATAATAGGGGGTGTGGGTGAGTAGAGGGATGGCCTGGCCAGCGGTGGGAGTAGTAGGGGGCGGTGAGGCCTCCGTGGCATCACACCTGGCCACGGGACGCAGGAGCACGCGGCACGACCGGCGCTGGTTTGGGCGGCTAGAGCAAGAAGACCAGAGGTTGAAGAAGCAGTACGGCCGTTCGATGAACATCGTACGGTAACAGGAGCTAGAATCGTTCATATTGACTAAGTTGAGAAAGCCCTCCATCCCCGTCAACTTGGTAGGCCCACAAGTCAGCCTCCCACTATGCTGGGTTCCAGCTAGCAGGGGGAGTATTCATTTTTTTGTGCGTAATAAGGAAGCACTTCCTTGCGTGCGAAGATAGCTGGTGGGTCCGACCTGTCAGCGGGGGACACGTTTTTTCGCGAAATACAGAGGCCCTTCCAGTGGGTCCCGGATGTTAGGTGGAGGAATCATTATTTTGCGCGTAATAAGGAGGCATTTCCTTGTGTGCGGCCGTGGACCCAACTATCAGCCTCTCCACGCACAGTCTACTTCCGATGGTGTCGTTCGTTGACCACGTTGACCACGCCGCACCGAGCGCATCCAAGGTGGTGGCCGACGGCGAGGCCCCGGACAGCAACGAGCCGGAGATGGGAAGACGCGGGAGTAGAGTCACAGACGGAGAGGTGTACAAGGGTTAACTTGTTCTAGTGCTGTGTGGTTCGGCAGTCAGTGGAGAAGAACAGGAGGTGTGGAGGGGTGGAGGGATGGCGTGGCCAACGGTGGAGTAGCGCTTCATAGTGAAGCATGCTAAGCAGAGCTGCTAGCGGCAGGAGGCGAGAGGTGGTCCCGGCGGCGCTGGAGGAAGAAGACGAGAGATTGAAGATGGATGTCGGTCGTTGGATGTAAATCCAATGGCTAACATGTCAGAATCATTTGTTGACTAAATTGACAATGACTTGCATTGGCTTCGACCTATGTGGCAGGTATTCAACCCATTTTTTCAGAATTTACAGTCTTTTTTTGCGCAGTAGAATTTACAATCAATTTGATCTTCTTTTTTTGAATTACAGTCCATTAGCTGGGCTGGGTGAACAAATAATGTAGCGTCCATGCGGCCCATTTATTTTTTCCTAAAAAATTACAGGCCATTTGCACTTTCTTGAAATACACAATTTTGCTGGGCTGATTCTAATTATAATGTTGGGTTGGGCCAGCAATGTTATCAAAAAATAAAAAGGGCTGAGCATTTTGTTATAAATATATTTAAATAATAAGTGATATTATTACATTCGTCCTTAAATCTTACCAAGCTTTTGTACACAATCACTAGGATTTTCGTGCCAAAATAATCCAGGATTTTATTGTTAAGAAATTATTTTTATAAGTTAATAAGATGTGGGATATTGTTTTCTTACATATGTAAGTATTTGTTAAATATATGATGAAATTAAAAATAATATATAATAACATATAAAATAATTTAAATACATATAATATAGTTAGAAGGGAAACATAAGTTGGACCTGACATTCCTATTCTTATATAGAAAAATAGGACAGACCTCTGCGTGTTCTTCAAAAAAATACATAAATTGGCTGCCGATGTTTCAGGAAAAATAAAACCTCGGATGGGAGGTCCATAGGTCGGTCGATACATGACGGCCCTCAATAAAATACAAACGGTCCTATGGACCTCCCATCCGAGGTCGTGGGCTGCGCATGTTAAAAAAGAAAGCCTAGACGGGGCAGCCCAAAACCTAGCTGATACTTGCTACCCCAGTGATAATAAATGATACCTGCCAGCTCCCCGGCTTCGTTGTGAATTTATCTCCTATAGTAACTAAGTTGAAGCATCTAAAAAAAGTAACTATGTTGACAAACCCGTGGGCCCCAACGTCAGTATAGCATTAGGAGGAAGTATTTTTTTGATGAGGCACTTGCTTGCGTACGGCCATAGACCTGTGGGTCCCTACTGTCCGACTCTCCACGTACAGTCCTCTCCAGATTCCTCTCGTTTATTTAGCATGTTCACAACGGCAGACAGCGGCGTCGCGGCGAGCGCACAAAGGCGCAGGAGGGGATCCGACCACCTGAGGAAGTTCCTTATTATTAACGAAACTACTGAACTAGCCTAGTGGCCAAGTGACACTACCCGACAGCTGTTCCGCCCGGGTTCGATTCCACCTGTGCAGGGAAAATATCTCCAAATTTTTTGCCTCTGCCTTTATTGACATGTGGGTCCCCATTGTCATCTATGCACACCACGTCCAACACTTGTCAACACTTTGTCCCTCGTTTTCTCTATGTTTCGCACACTCGACATTGTGTGGGCATTTTGAAAATAGCATATCTTTTTGACTGTGCATCATATGAAGATGTGCTATGCATGAATGTTGATCAGCATGATGTTAACTGGCTGGTAGTTCCATTTTCCACCATGAATAAAACTTCCAACATGATATTAACCCTGTTTGAAAAGGCCATGTTAATATAAATGCTCTGCCTCTGAAAGTTGTAGTTTCTTATCTGAAACTGAACTTGTAGTTTCTTATCTGAAACTAAAACTTGAAGTTCCTTCTCTGAGAATCACATTGTCTGCACTTTTATACTCTTATGAAACTACATTTTTTAAGTGCTAAAAATAGATCTCTAGAATTCATAAAATACTTCATATGCTCAATACTGCAAAATCTGAAATTAAAAAGACATTCATATCTGAAAGTACTCTCAAAATACACAACACAAAACACAATTCACAACCTGCAAATACTGACAACCCTAAGTTCCACCTGACAATTCACAACCTGCCCGATTATTGTGCTGGGGGGCAGTCCCCTCCTATTCCTCGGCGGTAGACAGCCGCCCCGTGAGACGATGTGAACAGCGAGGGAGAGGATGGCGGGGAAGTATCGTCGGGCCAATTGCATTTCTCCTCTTGAAGTTGGGTTCGGTCGATGAAGACTCCACCGCCTAGCTCTGGCAGGACACCCTCACAAACGGCACCCTGTAGATGATCGATCCTTCAATCTCTCGTGGATGCTCCATTTGGGATTGATACTCCCACCACCGCTCCATCGCGATCGGATTCGGTGAATTTGTTTGCTCCATGGCCTAGAGGATCAGCTCTATGTACTCCCGTGTGACTCCCTCTGGGAGTATCACCACCTTTTCGCTTTGTTGCAGATATTTGTCCATGGATGTCGCCGTCGCCGCTAGTTGGTCCTTGTTGTCAAACCAAGATTGTATCTCCAACATCCTAGCTAGCTTCACAGGGTCGCCGTTTGTGATCCTCACATATCGGTTGTACTCCTCCATCGATCTACTTCTCCACAGCACCTTCACTCGCCGGCGGTGGTTTTTGAATGGAAGAGGAGAGGAGCAGCGCTGGTTTTGGATTAGAACGGGAGAGGAGCAATACTGGTTTTGGACTGGAACAAGAGAGGAGGGGCGGTGGTTTTGAAATGGAAGAGGAGAGGAGCGGCGCTGGATTTAGATTGGAACAGGAGAGGAGCGGCGGTGGTTTAAGAGGAGAAGAGCGGAAGAGCAGCGCTGGTCTTGGAAGTATTTTTTTTGTTGTTTTGCGTATTTTGGGTCAAAGTTTGACAATGTACTGTATTTGACAAGCAAAATGTGAATGCATGTCACCAAAAATTGTATCGTTTAGTTCGTATCTGAATGTAATTTCAAATTATATTATTTTTGTAACATATAACATATATTTTATGTGTGAAAATCATGGTCAATTATGACCCTGAATAAAAGGGAGACTAGTTAATGTGGGGTCGCTTTCTTAATTGAAGGGTAAATTGATTTTGATTTTGATCCAGTCACAGCGCGTTGGCCCTCTCGTCCAATCCTAAATCGCTCCCGCATGCTCCTCTCCCTCTTCTCCATTGCAAAACCACCTCCTCTCCTCTCCATCATCTCCATTCCAAAACCACCGTCTTGCCTTTCCCTCTTCTGATCTTCTCCATTGCAAAACCACCTCCTCTCCTCTCCATCATCTCCATTCCAAAACCACCGTCTCGCCTCTCCCTCTTCTCTATTGCAAGACCACCATCTCTCCTCCGATCTTCCAAAGCTAGCACCGGACCACTCAGAAGGACATCTATGGAGAGGATGCAGCAGCGAATCAGGCAGATTGCCAGCAACGACCAGGCAAAGTTAGCTAGGTTGAAGGAGATCCTTACTTGGTTTGACAATGAGTGGGAGATTTCGAGGACGGTGAGGGCCATGTGGCAATGTATGCGAAAGAGCGAGACAGCGGCGATGAGGGCGGCGATGTACATGTACTCCTCGGCGGCAGTCACGCTGCAGTCCTCCGAGTTCATCGAGTATCTCCTCTGGGCGATGGAGCAGATAGATTCGCCCGAGGCGATAGTCAGGCGGAGGTGGTGGGCGTATAGGTCGAAGGTCGAGCACCCAGAGGATAATGAATCGATCGAGTATGGTGTGCCGTTCGTGAGGGTGCAAAGCCAGCCGGAGCCACAGGAGTATTCATTCTCCCACTACAAGAGGAGGCCGGATGGAGCGACATTGCTTCCCCACCGTTCTCCATGGTTCCCTCGACGCTCGCCTCGTTTCAACGGCGGTGGTAGGGTTTAAGGTAAGCTTCGCACTAACCTAATCTTCCACCTGCTCAGGCTTACAATCAGTGTGACAGCTAATGAAAATCATGCTTACAATCAGTCTCCTAGTACTACGCCAATCACCCTAAAATTGCTCTGGACCTTTGGGTTAAAGTTGTGATACAGTGTACAAATAAAGAAAAATAGATTGGTGCTTCTTTCAGAAAACAGTACTCCCTAGAAAACTGCCAATATAAGCTACTAGTATTTGGGTAGAGGATTTGCTGCCGAGAAAGATCTGTCCACAGAGAGTGCCACACATCCCACTGGTGGTGGTGGATGCCAATGCGTGCATGCAGCATGGTTGGTGTCGGTAATTTTTACTTGGCACACCTCACACTCTGCATATATGCCGGTTCCATACGTACATTTGTGCGGTTCCACCAAAATGCAGCTGAATAACCCTGTTTGCACAGATAATGAAAAAGTATGATTACATTATAGTGGCACTAGTTGATGAAACACACAAAATAAATAGAAGAAAATATTGCGGTAGTATCATAGTATGCCATGCTGCAAGGGCGAGATGGGCCCTGCGATGCCTCATATGGTATGCCTCATACTGGAAATCGTCCCAAGTCTCCCAGATACACCTTCTGCCAGTGATGAACATCAGTGTATAGCGGTAGTACAAGGAGGCGCCTTGAGACATTCAAATCTCTATTTTTGTATAGATCAACTAAAATTAAGCACCCCAGTTTGCAGAAACGCTTAAACATTAACAATGGGACTAGTTGATGAAAGTACATTAACAAAGAGAAGCACTTTCTTTATCTACATTGGTAATGAAATGATAGAGAGGACACTCGCTCTATTTTAACTGTATTATTACTCCATTTTATCAGTGACACTAGGGTCGAGCAGGTGGCAAACGAGGTGTACCGTGCGTCGAAAGGATGGAGACCGGGGGTGCTTAGACTGGGATGTTGAAGCTGGCTCTTTCAGTCACCAACATGGATGATTCAATTAATGGGACCTTTTGGTGCAGTTCACCTAAAATGAAGCAATGTCCCGTGAGCTAGCAGCTTCTTCTTCATTTTTTTTAAGAAAAGGGCTCCAGCCCCAGTTCCATTTCCATCAGAAAACGAAACCCACAAAGCTTGTTCTTCATTAGTTGCAATAAAATTGAGCAACATCAAGGTTGGTTGTGAAGCTCCTGGAATGTTCAACTATAATTTGGATATCATTTGTGCAGTTCAACTAAGATCGAGCGTGAAATGTATATCTCTGTTTGCACAAAAAAGGTGGAAAGGAGGGTGACTAAAAAGTGATGAAACATGCATCAAATGAAAAGAAGCATGCTCCTTATATGAATGGCAATCCTACAAGGACAGTAGCAATTTCTAAAGCAGTGGCATTGCTAGATATTAGTGTGGGCATTAGGATTAACTATGACAACCGTTAAATACGACATTACTTTGGGCACGGGAGAGTAGGCGGACTAGGACAGTTGCATTTCCAATGAAAAGAATCGACTTATCTTAATGGGAAATTTAGCAAGACATGTAAAAAAGTGCCATTGATTCATATTACTGGAGGCATTACATTGAAAACAACATTGGTTTAACGTGTCCTTACTTTTAATAGTGCGACTGCTACATTTTACCAGTGGCATTACATAAGAGTGGCTCGGGGCAACAAACATCAGAACAGGATATCTGGGTTGGTCCCATTTTTGTTCGTTATAGCCACCTTATATTGTGTGAGGCTAACAAATCTAGTGCTGGACTTACTCTGTTGACTTGTCCCCCAGTCCCCACTTTCTTTCCTTTTTCAACCAATAGATCGGGTTTATATTGAGTTTGTACCACGTTTCCCTTTATTTCCCTATTAGACCTAGAGACCAGTTGGATAGCCAGTCTCTGCTACTTTTCGCCCCCATTATTTCCTCTTTCGACCAAGTCCTAGATTCAGGTAACAAATCTTTCCCCACCCCCACCCCATTTCTTCCTTGTTTGAACCAAGTAGTACTAGATTCGAGTGCATGAACTAGTTTACCTCTTAACCGTAAAAAATTAGGTAGTTTTCAAACAGCCGATCGATCCTATCTACGAGGGGGCCTGAGAAATGACGTCAGGAGCTCGGGAAGTAGAGCAAGGCCGATTTCGAAGGAAGCTATACCAGATGGTCACCGGGATGTCACTAGGTGGGCGGCAGGAAGCCGGATCTGCCCACACTACAGCAGCGAGGAAGAAGGGGTCGGAGGCCCTCCCTCACCAGCGGTGCTTGGGAGAGAATGACAAGGCAGGCTGATCAGGACGCACCAGCAGTGGGTAAGAGCCATCACCGAGGATGACCGCGTGAACGTTGCACCTTCTCACCTTCCTCGGTGGAGAGGATCTGGCTGGATCTATGACCAGTGGTGAGCAGAGAGAGAGAGAGAGAGTGGCCACCACTGTCTTGTTTAGATTTGGAGAGGACGAGACAGTGTGAAGAGAGCAACACTAGCACGCAAGCACGGAGGCTCTTGCCTATATAGTGGAGTACTAGTTTTCTTTTGTCTACCGGAGCTGGCTTGACCTCGTCAATGACTATCAAGAAGTCTTCATGCACGTGGCCCGGAGGCGCAATTGTCGTCATTTTGATCTAAAGCACCGGATTATAACATATAGCACAAAAGAATGCCACATGACAAGAAATCATAACCTCACTGCCCAGAGGAGACAACATGTATCCCGGTGAACAAACTAGACGAGGAACAAAGCTCAAATTAAAGATAAACTCGTAGAAAAGGGGTTCGTCGATAGATATCCTAACTAACATAGCCGGCTTGACCTAGATGGCAGCCGAGTAGTCTTCGTGCATGTGCCCCCAATGACTAGCCAAACTTAGTTGTCGCTGTTTAACCCTCGCAGTGATCCGAAGCACATGACACCTAATTTTGCGAGATGACAAGAAACCTTTTTTTAGATTTCTCACCAGAACTACAGCCCTGTACAACATAGCCTACATGATATGTAGACGATAGCCAATCCAGGCGTGTCTCCTGGAGTCTGGTCACATGCATGGACAAAGTGATCTTTCGTGTCTTGCAGGGATTGTCCAGGCACCAATGTAGTACAACACTTCTCTAGTACTATCGCTCGTCTCCCTCTTCTATTAAGTCACCCGACTTGCGGGGCCGGGGAGTGTGCCTATGGTCGGTTCTCAATTGTGGTCCCACATGTGTGTGCAAACGAAATATGGCATGTGTTCCATTCGGAGAGCAGCATGCTAGACCGACCGACCGTCTGGGGTGCGACACGAACGTGACGGGCGTGTTGTATACTCTGTACATGTGTACCATCGTTTTCTAGAGGCTTTGCTCCATGGCGCAATCCATGGATACAAAATAAGTATATTGTACTATTTAAAAGGCGAGGGCAGGGCTTTTCTTGTGCGGTAGGCGGGGCAGTTCCGCCTAGTTGGTTCGACAAAGACGGGAGAAGATGAGGGAGTAGGCTGCTGCAAACGTAGGGTTGTGTGATTTGACAGCGAGTTACTGCTAGACAAGTGGGGCCCCGTGATTTGACTTGCCATTATCATTTTAATTGTGGCGCTACGACCGGCATGAGTCTCCTGATTTTTGGCACTACACTACCGTCAAAAACATTCTTATATTGTGGGACAGAGGGAGTACGAAGAAAGAGATAGAGAGAAGTAAAAAAATACACTTATAGCCAACCTTATAGCTAACCTTGTTATAGTATGAGTGACTAAGTGATGACTATGTATGACATGCCAACATCAGATAGCCTAACGCACCGTGTTAAATCTCCAAGGGCGCGACCGCGCGAGTGACGCGATGGTCGTGGTAGGAGCGACCATGATATGGGCTGCTGGCAGCCCTTGGATCTGAGATCAAATGGCCGCATGCTAAGTTGCTGAAAATTTGAAGAATAACCCTCCAGGATAGGATATTCACACATAGGTCTAGAATCACACCATGCAACCGTTCGATCTCGGATCCAAGGGCTCTCGGAAGCCCGTATCATGGGATAACGGAAAGCCACTACCCTGTCGTTCGCACGCTGGCAGTTCGCTCCTACTCGTCCACGCACGTCCTTTAATATTACGGAGGTTCGCTCCTAGTCGTCCCGTCCTTTCACATTATGGCAGTTCCACTAATCCTAACCCTCCTCCCAAATCCATGGCGTCCCAAATCTCCATAATCGGTGGTGAGTACAAGGTTAGAACCATCACCGGCGATGAGTTCGACGTCATCTACACCCATTCTTCTGCGACGGTGAAAGGATGCCTTTCTCGCTTCAGACACATGTTCAAAAACTCAGATGCTGAGTGGGTCGCTGGGCTAGATGTTGAGTACACCACAGTCCTGGGACGAGAGAAGGATCTAAAGAAGGAAGATAGGAAGAAGCCCGGCGTGATCCAGGTTTGCGTGCATGACTTATGCTTGGTCTACCACATATGCCATGCCGACGTTGAATACCTGGATTTGAAGAACTTCCTCCAGAGCAACCTAGTCAAATTCGTTACAGTAGACTTTAGGAATGACAAGGATGTCCTGGGTCAGAAAGGCCTCGTTGTAGGCAACCCCTTCGACCTCTAGAAGAATCAGCTATTGCCCTCCAGTGTCCAACCTTCAATGCTGACCCTGGCAGGAGCCTTGGTTCATCCTTCGTATGGTAAACTGGAGAAACCTCAATACACATTTCATCGTCATGCATGGCAGCGGAATGTACTAGATATAGACCACATCCACTACACTGCAATAGCTGGCTACCTTTGTTTCAATATCTACAAGGGTTGGATGAAGAGCAAGAGCCAAGTGTGCGGTTCAAGCAAAGAAGTAGTATAGGCCAAAAGGAAGAGGGACAAGGACGAAGACGAGGACGTGGACGAGGACTCCGAGTGAGTAAGGTGACAGTGTCGTTGCTCATGGTGGTTCTAATGCAGTGTCTACCGGATTAGTTGCGTAGTTTAATTTCAGGTGTGCTTAGTTTAATTTGAGGGGTGTGTTATGCTGAGCCCCCAGCAGAACTATGTTATATTTATTCTCGTTACTTTAACTCCTAAGTATGTACATACTACTAGTATTTCTTTAATAGAATTTAGCACCCCATTTAAGCATAATTTGGCGACGAGCGCTCTCTATATGTACCACCTTTTTATTATGATACGATATCAAAATTGGTATGTCGAGCGCTCTCTATATATATTGTAGCATTTATTATGATACGGTATCATGATATGATACTCAACTCTCACTTTCTTCATTTAATTCTACGACACCTCATCAAAATTGCCTAGTTGGCATGCATGACACTAGCTATGATACTACCATTACAACCAGCCTTAGCAAATAAACATTAATTTCTCTCGTTTTCCTCTCCACCTTGGTCACCTAGACGGAGGGAGTATATTGTAATACTATTTAAAAGTCGAGGGCAGGGCTTTTCCTGCGTGGTAGGCTGGGCGGTTCCGCCTAGTCGGTTCGACAGAGACGCGAGAAGATGAAGGAGTAGGCTACTGCAAACGTAGGGCTGTGTGATTTGACAGTGAGTTACTGCTGGACAGGTGGGGCCCCATGATTTGACTTGCCATTATCATTTTAACTGCGACGCTACGACCGACGTGAGTCTCCTGATTCCTGACCACCTCCATATAGGTGCCTCTCCCAATGCTCCACCATGTAGTAGAGGTTGTCTCTTGCATGAGAGCCCACTTCTCCACTTTTTCCTTGCCTCTTTCCTCCACATATGCAAAAATGCCATGTAAAGCGGGCTTATAGCCCACTATTGTACTACTTACTTGCTCCTACAGGTGCTAAGCTTGCCACATAGGCATAAAGTCTGATGTGGAAAGTTTGGTGACCCAAGGAAGAAATGGTTCTAAGTGCGTGTACCTAGGTGAAAAATACAATTTTGAGTCTATAGCTAATTAAATGAAGCAAACTTAGCAACAAAAAACTAATAAGCACCTATGCATTGGGGACTTGATTGCTAAGCCATTTAATGCCCTTAGCACCTCATCTAAGCACCATTTCATTGGAAGAGGTCACTCCTTGGCAAATGCAATAAATACTACTCCCTCTGTCCCATAATATAAGAACGTTTTTGGCACTACACTAGTGTCAAAAACGTTCTTGAACGTTTTTGGCACTACACTAGTGTCAAAAATGTTCTTATATTATGGGACGGAGGGAGTATGAAGAAAGAGATGGAGAGAAGTAAAAAAATACACTTATAGCCAACCTTATAGCTAACCTTGTTGTAGTATGAGTGACTAAGTGATGACTATGTATGACATGCCAACATCAGATAGCCTAACGCACCGTGTTAAATCTCCAAGGGCGCGACCGCGCGAGCAACGCGATGGTCGTGGTAGGCGCGACCATGATACGGGTTGTTGGCAGCCTTTGGATCTGAGATCGAACGGTCGCATGCTAAGTTGCTGAAAATTTGCAGAATAACTCTCCAGGATAGGATATTCACCCATAGGTCTAGAATCACGCCATGCAACCATTCGATCTCAGATCCAAGGGCTCTCGGAAGCCTGTATCATGGCAGAATGGAAAGCTACTACCCTGCCGTTCGCACGCTGGCAGTTCGCTCCTACTCGTCCCCGCACGTCCTTTAATATTACGACGGTTCGCTCCTAGTCGTCCCGTCCTTTCACATTACGGCAGTTCCACTAATCCTAACCCTCCTCCCAAATCCATGGCATCCCAAATCTCCATGATCGGCAGTGGGTACAAGGTTAGAACCATCACCGGCGATGAGTTCGACATCATCTACACCCGTTCTTCCGCGATGGTGAAAGGATGCCTTTCTCGCTTCAGACACATGTTTGAAAACTCAGATGATGAGTGGGTCGCTCGGCTAGATGTTGAGTACACCACATTCCTAGGACGAGAGAAGGATCTAAAGGAGGAAGAGAGGAAGAAGCCCACCGTGATCCAGGTTTGTGTGCATGACTTATGCTTGGTCTACTACATATGCCATGCCGACGTTGAATGCCTGGATTTTAAGAACTTCCTCCAGAGCAACCTAGTCAAATTCGTTACTATAGACTTTACGAACGACAAAAGAGTCCTGGGTCAGATAAGCCTCGTTGTAGGCAACCCCTTCGACCTCCATAAGAATCGGCTGCTGCCCTCCAGTGTCCAGCCTTCAATGCTGACCCTGGCAGGAGCCATGGTTCATCCTTCGTATGGTAAAATGGAGAAACCTCATCACACGTTTCGTCGTCATGCATGGCAGCAGAATGTACTAGATATAGACCACATCCACTACACTGCAATGGATGGCTACCTTTGTTTCAATATCTACAAGGGTTGGATGAAGAGCAGGAGCCAAGTGTGCGGTTCAAGGAAAGAAGTAGTATCGGCCAAGAGGAAGAGGGACAAGGACGAAGTCGAGGACGTGGACGAGGACTCTGAGTGAGTAAGGTGGCAATGTCGTTGCTCATGGTGGTTCTAATGCAGTGTCTACCGGATTAGTTGCATAGTTTAATTTCAGGTGTGCTTAGTTTAATTTGAGAGGGGTGTTGTGTTGAGCCCCCAGCAGAACTATGTTATGTTTCTTCTCGTTACTTTAACTCTTCAGTACGTACATACTAGTATTTTTTACATTTCAGCTTTTAGGTTATATAGTACTACCACTCGTTTCTTCACATTATATACGTACAATATATATGGCCAACATCATATAGCCAACAGTTTAGTTGTCAAAGAATTTCAGGGGCTTAGTTTTATCAAAGAATTACAGGGTTCTTAGTTTTATTTGAGGGGTGGATTGTGCTGGACACCATTATTGTGACTAACCTTTTTAATAGTACTATATGCATAATTTGGCGATGAGCGCTCTCTATATGTACCACCTTTTTAAAAATTTCAAGTTTTGCTCCATGGTGCAATCCATCGATACTACTACTATACAAAACTATACATTTTTTAAAAGGCTAGATGGCGGGGCAGTCTAGCTTGGTTGGTTTCACGAGAGGCGAGGGCCTTTGTGATTTGATGGCTCATTACTGCTGGAAGGTGGGGACTTGTGATTTGACTGCTCGTATAAATGTGTCGACGACCTGAGGAGGAGCAAAGAACCGTGTGGTATACTCAAGTTTTCCACTGGAGTAGTACTACAACGGAGGAGCACGAAACACGACAGCCCAGTGCCATATGGCGATTAAAAATGATCTAATTTGCTACTCATCTCATTCTTAGCATTGTTCTATTCATGCCTCACAGAGAACATGACACGTGCGTCGAAACACCCGAAGCAAAAGATGAAGCACAGGAGCAAAAGAAGAAGGAAGATTATCACCCCAAATGATCTAATTCTCCGTGCAGTCGTAACTGCTTCTTAATTGCCTCCACGACCTCCATCTCCTTGCGTGTCTCCTCCGCCATCTTCTTCATTATGTCCATGACACGGGATTTCTCGACGCGAGCCTTCATCATCTATTCCACGGCCGCATTACGTACCTTGACGGCAGTTGGGTGCTCGATGCGGAGCTTCACCAACTCCTCCTTCCGTTCCATGATGAGGGCCTGCAGTATCTTCATCGAGGAACTACTATTCTCGTGCAGCTTCTTCTAGCCGGTGTTATTCTCCTTCAACAAGTCGACTCGTGGCAGAGCTTCGCCTTGTCCTCCTGAAGTTGCAGCATTTTGCCGGTCGCCTTCTTCTCCGAGGCAATGCTCTTCTTCAACAGCATCACCAAGCCGGCGGTCAACTCCCCCTGCTTATTGAGCTCAGCGGGCATGTCGTCGAGGCTCTCCTTCAAAATCTCCACCAAGCCTTGGATGAACTCCTTCTGCTTATTGAGGTGCTTATTGAGCTGATCGGGCATGCCGTCGAGGGATAACGACTCCAGCGCCGCCGGCTCGGCATGTTCGCCTCCGCGGCTAGGGCGCTCCTGGGAGCCATCGCCTGCTCGTGAGAGATCTTTCGAGGTCTCTGCGTGGCGGCGAGCCCTCTCTTTTTTTCCGCGGCCTTGGTTGTCGCTCCCTTGTTATGAGTAGTTCTCGACCTAGAGCTCTACTCACCGGCCATGGCAAGGACGGACGAAGAAGAAGCACTTATGAGGAGGAAAGGTAGAGTAATTTTTGGTTAGGTAGTTCCCCTTTTTATAACCTAAGTACTAGCACTAGTACTAATACCTGCATGGTGGGAACATGTTCAGGTTTGGTACGTACTAGTAGGTGTGAGCAGGCTTTCGAATGGGATGGGAACAAGCTAAAGATTAATTGATGGTTTTGGTTTTGAGGCCCGAAACGGCTCCCGATGAGTTTAGTGGAACATAAATTTCAAGTAGACTGCACTGCTTAAATGCGTAAACATTATGTTACTGTCAAAAATTGGCACAAAATACGAAGGAGACCAATGGAAGTACTACTAGCAACCCATGATTTAACAGCTCGCATGCGTGCAGTGGAGTAGTAATGTCTTTCTTCCGCCCTCATGTCCACTCAATTTGCATGCACTGTATCAATTGAACATCAATGAAGTGAACGACTTTACACGCGTCAAATTATCACATGGGGTGGATCTTGGTACAAAATTGCGTCCGCCCATGTACCCGCATGTGCATGCGAGGGAATGAGTGTGTGGGTGGTGTGCGTGCACATCTTCGCTTCGTGCATGTACCGACAGTATGGCTCAGGAAGGACGAGTACATTCTTTTGGAACCAGCAGCACGTCAATGTGATCAATCCACACAAGGAAGTCACGAAAATGCCTCCACATGTGCCACGTGACTTCATGAACTGTAAGAGAGACACTGTGTAGTGTGCCATTGGAATTCTGATTTACGTGTTTTGCACATACTCGAAGTACTAGTAAGGTACACGTGCATTGCACACATCAGATTTTGCAACCAAATTATGAATAAATGTGGCAAGTTCCCCTCAAAAAAACATGTAAAATCTTAGTCATATATGCCTGATGTAGACCTTCGTTTAGTTCTTATAGTTCATCTCATTCAAAATCAATTAGTTTTTATAAAAAAGCTAGGGCCTCTTGGATTCATAGGATTTCCAAAAGGCGGGAATAGGAAAAACATGGGATTATAGTGGAATGTCATCTTGAATCCTACAGGATTGTACGAGTGTTTGATTGTGCATAGAAAAAACGCAAAATTATTTCAAAGAGGTTTGAGTGGATGGGATGTTTCCTATGAAATCTAGTGCAAATGAATCATATGGAAAAATTCCTATGGTTTACAATCCTACGAATCAAACAACCAAGATAGGAAAAATTCCTAAGGATTAGAATCCTCCAAAATTCCTTTGAGAATCCTTTGAGTCAAAGAAGCTCTTAATCTATTTTATGATTCATGGAATTGTGCATTGTAAAGCATAAAGTAAAAACAAATAATGGCAATTCAACTAGAAAAAAAGTTTGGGCACTTATGATACGGAAGATTCTAGAACAAAGGAGAACCACTTTTGTTTTAAGGTTTGTGCATTATGCTTAAGTTCAACCATGGAGTCTGCTAGATTGTACATGTGGCAAAATCCGGTGGGGGCTAGAAGATGGTGCGAGGGGCCGAGTGGAGGGAGACTTATGAAGGAGTGCACAAGTGCGAGATCGATATTTAGAGAGAGGGGACGAGAACGTGCGTTGTTGCGCAGTGGCGGAGCCCTGAAAAATAAATGAGCTAGGGGGCCAAGCATTGCGAGGAGGGTCAATTCATGAACTTAAACCATTTTTAGTAGCAGTTGTCTAATGATCACATTCATATTAGCCTCGATATATAGTGATGTTAGGGGGGCAGGGCCCTTGCTGCCCCTGTCTTCGCCATTGTGCGCGCCTCTGAGAGATGAAGCGGAAGGCATGGATGATGAGAGGGGGGGCGTTGGATATATACTTAATGTGGGTGTATTATCTATACATGTTAATCCTATAGAGAGAGGTATAGATTGATCGATGTGGACGTGGGAAAGAGGGTGAGACCTCACTGGATATATATTATTTTATATTATTTTATATTGTGTGCGGGTAACTTTAACATTGAAAGATGTTCGTTGGATGAGGCGAATCCGATGGTCCAGAGACAAATTTGAGCACTACTGGCCGTTGGATATCATCTAGATTCCACCAGATTTCGCCACATGTATAATATAGAAGACTCCATGGTTGAACTTAAGCATAATGCACAAACATCAAAACACAAGCACTTCTTCTTTGTTCAAGAATCTTCCGTATCAGAATTGCCCAAATGTTTTTCTACATGATTTGCCATTATTTGTTTTTACTTTATGTCTTACAACGCACAATTCCATGAATCTTAAAATAGATTAGCTTTCTTATAAAAACTAGATGATTTTGAATGAAATGAACTATAAGAATTAAACGAACATCTACATCATGCATATATGACTAAAAGCTTACATGCTATAATGTGGTATTTATTCATAATTTGGTTGCCAAATCTCATGTGTGCAATGCACGTGTACCTTACTCTAGTCTAAATGGTGTTTGTGTGTGTGTTGTGCGTGTTGAGGTGAAAATTGTCTTTTTTTGGTACACGTTAAGCTTGTTCCCGAAATTTCAAGCTGCGCCTTGTTATGCCTAAATTTCAAGCTAGCGTCTCTGCCTATCATGTTGCGAAACTCCCGCCTCTTCAACCCGCGCCTTGTTACCTCAAAATATTTAAGATATATCTTTGTCTTGTTGTTCTCCGATAACTCCCTCCATCTCAACCCGCGCCTTGCTATTCCAAAATTACAACGCACACGAAAACTCCCACCTCTTGTGAAATCCCGACACGCGAAATGCCTGTGGTACCCCTGAACCGAAAGAACCGCCTCAAATCGGTGGGGGTACTTTCGTAACTTACCCCACATTTCGGACAAGCGCGTCCCTAAGCCATGGTTCCCCACTCCCATCCCATCCGCCCACCCATTCGTACACCAAGGCCGCGAAAACCTGCGATGAAGCCCCACACCCTCCTCCGTCCGCCACCCAGCCGGAGCCTCTTCCCCGACGACGTCGTCCATAGCAACACCTCGACATCCCTCATCCACCTTACCGGATGAGGATCCATCATCGATCTCGTCGTCCTGCCAGTTCAGCCACCCCGTCCTCCACCTCCAAGGAGCTGCCCCGACGTTCCCCTCGTCTTTCGCGCCACCTCCATTCCCACACCGCCGTCTTCACCTGCACCACTAGAAGAGCATCATCATCACTGTTTCCTCAGATGAAGTTGTGGCCTAATCGGTGCCACCAAAGAGGTTGTACACTAATCACTGCATTTTCTTCTTGATTCGATCTCACGGTGCTGCCGGCGCTCGGTCCCGAGCCGACATGGCGCGGCTCCATCCATGGCAGCGGCGCCGGACACTTCCTCCACGACGTCGCTCCCTCGGCAGCGACATCCACATCAGTAGGAGTTGCTGCTGCTTTAGCTCTCGCTCGCGCTGCTGCTCTGCTCTTGCTCTTGGTCCCCTCCCTGGTCTGCTCTTGCTATTGCTCTTGCTCGCGCTGCTGCTCTCGCTCTTTCTCTTGCTTGCGATGCTGCTCTGATTTAGCTACACTTTAGTCGACAGAATCGACTTTTGGGTCAGTTGATTTTAAGGGGGTAGGGGGCTCGCCGGGGTGAAGGAAGAACCAGCCACAGCAGGGAGGGGGGCTCGCCGGAGAGGTACCCACTATCTATCTTAGGGTTCAGGGTGGGGGCGGTGGTGGGCGGTGGCGTGGGGATCACCGGAGAAAAAGCTCAGCACGGGGGGGGCCTACAGGGATGGCCGGGGCGGCGGTGGACTGGTGATGGGGAGTGTTTTCGGGGCGGGTGGCGGGGAGCTGCTGTTTGGCCGGTGGTGGCTGCCGGCTTAGGGGGGTGGAGGTTGAAGATGAACTGTAGGCCCTTGATTTTGTATCCAACGGCTGCAAAATCGACTGACCGGAGATGAAAAAGTCAGCTGACTGATGTATAGCCTCACCTTGCTAGTGCGTTCAGTTTCGACAGCAAAATTTAGTTTCGACAGTTAAGTTCAGTTTTGAGAGTTAAATTCAGTTTCGATAGTTAAGTTCAAAGATGAGCAGCTGATGTATTTTACATCTAACACTTTGTGGTTATGTATTTTATGTCATGTATCGGAGATGCTATTAGCATTCCACTCAGGTTAACATTGTCTCTCTTGTCCTACTTCAGCCTCGGCGTCGTACAACTCACCGGAGCTGCTCCAACGACGAAACCCTCCATCACAGTGGAGCAGTACCTCGGGCTCCATCTCCAGATGCCTAAGATCTTCTTCCCCTTCTCTGACAGCCAAGTCAGCCGGAGCATCCTCACCGGCCAACCCAATCACGCTGAGATCGACATGGCTTCACCAAAGACGTTGTACACTTGTTGCATCTCTTTTTTACTCTACATGTTATATATATATTGTCCACCGAGCACACGTAGTAACGTGAAATACGATTATTTTATCCTACTATATGACAAACAGTGAGGTACCAGGCAACTTAGCTATCCGTGATGGACTCTCTAGAACGCCATCATTATTTATCTCTACGCGTTTGAGCTGTGCATTTGTCGATGGGCCTGGGAGTTGAGCTAGTATGGCAGTGGCTTGGGTCCAAAGTAATAGAAGTAGCACAAAAACATTTTTTAGTGCAGGATTTTCCTTGCTCAAGCCTGCCTACTAGAATCGCCAGTGCTTGAAAGGAAAAGTGAATGAAAAACATAGGAATTGGAAAGTTTCCTATGGTACTACTTTTCATGAATTTGGTGCAAAGGAATGGAGCAAAGGAAAACTGTAGGATTTGTTCCTTTAGTGTCCCCTTGAAAGAAAAACCATAGGAATTCTAATTTCCACTTGTCCTCCTTTTCATATTCCTATTCATCAAGCACAAGACTAAAAGATAGTAGCATAATAGCATTATAACCATACATTTTCTTGTGGTTTGACTTAATCTCACCATGCTTTTTTGCATCCTGTGATCTTCCAATTCTTGTGAATCAAACACCCAGATTGGCAGAAATCATGTGTTTTTAAATTCTCTGTTTTGCACGTGCATTCTTATCCTATTCTTGTCTATTTCCTATCCCTGCATTGTTAGAATCCTCAAATTCAAACAAGCCCTTACTCAATTACTTCTGTTACAGATATGTGTCAGAGAAAACCTCGTGTGGTTTGTCCTGCTCCTGTGGCACTGTGTTCCACCCCAGCTCAGCTGCTCCAACGACAGAAGGGTTCACCACAATAGGGATCCACTCTCTAGACTGTCTTTCGCCGCCTCAGATCTTCTTCCCCGCTGCCAGCAGCCACGACAACTGCATTACCATCATCAACTGAGCAGATAACCTTGAGGACTACACGGGTCCACAAGACAGGTCGCACTCTTCCGTGTCTGCTTACGTTATGCATCGCTTAATATGATGACATGCTACATTATCATCGTGTTCACCTATTAGACTCCGAGTCAGGTCCAAACTAATGCTGAAACTTGAGTTTTTAAATGGTTGTGGGGTACATATTGGGGCAGCAATCAGTACTATATGTCTACTATCTGGTTAATCTCGGGTGTCTACTATGAGTTTCATGTTGGGTGTAAACAAACATTAAAGGAGCCATTATCTGTATTTTTTAACTAAAGCTATTATCTGCCTGCTATCATTGGTTTTGGGTCTATCCATAGTTTGCTACCATCACTCTGAATTTGTGCATGCACTCCTTACATAATCTCACTATGTTTTATTCCTATGCATGCCAATTATTGTACACAATAGAACTGATCATGTAGAGCAAAAGAGACGAGCCTTGCGTGGCAATAAATTTTCATGCAGACGTCGCTCCATGGTGGGCGCAAAGGCAGCCCCCCCCTCCTCCACCCATTTCGGATCGTAATCAAGAGGAATATAACTATTCTAAGGGGGATTCATAAGGAGAAGACCACTCCTATTTACCCCATGAGGTCTTTGCTCTAACTTGGCATGCTGATGTTGGTAATATCATGCATATGGTGCCTTGCATTGCTTACTGTATACATTAAAGATGTCATCTGCTTAGTTTAGACATGCTTTGTGTCAACGCCATCTGTTTAGTTTCTTTATCGTATATGTGAATCATGCAATGCCATCTTGTTTAGCCAGGCATCATATATGTGAATTTTGCAATGCCACCCTGGTTAGCCAGTCATCTTATATGTGAATTATATCATGCCATCATTTTTTTATTACGTGTTAAATTTGTCAACAATTTTAGTACATTCAATTACTCTTCCTGTGCATCAGCCATTCGGCACAGTCATGGAAAAATCTGGAGTGGAAACAAGGTCTTCAGAGCAGACAATGCTATCTGACGAAGCGCATGTCTTGCTAGTTACCAATAGCCCCTCAGAGGAGGATTCAGAGACAGATGATCAGTCATATTTCCCCCCGAGGTGCATGCTCTAACTTGGCAGGGTTATGTTGCTCATATCGTGCATATGGTATCTTGCATTGCTATGTCATTTTCTTAGTTTAGACATGCTTTGTGTGAATGCCACATGTTTAGTGTCTAATTACCATATATGTGAATTATGCATGCCATCTTGTTGCAAGACATTATATATGTGAATTATGCAATGTTATCTTGTTGCAAGGCATTATATATGTGAATTATGCAATGCCATGTTGTTTAGGCAAGCGTCATATATGTGAATTATATCATGCCATCCTTTTTTTGTATTTCTCATTGCTTTTGTAAATGTTTGTATATTCAACTGCTCTTCCTATGCATCAGCCATTTGAATTGGTGATGGAGAAATCTGGAGTGAAACAAGGTCTTCAGAGCAGACAATGCTACATGTTAAAGCAGATATCTTGCTGGTTACAGATAGCTCTTCAGAGGAGGATTCAGAGGCAGATGACTAGTCCTATTATCCCCCTAAGGTGTATTCTCAAACTTGGCAGGGTTATATTACACATATCATGCATATGTTGTATTGCAATGCTTAGTTTTTACATCATATACACAATATTGAATGCCATCTCCTTAGTTGACAAATCATATATGTGATTGCCCTCTGCTCACTTCCTTGGTATATAAATCATATATTGGAATTATGTCATGCCATGATGTTTACATAGACAGCATGTATCTGAATTATGGCATGCCAACCCATTTTCTAAAGACATAATATAGTTATATCATCTCATCCTATTTACATAGTCATCATATTTTAAATTATGTCATTCTGTCCGTGAATTATATCATGCCATCATGTTTCCATCGACGGCATGTTTGTGATTTATGGCATGCCAACCACTTTAATAGACACATCATATAGTTATATCATGTCATCCTTGTTTACATTGTCATCATATTTTGAAGTATGTCATTCTATCATGTTTAATTAGCCATCATACATGTGAAATTGTGTCATGTTATCCTATTTAATTAGCCATCATATATGTGAAATTATGTCCTGCTATTCTATTTGGTTAGACAACATAAATGTGAATTATTTCATGCCCTGTTTTCTTCCCTACTATCCATTGCACCTGTCTATCTTACAATGTATGTACATTTAATTACTTTTCTTGTTTATCATCCATTTCGATTGGAGGGGGTGATGGCAGTATCTATGGGAGTAAAAACACGGTCTTCAGAAAAGATTGTGCTACCTGTCGATGCAGATAGAACCACGGTTGTACTTGCCCAAGAACCAGCCCCACCACACATAACCCAGACTCATGCAGATTGTACCCCAACCCAGTTGAACAGAGAACCAGCTACACCACTTCGAACCCCAACCCCAGCAGATAGTAACCCAGTTCCCGTTGAACAGCACTGTCTCCACCACAGAGCACCCAAACACGAGCAGTTATTAAGGAAACTGCAGTGCCCAAAGCACGAGGACCACCACTCCGAACCCCAAGTCAACGCTTAAAGCAGAAGAAGAATTGTTCTCAGGTCAGGTTCCATAGCTATGGTTCATACTACTTTGCTCTTGCATCACTGTATTTACTCATACCAACTAATTTCAAATTTGAAGGATGCAATTGAAACTCCAATGGCGCAACAGGTATGTTTTAAACCTGTTTCTTTAACGTGTTTGCTATTGTAACTTGCTCTATGTTGATTTCAGTTTCAATTGAATAAACAGTTATGTTCTAATGCCATGCACATTACAAGTGTTGTTATTGTTGTGTAGTTTTCCACACTTATATTCTGTCTATGCTGCTTTGTCTTCAATAGATATGATTCGAACTGTATCTATCTTGATTTGGCAACATAAGTAGAATGATATAGACCATATAGTGACCATACTACATAGATATATGTTTGTTTCATGTTGTTATCCTGTCCACCTTACTACTGAACTGGTTTACCAAAATGAGTTTCATATACTACATTGTAAACATGTGATGTGTTTGTTTGTTTCTCTTTTAGAATGCGGATAAAATATTGGAGAAGAGTACCCCGTTATGCAATGGTAAAGGAAGTAATGCAGATAAGGTTTCAAGATAGTGAGACATCCCTGTTGGTCTCCAAGAAAGCTGATAAAAACTATATTGAAGACACTAAGACAACCCCAAAGTCATGTCTTGATGTAGTGTTCGAGTTACTGGCTACTACTGCTGGCACTAGCTCTTCGAACTCATTGCCTGAATCAGTTCGGCTGCTTGAGTCTCAACTTCAAGTTGAAACACATCGACCAGATGTTATGCGACAGGAAGCCGAAGGACTGAGGAAGTACCTGCAGAATTCAGATGCATACTTTCTGGTGTAATAGCAAGTGCTGGAGGACTTAAGCGCCAAACAAGAGAAAGTTAATAAGCTTGCTAAGCATCTTGCCAGCATTATGGGTACCCAGGATATTGTTTCTTGAGCTCTTCTGAATCGGTTTCAGTTCTGGACTTGTTTTGCTACGGCGTTTATATGCTGTTGTGTTCCCTATATTTGCACTGGTGGCGAACTTTGATGCCCAGTGGATGTAATATGTGTAATAGCCGTGATAGCCTAGCGTAAGTTGCTTGCTTATTTATTTCCTTATTGTCTTGTTTATGTCTTTGCTTGTAGTCAGTGCAGTTCTTTTTCCGAGGTTTGCTAGTGGTCGCAATAACCTATTTTTTAAAACTAGGCCACAGTAACCATGGGCTACATATTTACTGTAGTTACCATTTCCTTCCTATGGGTCGTAGAAACAATGGGCCTTCTACGGGTCATAGAACAAATGGGCCTTATACGGGTCGTAGACACAATGGGCCTTCTACGGGCCGTATCATCAATGGGCCTTCTACGGGCTGTTGGCCAAACATGGGCCAATAATAGACCACATTATGGCCGTAAACGGGCTAGAGTTGGAATCGTCTGTTCATGGGCCGACCATAACGGGCCATCATTAATCGGTTGTATTTGATGACGCTATGAAAGCCGCCCAACGTATTAACGGGCCACAAGTGGGCAGACTGAAACCTCGGGCTAAATTTAGCCCACAAGCAGAAAATGACAGTAATGGGCCGTAAGTAAACGATTGCTGGAAATGAGCCCAAGAATAAATGGGCTTTGAGAAGGCTGAAAGATAACATGGGCTGGAAATGGCCCAATGGAATGACGGGCCGTTAATGGGTATGAAGTGATACACTGTTCATTACGGGCCAGTTTCACCACAGGCCATTAATGGGCCAAGAGTTACAAAGGGCCTCATATGGGCCGAAAGACGTCATGGGCCATACATGGGCCAGAACTGAAAATGGGCTGGAGTCATATTGGATGGCCTAGATGACGCTACTGGGCCTAATTTGGATAGGGCGTAACGGGCCTTGGGTTAGGGGGTTGTAAATGGGCTATATGTGAACAGGCCGTTAACAGGCTTTCCATGGGCGGGCCCTCCACCTTTTGACCAAGTCAAACGGGCCGGCCTTTTCACAGGAATGGGCCTCTGTTGGGTCGTGCCACGTGTTGACGTATCATAGGCGCCTTCTGTCCAATGAGTGGATGACATCTGTCCCAATGATGAGCCGGCACGTGTTTCCTCCAGCCAATGATGACTTTACACGTGGAAAATCCCCATTGGTCGGGGCTGTTACCGGGTTATCAGACCCGATAGCATAACGGTGTTCTGTTACGGTGGATGCCATGTGTCGGTCACCCTTGACGAAAGCACTTCTGTGATGCGCAATTTATCGTCATGGAAGTGGAAACTTCCGTGATGATAATTTTGGTAATGTCATGGAACACTTCTACGACAGCACAGGTATGACTATCTTGATTCTATCATAAAATCGTCATGGATGTACATGCATGACAAAAACACGACCTACTGTGACAAACACGTATCATCACGGAAGTGTATTTTTTTGTAGTGAATGTAGAAAGAAAGCTAGAGAAGAAGTTTGAGGGGTTAGAGCTCCACCACATACCCCAAATCAAGAATCAAGTTGCTGATGATCTGGCGAAGATAGGTTCCACTCGAAAGCCTATCCCCAGTAATGTGTTCTTGGAGCATCTCCACACCCCGTCGGTTCAAGAAGATCCCTTCACGGAAGAGCCCCCACAACCGATAAGTTCAACCAATCCAACTAAGATTGAAGTCCTAGCTGTAGTCGACTTGATCATGGAAGTTTTAGTGATCACCCCCGACTGGACGGTGCCATATATCGCATACCTGCTCAAGCAGGAACTCCCAGAATATGAAGATGAGGCCCGCCAGATCGTTCGTTGATCCAAAGCCTTCACCATGATAAGTGGGCAGCTTTACAGGGAAAGTGTCACAGGAGTGGCTCAGCGTTGCATCTCCCCAGAAGAAGGTCGAATCATTTTAAATGAGATCCACTCGGTGACCTGTGGTCACCATGCATCCTCTTGGACCATCGTAGCCAAAGCATACCTAGCGGGATTCTATTGGCCGCATGCAAATGAGACGGCAAAAGATATAGTCGACAAGTGCGAAGGCTGCCAGTTCTACTCAAACATGTCTCACAAGCCTGCATCTACCTTGAAGACTATTCCACTCGTCTGGTAGCTTGCAATCTGGGGGTTGGATATGGTTGGACCTTTCAAGACAGGCAGAAGTGGTTTCACTCATTTTCTCGTAGCGGTTGACAAATTCACCAAATGTATCGAAGCCAAACCTATCAAGAACCTTGATTCAAGCACTGCCATCAGTTTCATCAGGGAGTTGATATTTAGATATGGAGTCCCTCACATCATTATCACAGATAATGGCTCCAACTTTGATTCTGATGAGTTTAGTGTGTTTTGTGCTTCCCAAGGCACTCGGGTTGATTACGCATCTGTTGCACACCCGCAGTCGAATGGGCAGGCAGAAAGGGCAAACGGTTTGATCCTTGAAGGGCTGAAACCCCGACTAATGCGCGACCTCAAGCACGCTGCTGGAGCCTGAGTGACTAAATTTCCATCTGTCTTATGGGGACTGAGAACAACTCCCAACCAGTCGACTGACTGAAATCCTTTCTTGATGGTGTATGGTGTTGAAGCTGTGCTTCCGAGTGACTTGTTGCACAATGCCCCCCGAGTGGAACTCTTCTTAGAAGCTGAAGCTGAACAGGCACGCCAAGATGCAGTTGATCTCCTGGAGGAGGAATGTGAGATTGCTCTGATCTGGTCGACCATCTATCAGCAAGACCTGCGTCGATTCCATGCCCGTAATGTCATAGGTAGAGCATTCCAGGAAGGAGACCTTGTGCTCCGAGTGCATCAGAAACGATCTCACAATCTCGCTTCGGCCTGGGAAGGTCCCTTCATCATCACCAAGGTGCTCCACAATGGGGCGTATCACCTCTACAACGTATCCAAGAAAGAAGATGAGCCATGCTCGTGGAATGCGGAGCTGCTCCGCCGTTTCTATACCTAAAACACTCGGATCGACGAGTTGTAATAAGAATCCTTCAGTTTGCCTATCAAAGACAAGATTTCTGCAGTATCTTAATGATTGTTATACCATAAACACATGTGTTCAAATCCCCAAGTGGGTGGCTTAGCTGCGAACCCGATTCGTCTAAGTTTCAAAACCACTCCGAGTGAAGAGCAATCCTCCCACTCGGGGGCTTAGCTGGGACCCCGTGTTCGCCTAAGTTGAAAAACCACTCCGAGTGGAGAGCAATCCTCCCACTCGGGGGCTTAGCCACGAACCCAATTCACTTGAGTTTCAAAACCACTCCGAGGGGAGAGCAATCCTACCACTCGGGGGCTTAGCCGCAAACCCGATTCGCCTAAGTTTCAAAACCGCTCTGAGTGGAGAGCAATCCTCCCACTCGGGGGCTTAGCCGCGAACCCGATTCGCCTAAGTTTTGAAACCACTCCGAGTGGAGAGCAATCCTCCCACTCGGGGGCTTAGCTGCAACCTCGTACTCCCCTAAGTTAAAAAACCACTCCGAGTGGAGAGCAATCCTCCCACTCGAGGGCTTAGCTGCGACCCCGTGCTCGCCTAAGTTAAAAAACCACTCTGAGTGGAGAGCAATCCTCCCACTCGGGGGGCTTAGCTACGACCATGTACTCGCCTAAGTTAAAAAACCACTCCGAGTGGAGAGCAATCCTCCCACTCGGGGGCTTAGCTGCGACCCCGTACTTGTCTAAGTTAAAAAAACCACTCCGAGTGGAGAGCAATCCTCCCACTCGGGGGCTTAGCTGCGACCCCGTATCCGCCTAAGTTAAAAAACCACTCTGAGTGGAGAGCAATCCTCCCACTCAGGGGCTTAGCTGCGACCCCGTACTCACCTAAGTTAAAAACCCACTCCGAGTGAAGAGCAACCCTCTCACTCGGAGGCTTAGCTGTGAATCTAATTCACCTAAGTTACAAAGATCCTCGGAGATGTGTCACAAGTACAACATCCAACCCATCCTGATCCACAAGGACGACGAGGTGCAAATCAAGTATGGCACCTAGTGCTCATATCTGTGGCCCTCTTGTCGGAGCTGCATCACAAGTACAACGTTCTGCTCCATCCTGATCTACAAGGACGACGAGGTGCAAATCGAGTATGACACCTAGTGCTCATATCTGCGGCCCTCTCGTCGGAGCTGCATCACAAGTACAACATATACTCCGAGTGAGAAATCAAGCTCCACTCGGAGTTAAGAGATCTAAAAGTGGTGAAGACAAAGCAACCATATTCAAGGAAAAACCAAGTTCAGATAAATCCAGCAAAGTTCAGAACCATGAACAGAAGTACTCAGGTGTCAGGCCTAAAAGATTTTAACGGTTACAAAATCACTCGGCATTCCGAGGCAAATAAAAGCGAGGCATTAAGTTTGTTCACTCGGCAGGAGTAGGGCTTGCTGGCTCGACAAAACTATCAAGGTCGATACCGTCTGCAATACAAGTGGCAGCGTCGATAAAGGTCTCCATGAAGGACTGGAATTGGAGCTTCTTGGTGTTGACGACCTTGAGAGCCGCCAGCTTCTCTTATTTGACCTCCTTGCCATGGACTCGGACCAAGGACAGAGCCACGTCAGCGCCACAACAAGCAGACGACTTCTTCCACTCTTGCACTCGACCAGGGATTTCATTGAGTCGAGTCATCAAAGACTCGAGACCATTCTAGAACGTCACTCGGGGCCAGAGTTCCGTGTCAATCCACGACACCGCCACTTTCAGACGAGCAAGATAATCCATAACACTGGCAAGGCGAGACTCCAGTCACAGCACGTTCATCGCAGCTTCATCCTTGACGGGGGTAGTTTATGGGGTCCAGATTCGTCTCGATCCGCCCAGTCTCCTCCTCGAAGTTTTTACAGAATTCTACACACACAGAATAATGGTGAGTCGGCGGTTATATGATGAGTCGACAGTTGCAAATCAGTCGGACAAGGGAAAGTACCTTCAAGCATTAGGAACATCTTCTTAGCGAGTCCTCCTAGATAAGCCTCCAGTTCATCCCTCTTTCGAGTGAGATCTCCAACCTTGTCAGACAAAGCCACCTTGTCCTTCTTTAGCTGCACGACTTCTTTGTTGACTTCGTTAATGGCAGTCTTCAACTGGGCGTTTTCTTCTTCAAACTTGCCGGCTGAAGCCAGCTTCTTGTCGGCAAGTTCAGTTTTCTCTCGCGCTGTACTCTGCTTTGGGGCAAGGTCGAGGTCCTTCTGCTCTAGAGCCTTCTTCATTTTGACTAAAGAAATAACATTCTTCAGACGAGCTTGAAGTTGGCGGTTTTCACTACGCACATCTGTTGGAGTGGAGCCACTAGGCTCAAAAGACAAAAGAAAAAATGATAAAGTGAACAATCAGCGAGTTATTACCTCCCATGGCAGCTGCTTCATCCTTGGCCTTCTGAAGATTCTCCTTGGCCACCTCTAGGTCAAGGTTGAGATTGATCTGCTTCCTCTCCAATTCAGCAAACTGGGCCCCGAGCTCACAAGATTTCTGCAGTCAACAAATAAGACATGTCAGTCGACAGAAACAAAGGTCAATTGCAGCAAAAAGTATTCTAAGAGTACTACCGAATCAAACATTCAACGGTAGTCTCGGGGACTACACCCAGTGGGTGCACTTGGTGTGCCCCCACTGGACCGATTTCCCACTCGGCATGGTCTGCCCAGCACGAGTAATAAGAAAACGGCAACATTTATTCTCAGACCCCTGTCGACTGCCCGCAGTCGACTGATGTCTACTACACAACCTTCTTCTTGTAGACGTTGTTGGGCCTCCAAGTGCAGAGATTTGTAGGAAAGTAGCAAATTTCCCTCAAGTGGATGACCTAAGGTTTATCAATCCGTGGGAGCGTAGGATGAAGATGGTCTCTCTCAAACAACCCTGCAACCAAATAACAAAGAGTCTCTTGTGTCCCCAACACACCCAATACAATGGTAAATTGTATAGGTGCACTAGTTCGGCCAAGAGATGGTGATACAAGTGCAATATGGATGGTAGATATGAGTATTTGTAATCTGAAAATATAAAAACAGCAAGGTAACAAGTGGTAAAAGTGAGCGTAAACGGTATTGCAATGCTAGGAAACAAGGCCTATGGTTCATACTTTCACTAGTGCAAGTTCTCTCAACAATATTAACATAATTGGATCATATAACTATCCCTCAACATGCAACAAAGAGTCACTCCAAAGTCACTAATAGCAGAGAACAAACAAAGAGATTATTGTAGGGTACGAAACCACCTCAAAGTTATCATTTCTGATCTATCTATTCAAGAGTCCGTAGTAAAATAACACAAAGCTATTCTTTCCGTTCGATCTATCATAGAGTTTGTACTAGAATAACACCTTAAGACACAAATCGACCAAAACCCTAATGTCACCTAGATACTCCAATGTCACCTCATGTATCCGCGGGTATGATTATATTGTATGCATCACACAATCTCAGATTCATCTATTCAACCAACACAAAGTACTTCAAAGAGTGCCCCAAAGTTTCTACCGGAGAGTCAAGACAAAAACGTGTGCCAACCCCTATGCATAAGTTCACAAGGTCACTTAACCCGCAAGTTGATCACCAAAACATACATCAAGTAGACCACGTGATATCCCATTATCACCATAAATAAGCACATGCAAGACATACATCAAGTGTTCTCAAATCCTTAAAGACTCAATCCGATAAGATAACTTCAAAGGGAAAACTCAATCCATTACAAGAGAGTAGAGGGGGAGAAACATCATAAGATCCAACTATAATAGCAAAGCTCGCGATACATCAAGATCGTGCCAAATCAAGAACACGAGAGAGAGAGAGAGAGAGAGAGAGAGAGAGATCAAACACATAGCTACTAGTACATACCCTCAGCCCCAAGGGTGAACTACTCCCTCCTCGTCATGGAGAGCACTAGGATGATGAAGATGGCCACCGATGAGGGATCCCCCTCCGGCAGGGTGCCGAAATAGGGTCCCGATTGGTTTTTGGTGGCTACAGAGGCTTGCGGCGGTAGAACTCCTGATCTATGGTACTCCTGGATGTTTTTGGGGTATATGGATATATATAGGCGAAAGAAGTCGGTCAGGGGAGCCACGAGGGTGGGGGCGCGCACAGGGGTGTAGGGCGCGCCCTGGACCCTCGTGGCTTCCTCGAAGCTTCCCTGACGTCTACTCCAAGTCTCCTGGATTGCGTTCGTTCCAAAAATAACTCTCCCAAAGGTTTCATTCTGTTTGGACTCTGTTTTGGACTCTGTTTGATATTCCTTTTCTGCGAAACACTGAAATAGGCAAGAAAATAGCAATTTGGGTTGGGCCTCCGGTTAATAGGTTAGTCCCAAAAATAATATAAAAGTGTATAGTAAAGCCCATTAAACATCCAAAACAGATAATATAATAGCATGGAACAATCAAAAATTATAGATACATTGGAGACGTATCTATAAGTGCATCTAGTGCCACCCCTAGTTGGTTTTGGAGTATTGACGACAAACCTGGTTGAGGGACTAATATGTTTGTGAGAATTGCAGGATAACACAGGTAGTAGTCCCTCATTGATTCGGTTTACCTACCGGAGATGACCCCTAAAAATGTGTGAAAACATTGAAGACAATGGTGGTCTGTGAAGCTATTCACAGTGAAGTCTATGACATGAGAAGACATCGCATGAAGACTATGGAGCACGAAGACTTAGTTGTTTCGTTGTTTCCTTTTTTTTCTTTGTTGAGTCATAGGAACCACCGCACTGTTAAGTGGGGTCCAAGTGAACAAAGTTAGAGTAACTAAAGTGATGCTCAACCAAATCCTATGTCTTCGAGCGAAGACTATGAGTGCAAATCTTATCCAGAGTCGGATGAGTTAGCTTTACTTGTAGCCCAAGTCAAGCTATTGCGTGTGTTTGAAATCTGACCGTTGGAACACATGTCAGTTCCTTAGTGACCCAGGGTCATTTCGGACAAATCAGGTCGGGTTGCCTTGTCGCTATAAATAGCCCACCCCCTACACCATAAATTGGTGGCTGCTCAGAGTTAGTGCACAACTTTTGTCGTTTGAGTGCAACCAACCTCCGAAGCATTTGAGAGAGAACCCTTGCGAGGACAAAGCCCAAACCACCCAGAGCGCAAAGAGTGTTTGGCATCACTGAAGTCTTTCTGTCCGCGTGATCTGAAGACTTGTTGCACTTGAGGACTGTGAATCCTCCAGCTGGTTAGGCATCACGTTCTAAGCATCCAAGAGTCATTGTGGATTGCCGGTGAATGAAGTCTGTGAAGGTTTGGAAGTCTACCTTGAAGACTTACCAGAGTGATTGGGCGAGGACTAAGTTTCCTTAGCTCAAGGGGAATAAGGTGAAGGCGCGGTATTTTGAGTTAAATCTCAGCCTCCCTAACCAGATGTACAGTTGTCACAGCGACTGGAACTGGTCGAACAAATCACTGTCCTCTCCAAGCTACTGGTTCTATATCTCACTTCTCTTTACTTATGGTTTGTCTTCGTGAAGTCATTGCCTGCTTGCATTATCTGTTTGACTTCACTGAGTGACTACTTGTTCTGATTGGCTTCATACTATCTTCCATCCTGATCCTTACTACCTAGATGCTAATAGTCCTCGTGCTTTCACTTCATTGAATACTTGACTATGGCTTGCCTACTGTAGTCTACCTTCCGTTGCATACGAATAGGGTCATTTCTATTGTTTGTCTTTGAAACTCCCATGCTTTGAAGACTTTCATAAAAATCGCCTATTCACCCCCCCCCCCTCTAGTCGATATCCAGCTCTTTCAATTGGTATTAGAGCAAGGTACTCCCTTGTTCTATGTGATTCGGTTTAACCACCTGGAGTTTTAGCTATGTCGACTACAGGGATAATCAAAGTCTGCGCTGCGTGCCCCATCTTCGATGGCACTGAATACCCCTACTGTAAGAATAAGATGCGCATGCATCTTGAAGCCATTGATGTCGATCTGTGGTATGTCATCAAGAACGGCGGTCCCAAGACCGGTGAAGGTGTCACCCCTGCTGATGTCAATAAGTTCGTTCAACTGGATTCTACTGCCAAGAACATCATCTGTGCTCATCTGACCAAAGGACAGTATGGCCGTGTGAGTGCTCGGGAAACATCCAAGCTAGTCTGGGACTGGCTCTCCAAGGTCGATGAAGGTGTCTCAACTCAGAGAGATCAAAGGATCAGTGTCCTCCGCAACCTCTTCAACCGCTTCAAGAGACACGATAATGAGAACGTCTAGCTCACATTTTATCGCCTCACTGATATCACAAATGAGCTCCAAGCACTCAGCGCCACTGAGATCACGAAGCATGAAATAGTCAAGACACTACTGAGATCACTTGGCAGCTCGTTTGACACCCTAGCCCTGATGGTTCAAGAACGCCCTGACTTCAAGACTCTCGATCCGTCTGACATACTTGAGAGGCTCAACACACATGAGTTTCAGCTATCTGAGAAATGAGATATCTATGGCCCCAACTATGGCCGAACTCGCGCTTTGAAGGCAAAGGTTGTTTCCTCATCTGAAGAAGAATCTGACTGCAGTTCTGGTGATCCTGAAGACATTGGAAAGGAGCTTGCTATGCTTGTGAAGAAGTTCCAGAAATTCACTAGGAAGAAAGGCTTTAGAAAGTCTTAATGATCTAGCTCAAGTAATAATGAAGCTTTCACCCATGACCACAAGAAGAGCACATGCCACAAGTGCAAGAAACCTGGTCACTACATCTCTGAGTGCCCACAGTGGGACAATGAGAAGAAGAAGAAGAGAAAGGAATATGATTCTGATGACAAGAAGAAGAAGAAATCCTCAAAGTCTTCTTCCAAGTATTCTTCAAAGTCTTCATCACACAAGAAGAGTTCATCTGGCAAGGCTCGTGCTTTTGTTGGCAAGGAGATGGATTCAGAGGAGGAGTCTCATTCTGAGGAGGCAGAGGTGGAGTCTGAGGAGGTGTCCGACTCTGGCGTTGCAAGTCTGGCTCTAGCTACAGCCTACGTTGCGAAGTCCATCTTCAACACTGAAGACAATGGCTCCGTCACCAACGCTGATGATAATGACAAGGACGACTCTGCTCCCACCTACTGCTTCATGGCACGTGGTGCCAAGGTAAAATCACGCGATGCTTACTTTCAAACATCAAGTGAAGATGACTCTAATTATGAATCCAAACCTAGCTACAAAACACTTGCTAAAATTGCAACTGAACAACAGAAAGCTATGGAACATATTCAAAAAATGTTAGGCAAAAGCGATGACCTGTTGGACGCGGAAATGACCCGATCTCAGTCCTTAATTGAAGACATCAAAAATCTTCATGTTAAGTACGAGGAACTTTAAAGTCGTCATGAAACGCTCTCAACAACTCATGAAAAGCTTTCCTACGATTATCTTCAAAGAAAGCAAGATCTTGAGAAATTGAGAATGATTCATGAAGATCTTCAAAAGGAGAACGAGTCACTTCCTGCTCAACGGATCAGTCCCACTCAGGAAGGATTTGAACCACCATGTCTAAAATGCATTGAGTGTGATAATGCTACCTCCGTTGCTAAATGTTCTACTGCTGCTACTGTTGCAATATCTTCAACTGCTGATGTGGTCACTAACCCCTCTGCTGAGGATACCACTACTATTGCTGATGAAAATGCTAGGTTGAAGACAGTGCTTGAGACAGGGATGTACAAAAGTCTCAAAGGATATCAGACATTATGTGATGTCCTCAAAAAGCAGATTCCGAACCAAAACCCTAGGAAAGAGGGTGTTGGGTTCGAGAGGAAAATGAATGTAGATGGGTCTTACTGGAAGCCTGAGCAGTACCCAAAAACCACATGGGTTGCTGCAAAGGAACCTTCAGTAGATCCATCCACCTTATCTGGTTTCACTTGTGCTAACCCTATTATCATTGATTAATCCTTTGATGCAAACTATAAACAGTTTAAGAATCAGAATGACGAAGTGTTTGCCAGGTATATTGGTACTAACTGCAGGAATGGGCCACCTATGAAGAAGATATGGGTACCCAAAAGTTGTCTTGAGAATCTTCCTGTGAATGTCATCATGACACCACCTGGGAAGAAGACAAACCCCAGACCAAAGGCTTCATATGGTCCAAAAGCTTCATACAGACCGAGGACTCATCTGAGTCACCCTAACGTCAATGTTTTGCAAGGAAATCATACTCAGACCCATGAATATGAGTGTGTTTCCTCAAACCGATATGTTCATAGAACAAAGAACTTTTCTGCTTATTCTTATGAGTATTATTCACCTCCTGCAAGGCTATTTGCTAGGGCTCCAAAACCGAAGTTCTCAGATGATGCACCTAGACTCATTGCTTCTAAGCCACCCCTGAAAATGTGGGTGGTTAAGAAAACTTAACTCTCTTTTGCAGGGAAAGGTCTCCGGCCGGAAATCAAAGGCGTCTAATGCTTATGCTGGGGACCTTAAACATCTTGTGGGGCGCAAGATAAAATGCCCAAATGGTCTTACTATGTATTTCATCCCGGGATTCCTTGACACTCATCCTATCTATCCTAACCAAGATCTAAATTTCTATGTTCCACTTGTTCGTCAAATGTTTATGCTTCACAACTCGCTTGGTGAAGCCTATCCCCCAAACTACACTATAGGCTATGACACCTCATACTTCGGAATGGATTATGGATAGTGGATGCACTAACCACGACTAGCAATCGAAGTCTACTGATGGATTCAACACTACGTCCATCAGACAAGAGTCACATCACATTTGCTGACACTGGTAAAAGCAAGGTATTAGGTCTAGGTAGAGTTGCAATATCAAGGGATAAGCACATGGATAAAGTGATGCTTGTTGAATCCCTTGGTTCCAACTTAATGTCTATCTCAATGCTCTGTGACTTAAACATGATTGTGCAATTTGGAAAATACCGTTGCCTTGTTCTAACGGAATATGACAAGTCTCTAGTCTTTGAAGGGTATCGGAAAGATGATTTGTATATGGTAGATTTCTCAGCAGGACCACAGATGGACGTATGTCTTCTAGCAAAAGCTTCAGAATGCTAGCTTTGGCATCGAAGGCTAGGGCATGCTGGCATGAGGAACTTGCACACTCTCGCAAAGAAGAAATACGTCGTAGGCATCGAGGGCGTCAAGTTCAAGAAGGATCATTTGTGTGGTTCCTGCGAAGCTGGAAAGATGACTAGGGCCAAGCATCCCTCGAAGACGATCATGACTACATCTCAACCCTTCGAGCTGCTACACATGGACTTATTTGGCCCTACTCACTACTCTACCCTTACTACCACTACTTGCCTCTATGGTTTAGTCATTGTTGATGATTATTCAAGATATACTTGGGTGCATATAATCCTCTACAAGAATGAAAGTGCAGGATGTCTTCAGACGCTTTGCCAATCATGCCATGACGAACTATGGCGTCAAGATCAAGCATATCAGAAGTGACAACAGCACAGAGTTCAAGAACACCAGCCTCGACCTTTATCTGGATACTTTGGGCATCACTCATGAGTTCTCTGATCCGTACACACCTCAGCAGAATGGCATCATGGAGCGCAAGAACAGAACCCTTATCGAAATGGCTCGAACAATGCTTGATGAGTACAAGACTCCAAGTAAGTTCTGGCCTAAAGCCATTGATACTGCATGCCACATCATCAACCGTGTTTATCTTCACAAGCTTCTGAAGAAGACATCCTATGAACTCCTAACTAGTAAGAAGCCAAATGTCAGTTACTTCAGAGTATTTGGTGCTAGGTGCTGGATCAAGGATCCACATCACACTTCAAAATTTGCACTGAAAGCACATGAAGGTTTTATGCTTGGTTACGGAAAGGATTCACACTCCTACAGAGTCTTCAACCTCTTTCACTATAAAGTGGTTGAAACTGTGGATGTGCGGTTCAATGAGACTAACGGCTCACAAAGAGAGCACCTGCCAAATGTGCTAGATGAAGTACCTCCTAGTGAATCAATCAAGCAAATGGGAACTGGAGAGATCATACCTTCTGAGGCTCAGACTAAAGAGGAACTGATCATTATTGCACCTAATCAACCTGAAGACAATGCTCAGCCTAAAGACAACCCTCCAAATGATGACATTGATCAGCAAGAGCAAAATCTTCATCATGTTCATCCTCGTGATGCAAATGAAGTACAGATTGAGAAGATAATAGACAGCATCAATGAACCTGGTCCACTCACTCGTTCAAGAGCAACACAGCTAGCAAATTTCTGTGGGCATTTTGCATTCATCTCAATCTCTGAACCCAAGAAAGTTGATGAAGCCTTCATGGAACCTGAATGGATTCAAGCTATGCAAGAAGAGCTTCAACAGTTCGAGCTGAACAATGTGTGGGAATTGGTCAAGCGTCCCGATCCTCGTAAGCGCAATATCATTGGCACCAAATGGATATATCGCAACAAGCAAGATGAGCTTGGTCAAGTTGTCAGAAACAAGGCTCGTTTCGTTGCTCAAGGATACACTCAAGTTGAAGGGATTGACTTCAATAAAACATTTGCTCCGGTGGCTAGGCTTGAAGCCATTTGCATACTGCTAGCCTATGCCAATCATCACAAAATCCTTCTGTATCAAATGGATGTGAAGAGTGCCTTTCTCAATGGAAAGATTGAAGAAGAAGTATATGTTGCACAACCTCCTGGCTTTGAAGATCCAGAACATCCTGATATGGTATACAAGCTCAACAAGGCATTGTATGGCCTCAAACAAGCCCCTCGTGCATGGTATGACACACTCAAAGGCTTCCTGAAGAGCAAAGGCTTCAAACCTGGTTCACTAGATCCTACACTCTTCATGAAGACATATGATGGTAAACTATTTGTGTGCCAAATCTATGTGGATGACATTATCTTCAGCTGCACTGACAAGAAATACAGTGATGAGTTTGGTCACATGATGCAAGAGCAATATCAGATGTCCATGATGGTCGAGCTGAAGTTCTTCCTGGGTCTCCAAATCCGTCAGCAATGCAACGGCATCTTCATATCTCAAGAAAAATACCTCAAAGATTGCCTGCAGAAGTTTGGAATGCAAGACTGCAAAGGATACATGACGCCAATGCCAACCAAAAGTCATCTGAGTCCCGACGCCAATGGTAAAGAGTTCGATCAAAAGGTATACCGCTCCATGATTGGTTCTTTACTTTATTTATGTGCATCTAGGCCAGATATAATGCTTAGTGTTTGCATGTGTGCCTGATTCCAAGTGGCACCAAAGGAATCGCATAACTTAGCCGTGAAGCGAATTCTTCAATATTTGGCTTACACCCCAACACTAGGATTATGGTATCCAAAGGGCTCAGAGTTTGATCTAGTTGGATTCTCATATGCTGATTATGCTGGTGACAAGGTTGATCGCAAGTCCACATTAGGCACATGTCACTTTCTGGGATGATCACTTGTTTGTTGGTCTTCAAAGAAGCAGAACTGTGTATCTCTCTCC
This sequence comes from Triticum aestivum, assembly GCF_018294505.1. Classification (NCBI taxonomy): domain Eukaryota; kingdom Viridiplantae; phylum Streptophyta; class Magnoliopsida; order Poales; family Poaceae; genus Triticum; species Triticum aestivum. Next base: position 95,538,141 of record NC_057801.1, read on the forward strand.
ATTGCTAAATGTGAATACATTGCTGCTGGATCTTGCTATGCTCAGCTTCTCTGGATGAAGCACACTCTCAAGGACTATGGTGTTCACCTGAAGCATATGCCACTCTACTGCGACAATGAAAGCGCCATCAAGATTGCCAACAACCCAGTTCAGCACTTGAAGACAAAGCACATTGAAATTCGTCATCACTTTCTCAGAGATCATGTCATGAAGGAAGATATTGATATCATTCACGTCAACACTGAAGAGCAATTGGCAGATATCTTCACAAAGCCCTTGGATGAGAAAAGGTTTTGCAGGTTGCGGTGTGAGGTAAATATCTTGGAATCCTCAAATGTCCTGTGATTGGACACACATCCTAACACTTATGCATATTGATGACTTAGATGTGCAACACACGAAGTAATGTATATCTTCAATCAATGAAGACATACACTCTAAGTGTGAATACATTAATGGGGAATTTGACTTTGGAGCGCCACGATAATTGTGCGCCGTGTCTGGGTCTAATACTTCCTATACGGTGGGTAACGCCACCACCAAACTTTTGTTTGAAGTGTTTTTCTTGGCGTTATAATTGCAAAGTCTTCGCATCTGATTTGTCTTCATCCTTGACTTTAGTTCATGATTATCTTCACCTTGTTGATTTTGTCTTATACTTGGATATATACATATTTGTGTTCTGTCCTCTACAGCATTCACTTATAGCTATGACTTCATGCTTGAATCTTTTGATCTAAGTGAATGTGATCGGACCCTAACCTGTCTATGCTTCTACCTCAACTCTATCTGTCCAAATCATATGCATTCTATTGAAACTTGTCGATTGTCTTCACTGAGACCTTGTCAGCTGAAGTCAATCTGACAAACATTTACATTTGTTTTTAATGCTACATACTTATTGCCTGAAAACCGGAGAAGCCCGAACGACCACCCCGACAATCCAGGCGTGTGTGGGAACATGGAATAACTTCCAATGTGTTGCATGTTTGCCACGTGCCCTTCAGATGTGAACCACCAGGGGCACCTGCGTAATTGCGCTAAATCGTCCCTTTCCTTATAAATACACATCACATCGTAGTCAAAATCTTTCTCCCACCTCGCCACCTCGCACAAACCCTAGCGCCACCGCTAGCTCTTGACGACGCCGGCGACGAAGCGCTTAGCTGCCGCGACCTCACCGACGTCGTCCTCACGCCGGCCACAGACCTCCTCTTCTCTGCCACCGCCATAGGTGTATTCCGTCGCCAAGTTAGGGCACGGGAGATTGAACTGCTCAGCCTCCAAATCCGTTCAATTCTTTGTGTGGTAATTAAAACTTACTTTTTACTGTCTTTTCGATCTGATAGATTCATCCTTCTCTAACAAAAGTGGTTTCTATACTTCCAAAGTTGAATATATCATGTTCTGCATCTCATATTATGCCTAGTCTATTCACTTATGCTTCTCTACAAGTTAGATTCCTCACTTGTACCTATTCTTGGATTCGTACAAATCTGGAACCAACTCACAACAAATAAGTGAATGTCTTCGCGTTATTGATACGTCTCCAACGTATCTATAATTTTTGATTGTTCCATGCTATTATATTACCCCTTTTGGATGTTTGTGGGCTTTATTTTACACAATTATATCATTTTTAGGACTAACCTACTAACCGGAGGCCCAGCCCGTATTGCTGTTTTTTGCCTATTTCAGTATTTGAAGAAAAGGAATATCAAACGGAGTCCAAACGGAATGAAACCTTCGGGAGCGTGATTTTTGGAACGTACGTGATCCAGAGGACTTGGAGTGCAAGTCAAGAAGCAGCCGAGGCAGCCACGAGATAGGAGGGCACGCTCCCCCTTAGGGCACGCCCCCTGTCTCGTGGGCCCCTCGGGCGTCCACCGACGTACTTCTTCCTCCTATATATACCTACGTACCCCAAAAACATCCGGGGGCAGACGAAACACAATTTCCACCACAGTAACCTTTTGTATCTGTGAGATCCCATCTTGGAGCCTTCGCCGGCACTCTGCCGGAGGGGGAATCGACCATGGAAGGCTTCTACATCAACATCCTTGCCCCTCTGATGAGTTGTGAGTAGTTTACCACAGACCTATGGGTCCATAGTTATTAGATAGATGGCTTCTTCTCTCTTTTCGGATCTCAATACAATGTTCTCCCCCTCTCTTGTGGAGATCTATTTGATGTAATCTCTTTTTCTGGTGTGTTTGTCGAGATCCGATGAATTGTGGGTTTATGATCAAGTTTATCTATGAATAATATTTGAATCTTCTCTGAATTCTTTTATGTATGATTCAGTTATATTTGCAAGTCTCTTTGAATTATCAGTTTGGTTTGGCCTACTAGATGGATCATTCTTGCCATGGGAGAAGTCCTTAGCTTTGGGTTCAATCTTGCGGTGTCCTTACCCAGTGACAGAAAGGGTTGCAAGGCATGTATTGTATTGTTGCCATCAAGGATAACAAGATGGGGTTTATTGTTGGGGAACGTTGCAGAAAATAAAAAAATTCTACGCTTCACCAAGATCAATCTATGGAGTTCATCTAGAAACAGAGAGAGGAGTGCATCTACATACCCTTGTAGATCGCGAGCGGAAGCGTTCAAGAGAACGGGGTTAAGGGAGTCGTACTCGTTGTGACCCAAATCACCGATGATCCTAGTGCTGAACGGACAGCAGCTCCGCGTTCAACACACGTACGGTTGGTAAGACGTCTCCTCCTTCTTCATCCAGCAAGGGGGAAGGAGAGGTTGATGAAGATCCAGCAGCACGATGGCGTGGTGGTGGATGCAGTAGCGATCTCGGCAGGGCTTCGCCAAGCTCTACGAGAGGGAGAGGTGTTGCAGAGGGAGAGGGGGGCGCCAAGAGCATGGGTGCATAGCCCTCCCTCCCCCTTCTTTATATAGGCCCCCTAGGGGGCGCCGGCCCTAGGAGATCCAATCTCCAGGGGGGCGGCGGCCAGGGGGGAAACTTGCCCCCCAAGCCAGGTGGAGGCGCCCCCACCCCTAGGGTTTCCAACCCTAGGCGTAGGGGGGCCAAGGGGGGGCGCACCAGCCCACCAGGGGCTGGTTCCCCTCCCACTTTAGCCCATGGGGCCCTCCGGGATAGGTGGCCCCACCCGGTGGACCCCCGGGACCCTTCCGATGGTCCCGGTACAATACCAGTGACCCCCGAAACTTTCCCGATGGCCGAAACCTGACTTGCTATATATAATTCTTTACCTGTGGACCATTCCGAAACTCCTCGTGATGTCCGGGATCTCATCCGGGACTCTGAACAACTTTCGGGTTACTGCATACTAATGTCTCTACAACCCTAGTGTCACCGAACCTTAAGTGTGTAGACCCTACGGGTTCGGGAGACACGCAGACATGACCGAGACGACTCTCCGGTCAATAACCAACAGCGGGATCTGGATACCCATGTTGGCTCCCACATGCTCCTCGATGATCTCATCGGATGAACCACGATGTCGGGGATTCAATCAATCCCGTATACAATTCCCTTTGTCAATCGGTATGTTACTTGCCCGAGATTCGATCGTCGGTATCCCAATACCTCGTTTAATCTCGTTACCGGCAAGTCACTTTACTCATACCGTAATGCATGATCCCGTGACCAGACACTTGGTCACATTGAGCTCACTATGATGATGCATTACCGAGTGGGCCCAGAGATACCTCTCCGTCATACGGAGTGACAAATCCCAGTCTCTATTCGTGCCAACCCAACAGACACTTTCAGAGATACCCGTAGTGCACGTTTATAGTCACTCAGTTACGTTGTGATGTTTGGCACACCCAAAGCACTCCTACGGTATCCAGGAGTTGCACAATCTCATGGTCTAAGGAAATGATACTTGACACCTGGAAAAGCTCTAGCAAAACGAACTACACGATCTTTGAGCTATGCTTAGGATTGGGTCTTGTCCATCACATCATTCTCCTAATGATGTGATCCTGTTATCAATGACATCCAATGTCCATAGTCAGGAAACCATGACTATCTGTTGATCAACGAGCTAGTCAACTGGAGGCTCACTAGGGACATGTTGTGGTCTATGTATTCACACGTGTATTACGATTTCCAGATAACACAATTATAGCATTAATAACAGACAATTATCATGAACAAGGAAATATAATAATAACCATTTTATTATTGCCTCTAGGGCATATTCCAACAGTCTCCCACTTGCACTAGAGTCAATAATCTAGTTACATTGTGATGAATCGAACACCCATAGAGTTCTGGTGTTGATCATGTTTTGCTCTAGGGAGAGGTTTAGTCAACGGATCTGCTACATTCAGGTCCGTATGTACTTTACAAATATCTATGTCCCCATCTTGAACATTTTCACGAATGGAGTTGAAGCGACGCTTGATGTGCCTGGTCTTCTTGTGAAACCTGGGCTCCTTGGCAAGTGCAATAGCTCCAGTGTTGTCACAAAAGAGTGTGATCGGCCCCGATGCATTGGGTATGACTCCTAGGTCAGTGATGAACTCCTTCACCCAGATTGCTTCATGTGCTGCCTCCGAGGCTGCCATGTACTCTGCTTCACATGTAGATCCTGCCACGACGCTTTGCTTGCAACTGCACCAGCTTACAGCCACCATTCAAAATATACACGTATCCGGTTTGTGACTTAGAGTCATCCAGATCTGTGTCGAAGCTAGCGTCGACGTAACCCTTTACGACGAGCTCTTTGTCACCTCCATAAACGAGAAACATATCCTTAGTCCTTTTCAGGTACTTTAGGCTGTTCTTGACCGCTGTCCAGTGTTCCATGCCGGGATTACTTTGGTACCTTCCTACCAAACTTACGGCAAGGTTTACATCAGGTCTGGTACACAGCATGGCATACATAATAGACCCTATAGCTGAAGCATAGGGGATGACACTCATCTTTTCTCTATCTTCTGCCGTGGTCGGGCATTGAGCTGAGCTCAATTTCACACCTTGCAACACAGGCAAGAACCCCTTCTTAGACTGATCCATATAGAACTTCTTCAATATCTTATCAAGGTATGTGCTTTGTGAAAGACCTATGAGGCGTCTCGATCTATCCCTATAGATCTTGATGCCTAGTATGTAAGCAGCTTCTCCAAGGTCCTTCATTGAAAAACACTAATTAAAGTAGGCCTTAATGTTGTCCAGAAGTTCTATATCATTTCCCATCAAAAGTATGTCATCTACATATAATATGAGAAATGCTGCAGAGCTCCCACTCACTTTCTTGTAAACGCAGGCTTCTCCATAAGTCTGCATAAACCCAAACGCTTTGATCATCTCATCAAAGCGAATGTTCCAACTCCGAGATGCTTACACCAGCCCATAAATGGATCGCTGGAGTTTGCATACCTTGTTAGCATTCTCAGGGTTGACAAAACCTTCCGGCTGCATCATATACAGTTCTTCCTTAAGATGGCCGTTAAGGAATGTCGTTTTGACATCCATTTGCCATATCTCATAATCATAGTATGCGGCAATTGCTAACATGATTCGGACGGACTTTAGCTTCGCTATGGGAGAGAATGTCTCATTGTAGTCAACCCCTTGAACTTGTCGATAACCCTTAGTGACAAGTCGAGCTTTATAGATGGTAACATTACCATCAGCGTCTGTCTTCTTCTTAAAGATCCATTTGTTTTCTATCGCTCGCCGATCATCGGGCAAGTCTGTCTAAGTCCATACTTCGTTTTCATACATGGATCCTATCTCAGATTGCATGGCTTCAAGCCATTTGTTGGAATCTAGGCCCGCCGTCACTTCTTCATAGTTCGAAGGTTCACCATTGTCTAACAACAGGATTTCTAGGACAGGGTTGCCATACCACTCTGGTGTGGAACGTGTCCTTGTGGACCTACGAAGTTCAGTAGTAACTTGATCCGAAGTACCTTGATCATCATCATTAACTTCCTCTTCAGTTGGTGCTGGCACCACAGGAAGATCTTCCTGAGTTGCGCTACTTACCGGTTCAAGAGGCAGTACTTCATCAAGTTCTACTTTCCTCCCACTTACTTCTTTCGAGAGAAACTCTTTCTCCAGAAAGGACCCGTTCTTGGAAACAAAGATCTTGCCTTCGGATCTGAGGTAGAAGGTATACCCAATGGTTTCCTTAGGGTATCCTATGAAGACGCATTTTTCCGACTTGGGTTTGAGCTTTTCAGGTTGAAGTCTCTTGACATAAGCATCGCATCCCCATACTTTTAGAAACGACAGCATAGGTTTCTTCCCAAACCATAATTCATACGGTGTCGTCTCAACGGATTTAGACGGTGCCCTATTTAAAGTGAATGTAGCTGTCTCTAGAGCGTATCCCCAAAACGATAGCGGTAAATCGGTAAGAGACATCATAGACTGCACCATATCCAATAAAGTGCGATTACGACGTTCGGACACACCGTTACGCTGAGGTGTTCCAGGCGGCGTGAGTTATGAAACGATTCCACATTTCCTTAAGTGCTTACCAAATTCGTGACTTAAATATTCTCCTCCATGATCTGATCGTAAGAACTTTATTTTTCGGTCACGTTGATTCTCTACCTCATTCTGAAATTCCTTGAACTTTTCAAAGGTCTCAGACTTGTGTTTCATCAAGTAGACATACCCATATCTACTTAAGTCATCAGTGAGAGTGAGAACATAACGATATCCTCCGCGAGCCTCAACGCCCATTGGACCACACACATCAGTATGTATGATTTCCAATAAGTTGGTTGCTCGCTCCATTGTTCCGGAGAATGGAGTCTTGGTCATTTTGCCCATGAGGCATGGTTCACATGTGTCAAATGATTCATAATCGAGAGACTCTAAAAGTCCATCATCATGGAGCTTCTTCATGCGCTTGACACCAATGTGACCAAGGCGGCAGTGCCACAAGTATGTGGGACTATCGTTATCAACTTTACATCTTTTGGTATTCACACTATGAATATGTGTAACATCACGTTCGAGATTCATTCAGAATAAACCATTGACCATCGGGGCATGACCATAAAACATATCTCTCATATAAATAGAACAACCATTATTCTCGGATTTAAATGAGTAGCCATCTCGTATTAAACAAGATCCAGATACAATATTCATGCTCAAAGCTGGCACTAAATAACAATTATTGAGGTTTAAAACTAATCCCGTAGGTAAATGTAGAGGTAGCATGCCGACGGCGATCACATCGACCTTGGAACCATTCCCGACACACATCGTCACCTCGTCCTTTGCCAGTCTCCTCTTATTCCGCAGCTCTTGCTTTGAGTTACAAATATGAGCAACCGCACCGGTATCAAATACCAAGGAGCTACTACGAGTGCTGGTAAGGTACACATCAATAACATGTATATCACATATACCTTTCGTGTTGCCGGCCTTCTTATCCGCTAAGTACTTGGGGCAGTTCCGCTTCCAGTGACCACTTCCCTTGCAATAAAAGCACTCAGTCTCAGGCTTGGGTCCATTCTTTGGCTTCTTCCCGGCAACTGGCTTACTGGGCGCGGCAACTCCCTTGTCGTCCTTCTTGAAGTTCTTCTTACCCTTGCCTTTCTTGAACTTAGTGGTTTTATTCACCATCAACACTTGATGTTCCTTCTTGATCTCTACCTCCACTGATTTCAGCATTGAATATACCTCAGGAATGGTCTTTTCCATCCCCTGCATATTGAAGTTCATCACAAAGCTCTTGTAGCTCGGTGGAAGCGACTAAAGGATTCTGTTAATAACCGCATCATCCGGGAGATTAACTCCCAGCTGAGTCAAGCGGTTGTGCAACCCAGACATTTTGAGTATGTGCTCACTGACAGAACTATTTTCCACCATCTTACAACTGAAGAACTTGTCGGAGACTTCATATCTCTCGACCCGGGCATGAGCTTGGAAAACCATTTTCAGCTCCTTGAACATCTCATATGCTCCGTGTTGCTCAAAACGCTTTTGGAGCCCCGGTTCTAAGCTGTAAAGCATGCCGCACTGAACGAGGGAGTAATCATCAGCACGTGACTGCCAAGCGTTCATAACGTCTTGGTTCTCTGGGATGGGTGCTTCACCTAGCGGTGCTTCTAAGACATAATCTTTCTTTGCAGCTATGAGGATGATCCTCAAGTTTCGGACCCAGTCCGTATAGTTGTTGCCATCATCTTTCAGCTTGGTTTTCTCTAGGAACGCGTTGAAGTTGAGGGCATCATTAGCGTGGTCATTTGATCTACAAGACATATTGTAAAGATTTTTAGACTAAATTCATGATAATTAAGTTCATCTAATCAAATTATTCAATGAACTCCCACTCAGACAGACATCCCTCTAGTCATCTAAGTGAAACATGATCCGAGTCAACTAGGATGTGTCCGATCATCACGTGAGACGGACTAGTCGACATCGGTGAACATCTTCATGTTGATCGTATCTTCTATATGACTCATGCTCGACCTTTCGGTCTTCCGTGTTCCGAGGCCATGTATGTACATGCTAGGCTCGTCAAGTCAACCTAAGTGTATTGCGTGTGTAAATCTGGCTTACACCCTTCTATTCGAACGTTAGGATCTATCACACCCGATCATCACGTGGTGCTTCGAAACAACGAACCTTCGCAACGGTGCACAGTTAGGGGGAACACTTTCTTGAAATTATTGTGAGGGATCATCTTATTTAAGCAACCCTCGTTCTAAGCAAATAAGATGTAAAACATGATAAACATCACATGCAATCAAATAGTGACATGATATGGCCAATATCATATAGCTCCTTTGATCTCCATCTTCGGGGCGCCATGATCATCTTTGTCACCGGCATGACACCATGATGTCCATCATCATGATCTCCATCATCGTGTCTCCATGAAGTTGCTCGCCAACTATTACTTCTACTACTATGGCTAACGGTTTAGCAATAAAGTAAAGTAATTACATGGCGTTTAATCATTGACACGCAGGTCATACAATAATTAAGACAACTCCTATGGCTCCTGCCGGTTGTCATACTCATCGACATGCAAGTCGTGATTCCTATTACAAGAACATGATCTCATACATCACATATATATCATTCATCACAACTTTTGGCCATATCACATCACAAGGCATATGCTGCAAAAACAAGTTAGACGTCCTTTAATTGTTGTTGCATGTTTTACGTGGCTGCAATAGGGTTCTAGCAAGAACATTTTCTTACCTACGTGAAAGCCCCAACGTGATATGCCAATTTCTATTTACCCTTCATAAGGACCCTTTTCATCGAATCCGCTCCAACTAAAGTGGGAGAGACAGACACCCGCTAGCCACCTTATGCAACTAGTGCATGTCAGTCGGTGGAACCTGTCTCATGTAAGCGTACGTGTAAGGCCGGTCCGGGCCGCTTCATCCCACGATGCCGCCGAAGCAAGATAAGACTAGTAGTGGCAAGAAAATTGTCAACATCTACGCCCACAACAAGTTTGTGTTCTACTCGTGCATAGAAACTACGCATAGACCTAGCTCTGATATCACTGTTGGGGAACATTGCAGAAAATAAAAAATTTCTATGCTTCACCAAGATCAATCTATGGAGTTCATATACCAACAAGAGAGAGGAGTGCATCTACATACCCTTGTAGATCGCGAGCAGAAGCGTTCAAGAGAACGGGGTTGAGGGAGTCGTACTCGTCGTGATCCAAATCACCGATGATCCTAGTGCTGAATGAACAGCACCTCCGTGTTCAACACACGTACGGTTGGGAAGACGTCTCCTCCTTCTTGATCCAGCAAGGGGGAGGAGAGGTTGATGAAGACCCAGCTGCACGACGGCGTGGTGGTGGATGCAGTAGCGATCTCGGCAGGGCTTCGCCAAGCTCTACGAGAGGGAGAGGTGTTGCAGAGGGAGAGGAAGGCGCCAAGAGCATGGGTGCGCAGCCCTCCCTCCCCCCCTCTTTATATAGGCCCCCTAGGGGGGCACCGGCCCTAGGAGATCCAATCTCCAAGGGGGGCGGCGGCTAGGGGGGAAACTTGCCCCCCAAGCCAGGTGGAGGCGCCCCCACCCCTAGGGTTTCCAACCCTAGGCGCAGGGGGGGCCAAGGGGGGCGCACCATCCCACCAGGGGCTGGTTCCCCTCCCACTTCAGCCCATGGGGCCCTCCGGGATATGTGGCCCCACCCGGTGGACCCCCGAGACCCTTCCGGTGGTCCCGGTACAATACCGGTGACCCCCAAAACTTTCCCTATGGCCGAAACCTGACTTCCTATATATAATTCTTTACCTCCGAACCATTTCGGAACTCCTCGTGACGTCCGGGATCTCATCCGGGACTCCTAACAACTTTCGGGTTACTGCATACTAATGTCTCTACAACCCTAGCGTCACCGAACCTTAAGTGTGTAGACCCTATGGGTTCGGGAGACACACAGACATGACCGAGACGACTCTCCGGTCAATAACCAACAGCGGCATCTGGATACCCATGTTGGCTCCCGCATGCTCCTCGATGATCTCATCGGATGAACCATGATGTCGAGGATTCAATCAATCCCGTATACAATTCCCTTTGTGAATCGGTATGTTACTTGCCCGAGATTCGATCATCGGTATCCCAATACCTCGTTTAATCTCGTTACCGGCAAGTCACTTTACTTGTACCGTAATGCATGATCCCGTGACCAGACACTTGGTCACATTGAGCTCATTATGATGATGCATTACCGAGTGGGTCCAGAGATACCTCTTCGTCATACGGAGTGACAAATCCCAGTCTCGATTCGTGCCAACCCAACAGACACTTTCGGAGATACCCGTAGTGCACCTTTATAGCCACCCAGTTACGTTGTGACGTTTGCCACACCCAAAGCACTCCTACGGTATCCAGGAGTTGCACAATCTCATGGTCTAAGGAAATGATACTTGACATTTGGAAAAGCTCTAGCAAAACGAACTACACGATCTATGAACTATGCTTAGGATTGGGTCTTGTCCATCACATCATTCTCCTAATGATGTGATCCCGTTATCAATGACATCCAATGTCCATAGTCAGGAAACCATGACTATCTGTTGATCAATGAGCTAGTCAACTAGAGGCTCACTAGGGACATGTTGTGGTCTATGTATTCACACGTGTATTACGATTTCCGGATAACACAATTATAGCATGAATAACAGACAATTATCATGAACAAGGAAATATAATAATAACCATTTTATTATTGCCTCTAGGGCATATTTCCAACATTTATATCATATTGCTTGAGTTTATCCCTCTACATCATGTCATCTTGCTTAATGAGTTACTCCGTTCTTATGAACTTAATACTCTAGATGCAGGCAGGAGTCGGTCGATGTGTGGAGTAATAGTAGTAGATGCAGGCAGGAGTCGGTCTACTTGTTATGGACCTGATGCCTATATACATGATCATGCCTAGATAATCTCATAATTGTTTGCTTTTCTATCAATTGCTCGACAGTAATTTGTTCACCCACCGTAATACTTATGCTATCTTGAGAGAAGCCTCTAGTGAAACCTATGGCCCCCGGGTCTATCTCTTATCATATTTGCTTTCAATCTACTTTTATTTGCATCTTTACTTTTTGCATCTATATTATAGAATACCAAAAATATATTTATCTTATCTTACTATCTTTATTAGATCTCACTTTTGCAAGTGGTCGTGAAGGGATTGACAACCCCTTTATCGCGTTGGTTGCGAGTTCTCAGTTTGTTTGTGTAGGTGCGTGGGACTTTTGAGGAGCCTCCTACTAGATTGATACCTTGGTTCTCAAAAACTGAGGGAAATACTTACACTACTATTGTTGCATCACCCTCTCCTCTTCGAGGAAAACCAACGCAAGCTCAAGACGTAGCAAGAAGGATTTCTGGCGCCGTTGCCAGGGAGGTCTTCGCTCAAGTCAAGACATACCAAGTACCCATCACAAACTCGTCTCCCTCGCATTTACATTATTTGCCATTTGCCTCTCATTTTCCTCTCCCCCACTTCACCCTTGCCATTTTATTCGCCCTCTCTTTCTCAATCTCCTCCTCTCTTTTCTGCTTGCTTGTGTGCCCGTTCGTCTTTATGGCTTCGCCTAAGGGTCCTGATCACCTTCTCAAATGGATGGAAGAGATTGAATCAAATATTAGAAGCTTTATGAATTTGCAATTTGAGCATAATAATTTCTTTAGAAAAGAGCTTAAGGAACAAAAAAAAGTTTTTTGGGATTTATGAACAAAGAGCTTGATGATATGAATAAAGAATTTTATGGTGTTAACGCTCAAATTACCCGGCTTGAAAATGCTATAGCCAAAATTTCTAACAAGCAAGCCACCTTAGTCAATAAGATGGCTGCTAAACCAGAAAAATTACATGAAAATAATGATGAGGATCTTAAAGTTATTGATTCGTCTCCTATTAGATCTATGTTTTTCAATATGAATTTTGATGATTATGGGACTGATGATGAATCAACTTTTCCTAGAAGGCGTCCCAAGAATTCGGAGTTTTTAGATCTTGATACTAATTTTGGTAAAAGTAAGATTGGAGAAGTCACAACTTTAAATAGCATTGAACCCACTATCTCGGATTTCAAGGAATTTGATTATGATAATTGTTCTTTAAAAGGTTGTATTTCCTTGTTGCAATCTGTTGTTAATTCTCCTTGTGCTTATAGTCAAAACAAAGCTTTTACCAAACACATTGTTGATGCCTTGATGCAATCTTATGATGAAAAACTTAGTTTGGAAGTTTCTATACCTAGAAAACTTAATGATGAGTGGGAACCTACTATAAAGATTAGAATTAAAGAACATGAGTGTTTTTGCTTTGTGTGATTTGGCTGCTAGTGTTTCCACGATTCCGAAAACTTTATGTGATATTCTAGGTTTCCATGATCTTGATGATTGCTCGTTAAATTTTCACCTTGCGGATTGCCCCATTAAAAATCCAATGTGAAGGATCAATGATGTTGTTATTGTTGCAAATAGAAATTTGGTGCCCGTTGATTTTATCGTTCTAGATATAGATTGCAATCTTTCTTGCCCTATTATTCTTGGTAGACCTTTCCTTAGAACGATTGGCGCGATTATTGATATGAAGGAAGGGAATATTAGATTCCAATTTCCATTAAAGAAAGGCATGGTGCACTTTCCAAGAAAGAAAGTCAAATTACCTTATGAATCTATCATGCGGGCTACTTATGAATCAAGTGCCAAAGATAGCACTCGTTAGATCTATCTTCGCTTTTATGCCTAGCTAGGGGCGTTAAACGATAGCGCTAGTTGGGAGGCAACCCAAATTTCTTTGTGTTTTTTGTTTTTGTTCCTGTTTAGTAATAATTTTTGCTTCTACTTTCTGTTTAGTTGTGTTTTTATCTTTTAGTTAGTGTTTGTGCCAAGTAGAACCTATAGGATAAACTATGATGATAGTTGATTTGATTCTGCTGAAAAACAGAAACTTTGTGCTCACGAGAAAAAATTCAATAAATCACAGAAACGTGATTTTGCATTGATTCTATTTTCTGCTGATCAACAAACAAATTTCCCAGTACGTAATATTTTGGTAGGATTTTTAGAGTTTCAGAAGTTTGCGTTAGTTACAGATTTCTATAGGCTGTTCTGTTTTTTGACAGATTCTGTTTTTCGTGTGTTGTTTGCTTATTTTGATGCATCTATGGCTAGTAAAATAGTTTATAAATCATAGAGAAGTTGGAATACAGTAGGTTTAACACCAAAATAAATAAATAATGAGTTCATTACAGCACCTTATGTGGTGGTTTTGTTTTCTTTCACTAACGGAGCTTATAAGATTTCCTGTTGAGTTTTGTGTTGTGAAGTTTTCAAGTTTTGGGTAAAGCTTTTATGGACTATGGAATAAAGGGTGGCAAGAACCTAAGCTTGGGGATGCCCAAGGCACCCCAAGATATTCAAGGATATCCAAAAGCCTAAGCTTGGGGATGCCCCGGGAAGTCATCCCCTCTTTCGTCTTCGTTCATTGGTAACTTTACTTGGAGCTATATTTTTATTCGCCACATGATATGTGTTTTGCTTGGAGTGTCGTGTATTATATTAGTCTTTGCTTTTTAGTTTACCACAATCATCCTTGTTGTACACACCTTTTTGGAGAAGCCTATTTGATTAGAATTTGCTAGAATACTCTATGTGCTTCACTTATATCTTTTGAGCTTGATAGTTTTTGCTCTAGTGCTTCACTTATATCTTTTAGAGCATGGTGGTGTCTTAATTTTGGAGAAATTGCTAGTCTCTCATGCTTCACTTATATTATTTTGAGAGTATTTTAGAACAGCATGGTATTTGCTATGGTTATATTTTGGTCCTAGACTGGTGAGCATCCAAGTTGGGTACAATAAAAACTATCATAGGAAGTGAATTGGATGCTATGATCAATTTGATACTTGATAATTTTTTTGAGATGTGGAGGTAGTGATATTAAAGTCATGCTAGTTGGGTGATTATGAATTTAAAGAATTCTTGTGTTGAAGTTAGCAAGTCCCGTAGCATGCATGTATGGTTAAAGTTATGTAACAAATTTGAAACATGAAGTGTACCTGGCTTGTGCATCCTTATGAGTGGTGGTCGGGGACGAGCGATGGTCTTTTCCTACCAATCTATCCCCCTAGGAGCATGCGCGTAGTGCTTGATTTTTGATGACTTCTAAATTTTTGCAATAAGTATATGAGTTCTTTTGACTAATGTTGAGTTCATGGATTATACGCACGTTTACCTTTCCGCCATTGCTAGCCTCTTCGGTACCGTGCATTGCCCTTTCTCACCTTGGGAGTTGGTGCAAACTTCGCCGGTGCATCCAAACCCTGTGATATGATACGCTCTATCACACATAAACCTCCTTATACCTTCCTCAAAATAGCCACCATACCTACCTATTATGGCATTTCCATAGCCATTCCGAGATATATTGCCATGCAACTTTCCACCGTTCCGTTTATCATCATCATGACATACATTACTTTTGTCATATTGCCATTGCATGATCATGTAGTTGACATCGTATTTGTGGCAAAGCCACCATGCATTATTTTTCATACATGTCACTCTTGATTCTTTGCACCATCCTGGTACACCGCCGGAGGCATTCATATAGAGTCATATCTTGTTCTAGTTTCGAGTTGTAATTCATATATTGTAATCAATAGAAGTTTGATGATCATCATTATTAGAGCATTGCCCAAAAAGAAAAGAAAAAGGCCAAAAGAAAAAAATGCCCAAAAAAAGAAAAAGGAAAAAAGGAAAAAAAGAAGAAAAAAAAGGGCAATGTTACTATCTCTTTTTCCACACTTGTGCTTCAAAGTAGCACCTTGTTCTTCATGTAGTGAGTCTCTTATGTTGTGCTTAAAAGTAGCACCATGTTCTTCATTTAGTGAGTCTCATAAGTTGTCTTTTTCATACTAGTGGGAATTTTTCATTATAGAACTTGGCTTGTATATTCCTACGATGGGCTTCCTCAAATGCCCTAGGTCTTCGTGAGCAAGCAAGTTGGATGCACACCCACTAGTTTTCTTTTGTTGAGCATTCAGTTAGAGCTCTAGTGCATCCATTGCATGGCAATCCCTACTCCTCATATTGACATCAATTGATGGGCATCTCCATAGCCCGTTGATTATCCTCGTCAATGTGAGACTTTCTCATTTTTGTCTTCTCCACACAATCCCCATCATCATATTATATTCCACCCATACTGCTATATCCATGGCTCATGCTCATGTATTGCGTGAAGGTTGAAAAAGTTTGAGATTATTTAAGTATGAAACAATTGCTTGGCTTGTCATCGGGGGTATAGAAGTTGGGAACATCTTTGTGTGACGAAAATGAAGCATGGCCTAACTATATGATTTTGTAGGGATGAACTTTCTTTTGCCATGTTATTTTGAGAAGACATGATTACTTTGATTAGTATGCTTGAAGTATTACTATTTCTTTTATCAATATGAACTTTTATTTTGAATCATTTGGATCTGAACATTCATGCCACATTAAAGAAAATTACATTGAGAATTATGCTAGGTAGCATTCCACATCAAAAATTCTATTTTTATCATTTACCTACTCGAGGACGAGTAGGAATTAAGCTTGGGGATGCTTGATACGTCTCCCACGTATCTATAATTTTTTATTGTTCCATGCTATTATATTACCCCTTTGGATGTTTATGGGCTTTATTTTACACAAATTTGGGACTAACCTACTAACCGGAGGCCCAGCCCGTATTGCTGTTTTTTGCCTATTTCAGTATTTCGAAGAAAAGGAATATCAAACAGAGTCCAAACGGAATGAAACCTTCGGGAGCGTGATTTTTGGAACGAACGTGATCCAGAGGACTTGGAGTGCAAGTCAAGAAGCAGTCGAGGCGGCCACGAGATAGGAGGGCCCCCCTATAGGGCGGGCCCCCTATCTCGTGGGCCCCTCGGGCGGCCACCGACGTACTTCTTCCTCCTATATATACCTACGTACCCTGAAAACATCCGGGGGGCAGACGAAACACAATTTCCACCACTGTAACCTTCTGTATCCGCGAGATCCCATCTTGGAGCCTTCGTCGGCACTCTGCCGGAGGGGGAATCGACCATGGAGGGCTTCTACATCAACATCCTTGCCCCTTCGATGAGTTGTGAGTAGTTTACCACAGACCTACGGGTCCATATTTATTAGCTAGATGGCTTCTTCTCTCTTTTTGGATCTCAATACAATGTTCTCCCCCGCTCTTGTGGAGATCTATTTGATGTAATCTCTTTTTGCGGTGTGTTTGTCGAGATCCGATGAATTGTGGGTTTATGATTGAGTTTATCTATGAATAATATTTGAATCTTCTCTGAATTATTTTATGTATAATTGAGTTATCTTTGCAAGTCTCTTCGAATTATCAGTTTGGTTTGGCCTACTAGATTGATCTTTCTTGGCATGGGAGAAGTGCTTAGCTTTGGGTTCAATCTTGCGATGTCCTTACCTAGTGACAGAAAGGGTTGCAAGGCACGTATTGTATTGTTGCCATCGAGGATAACAAGATGGGGTTTATATCATATTGCTTGAGTTTATCCCTCTACATCATGTCATCTTGCTTAATGCATTACACTGTTCTTATGAACTTAATACTCTAGATGCAGGCAGGAGTCGGTCGATGTGTGGAGTAATAGTAGTAGATGCAGGCAGGAGTCGGTCTACTTGTTATGGACATGATGCATATATACATGATCATGCCTAGATAATCTCATAATTATTCGCTTTTCTATCAATTGCTCGACAGTAATTTGTTCACCCACCGTAATACTTATGCTATCTTGAGAGAAGCCTCTAGTGAAACCTATGGCCCCCGAGTCTATCTCTTATCATATTTGCTTTCAATCTACTTTTATTTGCATCTTTACTTTTTGCATCTATATTATAAAATACCAAAAATATATTTATCTTATCTTACTATCTTTATTAGATCTCACTTTTGCAAGTGGCCGTGAAGGGATTTACAACCCCTTTATCATGTTGGTTGCAAGTTCTCAGTTTGTTTGTGTAGGTGCGTGGGAATTTTGAGGAGCCTCCTACTGGATTGATACCTTGGTTCTCAAAAACTGAGGGAAATACTTACCCTACTATTGCTGCATCACCCTCTCCTCTTCTAGGAAAACCAACGCAAGGTCAAGACGTAGCAGTTATGAGGTCAATGTCTTAAAACTAATTTATCTTCCAAATCTTCTGAGAATGTATATGACCTCTTCCCCTTCCCTCGCACCTCTAATGCTGCCACAGGTACATGTCTTCGAGAGAATCCCTTGGTTCTCATAGTCCGCATTCATTTGCAGAATTGTTACAGAGTCACATAAATTCTCGTGAAGCCAGTTCTTGTCTGACCAGCCGTCGGAAGCCTTTGGAAGTTCTGAAGCCATTCAGTTTAAGCTTCATGGCAACTGAAAAGTCAGCTAGAAAGGGTGGCAGATAGCGTCGTGGGAATACATCCAAAGATTTGCCACCAGATCTGCATGAACTGTACAAGACACACCCTGAAGAAACCTATGGTGAATGCAAAACTCAAATCTAATGGATTCGAAGATATTGGGCTGAGGAGTGGTACAAGTGCAGATTTGTCACGGCTGAGTATGCTGAGAAGAATGCCATCAAGCAGCCCTGGAGAGATATATTATACAAAAATCTTCAACCCCAGTCCCAGTCTGAAGCTATTGATCGAGGCTTCTACCCGTGCATGGTTCGCGGACCAAGGCCAGAGAATGCTGACCCATCTTCTCTGCTATGGTGTTGCGAAGACAATCTGTTCAAGCACAACTTCAAGTTTGCCAAAGACTCTGTTGTGAAGAACAAGAAGGCATTTGGACTTGACTTCAACCCCGGTCCATCTTCTCCTTGGGATGATGGCACCCGTGAAGCCAATGAAAACAAAATCGGCCCCTTCTACAATCTCGAAGGCCTCATCAGTCACATAGCAGTTCAAGGGGCTAATGTGGATCACTCAGTTGATGATGCAGATTCTGATGAAGCGCCAGCTCCTCCTAAGCCGCAGAAGTAGAAGAAAACTAAGGCTTCAAAACCTTCTGCTGCACCAAAAGCTTCACATGTGAAGCCATTGGCAACTGCTCCTCCTGCACCAAGTATTAATTCTGAAGATCTATCTCGAGTCTCCAAGAAGAAAGAGAAGCCCCAGAAGAAAATTGTCAAGAGCTCTGGTCAACCACTGACCCCAGCTGCCGTTCTGAGGAACGAGAATGAAGACATTGATATGTCAACAAATGATGAGTGTGGTGATGATACCCTTCAGCAGATGATTAAGAGCAAGCAAGAGGCGGAGATCTTCAACGATCTGCCCCTCTTCGATGTGAATATTCTGAACAATTTCATTGATGAGTGGTTTGACAAACCAAACCTCAGTTTTGATGATCTTCAGCTTCCAATTGGCATCAGTGTCGCCTTCCAAGGCGCCATTGCTCCTGAGCTGGCTCTGGCTCAGAAAATTGTTGAACTGAAGAACAAAATTGACTATGAGAAAGCCTAGTTCAAGAAGCACGTGGCCAAGCTCAGTGTGGCTGATGTTCAAAACTTCAAGCTAATGTTGCATGACCTCGAGGAGGCATTTCGCAAGAAACGTGAAGAAGCCAAAGGTTCGTGTGAGCGAATGAAAAACCTCACTGCCGAATGTGTTCAAGCTTACAATGAAGATGAGAAGCGCAAAGCACTTGGGCGTCCTGGCATAGACCCAAGCTAGTTGCCAAGAAGAAGAAGCATGTTGTGGCACAAGCTGAAGCATCAGGGCGGGAAGCCCCTCGCATTGTCCTCCCTGCCAGCATGACAGGCTCGAAGCCTAAGGTCCCCACAGTGGCTTCGGAACTGAAGAAAACAAGGGCAGCTGAAGCCGAAGCCAGAAAGCGCAAGTCCAAGAACACCACTGACGATGCTCCACCGACCAAGAAGAGAAAGACTAAGAAGAAAGATTGGGCTGCTCCCACAGAGCCCCTCGTTGTCGAGCCCATCTCTTTTGCTCGTCCTGCATCCGAACACCAAGAGCGTCAGTTAATAGTTCACGAGCCTGCTTCCACAGAGGCTCCTGAAGCTGAAGAAGTTCCAGCTGTTGACCACATCACAGCTGAAGACATTGGTCCCCAAGACAATGTAGATGATGATGAAGTCCTTCCTCAGATCGAGCGCCAAATGGTATCATCGCATGTTCTAACAAACAACAAACTCATCAACATTGGTCATCCTTTGACGCCAATCACTCAAGATGCTTCATGGGCTGATCACCCACAACAAGAAACTCCAAGTCGATGCTCACCAAGTACTCCCCCACCTCAAGTCACCAATCTGGTACTTGATGATGACGACTATGTGGTCCAGCCAACTCTCTCTCCAAAAGCGTCGCCCGCATTTCGCAGGCTTCGCAAAGGACCAAGGCCACAAGTCGCTTCGTCGAGCGTTCCAGAAGGAGAAAGTGCAAGACAACTCAGTTGCACAACAAGTGTTTCCTGAAGCCACTCCCACTGTGAACGTCTCTGAATCTGAAGCCAAAGTTGCTGAAGATACACCGGCTGCATCAGCCGCAGAACAACAAGAAACCCGTGAAGAAGAAGAAGAATGTGTTGCCACACCCCCTACCAACCAAGAAGATGTTCTCGAGGAGAACGTGTTTGTGCCCGACCCTCCAGCTACTCAAGTCGAGGTTGAAAATATTGAGGCGGACACCAACAACACTACTGAAGCCAATGATGTTGTCATGGGTGAAGCTAATGTGGCGCCCGCAGTAAACACGGTGTCTGAAGCCAATGATGCACTTGCAACCAATGTGCAGTCGGAAGCCCTTGTCAATGCCACTGCTCATGTACCGCCACCAAGGCCACACACCATTGAGCAAGCATTTTATCAAGGCGGGCTTGTCACTATCAGATGGCCCATTCTGGTTCCTCCGCCTGCTCCCGGACCTCAATTTGATTATCATGTGGAGCACAAGCCTCAGGTTCAGAAGCCAAAACCAAGGCTGCCAAGGTTTCCAGGTACTGCATCTGCGCCAGGATCATTCAACGCTAATGGTTTCATAGCACACAACACTTTCTTTGATAGAGCCAAGAACCCATATTCCAAGCCAAGAATATCATCTGATCGGTTCTGGAGTTATCAGTAGCGCAGTTACTATTCGTGCATACTATACAATCAGGGGCACATCTTTCTCCATATGCGTCTGGACTGCAAAGCCATTGCGGGCCTGCCTTGCTTAGAAGAAGCCCTTGACTATTTCAGAGATGCAGGTCTTCTCCAGTTTGTGACTGATAAAGAAAATTGGAATGAAGAACTTCTGCCGCAATTCTATGCAACTCTTCACATTAGCGGCTACAACAGGGATCCGAAGACATGGGTAATTGAGTGGATGACAGGCAATGTGCACCATGAAGCCAAAGCTCGATCTCATTGAGCTTACTGGCCTGCCCACTCCAGGTGAACTATATGAACCTGGTTGTCAGCTTCACCGCAATGCCTTGGAAAGCATCTTCCAGAAGCCTGAGCCCAACATAAGCCAAATGCTGAGTATGATGAAGCCACTGCCGCAAGATGTTGAATATCCCAGGGAATTCTTTGTTGAAGACCTAGAGTATCTTCCCCGCACCATCTATCACATTATCAGGCGAACTCTATGGCCCATCAAAGGACATTCTTCCTCAGCAAAGCATGAAGGCTCAATGAAGACATTGGTCTTCTATATTCCCAATGGCATCAGCTTCAATGCTCAGGATTTCTTCATTCGCCAATTTGCTGCATCTGGCTCAGATATATTTGGTATGAAATTCTATGCTCCATGGGTAATGCGTCTGATCAAGCTTCACTCTGTTGTTAACTATCAGCCCTCTGCACGCAACCATCTCATATTCTTGCCAGAGGTTGATATGTCTGTCGAAGCCATATACCCAGAGCCTGCCAAGGAGGCAATTTATCTTCACAATGTCGATCGTCAAAGTTTCTCTCAACATGTTGAAGGAGTTCATGCTGCCACTCATGTTTATCCTTTGGCTGGAAATACTCGTGCACCTCGTCGTGCCCATACTGAAGCCACTGAAAGCACTATTGCTCCAAGGCCTCGAAAGAGATCTCGTGTGCTCAATGACTGAGAGCTTCTTGTGGCCTTGCATCAGAAACATGATAAGCATCATTACTGGCTAAAGCATCAGATGCAAAGCCTCTTGGTGGATGTTAATCGCATTCAAAATCTTGCCACCAAGAATGCGTTTGTCACTCATGAAACCTGTCGGAGGTCATGGAAGAGTCTTTGCTCAGTGTTGAAGCTGATCTTCATGACAATGGATTCACATAGAGATTCAAGTTTGATATCACTCCTCCCAGGAACGTTGTCTAGCATCGAACTCCATCACTCGAAGATTCTGAGTACTCCTCCTCCGCGGCAATTGTTAATGTCAGAGTCATTGATGACGAGATGATGCTACTTCACCACCTCCAGCTTCGGCGCATATCGACACTGCACCAAGTTCGTCTGCACCACCGAACCTCATTGTCGACCCTGCTGCCTCACCTACTCCTCATGGGAACGAGTAGAGGCTCTATGTCTTCAAACCTTTTTGGTCCTTACTGACAAAAGGGGGAGAAGCATATGAGTTGATAGTCTTTAAGCGGGTCCATATGGGTGGTTGCTATACTTTTGCCAAGTGCTTACAACTCTCGCTTTTGAAACATTTGGCTCTTTGAGTAGTAACACTTAAACTTGATGGTCGTCTGCTACTTTTCTGCTATGCTGTGATGCGACGATAAATTCCACATGTGCGATGATAAATCCCGCATGAAGTCATCTTGCAAACGTCCATTTTTCATATGCATGTCATTATCCTAGTTATATTTTTTCATGCATGATGTATTGTCTTCGTAAGTTGAAGAGGATCTCCACAAGTACAACCAGCCATGTGCATTTGCATTCCAAAGCAAACCATTTATATGCACATCTTCAGGGGGAGCCTTTTGCCACCTATGATGACAATATCTTTACAATTTCACATATTTTTATCCCCGTTGAAAACTTCAACCAGTTTGTCATCAATCACCAAAAAGGGGGAGATTGTAAGTGCATCTAGTGCCACCCCTAGTTGGTTTTGGAGTATTGACAACAAACCTGGTTGAGGGACTAATGTGTTTGTGAGAATTGCAGGATAACACAGGTAGTAGTCCCTCATTGATTCGGTTTACCTACCGGAGATGACCCCTAAAAATGTGTGAAGACATTGAAGACAATGGTGGTCTGTGAAGCTATTCACAGTGAAGTCTATGACATGAGAAGACATCGCATGAAGACTATGGAGCGCGAATACTTAGTTGTTTCGTTGTTTCCTTTTCTTCTTTGTTGAGTCATAGGAACCACCGCACTGTTAAGTGGGGTCCAAGTGAACAAAGTCAGAGTGACTAAAGTGATGCTCAACCAAATCCTATGTCTTCAAGCAAAGACAATGAGCGCAAATCTTATCCAGAGTCCGATGAGTCAGCTTTACTTGTAGCCCAAGTCAAGCTGCCGCGTGTGTTTGAAATCTGACCGTTGGAACACGTGTCAGTTCCTTAGTGACCCAGGGTCATTTCGGACAAATCAGGTCGGGTTGCCTTGTGGCTATAAATAGCCCACCCCCTACACCATAAATTGGTGGCTGCTCAGAGTTAGTGCATGGCTTTTGTTGTTTGAGAGCAACCCACCTCCGAAGCATTTGAGAGAGAATCCTTGCAAGGACAAAGCCCAAACCACCCAGAGCCCAAAGAGTGTTTGGCATCACTGAAGTCTTTATGTCCGCGTGATATGAAGATTTGTTACACTTGAGCACTGTGAATCCTCTAGCCGGTTAGGCATCGCGTTCTGAGCATCCAAGAGTCATTGTGGATTACCGGTGAACAAAGTCTGTGAAGGTTTGGAAGTCTACCTTGAAGACTTACCAGAGTGATTGGGCGAGGACTAAGTGTCCTTAGCTCAAGGGGAATAAGGTGAAGACGCGGTCTTCTGAGTTAAATCTCAGCCTCCCTAACCAGACGTATAGTTGTCACAGCAACTGGAACTGTTCGAACAAATCACTGTCCTCTCCGAGCTACTGGTTCTATCTCTCACTTCCCTTTACTTACGGTTTGTCTTCGTGAAGTCATTGCCTGCTTGCATTATCTGTTTGACTTCACTGAGTGACTACTTGTTCTGATTGGCTTCATACTATCTTCCATCCTGATCCTTACTACCTAGCTGCTAATAGTCTTCGTGCTTTCACTTCATTGAATACTTGACTATGGCTTGCCTAGTATAGTCTACCTTCCGCTGCATATGAATAGGGTCATTTCTATTGTTTGTCTTCTAAACTCCCATGTTTTGAAGACTTTCATAAAAATCGCCTATTCACCCCCCACCCCACCCCCCTCTAGTCG
Source organism: Triticum aestivum (assembly GCF_018294505.1). Classification (NCBI taxonomy): domain Eukaryota; kingdom Viridiplantae; phylum Streptophyta; class Magnoliopsida; order Poales; family Poaceae; genus Triticum; species Triticum aestivum. Next base: position 95,562,010 of record NC_057801.1, read on the forward strand.
ATATCCATCTCTTTCAGTATCAAGCATCCCCAATCTTAATTCCTGCTCGTCCTCGAGTAGGTAAATGATAAAAACAGAATTTTTGATGTGGAATGCTACCTAGCATATTTCTCAATGTAATTTTTCTTTATTGTGGCATGAATGTTCAGATCCAAATGATTTAAGATAAAAGTTCATATTGGCATGAAAAAAATAATACTTCAAGCATACTAACAAAGCAATCATGTCTTCTCAAAATAACATGGCTAAAGAAAGCTATCCCTACAAAATCATATAGTCTGGCTATGCTCTATCTTTATCACACAAAGTATTTAAATCATGCACAACCCCGATGACAAGCCAAGCAATTGTTTCATACTTTGATGTTCTCAAACTTTTTCAACTTTCATGCAATACATGAGCGTGAGCCATGGACATAGCACTATATGTGGAATAGAATGGTGGTTGTGGAGAAGACAAGAAAGGACAAGATAGTCTCACATCAACTAGGCATATCAATGGGCTAAGGAGATGCCCATTAATAGATATCAATGTGAGTGAGTAGGGATTGCCATGCAACGGATGCACTAGAGCTATAAGTGTATGAAAGCTCAACAAAAGAAACTAAGTGGGTGTGCATCCAACTTGCTTGCTCACGAAGACCTAGGGAATTTTGAGGAAGGCCATCATTGGAATATACAAGCCAAGTTCTATAATGTAAAATTCCCACTAGTATATGAAAGTGACAACATAGGAGACTCTCTATCATGAAGATCATGGTGCTACTTTGAAGCACAAGTGTGAAAAAAGGATAGTAACATTGTCCCTTCTCTCTTTTTTCTCTCGTTTTTTGGCGGGCTTCTTTGGCCTCTTTTTTTTATTTGGGCTTCTTTGGCCTCTTTTATTTTTTATAAAGTCCGGAGTCTCATCCCGACTTGTGGGGGAATCATAGTCTCCATCATCCTTTCCTCACTTGGGATAATGCTCTAATAATGAAGATCATCACACTTTTATTTACTTACAACTCAAGAATTACAACTCAATACTTAGAACAAAATATGAATCTATGTGGATGCCTCCGGCGGTGTACTGGGATATGCAATGAAGCAAGAGCGACATGTATGAAAGAATTATCAAGGTGGCTTTGCCACAAATACGATGTCAACTACATGATCATGCAAAAGCAATATGACAATGGTGGAGCATGTCATAATAGACGGACAGTGGAAAGTTGCATGGCAATATATCTCGGAATGGCTTTGGAAATGCCATAATAGGTAGGTATGGTGGCTATTTTTAGGAAGGTATATGGTGGGTGTATGGTACCGGCAAAAGTTGTGCGGCACAAGAGAGGCTAGCAATGGTGGAAGGGTGAGAGTGCGTATAATCCATGGACTCAGCATTAGTCATAAAAAACTCATATACTTATTGCAAAAATCTAAAAGTTATCAAAACAAAGTACTACACGTATGCTCCTAGGGGGATAGATTGGTAGGAAAAGACCATCGCTCGTCCCCGACCGCCACTCATATGGAAGACAACCAAAAAGTAAATCATGCTCTGACTTCATCACATAACGGTTCACCATACGTGCATGCTACGGGAATCACAAACTTCAACACAAGTATTCCTCAAATTCACAACTACCCAGCTAGCATGACTCTAATATTACCATCCTCATATCTCAAAACAATCATCGAGCATCAAACTTCTCATAGTATTCAATGCACTCTATATGATAGTTTTATTATACCCAACTTGGATGCCCATCATATTAGGACTAATTTTAAAACCATATCAAATACCATGTTGTTCTAAAAGACTCTCAAAATAATATAAGTTAAGCATGAGAGATCAATAATTTCTACAGAATAAAACCACCACCGTGCTCTAAAAAGGTATAAGTGAAGCACAAGAGCAAAATTGTCTAGCTCAAAAGATATAAGTGAAGCACATAGAGTATTCTAATAAATTCCGATTCATGTGTGTCTCTCCCAAAAGGTGTGTACATCAAGGATGATTGTGGTAAACCAAAAATCAAAGACTCATATCATACAAGACGCTCCAAGCAAAATACATATCATGTGGTGAATAAAAATATAGCCTCAAGTAAAGTTATCGATGAACGAAGACGAAAGAGGGGATGCCATCCGGGGCATACCCAAGCTTAGGCTCTTGGTTGTCCTTGAATATTACCTTGGGGTGCCCTGGGCATCCCCAAGCTTAGGTTCTTGCCACTCCTTATTCCATAGTCCATCGTATCTTTACCCAAAACTTGAAAACTTCACAACACAAAACTTAACAGAAAACTCGTAAGCTCCGTTAGTATAAGAAAATAAATCACCACTTAGGTACTGTTATGAACTCATTATAAACTCATATTGGTGTAATATCTACTGTATTCCAACTTCTCTATGGTTCATGCCCTCCGATACTACTCATAGATTCATCAAAATAAGCAAACAACACATAGAAAACAGAATCTGTCAAAAACAGAACAGTCTGTAGTAATCTGTATCATTCGAATACTTCTGTAACTCCAAAAATACTACCAAATTAGGAAAACCTGAGAAATTTGTGTACCAATCCAGGTAAAAACGAATTAGATCAAAATCACGTTTATGTGAATTAGCAAAACTAATTTACTGGGCGAAAAAGTTTCTGATTTTCAGCAGGATCAACACAACTATCACTGTAAGCTATCCTAAAGGTCTTACTTGGCACTTTATGGAAAAAAAAGCTATAAAACATGATTACTACAGTAGCATAATCATGTGGACACACAAAAACAGTAAGGTTAAATATTGGGTTGTCTCCCAACAAGCGCTAAAGTTTAACGCCCCTAGCTAGGCATGATGATTTCAAATGATGCTCACATAAAAGATAAGAATTGAAACATAAAGAGAGCATCATGAAGCATATGAATAACACATTTAAGTCTAACCCACTTTCTATGCATAGGGATTTTGTGAGCAAACAACTTATGGCAACAAGAATCAACTAGCATATGAAAGCAAAACAAGCATAGCTTCAAAACTTTCAACACATAGAGAGGAAACTTGATATTATTGCAACTCCTACAAGCATATATTCCTCCCTCATAATAATTTTCAGTAGCATCATGAATTAATTCAACAATATAACTATCACATAAAGCATTATTTTCATGATCTACAAGCATAGAAAATTTGCTACTCTCCACATAAGCAAATTTCTTCTCATGAATAATAGTGGGAGCAAACTCAACGAAATAACTATCATGTGATATTTTATTCACATAATCAATCTGAGCATTAAAACCATGGCGACAAGTTTCCTGGATATCATTAATCTTTATAGCATAAATGTCACCACAATAATCATTATAGATAGGAGGCATGCTATCATCATAATATATTTTCTCATCAAAACTTGGGGGACTAAAAATATCATCTTCATCAAACATAGCATCCCCAAGCTTGTGGCTTTGCATATCATTAGCATCATGGGTATTCAAAGAATTCATACTAACAACATTGCAATCATGCTCATCATTCACATATTTTATGCCAAGCATTCTATGTAATTCTTCTTCTAGTACTTGAGCACAATTTTCCTTCCCATCATTTTCACGAAAGATATTAAAAAGATGAAGCATATGAGGCACCCTCAATTCCATTTTTTTGTAGTTTTCTTTTGTGGACTAAACTAGTGATAAAACAAGAAACTAAAAGATTCGATCGAAGATCTAAAGATATACCTTCAAGCACTCACCTCCCCGGCAACGGCGCCAGAAAAGATCTTGATGTCTACTACACAACCTTCTTCTTGTAGACGTTGTTGGGCCTCCAAGTGCAGAGGTTTGTAGGGCAGTAGCAAATTTCCCTCAAGTGGATGACCTAAGGTTTATCAATCCATGTGAGGCGTAGGATGAAGATGGTCTCTCTCAAACAACCCTGCAACCAAATAACAAAGAGTCTCTTGTGTCCCCCAACACACCCAATACAATGGTAAATTGTATAGGTGCACTAGTTCGGCAAAGGGATGGTGATACAACTGCAATAAGGATGGTAGATATGAGTATTTTTAATCTGAAAATATAAAAACAGCAAGGTAACAAGTGGTAAAAGTGAGTGTAAACGGTATTGCAATGCTAGGAAACAAGGCCTAGGGTTCATACTTTCACTAGTGCAAGTTCTCTCAACAATAATAACATAATTGGATCATATAACTATCCCTCAACATGCAACAAAGAGTCACTCTAAAGTCACTAATAGCGGAGAACAAACGAAGAGATTATTGTAGGGTATGAAACCACCTCAAAGTTATCATTTCTGATCATCTATTCAAGAGTCCGTAGTAAAATAACACGAAGCTATTCTTTCCGTTCGATCTATCATAGAGTTCATACTAGAATAACACCTTAAGACACAAATCAACCAAAACCCTAATGTCACCTAGATACTCCAATGTCACCTCAAGTATCCACGGATATGATTATACGATATGCATCACACAATCTCAGATTCATCTATTCAACCAACACAAAGTACTTCAAAGAGTGCCCAAAAGTTTCTACCGGAGAGTCAAGACAAAAACGTGTGCCAACCCCTATGCATAAGTTCACAAGGTCACTGAACCCGCAAGTTGATCACCAAAACATACATCAAGTAGATCACGTGATATCCCATTGTCACCATAGATAAGCACATGCAAGACATACATCAAGTGTTCTCAAATCCTTAAAGACTCAATCCGATAAGATTACTTCAAAGGGGAAACTCAATCCATTACAAGAGAGTAGAGGGGGAGAAACATCATAAGATCCAACTATAATAGCAAAGCTCGCGATACATCAAGATCGTGCCGAATTAAGAACGCGAGAGAGAGAGAGATCAAACACATAGCTACTGGTACATACCCTCAGCCCCGAGGGTGAACTACTCCCTCCTCACCATGGAGAGCGCCGAGATGATGAAGATGGCCACCGGTGAGGGATCCCCCCTCCGGCAGGGTGCCGGAACAGGGTCCCGATTGGTTTTTGGTGGCTACAGAGGTTTGCGGCAGCGGAACTCCCGATCTATGGTACTCCTAGATGTTTTTGCGGTATATGGATATATATAGGCGAAAGAAGTCAGTCAGGGGAGCCATGAGGGGCCCACGAGGGTGGGGGCGCGCCCAGGGGGTAGGGCGCACCCTGGACCCTCGTGGCTTCCTCGAAGCTTCCCTAACGTCTACTCCAAGTCTCCTGGATTGCGTTCGTTCCAAAAATAACTCTCCTGAAGGTTTCATTCCGTTTGGACTCCGTTTGATATTCCTTTTTTGTGAAACACTGAAATAGGCAAGAAAACAACAATTTGGGCTGGGCCTCCGGTTAATAGGTTAGTCCCAAAAATAATATAGAAGTGTATAGTAAAGCCCATTAAACATCCAAAACAGATAATATAATAGCATGGAACAATCAAAAACTGTATATACGTTGGAGACGTATCATCGACCGCGGTCTCGGGGACTACACCCAATGGGTTCACTCAGCGTGCCCGCATTGGTCTGGATCCCACTCGGCACGATCTGTCCCGACCGAGTGGAAGAACTGTAAAGAGACATTTGATAAAGACCCCCGCCGAATCAAACATTCGACGGCGGTCTCGGGAACTACACCCAGTGGGTGCACTCTGCGTGCCCCCACCGATTCAAAGATACACTCGACTCGACCTAGTCAACTCAAGCAGAAGAACTATTTAGCAAAAGTTAAAGCACCCAGTGGGTGAACAGATATAAAGTGCAAACTCATGATAGATGCACATTAAAGGTTTCAAAACACTCATCCATGGACATCTTGCGGATAATAAAGCAGCTGTTTCCAAGTACCATATCCTAACAGAGCAAAGATCAAACTGAAAGATCAGTCGGAAATCATCTCACCTTGACATTGATCTGAAGAGAAAGCTGGCATCATAGGAAGCCTTGCTAGCCTCGTGCACCACCTTCATTTGCTCCAACATAAAGCCTACTTGGAGTATAGCTTCCTTAGCAGCGCCCGCCAGGTCCTCTGGGACATGATGAGAAACAAAGAGCGGAGTTGGTGGAACAGTCGAAGCAGTCAGAGGATCTGAGGCATGGAGTTGCATGGACGGAGCAAGGACTTGAGCGGTCGACGCCGGAGGACGATCAGTCGACACAGGTTCAGCAAAAGAAACAGAAGCCCGAATTGGATCTCCGGTTTGTTGGATCACTGTTTCTGGCGCTGATGTCGACTGAGGTACCTTGCTGGCAGGCACCCTCCTGCTCAAAGTCCTACCCTTTCTTCCCGTGGCCTTCTGGGGCACGTCTTCGTCGTCATCTGGAAGTTCAATGACATCTTGTGGTGATGCACAAGACTCGACCATAAGAATTCAGTCGACCGATAGTTCAACCAAAAAAATGAGCATAAAGATTGTAGAATTATACCCGCTTTGGAAGTGGTCACGTCTTCAGTTTCCTCATTGTCTTGATCCTTGTAAATGTCCATGGAGGTCCCAGAAGTCGCAGCACTAAAAGATTCAGAGCCCACTCGATCAAACAGGAGAATGAGTCGACGACAACATAGAGGTTCCCAAACAATGCAAAAACAAAGGGAAAAAAACAAAACAGTTACGTAGAAGCGATGGGAACGTCCACCTTGATCCTGGGCAAGGCCTTCCGAGGCTTTGAGGGGGCGACCTTGGGCTGCTTGGTGGCCTTTTCAGATGGTTCCGGAGACGATGCCGAGTGCGTTTTTTGCACTTGTGTGCTTGGAGGAGCTGCCTTGCTGCGCCCACCTGCAGGGTCTTGAGACTGTTTGGATCGGCCTGAGCCAGTCGCCACTCTCATCTGTGCTCTCCGTTCCCTCCTGGACTTGATCCCCGTTTGGCATTGAGTACATCTCAGTATAAATCTGCAAGGTAGGGAGTTAAACAAGCATCAATCAGATTCAAGGATAGTTGCAAATCAGAATGAAAAGACACTCGGTAACAAAGGTCAGACCTTGTCCGTCTTGTTTTCGGCGTCGAATGGTACAACTCTTCTAGACCCCCTGGGGTTGTCTTTGTTTCCAGTGATGCCCCGCAGCCACTGTGCCACCGTCTCCTCGGCGACCTCCTCTGGGTGGACCCGGGCGGTGTCATTGGTGCCCGAGTACATCCACATTGGATGATCGCGAGCTTGGAGGGGCTGGATGCGTCGACTGAGAAACACGTCCAACAAATCCATGCCAGTAACACTGTCATGGACCAATTGAACTACCCGGTCGACTAGCATGGACACTTCTACTTTCTCTCCTGAAGTCACGGTCAATGAAGAGGGTTGGCGGACTCGATCCATGGTGAAGGGGGGAAGACCAGTCGACTGACCAGGGGTCGGAACATCTTGGCAATAGAACCAGGTCGACTGCCACCCCCTAACCGACTCGGGAAGGGTCATAGGAGGAAAAGTACTCCTGACCCTCATCTGAATCCCTAAACCCCCACACATTTGGATCACATGCGTCCTTTCGTCAGTCGGATTTGCCTTCTTCATAGTTTGGGAACGGCGGGTAAAGATGTGTTTCAATAAACCCCAATGTGGTCGACAACCCAAGAAGTTTTCACGCAGAGAGACATACGCAGCGAGATATGTGATAGTGTTGGGAGAGAAATGATGAAGTTGGGCACCAAAAAGTTCAGGAAACCCTGGAAAAAAGGATGCGGAGGCACAGTGAAACCACGGTCGACATGAGTTGCGAGGAGGACGCACTCACCCTCTTGCGGCTGAGGCTCGGTCTCGTTCCCCGGCAACCTCCAAGATCCGTCAGCAATCAAGCCCGCGGCGGCCAGATCCTCCAAATCTTCTTTCTGGATCATGGACCGAATCCAGCTCCCCTGGATCCAACCAGGCGGCAATCTAGACCTCGACGATGACCCCCGACTCGTCTTCTTGCCCTTCATCATTGCCATCGCCTTCTTCATGCGCTCCAGGGCCGCCGTCCTGTCCTTTCCCATTGCGGCGAACTACGCACGGGCAAGCGGCGGCATCAAAAGTGGAGGAGGACGTGGTGGGGAAGCAGAGGAAGAAGAAGGGGAATAAGGTGCATTGTGCAAACGCATCGGCCTCGACGCCTTTTATGGGCCCGCTTCCGAGTGGCTGACTCGTGGGCCCAAGCAGTCTTGTCAAATCCCGTAACAGTCGCACGCCTGATACGTGGCAAAAAATGTGGCGCGATAATTGAGGCGCCCCTGTCTATCCACCCCGTTTACTGCGGCGCGCTCCGTCTCGCACGCTTCCCCAAAGTTCTGAATCCCGTGAGATCTGGGAACCGCAGAGTAACCAGTCGCGCTGAAGATTTCGTACCATATCAACACTCGAAGATTGTCAGTATAGTTCACTCGACGACCTCTCAATCGATCAAGGTGACTGAAATAAAGTTGAAGTTTCAGCATGATTCCCAAACTCGGGAAAAATGCCTACGAAGCATAAGAATCAGGTCGGGATCAACTTCAACTCTCTTTTCATTCAGACCTCAATCCATTCGAGGGCTAATGACGATGCCATGGACCTAGGGTAGGGTCCTAGGCTTGACCTAGATGCCCTACCCAAGGTCACTACCCTAAATCAAGAACATTCAAAGTATAACAAAAGATACCGACTGAAGTAACCTTGGAGTGCAATCCACTCGACCAATTATCTCATTCGGATACCCCAATTCCATTCGACCAGGATGAAGTTACTCGACCATACAAGAAACCAATCGGAGTGCAGAAGACCTAGAGTCACCCAGGATGGCAACGGTCAGGCGTTCACTCCGTAGTCTTAAAGATCATTGAAGCTCTTTATAGCTGGCGTTACCAATAACGCCCTGTCTTAATGTACATTGAACCCTATAACGTGGGATGGCTGGGGTCCTGGCACACTTTATATAAGCCACCCCCTCCTCTAGCACAAGGGTTCGCACCCCCTGTAACACACACACACACACACTCATATTCCAGTCGACCGCCTCAGGGCACCGAGACATAGGGCTTTTACCTCCTCCGAGAGGGGCCTGAACTCGTAAACTCGTGTGTACAACCTCGCCGTAGCTAGGGCCTTGCCTCCTCATACGTACCCCCTACTATTACCGTCAGACTTAGTACCACGACACCCGATGTCGCCGACGCCAACCAGGCTTTGCCCGGCGGCGGCGGCGGGAGAGGTGGCAGAGGGAGTCAAGGACTTGGTGGCGCTAGGGATCCCCCCTGGTCGCCGCGCGGGGGCGACCCAGGGGAGTCGAGGAGCGACCCTAAGGCTAGGTGGATGTGATTATGATCGGATCCTTTTACAGGCTAAACCCCATGGCTTATATATAGGCCAGAGGGGTACATATGGTTACATGGTCGGTTGCAGATCTAAGGATGCGTATGGCGGTGGCCGAAGATGTCCTTGGAGTACACGTCCAGTCTTCGGCTGAGGCTGTCTTGATCACGTCGAGTGTGAGGCTTCCGGAGTCCTTCCTTATGAGAATGAGGGCCCATAAGCCCAGCCCGAGAACTATGGGCTAGCTAGGTTGGTACCCCCTAGTCCAGGACACCGTCAGTGGTAATCGGGCTTAGGAAGATAGAGGAGTTGAGTGGCTCGAGTGGATTGTTTGAGGATCTCTGGCTTGTGGTCTTTCCTTGAAGTTCAAATCAAAGTACATTTTCATGTGCCCCTTTCGGTACCAAGGTTGTCCTACGTCCAATGTGAATGTTGGATTCACCAAAAACCTATAAAGTACTCACTCTGTCCCATAAGGGGATATTTATAAGAGCTTAATGTAGATGCCATCTTGAAATGAAGGTAAGGTGGCCATTTATAAAGGACTGAGTTCAAGAGATAGACTTGATAAAATGTTGGTTCTCTCAATTGGTTTGCCTTCAATCACTAAAACCCCAATAGAGGCATCTAAGAGATTCACTTTCAACCATGTTCGGCACCCATTTTCCGCGTGTAATTCACATTTGGATTTGATTTTTTCGTCGATTGCAGACACGTGTCTTGTGGATATCTATAAAGAAAATAAAATAACTTCATCGATATTAGTGGGCCTAAGTAACAAATATAGTGTGAAAGAAATTCTTAACAAAAAACATTATATACAATTCAATACAACAAATCATACAATCCACACAGAAAAAAAACTAAGGATTTCAAACCTCAAAAATTTCTACGATCAAATACTAAGCCCTTAAATGACGCAGCCAGCCAGGGACCAAACTGAAAGAAAAGGAGTTTATTACTGGGAGCCTGCAAAACAACAGGCGACAGCCATGTTGATGTGGCCTGCTTGCCTCCACTACCACTAGCGCCTCCCCCATTTGCCGCGGGCGACGGAGGATAGCAGCGCAGCGGCACAGCAGCCAGAAGACGGCCATGGCGGCTTCCACCGCGTCCCGCCTCTCGCCCCCTTGCCTCCACGCTGCTCCCCACCACCCGCTCCGCCGCTCGCGTTTCTCCCCTCTACGCGCCGCCAAGTATATACGCCCCCCTTTGCTCCATCCTTCCTTTTTCACGAAATATTGCATTCCCAAATGTTAGGCTCCGTCCGGTTCATGGAGCCTGCAATAAGATAATTTTAGGGGCTTTCTGGTAGTACATAGGCTAGTGACTAGCGAGTAATGATTATACTGGTCCTTTTTGTCCATTCTAATTAATAAAGGAAATTCTGTTTTACTTTTTTGTGGTTTTTTTTCCTGTTTAACTTGAAGTTAGGATCATGTATTCTGTTAATTGTCGTTATTAACTCGTATTGGCAGCAAGGTGCAAAATTAAGTTGCTTGCTCTAGCTTAATGGTGGACCAATAGTTGGATCTGCTTCTAAAGTGCTAATTATGGTTCTCAAGTTACTTATCGTGCATCTGTTGGCATTTGGTCATGTGAATCTATGATTGTAGGTTGGAAGCTGTGTTATCTATTGGAACTCATGTAATCCCACACCCGAGAAAGGTTAGCCATTTATGTCAATTCAGTTGTTTGCAAATCATATACTGGGTGGTGCTTTTGCCTTTTTCCATATGTAGACCTGAAGTTCCCTACTTTTGCTCACATTATCAAGGTTGAGACCGGAGGAGAAGATGCTTTCTTTGTGGGCGGTGATGGTGGTGGAGTATTTGCCATTGCAGACGGCGTTTCAGGGTATGCCATCTTTGCTGCAATAAACTCTATTTATTTCGAGAATCGCTCCATTGAACTGCGATCAGTGCCCTTAGTCTCATCTCTTGTAGTTTGGATTGCTTTCAGCACTTTACAAGAGATATATGTTGCTTTCAGCAATTTGCATTGACACATGGCTTTTATCCAGCTAGTCATTCTCTTATCTACTGACAGATGGGCAGAAAAGAATGTCAACCCAGCTCTGTTTTCTCGAGAGCTTATGGCAAACAGCTCTACTTTTATCAAGGATGAGGAGGTATTTCTATGTTAGTACTACTGAGTAAACTATGTTCCAGTACCATGTCATGTACTACTATTGCGACAAACTAAATATCATGTCTTCAGGTCAGTCAGGATCCTCAAATTCTTCTGATGAAGGCTCATGCTGCAACTTCTTCCATCGGATCTGCTACAGTGTAAGCATGTTCTTACAGTGTTTGGAGCCTTCCAGATCACTCATTTTCCTAGTAGATGTGTCAAAATTTATACAATTATGTGTGATGGTAACAGAATCGTCGCGATGCTTGAGAAGACTGGAACCCTGAAAATTGCGAGTGTGGGCGACTGTGGTTTGAAAGTTATTCGAAAAGGTGATTATGAATGAAATTTATATTTATCTTAAGGTTATTAGAATACTTACTTCATTCCAATTTTAATATTTCTTCTTCTTCAACATATAGGGCAAGTGATGTTCTCTACATGCCCGCAAGAACATTACTTTGATTGTCCATACCAGCTAAGCTCCGAGGCAATTGGTCAAACATCTCAAGATGCATTGGTACTTAGTTGCTTTTTTTATTTCTGTTGAAGCACCCAGCAATATGACACGAGTATTGTAGTGTTGGTCATTTATTACTTCACTGCAGTGATCTATAAAGTTGAACAATATTTAAGTGTTTTTGAAGACTGGGCTTACTGATCTTGATCCCTTTTGGTTTTATGCTAGGTTTGCACTGTAAATCTTATGGAGGGTGATATGATAGTCAGTGGCTCAGATGGATTCTTCGACAATATCTTTGATCAAGAGATCCTTGCTGTCATTAAAGAGTCTCCAGGGATAAACGAAGCTGGTAAATCTCACTCTTTCAACTCGGCAACTGGAGACGTAAAACAACATGGTGCATCCTTCCAATTCCTCTGAAAACTTTCATGTTTTCCGCAGCAAAAGCTTTGGCGGAGCTTGCAAGAAAACATTCAGTGGATGTAACATTCGATTCACCCTACTCGATGGAGGCCCGGAGTAGGGTGCGAAAGAAATACATCATCCCTGTTATCCTGTCACTCTTCACAAGTTTCTTCAATTCTTTTGCTAAAAAATGTATGATATCACACATTTCATTCCGTTGCTTACATGCAGGGTTTCGATGTTCCTTGGTGGAAGAAGCTACTTGGAGCTAAGCTCGTAGGTACGTGACCATGATACCATCACACGCTGTGTCATGCTCTGTTCCATCCAGCAGAACCAGAAAGCCCATGATACCATTTTTTGTCGATGCAGGCGGTAAGATGGATGACATTACGGTCATTGTCGCGCAAGTGAAGACGGTGGTGATCCCAGATGATGAGGTAGACCTGTAGATTCATCCAGTTTCAATACGAAGTTATTTACATTTTTCACATTGGGATTGTTTATGTGGTGTGATATTTGCAGGGTAGTGGAGTTGAACTGGAGAAAGTGGGTGGTGAGCAACTCGCTGCTGCCGGAGTTGCATCCACCGAACAGAATGAATGAAAAGGAGTTGTATATATTGAATAGAAATTCATTTTCTTTTCCATTTTGGTCATGTTGTACTATACCGCAGTCCAAAGAAATTGAAGTGAAATGTACTTGTGAATACCCATGCGTGTATAATTTCTGCAGATTGGGTTTATTAATATGAGTAAAATTACACTTTGAATCTCGACTTATTGCAGGGGTGGATTAACAAGCAGCTCAGCTCGTTAAGACTCATGATCATTTAAGCCTCAGATCGTCAAGCTCATTTTCATTAACGTCCAGAATCTAACATTGACCGGTTCATTAAAGTTCACGAGCACGTTAGGGCTCCACCCCCCACCATCACAACGCCCAGTGGTAGTGGTAGGGCCTCGACGTTATGATGGCCCCGTCGGCCGCCGGCGATGTAGCCATACCGAAGGTGGAGGTGAAGGAGGAGGTGTTTGAGGAGCCCCCTATTGCGGACCTGAACCGGCCTTGGGCCGCAAAAAATTTGAGTTGCTAGGCTTCCTTGCAAACTGGTTGGGTGCCTCGATAACCCGACCCGTGGTGTGTGCTATTTTTTCTTCCGATGCAACGCACGGGCATATTTGCTAGTTGCTATGAATTTAATTTAAAAGATCCGTTAATGAGATACAAGACCTAGTAATAATTTATTTTTTATTCTCACTTAAATTACTAGAGAAAACAATGAGCGGTTAGGGAATATATGCAAAAAGAAAAGTAATCGCAATTAAAAAAACGAATTGGTCCCGATGGGGCTTGAACCCATGACCTTTGGTACATCAGACCAACACTCTAACCAACTAAGCTACAGGACCTAATTATATTTTTCTTCCGATGCAACACATGGGCATATTTGCTAGTTGCTATGAATTTAATTTAAAAGATCCGTTAATGAGATACAAGACCTAGTAATAATTTATTTTTTATTCTCACTTAAATTACTAGAGAAAACAATGAGCGGTTAGGGAATATATGCAAAAAGAAAAGTAATCGCAATTAAAAAAACGAATTGGTCCCGATGGAGCTTGAACCCATGACCTTTGGTATATCAGACCGACACTCTAACCAACTAAGCTACAGGACCTAATTATATTTTTCTTCCGATGCAACGCATGAGCATATTTGCTAGTTGCTATGAATTTAATTTAAAAGATCCGTTAATGAGATACAAGACCTAGTAATAATTTATTTTTTATTCTCACTTAAATTACTAGAGAAAACAATGAGCGGTTAGGGAATATATGCAAAAAGAAAAGTAATCGCAATTAAAAAAAACGAATTGGTCCCGATGGGGCTTGAACCCATGACCATGACCTTTGGTATATCAGACCAACACTCTAACCAACTGAGCTACAGGACCTAATTATATTTTTAATATTTGTTTTATGTTAAAATAATTGGTTATTAAAAAGCAATGACCAGTTATTGGAAATAACAAAAAAATAGCAATCGCAATTAAAAACGAATTGGTCCTGATGGGGCTTGAACCCATGACCTTTGGTATATCAGACCAACACTCTAACCAACTGAGCTACAGGACCTAATTATATTTTTAATATTTGTTTTATGTTAAAATAATTGGTTATTAAAAAGCAATGACCAGTTATTGGAAATAACAAAAAAATAGCAATCGCAATTAAAAACGAATTGGTCCTGATGGGGCTTGAACCCATGACCTTTGGTATATCAGACCAACACTCTAACCAACTGAGCTACAGGACCTTATTACTTAATTAATATATTTTGTATTTTAAAATAATTAAAATTGTAGTTACGCTTTTTGCTTACACTGCGGCCGGGTTGAATAACTGAATAACTGGGAGAGGTGCTTTGAATTCATTCAAGAAACGATTGGAGTCAACCCTGCGACAAATTCGAGGGTCCAGTGGTTCGCATTTTATTCCGAGAGTCGTGTCTCGGACACATACATCAGCGATACATAGGGACTTCTCCCTGAAAAAAATAATTATCACACAAAGATAATTACACAGTAATATATAGCCCTAATTTTGTCTTCAGCGTTCAGTGGTTTGAGAAAGTCATGATAATTTCCTGCTGCAACATACGGTAATTCATCGCTGCGGTAATCCTGTGGAGTAGGCTCATCTATCTTCAGACCCAGAGTTTATTACTACACTCATCAGTTTAATACAAATTCGGAAATCCAATTTGGTTCCCGAGAGCGTCCCTGCGTGCGAGAATAATCTTTGAAATGTCAAAAGAATACGAAGAAAAAAATTTATGTATTCATGGTCCAAATGCTACTTGGGAATTTTTAGGCAAAAAGGTTAAACTTTTTGGACTGTGCAAGAAAACAAATTGAACACTCAATGTTACCCCAAAATGTCACGTCAAATTTTTTTCACGGACGAAACACTAACTCGAACATGCTTGCGACTCTAACTCAAACATCCACACAAAAAATCAGAATTTTTTTAAAACAATTTACTAGTTTTCTGAGTTACTGTTCATACTGGAGCAAATGCTCCGGGGAGCCAAAACGCTTTCCTATACAAATTACTTGACAACTCTTTTTGTGCCACACGTCATCTGCCAACATTTCGCAAGATGGTGGTAACCCACTCACCCCCGCATTGCCCTCCTGCTTGGGCGACTCGGCGGCAACCAAGCCCAACCGCCAGGCCCGCTGCCGCAGCTCTCTCCATCCCCTCTGTCGCCGCTGGAGGAGGCCGCTGGGCTAGGCGCCTAGGCCCAGGCGGCTGACGGCGGTGGCAGAGGAGATCCTTCCACTGGCGGGGCAGGGTGGTGAGGGGCATCTTGACGAGCTAGAGTGCGTGCCTCGGATTCGGGCCTCCACGGCACGTCTAGCTTCCTCTGTGGGCCATCAATCTGATCTCGGATCATCGGCAGTGGCGTGGAGGGCCTGGTGGATAGGTCGGCGGCATGCGTGGTCTGGCCTCTAGTCAGATCTGATCTGGCCGGTGCGGCCTGCTTGCTGCACATTGGCAGAGATTTATGGCGGCACGTGCACACGATGCTTAATGGATGTTCAGCGAGTAGATCCAGGTGAAAACTTTGCTCTCGGCTAGTTGCCAACTGCCAAGGCCGGCAATGGTGGCGCTCTTCTGTGTCGTCTCCTTCTTAAAGGCATCTCTGTGGAGAAGCTCCACACCTCTATCCACTACCTCCGGGGAAAACAGTAGATCAGTCAACCGGATGACAGCGGCGCTCTAGTGTCGTTCCCCCCTTGGGGCGTCTTTTTTGGAGGTGTGCATTGGCGAGAGGGACCAGTGCATGGTTTCAGCGGTTGAGCGGCGTTTCATGTGACCATCAACAACATGGAGTCTCGTCAGCATGACGCTGCAGGGTCTCGACGATGGATGCGTGATGATGGATGCGCGCGGGGAGGTGGCGTTATCTAGCACCATGGTGGCATCGACGGCAGGCCTGGCAAGGCCGATGCATCAGTACCTGCTGTGAAGATGGATCATTGAGAGATGGTGGTGGGGACCTCTATAATGTGCGCATGTGGTGCCCACTTAGAGTGCGCCGGACCGATGTGTGCCCCGGCCCGGAGATTGCGGCTTGGTTGAGGTCTCAGGTTTTAGATGTTGGGCTTCAGTGTGAGGTCTGGGCAGGCGGCCCCAACAATACACACCCTTCATCAAGTTGATAGAAGTAGCGACGGATGTGTTAATAGACAGATTGCAAAATGAATTCAATCAATTGGATATACAAATTCATTATTCACTGCCAATGATATGAAATATCATAACGTTAATCCACTCATAACAGGAGAATTGTTTGTTGCCAAGATGGTGGTCTCAAACTTATTGATGTATTACTTTGTAAAGTCCTTGATGTATAATTAATAAAATGGGTACATGCATCACGCTGATGCAAAGGCCGAGGGTCATCCTCCTTTAACAAAAAAAAAATCTAACAACAGCTGGGACCGACATTTGGCAGTTGGATCTGCTGCTCTTGAAAGATATACTACTTCATAAAGTTATAAATAACATTTTGGGGCATTGGTTTTGTATTTTGTCATGATTTCCAAGAATGTCGTATGGTGATGAAAGTATGCAAGCCAACAAACAATTTCTCAGTGTTTCATAAAAAAAATCAGAATTTTTTGAATTGTTTTTTCCTTCTTCTCAATTATCCACTATCTCCTGGCTTCACGCAAAGGTAACTGGATTTTTTTTTTTGAGGGGTAGGTAACTGGATTTCTGATGGCCCTCTTAGCATCACTCGCTGATGCTCTGGGTCTTGCTGACGCAGACGCGCACATGGAGCTCCCTGCTCTCGTCTCGCTCATGCAGCATCCTGGGAAGCACAGAGAGAGCCTCATAGTCGTCGTATACCAGTTCAGTGGGCGCCGGGCAGCTCGCCACGACCTTCGTCTCCAGCTTCACAACGAGCCCCTTGGCCGGAGGGCCCTCCACTGCGACCGAGGAGCTGTACACCGGCCCAGCGGCGGCTTTATTCCTGACACACGCAAGGGCGACGTGGTGGTAGAGTTCGACACGGTGAATGTGCAAGAGGAATACGCCATCGTCCTCCTCCGCGACCAAGAGCTCCTCGCAAATCTCCTCCGAATCCAGCTCGTCAAAGACATACTGGTGGGCCGTGCCGTAGGTGATCTTGCGGGCGCCCCAGGCGTGCCGGCCAGACTCCTCGGTGAGGTGGCGCACGAGGTCCGCCGGCGAGCCCTCGAGAAGGCACTCCGGGCACGAGCAGGGCGCGCACGCGCAAGCGGCCGCGTGCACCGCAGCGTCACGGTAGGCCACCGAGCTCGCGCAGCCGTGCTTTCTGTACGGGCACGCCACCTTCGTGTAGCCGAACAGGGTGTCCAGGTAGGCGTTCTGGACGTAGACGGCGGACGCGGCCAAGCCTGCGCAAGGACGGCACTCGCCTCCTCCTCCGCCGCCGCCGCCGCCGCAGTCGCCGCACGCGACGGGATGCATACGTGAGCACTGCGATCGATGTCATACAGAGAGACAAAAATAAAACTTACGAGTTGTGTGGGCTGTACTGAATGCAGATTTTGGTTTCCCTTGTTTGTTCGGCTAACCTGGTAAACGGGGGGCTTCAGAGGGCCATGGCACTCGTCGCAGCGGAGGACCGTCTTGGGCACGTCGGAGTCCAGCAGCTTCACCACCTCTCCCTCCGCCCCCGCGACCGCTACAGCGCCGCCGGCTAGCACCTTCACGCCGGACGCCGCCAGCGCCGGCGCGTCTACAGCAGCTGGACTGGGCGCCGGCACCGACTTGCGGCCCGGCCGGCCCTTCAACAGCGGCGTCTTGCCGTCCACCGTGTCCTTCCTCTTGCCACCCATATCGCCAGTGGGATCTAGGATAAGAGGGTGTGTGAGAGAGGTGGTCTTACGGATTGAAGAGAAAACAGAGGCCAAAATGAAGAACACACACTGGACTGGAGTAGCTGATCACATTAGTTTATATAGCAGAAGGAAAAATGCACAAGGATTTAAAGAGACTAACCAACCACGCCGAATGACTCGCGCGTCGGTCAATCCTTCTAGGACTCGGCTCTTCGTAACTAGCGCAGCATCGAAGCTGCAACGACTATTCATCTACTCCTACCTCGGGCATGCATCATCCAACCACTCCAACCGGATGGGGTGTGCTGTTTTAATTGCATCGTGGGAAGATTTGATCCGCCCGCACCATTTTGTGCACTAACGGTTGGGGCCCATCGTGTGACGCCCCTTAGGCCTCGTTTGATACAAGCGGATCGACAGGGTTTCTAGAGGAATAACCCGGCGGGGCCCAGAAACCTCGCTAATCCTCGTCAGCCCATTTGTTTCACGGGGTTTAGCCAGCCCAATCCCTTCGATCCCCTTCGTTCCCCTCCTATCCACGCGGTTGGCGAGCCTCGAGGGCACCCGCGCGGAACTGGACGGGCGAGACGCGCGAGACAGAGCGTCGCCCAGCCGCTGGATCTTCAACACCTCGCCGCTGCCACTGAGAGGACGAGCCCCGCCGTCGCCGCTGGATCTTCAACGCCCCGTCGCCGCCAGAGCGTCGACGTCCCCCTCCGCCGGTTCTTCCCGAGGAGATTCCTCTCCTCTCCTCCACTACTTCACCTCCTCTGGAAACCCTAAGGCCATTGTTAGACAAAGTCTTATGCACTCATGTAACGTTGCCGTAATTCTAGGATCAGGAGACCACGTCGGGCCCGAGTGCCACTTGTATAGGACGTGCAGTTCTCTCTGATATAATGATGCACTGTGATCTGTAAATCAATCAAGGAAATATCTTTCCAACTTGGTATCAGTTGCTTCCAGGTTCTCCACATGGCCGGCACCGACTCCTCCCCGTCCGCCGCCGCCATGGACTCCGTCACCTCGCCGGGCTCCCTCTCCTCCACAGCGCCTTCCGCCTCCATTGCCTCGGCCTCTTCCTCTCCGCCGTTCGTCTTCGGCACGACGCCCTCCCTCTTCAGCAGCACCGCCGCCCCCGTCGGCTCGCAGTTTGCGCCCCTTTTCTCCTCCGCCCCTACAGCGCCCCCGCCCCCTGCTCCTCGCCTCTCCATCTACAACGACCACATCTCCAACCACATCAAGTTTCTCCTCAAACCCGTGGATCACAACTACCACAAGTGGAAATCCTTCTTCCTCATGGTCCTTATTCGCCACGGCGTCAAATTCCTCATCGAGCACCCTCCTCCTCCCAATGCTGATGCCGCCTACCTCGAGCTCGATGCCCACGTCGTTCTCTGGATCTACGCCACGCTTGCCGACTCCATGGTGGATCACGTCGTCGGCGCCACCAACACCTACGCGCTTTGGCACAAGATCAAGGACTTCTTCCTTGCCAACCGCGCTGCCCGGTTCATGATCCTCAACCGGCAGTATCGCAACCTCAAGCAGGGCGATCTTTCCGTGGCTGAGTACGCGCGGCGCATGAAGCTCCTCACTGACGGCCTCGCCGACATCGAGCACGCCGTCACCGAGGTGGATCTTCGCACTCAGTTCCTCCACGGCCTCGACAAGCGCCTCGACACCATCCGGGTCGTTCTCGGTGACCAGGAGCTGCCGTTCGACACCGTCCTCTCTCGGGTCATCCTGGCCGAGGAATCCCAGGCGCAGCGCGCTGCTGAGGAGAGCGCCTCGGCGTTCGCGCTCCCCGGTGGTGATCGCGATGGCGTCCACGGCGGCAGTTCCGAGGCCGGCGCTCGGGGCAGTGCTGACCGCGGCCAAGGCAGCGGCTCCTCCGATCGCGCCCAGGGCTCCCCGCATCCCCAACAACAGCCCTCTAGACGTGGCCGCGGTGATCGATCTGCCGATGGTGACCGCGGCCGTGGACGTGGCCGCGGCCGTGGTCGCGGGCGTGGCGACTCCTCTGCTCGCGGCCAGCACTCTCAGCCGGCGTTCTCCCCCTTCACAGGCTACTTCGCTCCATATGGCATGGCCTTGCCGTCGTCGCGCTCCGGCTGGGTCCCTCCCAACGCCGCTGGTGTCTTGGGCCCTCGCCCCAACGCCCATGCTCAGGCATACAACATGTACCCGCCTGCGCCGATGCCTCCCTACTACCCACCCACGCCGCCGTCGTGGGAGCATCTTGCCATGCTCAACGCCGCCTACAGCAACTCCGGCTTCCCCAACCAACCTGCCCCCGAGTGGTTCTTGGACAGTGGCGCCTCTTCGCACGTGACCGGCAACCAAGGTATCTTAACCTCGTCTAGTCATTCATTAAAGCATGTTCCTTCAAGCATACTTGTTGGCAATGGACATCATCTCCCCGTCACGGCCACTGGCTCCACCACCCTCCACCGTCACAATTTTCGCCTCACGGACATTCTTGTTTCTCCACATGTAGTTACTAGCCTTATTTCCGTACGCAAATTTACAAAAGATAACTCATGTTTCGTTGAATTTTTTCCGTGTGGTTTTCTTGTGAAGGATCTTCGCACTCGACAAGTTCTCATGATCTCCGCTAGCACCGGCGACCTCTACCCCTTCATTGGAAATAAACCAGCACGGGCGTCCGCACTCCTCACCACCACCTCGGATTTGTGGCATCGTCGTCTCGGGCACCCCGGCGCTCATACCCTTTCTACTATTTCTTGTGATTTTCTTAGTGATTGTAATAAGGCACCCCATCTCCCATGTAGCGCTTGCCAATTAGGGCGCCAACCACGCCTCCCTTTCCTTCTTCCCATAGCAAAACATTCCCCCCTTTGATTTAATTCATTGCGATTTGTGGACATCACCGGTTGTAAGTTTTTCCGGCTTTCAATACTATCTTGTTATCTTGGATGACTACACACATTACTCTTGGACATTCCCCTTGCGTCAAAAATCCGAGACCTCTACCGTACTACAGCGTTTCTTCACCTTTGTTCACAATCAATTCCATGTGATCATTAAATGTATGCAATGTGACAATGGTGGCGGATTCATCAATAACTCTCTTCGCTCCTTTTTTTCTTCGAACGGTATAGCCTATTGGTTTTCTTGCCCACACACTTCCCCTCAAAACGGCAAAGCGGAACGTCTCATTCGCACCACCAATGATATTGTGCGCACTCTCCTTCTCCAAGATAACTTAACACCTCCCTTTTGGGTGGAAGTCCTTCATACCGCTACCTACCTTCTCAACCGGCGCCCCTCACAAGCTATCACACCATATACGCCATACTATCTCCTCCACGGTGTGCAACCCGAGTACTCTCATCTTCGTGTGTTCGGTTGCCTATGTTTCCCTAACCTCTATGCCACCATGGACAACAAACTCTCCCCTCGCTCCTCTCCTTGTGTTTTCCTTGGTTACCCCCTAGAACACAAAGGGTACAGGTGCTACGACCTCAAAACTCGACGCGTTGTCGTTTCCCATCACGTCGTTTTCGACGAAACAATATTTCCATATCGCCACCACACGCCGGACCACACCACCCCTACGTCCACATCTGATCGCCATGCAGCTCCTCCCCTCCGGCCGAATCTCTCGGATCCAACGCCTTCCTCGTACGGGCCCCAACCCCCAGATTCGCCTCGCGCTCCACCCACCACCGCCTCTGACGCTGCCGCATGCCGCTCCCCCGCTGGCCACATCGATTCACCCGCACGCCCCTCCTCGTTCCGCACGCCCGGTTCCCCTGGCCCCACCCGCTCGCCTGCCTCGCGGCCCATGCCCGATTCCCCTGCCGCGCCAGATTCGCCTGCCTCGCCTGCCTCCTCTGACTCCTCCTCGGATCCATCGCCAGATCCCCTGCCAGCGGACCAGCCGACCCCACCGGATCCTCCTCGCTTTCCGCTCCATCCACTCCGCCTGTGCCACCTCTCCCTCGCCATGCAGTGCCCATTCAGCCACCCCATAACGCACACAGGATGTCCACCCGGGCCAAAACTGGTTTTCTCATGCCAAAGCGCTTATTTCTTGCCGATGCCACGTCCCACACTATATCTCCCATACCACCCACCTACAAATCAGCTCTCAAAGACCCCCATTGGCACCACGCTATGTTAGAAGAATATCATGCTTTAATGGATAACTTTACTTGGTCTTTGGTGCCTAAGCCTGCAGGTGTTAACATTGTCACGGGCAAGTGGATATTTCGTCACAAGTTCAACAATGACGGCTCCTTGGCATGTTACAAAGCTCGGTGGGTTGTTCGTGGGTTCACTCAACAAGAAGGTGTGGACTATGGTGAAACATTCAGTCCCGTGGTGAAGCCGGCTACCATTCGCGTGGTGCTCAGTCTTGCTACATCTCAGTCATGGCCAATCCACCAACTTGATGTCAAGAATGCATTCCTTCATGGCGATCTCAATGAGACAGTGTATTGCTCCCAACCAGCGGGCTTTGTGGATCCCTCCCGGCCCGACCATGTCTGTCTTCTTCGCAAGTCCTTATATGGCCTGAAGCAAGCTCCACGCACATGGTTTCTTCGGTTCCAAGCATTCCTCTTGTCATTGGGATTTCGGGCTTCCAAGAGTGATTCCTCTTTGTTCATCAAGCATCATGGCTCCTCCATTGCATATTTGTTAGTCTATGTGGATGACATCATTCTCACGGCTAACTCCCCCGCCGTTCTCTCCTCCGTCATCAACTCCCTCAAGTCGGAGTTCTCCATGACGGATCTTGGCCCTCTCCATCATTTCTTGGGCATCAATGTTACTACCAACACCTCCGGCCTTTTCCTATGCCAACAGCAATACACACTTGAGATCCTCGCGCGTGCCAAGATGCTAAACTGTAAGCCCGTCTCCACACCTATCGACACCAGCTCCAAGTCCTCCTCCCAAGACGGCCAACTCCTCTCCAATTCCACGCACTATCGCAGCCTGGCCGGCGCCCTTCAATACCTTACTCTCACCTGGCCTGACATCGCCTATGCCGTTCAACAAGTTTGCTTATTCATGCATGCCCCACGAGACACGCACATGCAACTTGTCAAACGGATCCTTCGGTACTTACAGGGCACCTCTCACTATGGTCTCCAACTATATAAGTCCTCCTCCATGGATCTTATTGCTTACACTGATGCGGATTGGGCGGGTTGTCCGGATACACGTCGGTCTACTTCTGGCTTTTGTGTGTTCCTCGGCTCCAATCTTGTCTCTTGGTCCTCCAAGAGGCAGCCCACTATCTCTCGTTCAAGTGCCGAAGCGGAGTACCGGGGTGTGGCGAACTGTGTGGCCGAATCATGCTGGTTGCGTCAACTCCTCCATGAGCTTCATCTCCCTCCCACCCGGGCCACCATTGTGTATTGTGACAACATCAGTGCCTCTTACCTTGCATGCAATCCGGTGCAACACCAACGCACAAAGCATATTGAGATCGACTTACACTTCGTCCGTGATCGCGTGGCTCTTGGCGAAGTTCGTGTTCTTCATGTTCCTTCGAGCTCTCAATTTGCTGATGTTTTCACTAAGGGGTTGTCGTCTCAAGTGTTTCAAGATTTCCGGTCCAGCCTGAACATCCTTCCCCGTGGAGTTCCGGCTGGGGGGGGGGGGTGTTAGACAAAGTCTTATGCACTCATGTAACGTTGCCGTAATTCTAGGATCAGGAGACCACGTCGGGCCCGAGTGCCACTTGTATAGGACGTGCAGTTCTCTCTGATATAATGATGCACTGTGATCTGTAAATCAATCAAGGAAATATCTTTCCAACTGCCACGGCCGGACACCTTCTTCCTCCCAAGGTTCACTGCGTTCTGTAGCAGTTCGCAGCAAGAGTTCTTGTGGCAGTTTGCTGCGTCCATCACAGGAGCACCAGTACTTTGACACCTCCTGCGTGGTTTGGTGCCAAACTGAACTCGTCTAGTCGGCGGCGGCGTTGTTGTGTCTACTTGTTGGAATCCCTACTTGCTAGCTATTGGTGTTGAGCTAGCAGATTATGTACGAGTAACCAATCCATCCTGATTGGTAGGGTGTGCTCTCGACCAATGGTTGGTAGAACCACCTCACTTTCTAATCTAAGGTTGTTGTTGTTGTTTAGGTGCGTGCATGAAAAACATCTGAATACCACCTCACTCAACTGTTGCTTTGTACCGTATGATGATGTTTCTCTTGTTATTTTCAATCTTCCACTCTCAGTCATGAATTGAGCTCAGTGGATTGTGATTTTTAGGACAGCTTGCTTGGTGCCGTACATACATAGTTTAGTTTTCATGACTGTACAGTGAGAGAGATGGTTCAGTGGATTGTGATAAGATATTGTCTATCTTGTAAAGATTGCATTTTTACATGTTTGCACTATCTTATCTGAATATGGTAATCCTTGCCTATCAAACAAGTTTTTCATATGAAGGGGAATGTGGCTGGAGGGGTTTGGAGGTTTCAAGGGGGTTTGAGGGGATTGGGTGGAAGGAAGGGATTCACCAAATCCCCTGAAACCCCCACCTCCATAAACCTCCCCAATCCACTTCTACCAAACAAGGCCTTAAGAGGAAACTGAGTGGTGCCCGGTGGAAGGTGCCCCTTCCACTTTCTTTTCTATGATATGTAGTGTTATTGCATCATAGGTATATTAAGCAGCTCCCGGATAAACCAAGGATTTCAGATATTCAAGAACAAAAAAATTAACTTCATTAAACGCTTGATGGAATGAGTGACAGATGCATCTTGGTTCTAACATCACATTGATAACGAGTACTGAAATAGTCTCCACAAAAAGAAGGGAAAAACCAATGATCGTGGATGGAGTGGCTGACCTTCACCTCGAGCTTAATGCGTCCAGTGTCCCAGATCCCGGGCCAGTTTTTGTCGTCGTGGTCACCGACGCCTGTAACCACTGTATCTTTTTGAGCCTCACCTCACAATTTCAGTGCAAAATTTATAAACAAAGAGAGGCAGTGGATCAAGAGGACGGGGAGGAAGAGAGGCATACCTGGCCGCAGCGGATCCCACACTGGTGCTCCTCCTGGATCCACCCGACGCTGCTCCCATGGCCCTGCTGCGAAGAGGCTACAAAATAAACAAGTTCAATGCTTCTATGGTGCCAGGTAGGAAACACACTTTCCACTGGCTTTTTTGGTCCTCGGTGTGGCACCTGGAGATGAAACTGATGACATATTCATAAATATAGTAAGCTAGCTGGAAACCTTAGAGATGACAGTAGATTTAACATATGCTGGTGTCCTAACATGTGTACATAACTACATATGCGTGGATCACGCGGCTCGGGTGCGGGCGGACAACCACGGCCGCTCGTGTGGCATGGTTGTGGGTGGTTAGTGGAACGAGGATGTGACTGGAGGGGTTTGAGCACTGGGGTACACCACTTGCCTGGTCCCTGGACCGGCCGACGGCGGCGGCGTCCGCAGATGTCGTTTCTTCCTTGCAGGCTCCGTCGTGATGTTCCCACCCCTTTCGTGGTGCTCTAGGCGAAAACTTGATCCCCGAATCGGATGGTGGCGGCTACGAGAAGCCATACCCTTCTTGAAGGTCTTGGAGCCCTCGCTCCAGCAGTGTCCGTCTCATCTTCCTCAGTGGAGCTCTCATGGGTGCTCTACGTCGGCTTCAAACGGTTCTTCTCTGTGCATCTCTAGTTTGCTTGGTTGCCGTAGGGGTAGTGTGGTGGTGCCCGACATCCTTTTATCTTGCCTTGGGTGCGTGTTGTGTTCGTTGGTAACGTGAGTTTGTATCGATTCACTTGTTGATCTGCTTTATCTGTAAAACAGGGCGAATAGCAGTTTTCGTCTTAATGAGCTGCTCGTGAAACTCAGTTGTCTAGTAGATCGTTAAGCTCGTGAACTTAACAAGCTAAAACAGTTGGCTCGGCTCACTGCCAAAAGAGCGTGAGGTGAAGCGAGCCGAACAAACGAGCAATCGTTAAAGCTTTTTGTCCACCTCTACTTATATCACAGTTATGGATATGCCAACGAGTTCCATTCGTGCCAACTGCAAAAACTAACGTTAGAATGTTATGTGATCAAATGGCTAGATTACCCATAATTGGTTTCTAAATTTTGCAACATAAACCATTATGGAGTAATTAACCAATACTCAATGTTTAGGCTTTATGTTTGGTGTTAAGATGAATTTACATAAATTCAAGTTTTTCAATTGGATCTTCGCCTCTTTTTTTCTTGGGTCAACCAATTTTTTTTGCTACTTTTGTGACTATTTTTAACAATATTTATAAAAAATTAGCATTTTCTCAAAAGAAAAAGTTTAGCAAAACACACACTTTAACCATGAGTTATGACCGTCCCAACATAATTACACTCCAGACCAATTTGAAGAGCATTTTGCTCGCTTGAGAAATCGACCATGTCGATGGGAAGGTTCTTGAGCCGAGGTCGATTCATCTTCAGCCTTTCGTGGTCACTAGTGCAGAATCGGGCTTTAGCGCTGGTTCGTAAGGGCCTTTAGTGCCGGTTCTACAACCGGCACTAAAGAGTGGAGACTAAAGCACCCCCCCTCCCTTTACTACCGGTTCGACACAAACCGGCGCTAAAGTGCCACCACGTGGCACGAGCCAGGCCTAGGTGCTTGTATACCATTAGTACCGGTTGGTAACACCAACCGATACTAAATGTTTGAGGGGGTTTTGATTTTATTTTTTATTTTTCATTAATTTTGTGTTTTCCATTTAATTCTTTTTTGTTTGCTGATATTTTACGATACTACAAATTATACACGTTATGCATATATATAAATAGATTTTCTCATACATAGAACCGTATATATATATATATATATATATATATATATATATATATATCATCGAATATCTCACAACCAACATCATTAATTATTAACACATACACATGTATATATATATATATATATATATATATATATATAGGGAAAATAGATTCTACCACCTAGGGGTAGTTACCTCCACTTTTTCCACCACGCGATTCTTTAAGATGTGTGCTTTTCTAAACGGGTTGACTAAGCTAGCCTAAACCCGATAGCTTGTAACAAACCCTTTGCTATTTTCATTCATTATCCTCTGGTTAGTTTTTTCGGATAATATCCTCTGATTAGTTGAACGAACAACGTGCGTATAAATTAGTTAGTCAGATGGCAGCCTAGTTAGTCACATGGCCGCGCGGCCGCCGCCAAAATGATGACCATGAGTGCTCGGCAGATTTGTCCAGCTGATCACTCACTCACCAATTAGTTTGTACATGATCGGGATTGTAGGTAATTTAGAATTAATTGTTTTCTCTGTCCATGGATCTTATGGGAACCACGGTGGATCAGAAGCATCTGACCGCACTGAATTTCCTAAATGGGGCGACGGTCTCAACGGAAATCTGCCGGTGTAAAGTTACACCGGGACACGCAGACGCAGTGATGCATCCGGATGCACCATAGCACACATGCATGCGTTGATGCAGTGGCCACGGTATGGAAACATCTTTAGCACACGCATGCTGATGCACATACGTCTTTACGCCACTCTTCAAAATGCATTCATATACAAGCTTTGGTATATGCCCGGCCGCTAATTTTCTTGCCTTGCATGCTGCAGAACCAGGTAGGACCATATCGCGCTCATGCAGTATAGAGCCAGATCCTATAGCCCGCTGTCAGGGAACCCGTCAGATTGTCCTCTGAGTGCTTGACTATAACCTACAACTGCGAAGCAAATTTGAACAAGCCGAGCTATATATGGTGTAGAACACAGCCATCGATCAATGGTTGCTAGCTCAGTGATGCATCACATATGTACAGATTGTTTCAACGAGATGTACCCCTTGCTACTTCCAAAAAAAGTATATAAACTTCATACTCTCTTCCAAAAAGAACAAGCCACCACTTTAGAGTTATGTACATAATACACACTCAATATTTTTTTTTTTGAAAGAACACACTCAATATTTTGGTTCAAATAAAAGCATACATGATCATTTCGCTGCTGAAGAAAAATAATATACCCGTTCAAAAAAGGATGCATAATTCTTACTAAAATTGTGAATATACTACAACTAATAGTACATGTATATGCTCCATGTACTTAAAGAACGAACTTTATACTACATACTAAAGACTATCTTTTTGTGAAAGCTAATTCATTTTAAAAATGTTAGTACTCTATACTCCAATTTTATGTTGATATACTTCATACTCCAATTTTAAATTAATACTCCATACTACGAACTACATACTTCAATTTATATTAATACTCCATACTCCATACTCAAATTTTATATCCATACTACATACTCCAATTTTATATCAATACTCCGTACTCCAATAAACTTCATACGCTCTTCCAAAAAGAACAAGCCACCACTTTAGAGTTATGTACATAATACACACTCAATATTTTGGTTCAAATAAAAGCATACATGATCATTTCGCTGCTGAAGAAAAATAATATACCCGTTCAAAAAAAGGATGCATAATTCTTACTAAAATTGTGAATATACTACAACTAATAGTACATGTATATGCTCCATGTACTTAAAGAACGAACTTTATACTACATACTAAAGACTATCTTTTTGTGAAAGCTAATTCATTTTAAAAATGTTAGTACTCTATACTCCAATTTTATGTTGATATACTTCATACTCCAATTTTAAATTAATACTCCATACTACGAACTACATACTTCAATTTATATTAATACTCCATACTCCATACTCAAATTTTATATCCATACTACATACTCCAATTTTATATCAATACTCCGTACTCCAATTTTATATTGGTACTCCATACTACAATTTTATTTTAGTACGCAACTACCCATAATTATATGATAATACTACATACTTTAATTCTTTGACAATGACTCCATACTCCAATAATTATATCCTCATACTACATACTCCAAGCATACATGGAGGACGCTACATGTTGCTAAAAAAGGGAAAAAAATACTCCCTCTGTAAACTACATACTACTTCGTACGTACTAATTATGTAAACCACGTTCTTGATAATATCTGTTTCAAATACATGGTACGTATATATTGTGCCTAGAAAATGTCGTTATAACTTATAAGAATATCCAGAGTTGCGTTGGACAAGCTTATCCGGTAAACTGTTTACGTACGTAGCCAAGAATCAAGGAGGTGGTTTATTGGGAAAAAAGAGAGGTGGTTAAACCAGTGCGCACTTGCCGGAATATTAAATTATAAAAACTAAATCAGGTGGTTCCTATTGGATTCTATGGCACCCGCTAACCCAATTCCTCAAACAGGCTGACTTGGTGCTACGAAGTGGACACGTGGTGGGTAAATAGCTAGGTGGTAACTACCATTGCTTGTAGATAAAATTTGTCTTATATATATATATATATATATATATATATATATATATATATATATATATATAAAATTTTTCATACATGTTGCCTTGGTGCCTTTGAAGCATGATGACAAGTGGTTCATGGTGGCGGTAGCGGGTAATAGTATTCTCCTTTGGAATCTATGACCTGGTCGAGCAAAAATCCCGCTATTTCCTCTTGAAGTGCTAGTATGTGGTCCGCTGGTAGGAGCTGCTCCCGCACCTCTCTGAACTGTTAAGAAGGAGATCAATATGCATGTGTATTAGTTGTGTGAGTAGATATCGATAATGGTGTGAATAGTATTCCGACAAACGTACACAATCCTGTCTTTGAGATCTGCTCCTTTCGGACGCCATCATGTGAATGTTCTCGCAAACATAGAATGCACACAGATCATTCATCTGCGCCTGCTTCAGAGCCTTTACGAGAATGGAATTGAATCAGATAATGATTAATCAAGCATGATAATTAATTAACGGTATTGAAACAAGAATTAAAGAGATGGTAGCTAGCTAGCTAGCTAGTACTACTTAATTACTTACCTTTGGTTCATATCAAAACAACTTTTTTGCCCATTTGTCTGGAGTCACCTTGATGAACTTTGCCCAAGTCCTGCCCGCTGGCAAAGAAAATTAATAAAGGGGTTATTAAATAGTTCATATCAGGAAATGACGAACTAAATAGGCCGAGATATAGTTAATAATGATTGAAATTACCTGTTGACTATCCCCTTCACGATGGTGTAGTCACTTTCTTCTTTAAGTAGTGAGTCCAGTACTTCAACTGTTCCTTTGTCAACTTTAATGTCTAACAAGATTCAGTAAAAACTGCATGCGCACACGTTTGCATGTCTTAATTAAGCGGGCATGTGCATAACACTAATCAACTACTGTAAACCCTACACACTTAATTATTAACATCTAGCTAGCTAGTAAGCAAAAACAGAATTTGTAGTACAAGACAGTGTGACTCACAGAAAATTGTAAGGAAGTAGTATATCTTCATTGGTATTGAGGCGCTTGAAGAACTCTAGCATTCTTTCCTCTACACTTGCTTGATAAACTGGAAGATTCCATGTGTACTCACTAATGGTATTTGGGTCAATGAATCCAATGCCATAGCGTCCAGATTTTTTCATTTCTTACATCTTCATCCTGCATATAATACCACAGAAAAGAATATAGTAAGGATAATTACATGTAATAATTGATCAAAATGATCACTACAACTAGCTTGAGACTTAAATTACAGAAAGAAATCACTTACAGACAATAGCAACTAACGATAAATTTTTTGAGTGTGTCTTGATTGTATAACTGAAATAGTTCTGAATACTCAACGGACAGAGCTTTCTCATGGAAGTAATGCTCCTCCTTGACATTCACCATGAGGGACACTCGATTGGAAATCTTGATAATGTTCATGTACCATTGATGCAATTCATACATTCTCGTTGGGAGGTTCTTAACCTTGTCTGGCTCGACCAAAGGTTGGCCCCGGACATATTTCTATTTTATTTCCTCCTCTCTAAGCGGAGGCATGGGCTCGATTTCAAGGAGTTGTCCAACAGTGATCTTGAGCATTTCAGCCTGCATTATATGCTCCTCGGTTATTACCACATCGCCCAGCTGGGGAATGTTAACGGTTTGCCCATAATAATATTGGGCGCATGTACTCTCATGTGTTGTTAACACAACAAGCGGGGGGATTGATTACGCCGCCTGTTCTCCCAGCTAGGGAACGGTTTTCCTGCATTTTTTTCCAACTGCTTGTTGGCTCGAGCTCGAGCTCGCTTCCTTCTGTAGCCGTGCTCTATGTAGCTTCCTGATTTGGCGCTTATAGTCTGAGTCAACAGGCTTGGGAGCTGGTGCTCTAACCATAAGAATGAAGTGGTCAATCTTTTCCTCAGGCACTTTCTCCCTTGGCGGCGGTGCCGGTTTCGGTCCAAAATGGGCGTCCACTTGGGCCTGCACTATGGCTGCGTTTTGCTCCTCGGTCATGTCGTAAGGCCTTTGAGGAAGAGGAGCGAGGCTTGGACCATATTTATATCGCTTGTCTTCGCCTGTACTTCCTGTACTACCTCGACTCATACCGCTACACACCATAGCTACAGCGTGTCTCTTCTGCGATTGCTGAGACGGCGGAGACGGCTGACGTGGCTGACGCTGTGCCGGACTTGAAGCAGGAGGAGTGGCCTGACGCTGTGTCAGACTTGAAACCGGAGGAGTGGCCTGACGCTGTGCCGGACTTGAACCAGGAGTCTGCTCACGCGTTCGGGGACTTGGAGGAGGTGGCGGACTTTGAGGAGGAGTCGGCTCACACGTTCGTGGACTTGGAGGAGCGGGAGTCTACTAACTTGGTGGCGGACTTCGAGGAGGAGTCGGCAGACGACGCGGTGTCGGTGCACTTCAAAAGATGATGCAAACCTTTCTCCATAGGATGATACGATGTATGGCCTCTCCCAGTGTGCGCTCGTCTTCACCTCCAGGAATGTCAAGCTGTAGCCCCGAATATGGGTCCACCACTTCATCAACCAAGACACGAGCACAACCCTCTGGAATCGGGATGCAATGGAAGGTTGCTTCGGGGGTAATTGTAAAAGCAACACCGTCCGCCACCTTCATGGATATGTTCTTCATTTTGGAGTGTAGCTCATAGTTAGTGTTCTCTATGATGTCATCCACAGGGTATGTATCCAGCAGTGTGTCGCCCGGGGCAGAACCAACGCTGCTTCTCAGCATGGATGGGACGGTGCTATCCAATGCTGGACGATCATCCGCTTGTTGCTGCCGCTGCTGAGACCCCCTTTCCTAGCTAAGTGAGTCGATCTGCTGCTGCTGCTATTGGAATTTGAGTGCCAAGTCCGCGTGCCTTGCTTCTAGGCCTTGAAGGCGTTCTGAGTCCTGCTTCCTCTGATCCTCCTCCAGCTTTCTCTGCTTCTCCGCCTCCAGCTTCCTCTTCTTCTCCTCCTCCATCTTCTTTCTTGCATGGGACCTATAGTCGTCGTTCCATTCCGAAAAACCCTCATACCAGGGAATAACGCCCTTGCCTCATGTTCTTCCCGGGTGTTCAGGATTTCGTAGGGCGCGCATAAGCTCGTCGTTCTCTCTGTTGGGTGTGAACACCCCCGTTCGAGCTTCTTCTATTGTGTCAAGTATCTTTTGTTCGGCTCCTTTTAGACTTGCCTTCTGCGAAACCAGGCCTGTCTTCGGGTCCAACGCCCCTCCCCCCCCCTCTCGTGCGCATAGAACCAAGTTTTGCACCTGGCGGGCCATATCCTAGTAACCGGAGTGACCCCTGCATCCTCCATCTCTTGCTCAGACTTATCCCACTTAGGCATTCCCACCACGTAGCCACCTGGACCCAGCCTATGGAACTGCGTCTTTTTTGCGGCATTGGCCTTGTTTTTTATCGACCGTTCCTTAGATAATCTGATTCCTTGAATTTCACGAAATCAGCCCAGTGTTCTCTTTGCTTCTCCAGTGTTCCCGTGAATTCTGGAGTCTTCCTTTCTGTAGCGAGGTAGTTGGCCCATACAGTTTTCTTGTGGGTATTGAATGCAATTGCCATCTTCTGAAGAGCAACGTCCTTGACTTTCTCCACATCTGCTTCAGTGAAATAATCTGGTAGGATGAAATGTTCCATCAGAGATTCCCAAAGGTTTTTTTTGCTCTGTCGTCGACCCAAGTAACACCTGGACGTTTAGTTTTTGGCTCTTTCCATTCTTGAATGGAGATCGGGAGTTGGTCCTTCACAAGAACTCCGCACTGACGAGTCCACTTGTTCGCAATGTTCTTAGGCATGAGGGGTTCGCCACTAGGTTTGACGGAGTCGATGTTGTACTTTACACCCTCCTTCAACTTTTTTCCCGGGCCTCGCTTTGTCCTGCTGTCTGTAGAAGCAGATTTGCTCGATCCGCAGGGCTGAAAGAAGAAAGATCGGTTCGTTAATATATCTTCAAATAAAAAAACATGTGATGATCACCAGATGCATGCTTATATAAATATACCTCGCCGGTAGTCTTTGTTATTTGAAGATCAGCATTGTCTGTGTCATCATAAACATTGTCTGTGTCATCATAATCATAATCATAGTTCATGACTTCATCAGCTCGGTCGTCGAGATCGAATATCCTTTCATCACCCTCTCCGGTATTGTTCAGATATTGGGAGCCGTCATCTGCTTCATTCAGATCATCTAGCCTGCAAGGGCTGCGCATGATGTCAAACATTTTCTCTTCTCTCTCTCTGCCGGTATTGTCCGCCATAGCTTTTACTTAACTAATACTGAAGAAATATAAAACAATTTAGTTTTCAAATTACAATGCATGGATGCAATCAATAAGGAAAAACTGAATCATATAGTACATAATATATGCATCGTCTCGATTAATATATAATCTCGAATACATCATCGTCTCGAATAATATATATAATCTCGAATACATCATCTCGAATATTATATATCGAATACATCACTGGCTAGGTACCTAATAAAGATCGAGTACTACAGAAGAATCTAGGCCACTCGCGGTTCTTGGGGCGCGGGCGGTGGACACCCAAAGAGAAGGAACCATCACAGGATCATATCTCCGGTCATCTGCCCAAAGAACCTGCCAAGTATTGGAGAACCTGACGTCTATAGCAGCCATGTAGCGATGGACGTGCTCGTCCTCCTCCCTGACACGGCGACACACCACCTCCGGCGGGGCCTGCTCCCTCTGCACCGAATGTGGCCCACGCGAACGCCACCAAAGGAGATCAGGGTCGACGACGGGACCCGAGGCCGGGTTCCTCACCAAGCGGAGTGCCCCTCTAGGTAGCACCTCCCAGTGCCAGCCCGGCGGAGCCCAGTCCCGGACATGGGTCCTCTAAAGCAGAACGTCGTCGCGAACGGGTCGACGACGAGGATGCGGCCCGGGCATATCGTCGAGAACAAATACTATATGCTCGCAAAAAGTAACATTTTTTAAATGATTGGATTGTGATAACTAAAATTCTATATGCAAATTCCAACAATTTTACATTAATCTAATTCATCTAACTAAAACTAATTCTAAAATTTCTAACATTTCTGATTATATAACTAATGTTTCTAATATTTCTATAACTAAAAAACAGAAAAATTGCTAACATTTCTATAAATATTTCTATAACTAAAAAATAGAAAAAAATTATAACATTTCTATATAACTAACATTTCTAATATTTGTATAACTAAAAAACAGAAAAATTTCTAACATTTCTATAACTAAAAAACAGAAAATTTCTATAACTAAAATTTATAACAAAAAAACTAATGTGTGTGTGTGTGCCTGTGTGTGGACATGGCGGCCGGGGCATGAGCTCACCGGCGAGGCGACGACGGGGCGGCGACGACGGGGCGACGAGACGGGGCAGCGGTGACGGGGCGACGGGACGGGGCAACGACGACGGGGCGGGGCGCGGCGACGGGGACGACGGGGACGGGGATGGCCGGGGCGGCGACGGCGACGGGGGCGGTGACGAGGGGCGGGGACAGACGGGGCGGCGACGCGTCGGGTGCGGCGACGGCATCGATCTGGGCAGGTAGCGTGTCGTCGACGGAGAGGAAGAAACAGAGGGAAACTGAATTTTTTTCAAGTGTTATATATATAGGATGGACCTTTAGTACCGGTTGGTGGCACCAACCGGTACTAAAGGTCTGTTTTGGCCAGGCCAAGCGGCGGGAAGCGCCCCCCCTTTAGTACCGAGTCGTGGCACCAACCGGTACTAAAGACCCCCTCTTTAGTACCGGTTGCAGCCACCACCCGGTACTAAAGAGGGTGCGCTGGGCTGGTGCGGTGCGGCAAGTTTAGTCCCACCTCGCTAGCCGAGGGGCGTCCGCACTGGTTTATAAGCCCCGGTGCAGTAGCTCTCTCGAGCTCCTCTCCAAAGTAGGCCTACTGGGCCTACCTATTCTCTACTGCCCTGTGGGCCTACTGGGCCTTTCCGGGCCTGCATCCTGGCCCAACAAAACGTTGTGTTTCTAGTCGTATGCAGGCCGCTCTGGCCCAGTAGGGGGGCTTTTTTATTTTCTTAATTTTTTTGCTTTATTTATTTTTGTTTTATTTATTTTTGAGTTGTTTTTTGCTGTATTTAGAGTTTTTTGTGAATATTTTTGCTTTAGGTTAGTGCCGGTAGTTTTCAAATTTGAATAGTTAAAATTTTGAATTATTTGAAATTTGTGTGAATCACTAGTTTGTGAATAACTTAACTTTGAAAATAGATTTTTTTTAGTGATTCTTTTTTCTTATGTTTAATATTAGTGTGTTTTATCATTATATTCAATTTGGTAATGCTTAGGTTACTTAAAAAATGAAATGCCTTTGTAACAGATGAGTTTTCGTCCGAAACCCTGATACTTCGAAAGAGATTGTCCATTTTGTACACGAAGTGCATCCAGTTTTTGCCGTAATCCTTTCTACTTTTTTGCACATGCTATGTGGGTGAAATTATGATACCATGCCAACTTTCAACCTTTTTTGAGTTCATTTGAAATGCTTTTCAATTTCAGGGTCATTTAGCTGAAAAAATCAGTAAATGCATGAAAGAATTTGTTTGCACATAAAATTTCTTCGCGTTTCAAATGCCAAAACACATAACTACCCTAACTATTATAGAGATTCCCTCCTGGGTGTGAAACATAGAAGAAAGTGATGATAGTGAAGCCGATCACATCCCACATCTTTGGGTGTGAAACTTTTTCTTCGCGTGTGTCCCTTTGCGTCGTAGCCATGGAAAATCTTCATCATTTAACTGGATGCTCGGGTCAATATTCACTATGAATGGAGCAATTTCATCAAACTTTTCATAATCTTCTGACAATTCTGTCTTGTCATCCACTCCCACGATGTTTCTTTTCCCTGAAATAACTATGTGGTGCTTTGGCTCGTCCTATGATCCATTCACTTCCTTATCTTTTCTTTTTCTTGGCCTGGTAGACATGTCTTTCACATAAAAAAACTGCGCCACATCATTGGCTAGGACGAATGGTTCATGTGCATACGCAAGATTGTTGAGATCCACTGTTGTCATTCCTTACTGTGGGTCTCCCGTTACCCCGCCTCGTGTCATATTGACCCATTTGCATCGAAACAAAGGGACCTTCAAACCACATCCATAGTTAAGTTCCCATATGTCCTCCATGTAACCATAATATGTTTCCTTTCCCATGTTGGTTGTTGCATCAAAGCGGACACCACTGTTTTGGTTGGTGCTCTTCTTATCTTGGGTGAGCGTGTAAAATGTATTCCCATTTATCTGGTATCCTTTGAAAGTCATTATATTCGAATATGGTAACTGGGACAGCGAGTACAGGTCATCTTCAATATCGTCATCATGCATGGCACGTTTCTGCAACCAACCGGCGAAAGTCCTCGTTTGTTCACGTGTAATCCAGTCGTCAGACTTCTCCGGGTGTTTGGAGTGTAGAAAATTCCTGTGTTCCTCCATATACGGAGCCACCAAGGCGGAATTCAGTAGAACTGTGTAGTGTGCTTCAGTGAGAGAATGCCCGTCCATACATATTATTTGATCCCCTCCTAGCGTGCCTTTTCCATCTAGTCTGCCCTTATACCGTGATTCAGGAACACCAATCGGCTTAAGGTCAGGAATAAAGTCAATACAAAACTCAATGACCTCCTCATTTTCATGGCCCTTCGAGATGCTTCCTTCTAGCCTAGCACGGTTATGAACATATTTCTTCAAGACTCCCATGAACCTCTCAAAGGGGAACATATTGTGTAGAAATACAGGACCCAAAACGTTAATCTCTTCCCAAAGGTGAACTAGGACGTGCGTCGTGATGTTGAAGAAGGATGGTGGGAACACCAACTAGAAACTGACAAGACATTGCACCAAATCATTCTGTAACCTTGGTATGATTTCTGGATCGATTACCTTCTGAGAGATTGCATTGAGGAATGCACATAGCTTCACAATGGCTAATCGAACATTTTCTGGTAGAAGCCCCCTCAATGCAACCGGAAGCAGTTGCGTCATAATCACGTGGCAGTCATGAGACTTTAGGTTCTGGAACTTTTTCTCTGCCATATTTATTATTCCCTTTATATTCGACGAGAAGTCAGACGGTACCTTCATGCTGAGCAGGCATTCAAAGAAGATTTCCTTCTTTTCTTTGGTAAGAGCGTAGCTGGCCTGACCCTGATGTATGTCGTCTTTTCCGTGCATACGTTGCTGGTCCTCCCGTGCCTTTGGTGTATCTTTTGTCTTCCCATACACGCCCAAGAAGCCAAGCAGGGTCACGCAAAGATTCTTCGTCACGTGCATCATGTCGATTGCGAAGCGGACCTCTAGGTCTTTCCAATATGGCAGGTCCCAAAATATAGATTTCTTCTTCCACATGGGTGTGCGTCCATCAGCGTCCTTCGGAACAGGTTGTCCGCCAGGACCCTTTCCAAAGATTACCTTCAAATCCTTGACCATATCATGTGCATCAGCACCAGTATGGTGGCGAGGCTTCGTCCGGTGATCCGCCTCACCTTTGAAATGCTTGCCTTTCTTTCTTACGGGATGCCTGCTCGGAAGAAATAGACGATGTCTCAGGTACACATTCTTCCTACAACTATCCAAATATATAATGTCGGTATCATCCAAACAGTGCATGCATCCGCGGTGTCCCTTATTTGTCTCTCCTGAAAGGTTACTGAGAGCAGGCCAATCATTGATGGTCACTGATACGTCTCAAACGTATCTATAATTTATGAAGCATTCATGCTATTTTATTATCTGTTTTGAATGATTATGGGCTTTATTATACACTTTTATATTACTTTTGGGACTAACCTATTAACCGGAGGCCCAGCCCGTATTGTTGTTTTATTGCCTGTTTCAGTATTTCGAAGAAAAGGAATATCAAACGGAGTCCAAATGGAATGAAACCTTCGGCAACGTTATTTTTTGGAAGATTATGATCCTGGAGACTTGGAGTTCACGTCAGAAGATCCTTGAGGAGGCCACGAGATAGGAGGGCGCCCCCTCCCTACTGGGTGCGCCCCCCTGTCTCGTGGGACCCTCGAGCACCTCCAGACCGACTTCTTTTGCCTATATATTGCCTCGTACCCTAAAAACATCGAATATCATGATAGATCGGGAGTTCCGCCGTCGCAAGCCTCTGTAGCCAACAAAAACCTCTCGGGAGCCCGTCCTGGCACCCTGCCTTAGGGGGGATCCTTCACCGGTGGCCATCTTCATCATCCCGGCGCTCTCCATGACAAGGAGGGAGTAGTTCACCCTCGGGGCTGAGGGTATGTACCAGTAGTTATGTGTTTGATCTCTCTCTCTCTCTCTCTCTCTCTCTCGTGTTCTCTCTCGTGTTCCCTCTATGGCACGATCTTGATGTATCCCAAGCTTTGCTATTGTAGTTGGATCTTATGATGTTTCTCCCCCTCTACTCTCTTGTGATGAATTGAGTTTTCCCTTTGAAGTTATCTTATCAGATTGAGTCTTTTATGAGAACACTTGATGTATGTCTTTCCGTGCTTATCTGTGGTGACAATGGGATATCTGTGCCACTTGATGTATGTTTTGGTGACCAACTTGCGGGTTCCGCCCATGAACCTATGCATAGGGGTTGGCACACGTTCTTGACTCTCCGGTAGAAACTTTGGGGCACTCTTTGAAGTACTTTGTGTTGGTTGAATATATGAATATGAGATTGTGTGATGCATATCGTATAATCATGCCCACAGATACTTGAGGTGACAATGGAGTATCTAGGTGACATTAGGGTTTTTGTTGATTTGTGTCTTAAGGTGTTATTCTAGTACGAACTCTTGAATAGATTGATCCGAAAGAATAACTTTGAGGTGGTTTCGTAACCTACCATAATCTCTTCGTTTGTTCTCCGCTATTAGTGGCTTTGGAGTGACTCTTTGTTGCATGTTGAGGGATTGTTATATGATCTATCTATGTTATTATTGTTGAGAGAACTTGCACAACTGAAAGTATGAACCCTAGGCCTTGTTTCCTATCATTGCAATACTGTTTACGCTCACTTTTATCGCTTGCTACCTTGCTGTTTTTATAATTTCAGATTACAAATACCTTTATCTACCATCTATTTTGCACTTGTATCACCATCTCTTCGTCGAACTAGTGCACCTATACAATCTACCATTGTATTGGGTGTGTTGGGGACACAAGAGACTCTTTGTTATTTGGTTGCAGGGTTGTTTGAGAGAGACCATCTTCATCCTACGCCTCCTACGGATCGATAAACCTTAGGTCACCACTTGAGGGAAATTTGCTACTGTCCTACAAACCTGTGCACTTGCAGGCCCAACAACGTCTACAAGAAGAAGGTTGTGTAGTAGACATCAAGCTCTTTTCTGGGGCCGTTGCCGGGGAGGTGAGTGCTTGAAGGTATATCTTTAGATCTTGCAATCGAATCTTTTTGTTTCTTGTTTTATCACTAGTTTAGTTTATAAAAGAAAACTACAAAAAAATGGAATTGAGTTTTTCTCATACGCTTCATCTTTTTAATATCTTTCGCGAGTTTGATGAAAAGGAAAATTGTGCTCAAGTGCTAGAAGAAGAAATCTATAGAATGGTTGATACTAAATCTTTGAATGATGAGCATGATTGCAATGTTGTTACTATGAACTCTTTGAATATCCATAGTACTAATGATGATTGCTCTAGTCATGATGAAAATATCTCTCATAAGCATGTCAACTTTTGTGGAGTGCATGTTTGCATGAACACACCAAATATAGAAGATACATATTGCAAATAGCATAAGTATTTAGAAACTAAGAGGTTGCAAGAAAGGCTAGATAAGAGTGCGGAGAATTTAAGATATCTTTCCCGTTGTGAATTTTGCAATAAACAAGATCATTTACATCTCCAATGCAAATTGTTTCATTAACGGATCGTGTCCAAAAATTGTGATGATTTGATCTCCCTTTCTCATTACAATGAACTTAGATTGCTTTTGGGTTGTGAAGAGTTGAAACGTTTAACTAAGCCTATTCTAGAATTTAATCTTAAGCATTTCCTTGATATTGATCTAGAAAAGATTTATATGTTTTGTGCGGAGAATTGCATTGAAAATCCTTATATTGCCAATTACCTAAAGAAAAAAAGGCAAATGGAAGATGATGAGAATACTAATGAAAGGGAAGAGACTTCCCAATATCCTCCTATTATTTCTTATGATGAATCAGGTAACGAGGAGGAGCTTTCTATTCAACCAATCTCATCAATAAGGAGCTCAAAGAGGAAGGTTGAACCTACACATAATGTGAAGAAGAAAAAGAAAAGAAGGAGCAACAAAGGTAGAAAGGTATCCCTCCCAAATGATGTTGCTCCTACTACTCATTGTGATGATGATAGTTGCTTTACTATTGGTGCTATCCATATTTTTAATGATGAGAGTGATTATGCTTATGATATGAAAAGACCCAAGCTTGGGGAAGTTATGTTTGATGAGTATGAAATATTTGAGAATATATTTGCTGAAATTAATGTTTGTCCCAAGCTTGGGGATGCCATGTTTAGTGAAGATGCTATTTTTAGCATCCCAAGTTTTGATATGCAAAGTTGTTATGATGATAGCATGCCTCCTACCTATGATGATTATATTGATGAAAGTGGGTTCGGAAGAGTGTCAACTTTAGGAAGTAGTGATCCCACTATTTTGGAGGATGTTGAATTTTATTGTGATGAATATGAAAGTGGATTTGGAAGAGTGTCAACTTTATTTAGTGATTCCACTATCTTGGGAGAGGTTTCAATCAATTATGATGAGAATGAAGTTGCTACTTATGATGATTATTGTGATGAAACTTATGCTATAAAAAGTAGTGATGATTATATTTACAAAACTTGTCATGATTATGATTACCCTTTTTCTGAACATTACTCTTTTAATATGGAAACAATTTTTAGTGTTCAAGTCTTTTATGATACTCTTACTATTCTGAATGAGAGGAATTTTGCTTATGTGGAGAGTGGTAAATTTTCTATGCTAGTAGATCATGAAAAGAATGATTTAGGTGCTGGTTATATTGTTGAATTCATTCATGATGCTACTGAAAATTATTATGAGGGAGGAATATATGCTTGTAGGAATTGCAATAATGTCAAGTTTCTCTTTATGTGTTGAAAATCTTGAAGCTATGCTTGTTTTACCTTCCTATGCTAGTTGATTATTGTTCCCATAAGTTGTTTGCTCATAAAATCCCTATGCATAGGAAGTGGGTTAGGCTTAAATGTGCTATTCATATGCTTCATGATGCTCCCGTTGTGTTTCAATTCTTATCTTTTATGTGAGCATCATTGCCATCATCATGCCTAGCTAGAAAGGCATTAAAGAAAAGCGCTTGTTGGGAGGCAGCCCAATATTTATCCTTACTATTTTTGTGTGTCCACATGATTATTCTACTGTAGTAATCATGTTTTATAGCTTTTGTTTCAATAAAGTGCCAAGTAGAACCTTTGGGAAGACTTGGGTGAAGTTTATGTGATCTTGCTGTAAAAAAGAGAAACTTTAGCGCTCACGAGATTAGCTGCCATTTTTTTACTGAAGAGTGCTTTTAGGTAGATTCTTTTTGCAGATGATTAATAGACAAATTCCTCAGGTCCAGCAATTTATTTCAGAATTTTTTGAGTTCCAGAAGTATACGTTTGATACAGATTACTACAGACTGTTCTGTTTTTGACAGATTCTGTTTTCATTGTGTTGTTTGCTTATTTTGATGCATCTATAGCTAGTATTAAGTGGTATGAACCATAGAGAAGTTAGAATACAGTAGATATTACACCAATATGAATTTATAATGAGTTCATTACAGTACCTAAGTGGTGGTTTTATTTTCTTATACTAACAGAGCTTACGAGTTTTGTT
Source organism: Triticum aestivum (assembly GCF_018294505.1). Classification (NCBI taxonomy): domain Eukaryota; kingdom Viridiplantae; phylum Streptophyta; class Magnoliopsida; order Poales; family Poaceae; genus Triticum; species Triticum aestivum. Next base: position 95,604,426 of record NC_057801.1, read on the forward strand.
TTGAGTTTTGTGTGGTTGAAGTTTTCAAGTTTTGGGTAAAGATTCGATGGACTATGGAATAAGGAGTGGAAAGAGCCTAAGCTTGGGGATGCCCAAGGCACCCCAAGGTAATATTAAAGGACAACCAATAGCCTAAGCTTGGGGATGCCCCGGATGGCATCCCCTCTTTCGTCTTCGTTCATCGGTAACTTTACTTGGAGCTATATTTTTATTCGTCACATGATATGTGTTTTGCTTGGAGCGTCATTTTATCTTATTAGTATTTGCTTGCTGTTAGCTAGAATAATGTGTTTCATCTTTATTTTCAACAAAAATGTCAAGGATAGCCTTTACCATGCTTGTTTTGCTAGTATACATGTTGCTGTTTGAAAACAGAAAGTTTACCGCTGTTGCAAAAATTCCCTAGAAAAGTCAGAGAGTGGTATAACGTTGAAACATTTTTCATATTAAGCTCTGATAAATTTATTACAGTGGGAATTTTCTCTCATAATTTTTGGAGTTAGGTAAGTATTGATACTCTTGCATTCTTTACAGACTGTACTGTTTTGGCAGATTGCTGTTATGGTTGCATTGTTTGCATATGTTTGCTTGTTTAATGATTCTATTTGAGGATAGGAGTATTAAATATGCAGAGACATTTGGTATTCAATGTTGAATAATAATGTTAGTGATTTGTTACAGTAGAAGATGATATGGTTTTGCATTGGTTTATACTAACCTATCTCACGAGTTCCTTTTGAGTTTGTTGTGAATGAAGCTTTTGATAAAAAGAGAAACCATGATATGAGAGGAATTAAGGAGACACGAAAGTTCAAGCTTGGGGATGCCCAAGTCACCCCAAGATAATATTTCAAGAAGTCTCAAGCATCTACGCTTGGGGATGCCCCAGTAGGCATCCCACCTTTCTTCTTCAACAACTATCGGTTAGTATCGGTTGAACCTAAGTTTTTGCTTCTTCACATGAGTTGTGCTATCCTTGCAATGTAATTTTATTGTGTTTTGCTTGCTGCTTGAATACAATACCAAGATCTGAAATTCTTTAATGAGAGAGAGTCTTCACATAGTTACGTAATTATTTAGCTACTCATTGTTCTTCACTTATATCTTTTTGGAGTAGTTTTGTCATTTACTTGTGTGCTTCACTTATATCCTATGAGTAAATGGTTGAATGAGTTGAATGTCACAAATCTGAAATTATATATGTCTCTTTTGCTTATCCCATGGGTAGAAATGACTTCACATCTAAGAAGTAGAGGTTGTAAATTTATTGACGGTTAGCAAGCATTGTATTGGTCATTTGAACAATTCATGAAAGAATATTGAAGGAAGAGAGATTTCACATATAAATATATTATCATAGACATATTTTATAATTGTGAGCACTCATTATGTATGACATGCTAAAGAGTTGATGTTGGACAAGGAAGACAACGTAATTGGTTATGTTTTCTCACATCTCAGTTAAAGTATATTGTCATGGATCATTCAAATATGTTGAGATTGCCTTTCCCCCTCATGCTAGACAAAAATTCCTAGCACCAATTAGAGATACTACTTGTGCTTCCAAATATCCTTAAACCCAGTTTTGCCATGAGAGTCCACCATACCTACCTATGGATTGAGTAAGATCCTTCAAGTAAGTTGTCATCGGTGCAAGCAATAAAAATTGCTCTCTAAATATGCATGACTTATTAGTGTGGAGAAAATAAGCTTTGTACGAACTTGTTATGGAAGCAATAAAAGCGACGGAGTGCATAATAAAGGTCCATATACAAGGGGCAATATAAAGTGACGTTCTTTCGCATTAAGATTTTGTGTATCCAACCCTAAAAGCGCATGGCAACCTCTGCTTCCCTCTGCGAAGGGCCTATCTTTTACTTTATGCAAGAGTCAAGGTGACCTTCACCTTTCCCTTTTTCATTTTGTCCTTTGGCAAGCACTTTGTGTTAGGGTGATCCTGATATATATATATCCAATTGGATGTACGTTAGCATGAACTATTATTGTTGACATCACCCAAAGGTGAATACGTTTGGAGGCAACATTATAAGCCCCAATCTTTCTCTATGTCTGATTAAAACTTCATAACCACAAGTATTGCGTGAGTGTTAGCAATTGTAGAAGACAATATGATAGTTGAGTATATGAAGTTTGCTAAATCAAAGTTCTGACATAGACTCTTCCTGAAAACAGGATGAATTGCAATTGTTTGATGACTAAGAATGAAGTTTGCTAGTTTTCAAGAAAGTTTATGGTCTATGCTTTGACATGTGAATAGCTTGTTACTTTATCATGAAAAGTTTTATGAGATGAACTATTGTTATGACATATAATGATGCTAGAAAAGGTGATTGAAATTATCATTGATCAAACTTGTGCACCTTCTAGCTTTCACACTTCATAAATTCTTTCTTTATCATTTACCTACTCGAGGACGAGTAGGAATTAAGCTTGGGGATGCTGATACGTCTCCAACGTATCTATAATTTATGAAGCATTCATGCTATTTTATTATCTGTTTTGAATGATTATGGGCTTTATTATAAACTTTTATATTACTTTTGGGACTAACCTATTAACCGGAGGCCCAACCCATATTGTTGTTTTATTGCCTGTTTCAATATTTCAAAGAAAAGGAATATCAAACAAAGTCCAAACAGAATGAAACCTTCGACAGCGTTATTCTTGGGAAGATTATGATCTTGGAGACTTGGAGTTCACGTCAGAAGATCCTCAAGGAGGCCACAAGATAGGAGGGCACGCCCCCCCTACTGGGCGCCCCCTGTCTCGTGGGCCCCTCGAGCACCTCCCGACCGACTTCTTTCGCCTATATATTCCCTCGTACCCTAAAAACATCGAATATCAAGATAGATCGGGAGTTCCGCCGCCGCAAGCCTCTGTAGCCACCAAAAACCTCTCGGGAGCCCGTCCCGGCACCCTGCCGAAGGGGGGATCCTTCACCGGTGGCCATCTTCATCATCCCGGCACTCTCCATGACGAGGAGGGAGTAGTTCACCCTCGGGGCTGAGGGTATGTACCAGTAGCTATGTGTTTGATCTCTCCCTCTCGTGTTCTCTCTCGTGTTCCCTCTATGGCACGATCTTGATGTATCCCAAGCTTTGCTATTGTAGTTGGATCTTATGATGTTTCTCCCCCTCTACTCTCTTGTGATGAATTGAGTTTTCCCTTTGAAATTATCTTATCGGATTGAGTCTTTTATGAGAACACTTGATGTATGTATTTCCGTGCTTATCTGTGGTGACAATGGGATATCATGTGCCACTTGATGTATGTTTTGGTGACCAACTTGCGGGTTCCGCCCATGAACCTATGCATAGGGGTTGGCACACGTTCTTGACTCTCCGGTAGAAACTTTGGGGCACTCTTTGAAGTACTTTGTGTTGGTTGAATATATGAATATGAGATTGTGTGATGCATATCGTATAATCATGCCCACGGATACTTGAGGTGACAATGAAGTATCTAGGTGACATTAGGCTTTTGGTTGATTTGTGTCTTAAGGTGTTATTCTAGTACGAACTCTTGAATAGATTGATCCGAAAGAATAACTTTGAGGTGGTTTCGTATCCTACCATAATCTCTTCGTTTGTTCTCCGCTATTAGTGGCTTTGGAGCACTACTAGGAAAAGGGCTATAGATGGAATTGACACTAATGGCGCACCAGACATGTGGTGCGCCATTAGTATATACTAATGGCGCACCACACCCTGATGAGCCATTAGTGTTGAAACTACTAATGGCGCACCCTGCTCACGGTGCGCCATTAGTACCGATTTTTTTTAACTAGTGCGCCTGTCCAAACATACTAATGGCGCATCCTCTGGTGGTGCGCCATTACTAGTTGTAACTAGTAATGGCGCACCGGCGGGAAGGTGCGCCACTAATGTTATTTTTTTATTATTGTTTTTATTCCTTTTTTTGCAAAAGTACTAATGGCGCACCATCTGGGGGTGTGCCATGAGTAACCTGGATTACTAATGGCGCATTTGTTGTTGGTGCGCCATTAGTAAGTGGGCAGCAACAAGATATTTTGGACAGCCTCTCCTCCCACACTCACTTTCTCCCCACTTCATTCTCTCCACCGCCTCCTCCTTGTCTCGGGTGCCTCCTCTTTTTCACCTCATTTCCACCATAGATTCATTCAAATTAAGTGGTTAAGTTACCTTGTTTTGCTAGGTAAGTAAGGGGGGAAGCTATATTTATGTTGTTCTCCCTACAACAATGTGCACATGCACTTTTTATGGCCTAGCTAGATCTATGTATGTTCGTGGTGTTGCATATGTTTGTGGTGTTGCATATGTGTTTGTGTTTGGAGGTGTACCGGTATTTGAAATGCGATAGTTGCCAATATTTTGCCGGAATGTTGATTCATTTCCGTTTCGGCGAGAATTTTGGCATTAAGCATTCTTTTTGGTCCTATTTTTAGGGAAAGTCATGCCAAATTTTTTTCTTGGTTCTAAAATATCGTTTTGCTCTACCCCGCAGGCGACCATGGTCCGCACGATGACCGAAGGCATCGTGAATAGGTTTTTGAGCTTCGCGAAGGCCGAGATGCTTCAAAAGAACGAGACGGAGATAAGATGTCCGTGTCGAAGATGCAAGCTGAATAGCCTTATTGCGGACCCGGATTCCGGGCAGGTGCGGGACCACCTGCTCTTGCGTGGTTTCATGGATGGCTATCGGTGGCAAGGTGATGAAGATGACTACGAAGTCGTCCATGGGGGCCGGGCAAGAAATGAGGAAGGGCAACAAGACAACCACAGCGGCTCGGGGGGGCAAGAAGACGAAGAATCCCCAGGAGATGATCACGACGGTGATGCTGTACACAGTCATCATGTAGAAGATGCAGGACATGATGATGATGCCGGCGGAGCAGACGACGCTGGACCATCGATGGGCTGGGTGCAAGACCCTCATATTCAAGAGCTGCTTCTCAAGCAGACGGATAACGCAAGAGCTGCCGCCCGAGAGAAAGCCAAGATGGATCAACTTGAGTTAGACGCGGTTACTCCATTGTATGAAGGATGCAGGCCCGAGGATACCCGCCTGAAAGTAACGCTCATGGCTCTGGAGATGAAGGTAAAACACAAAATGGCCGACGCATGCTTCGACGAGAACATGTCATTCTGGCACGAACGTCTTCCCAAGGGGAACAAGTGCCCGATTAGTTTGGAGGAGGCAAAGAAAATCGTGTGTCCTCTGGATTTACCGCACGTGAAATACCATGTGTGCATGAACAATTGCATCATTTATCGGGATGAGCACGCGGAGTCTACCATATGTCCGGTGTGCGGTGTCACTCGATACAAGAAGAGGAAGAAAGCTCCTCGAAAAGTGGTGTGGTACTTTCCGATCACTCCTCGTCTGCAGCGGTATTTCGCGGACCCTAAGGTAGCAAAGCTCCTGCGTTGGCACGCGGATAGGGAGGAGAAGAAGCGAGAAGATGACGCAAATGATCCGGAGATAGATAAAAAAGACAAGATGCTGAGTCACCCTAAGGATGCGAGCCAGTGGCAAGCGTTGAACTTCGAATACCCAAAATTTGGGAACGATCCAAGGAACATCATGCTGGGCGCGAGCACCGATGGAGTCAATCCATTTGGCAGCCAGAGAAGCACACATAGCACCTGGCCTGTGTTCGTGTGGATGTACAACCTTCCCCCTGGTTGTGCATGAAGAGGAAGTACATTCACATGAGTATGCTAATTGAAGGGCCGAAACAACCAGGGAACGACATCAATCTGTATCTGGGGCTGCTGAAAGAGGAGATTGACACGCTGTGGAAAACGCCAGCCAATACGTGGGACGCCGCAGAGAAAGAATATTTCCCTATGAGAGCCGCACTGCTCACGACGGTGCACGACTATCTAGGTTACGGATATCTTGCGGGGCAGGTAGTCCACGGATTTTCTGGATGCGTAAGGTGCATGGATGACACAATGTATCGCCAGCTAGATAGAGATCCCGGGTCTTCGAAAACCGTGTTCATGGGACATCGAAGGTGGCTTCGCGACGATGACCCGTGGAGGAAACGCAAGGATCTGTTCGATGGTGAAACCGAACCCCGAAAACGCCCGTGTACGAGGAGCGGCGAGGAAATAGACAAGCTGTTGAAAAATTGGAAAGACTGCCCACTGCCGGGAAAGAAGCAAAAGGCGCCAGAGCTGCTGCTGAAGGTATGGAAAACAAGGTCTGTTTTCTGGGACTTGCCGTACTGGAAGATCCACCGTGTGCCTCACAGCCTTGATGTCATGCATATCACGAAGAACGTGTGCGAGAGTCTGCTTGGTACCCTGCTCAACATGCCAGAGAGGAGCAAAGATGGGCCGAAAGCAAGGGCAGACTTGAAATCAATGGGCATCAGGCAGGAGCTTCACGCTATATATGATGATGATGATGATGATGATGATGATGATGATGATGATGAGGCGAAGCAGGACACAGAAAGTCGTCGCAAAGGCAAAAAGGCCAAGAAGACCGGAAATGACTACCCTCCCGCGTGCTTCACTCTAAGTCAGGAGGAGATCGAGCAGTTTTTCACCTGCCTCCTAGGAGTAAAACTTCCTTACGGTTACGCGGGGAAGATAAGCAGATACCTAGACCCAGCGAAGCAGAAGTTCAGCGGGATGAAGTCTCACGACTGTCACATGCTGATGACGCAGATACTTCCAGTTACAATCCGTGGGATCATGGACACGCACGTCCGTGAAACGCTATTTGGCCTATGCAACTTCTTCGATGTCATCTCTCGGAAGTCGATTGGCGTGAGGCAACTCAGAAGGCTACAGGAAGAGATCGTGGTGATACTATGCGAGCTTGAGATGTACTTCCCGCCCGCATTCTTCGACGTTATGGTGCATCTGCTGGTCCATATAGTGGAGGATATCATCCAACTCGGGCCGACGTTCCTGCACAGCATGATGCCATTCGAAAGGATGAATGGTGTCATCAAAGGATACGTTCGCAACATGTCACGTCCAGAGGGAAGCATAGCCAGGGGCTTTCTGACCGAAGAGTGCATCTCCTACTGCACGAATTATCTAGGCATCAAGAACCCCGTTGGTCTGCCCGTCAACAGGCACCTCGGCAGGCTCGCTGGATGGGGTCACCGTGAGGGTCGCCGCGAAATGCATGTCGACTTCGAGGGTCGACTCGCCGACTTTGAAAGAGCAAACCTAGTCGCGCTACAACACATAGACGTGGTTGATCCTTGGGTGGTAGAGCACAAAACCTTTATTAAGAAGACGTACAATGACCAAGGCCAACAGAGGACGGACGGAGATATACTCAAAGAGCACAACTCATGTTTCACGCGTTGGTTCAAGCAGAAGCTTCTGTCGTACCCTTTGCATGAGGATTCTTCTGCGGAAGAACAACTCATATTCGCCTTGTCACAGGGCGCCGAGCACAACCTGATGACCTATGAGGCGTACGATATCAACGGCTACACATTCTACACCGAGGCCAAGGACATGAAGAGCGATGGTTATCAGAACTCCGGGGTAACGATGGAATCCTACACCGGTAACGACAAGGACAGATACTACGGAAGGATCGAGGAGATCTGGGAGCTGAGCTACGCTGGAGAGAAGGTCCCGATGTTCCGTGTCAGATGGGCCAAGAACGTCATAAAAGAAGACCGATATTTCACCACCATGGTTATACCCGAAGCCAAATCCAAGACCGCGGGCGCAAACGTCACCGCGAAAAATGAGCCATGGGTACTGGCTTCCCAAGTGGACCAATGCTTCTTCATTACCGACCCGCCAAAGCCCAGTCGTGTTGTCGTGAGGAGAGGCAAAAGGAAGATCATCGGAATGGATGGAGTAGCCAATGAGCAAGACTTCGACAAGTACGGCGACCCGAGGATCGAACATGACGACGATGATGAAGTAGCAGCATACACCACAAGAAGAAGCAGGACCACCCTACCTAAAGGACGTCTGTTCCACAGAAGAACTCCATTTGCGAAAAAGAAGGGCAAGAAGATTGTTAACAGATAGCTAGCTAAGATCGATTGTATTTAAATCACAGCCTTCATTTCTCGATTGTATTTCATGGGCACTTTTTGAACTATCATGAATATTTTTAAATTTCATGGACACTCGATCTCGATCCCCCTCCATCTCGATCGCTATCCCACCTCGCCAGATCCGGTCCCCCTCGCCGCCGAGCACCCCCCGCACCCTCGATTCCCCTACTCAACCGCCGCCGCCGACCCCCCGCACCCCTCCCCTACTCAACCGCCGCCACCGACCCCCCGCACCCTCCCCCGCTCCACCGGCATTACTGTTTGATGATATTTTTTAAAAAAAATATTACTGTCTTATAAAAAAAATTATTGTCTTATAAAAAAAATTACTGTCTTATAAAAAAATATTACTATCTTATAAAAAAAATTACTGTTATGATTTAAACAAGTTTGAACATATTTAAAAACAAATAAGTATGAAACAGCATTTTAAAATGCATAAAAATTTTTTTGTGGAGCCTAGGAATCGAACCCAGGACCTCTTGGTGTGAGAACTGGCACCTGACCAGTCGAGCTAGTAGAGGGGAGTTGATGTGGATGAGGTCACGTGGGTGATAACCTGTTGGCTCGAGCGGAAATAAAAAAATACTAATGGCGCACCAGGCCGTGGTGCGCCATTAGCATGTATATACTTATGGCGCACCGTGGGGTGGTGCGCCATTAGTATTGTGCCCCCCTACTTCGGCCGAGCCCTCGCCCTCGATCCCCTTCCCCTCTCCTCTCCCTCGCCCGAGCCCTCGCCCTCGATCCCCTTCCCCTCTCCTCTCCCGACGCCGCCGCCCCGCCGCCCCGCCGCCCTCGACGCCGGCCAGATCCGCCGCCACCTCTGCTCGAGCTGCTCCCATCGACCACGCCGCTGCTCGCGTGCTTCTTCTCTCCCGCGACCCCGCGACCCCGACATCGTCCCCGCGACCACCGTCGTCCCCGCGACCACCGGCCCTCCTCCGCCGCGACGACCAGGCGCCGCCGTCCGCGGACCACCTCGAGCTCTATCCCCGTCCACGTGAAGATCCCCTCCACTCCGCGGGCAGGGGCTCTTCTCCTGCCGCTGCAGCTACAAGAAGAGAGGAGCACCGGCCAGCCACCACCGACGGACGCCTCCATCCCCCCTTCCTCCTTTGCCCGCCCGAGTCCTCCCCTTCGACGCCAAGCAAGCAGAGCGGCTCCTCCTCTCCCTCGACGCCAAGCCAGGTGAGCTGCCCCCTCCCCCCTCGGCTGCTTGCTTCTATCCATCCTAACCCTAGCCCCTTCTCCATTGCAGTAGCCCGCCACACTCCTCTCGAGGAGGAGAGGAGAGGAGAAACCCGCGCAGCGCCGTCATTTCCCCCACGGCCTCGGCACCGTCTCCTCCCCTCCAAGATCCATTGAATCCAAGCTGCTGCTAAGGTGAGCTTTTGCATCTGAATTCTCCTCCTCTCCTCCCCTCGGCACCTATGTACTCATTTTGCATCTGAATTTATTTGGATCCATTGCACCTTTGTGTTACAAATTATGAAACTGATGCAATTTGTCAAATTATCAAAACAGAATTTTGATCTCACACTCTCAAAAACTAGTTCAAAGTAATTCAAACTACTCAATTTATGTGCAGATAGGCAAACGGCTTCAGTTTGACACCAAATTAGCACGGCGTTCAGTTTAATTTGTCACACAAAATTTCATGGATTTTTTTCCTGAAAAACATGTGAAAATAACTTTCTCAACAATCTGCTCCCATTGACTTGCCCCCTCCAGAAACTAACTGTCAATGAGAAAAACAGAATTAGGAATTTCTGATAGGTTGTATGCTTTGTAAAAATAATCGGCAATATTCTCTATCTCTTCTAGATGTCCTACTGCTAACACAATAGATGCTACTGCTTTCTCTATCTCTTTTTACAATCGGTGTAATCTTTGGTTAGTACTGATGGTATGGTAGTATGATTTTCATGGTGGGTGTGGAACCACCTATATATATATTTACTATGAATGCTTAAGAGCACAGCTGAAATGAGTGAACCAAACGATACTACTTCCATTGGAGCGAGCTAATCCTTACTTATCAAAATTACTTCGCATTGAACGTAATTCGTTTATGAGATTTTCTTTGTTGATTTGCAGCGATCCTCTGTTTGATCAAAATTTACTCAGTTCTGTTTTGTCAGGCTGATATTGACTATACTGTTTAGTTTATACATGATGGACAGTACTACTTGTCTATTTACAATGAGACAGGGGGCCCGTGGTATCATTATGGGGTTGTGCTGCTGTATTATGCCTATAAAAACACTTGTTCGGTCAATTAAACAGGGCATTGAAAATTGACAGGGCATTTTTGTTTTCTGTTGAACCTAAGCAATTTCATACGCTTGACAAAGTTGATGCTTTATTCCTGATGTATAATTTGTTTGTCACATGCTACTGTTGATCCCAAGTTTGATGCATAACAATTGTTGTATGAGTTCTCCAAATGAACAGGAGTACTCCTCTGTTTTGATATGAAATCACCATGATAGGTCCACATGCTACTGTTGTCAACATGATAAATAGTTTCAGTTAGTTACCTCTAAAACTATTCTTAATTAACTGATGATTTGCTACAACCAGTGCATGCATGCCTTTTTTCTTCTTCATTTTTAGTAAAGTGCTCTATTCTGGGTCATGGACTTTGTGCCATGGACCAGTGCATGCATGCTGCTGCTGCTGTACTACTTGTCAAGTGATGCTGCTGCTGCTATCTGCGAGTTGTTGCTGCTAGTTGTGATTTTGTCAAGTGATGCTGCTGCTACTTGTGATCTTCTAAAATAACCCCTTTCTCCTGAAACGTTGATTAATTTCCGTTTCGGTTGAGAAATGGGGCACTCCTAGGTCAAGAAAATTAGCAAAGGTCATGCCCAATTTTCTTGACCTAGAAGGTGCCCGATTCTCAACCGAAATAAAAATTAATTTGCTTTAGTGGTTGGATTAGTTTAGTATTTTATTCACACACTCAGACACCCTTGCTTGCCATGTGTGATAGAGAGATAGTGAGAGGAGACAATAAGCTATCTGCAGCTTAATTTGCATTGCATACTAGCTAGATAGCTTTTGTTTTTCAGGACCAATCGAACAATACATACATATACCTGTAGGCACCAGCTTAATTTCCAAGGCAGGACAATTACTTGCTTCATTATATTCATCCATCCATCCATTTTGCATCATGTACAGAACCAAAAATAATCGGAGTTTCTGTCTGGCTTCAGAAGTCATAACACATGCATTTGGGTAACCCTAAATGTCAAAATTGCACAAGTCTAGACCCCTTTATGCCATATACTTTCTATTTTTCTTCATCGGAGTTCGACTGCGCATTAACCCAACGTGTGCATGACTCGATGGTCCAGGAAGGAAATCGTTTCCTTTCATCAGCTAGAAAAACTGCCAACGTTTCAAAACTGCAACTTGATGAAGATTGGAGTATATCTTAATAAGTTTACCCTGTTGGGGCACATCACATACACACATTTGCTCAAGTCCACTCTGGCCCATGTAGAGCTGAAACCCAGTTTAGTTCCTTGTATCACTTGTCGCTGAAAACCGTTTGATTGTTTTCACGGAAATGATTTACAAGTTCAGCAAGTGATGAGGTGTGAGAATAACATATTCATTAGGGTAGGCGTCTCCTGCCCTATGCTGAATGTGGTGCAATTTTCGACGCAGATTCATAATTTGCAGCTTAGCTTATCTCTTGGCCCTCCAATTAAAATATAGGGGTTGACCTTCACCACGGCCGAAGCTTCTCTGCATCTATATATAATGGACATTCCCTAGCTTCTGAACAATCAACACAAAGCAGCAGGCCTGAGTGTCTCCAATAGTCATCCTTGTGTTTGTGTAGGTTTTCTTTCCTTGGTCCATTGAGCCTTCATTCATGGTTATGAATGATATGCAATGATCAGCCTTCTAGCGTTTATCCTCTCCGCGTGTTTGAACACCCTGTGGTGTAGTAAAAAGTAATTACAGATACACTCACCCACATAAGTATTCAACACAATGAAAAAAAAGTGCAAATTAAGGAAAGGCAATACCATTTCAGACGCTTGTCTTCTAAAAAGAAGAGTGAACTTTCTAGACACACCCCTCAAGAATTAGGTTACCCTGAGAACGTGGACTTGGACCTTAGCAACAACACACTAACAGGTTCTATCCCAAAACACCTAGGCAATATCACAAACATCTCTCAATTGTTCCTTGACAATAACCAACTTTTTGGCGACATTCCTCGAGAATTAGGTTATTTGGTCAACTTAGAGATCTTGTTCCTTGACAATAACCAACTTTTTGACCAAACTTTGTTTCTATTTAGAGAGAAACATGGCCCACAACGATGAGGCCGGGGGTTCGGGCGGCAAGGCATTCTGGGAGCTGTCCCAGGAGATGGAGGAACAACCTCACTTGTATGAGGCCGCCGCCTTCCCCACCGATCCTGAGACCACGGATGGTGCCGCCGAGGATGACCACACTGATGCCACCACTGATGGTGCCGCCGAGGATGCCACCACTGATGATGGCGGCGCACGCACAGATGGCAGCCAACCGAAGAGGCAACGGAAGGACCGGCGCCCGATCGTGCTCCGCACCCTCAAGGAGGAAGTTACTGAAGTGGACTCCAACGGGAATCCAACGGCGCCCGAACGAATAGTCAAGGGGTACTCGCTTCAGCTCGGGTGCATTGTCCGGAGCACCGTCTCGATTAACACCGAGAACCTGAGGCATCCTGACCGAGGGAATTTGCGCAACCTCCTCTTCACGAAGCTGCACGAACGATACAAGTTCCCCGCTGAATTTGAAAACACAAGCCTCAAAGGGAATAAAGTGAACAATGATGCCCTCACGAAGATGAGCAAGGCCCTGTCTACCTGGAAAAGCAATGTGAAGAGAATGATCGAGAAAGGTGAGAGTTATCAGAAGATCAAGGAGAAAAATCCTTCGATCACCGAAGATGACTACAACAACTTCAAGATCAATTGCTCGAGCACCGCAAGCTCCCAATCAAGTGAGTGGGGGAAACAAATGCGGGAGCTGAACATAGGGGAACACACACTCGGTCCCGGCGGTTACAGAGTGGCGGAGCCTATATGGGACAAGGAGGACGCGGACCGTGCCGAGCAAGGCCTACCGCCCCGCTTCGAGAAATACAGCGGTAACAAGCAGACTAGGAACTATGTCAGGGCCCGGTACAAGGAGGACCCGATAACAAAGGAGCTTACCACGTATCCGAAGACCAGGGCGCTTGAGCTTGTTCTGGTAAGGAATACACCCCCGCGTAATTAGCTCCATATGGTTGCATTCTAATTAATGAAGCCAAATTTCTAAATGGTTCACATTCCTTCCGCAGGCGACTGAAAGCAGTAGCGCGGAGTCGACTAAGAGCAACCCTTGGGACACCACTCTAAATAGGGGGTTGAATGTAATGAAGAACAAGGATAAGCTCAGTAAGCCGACGTCAGCTGGTCGTGTGGCCGGCAAAGGCTTGTCGACAAAATGGGGGTCATACTATACCGCTGGTGTGCGGAAGGAGAAAAAGACCAGCTCGGAAAGCCAGGCGCGAGAGGTTCAAGAACTCAAGGCACAGGTGGCGCGGATTCCGGAGATTGTCCAAGAGCAAGTGGAACAACGACTCGGAGCGACGATCACCGCCCTTGTGCCTACCTTGATCTCGGGGTTGAGTGCGTGGATTGCGGGCGGCCAACAGGGGCCGCCCCCGATTCCTAGCTTCACGGCCAGCAACTCGCATGATGCGATGGCGGGGCCATTGGTGCCTCCGGCGGAGGCGGCATTGGTGTCTCCGACGCCGGCACGGGAGCTTAATGCACCCGGGTGTACGCCGGCCGGCACCTCTTCAGCAAGCGGCCCCTCCGTCAACTGCATGCCCGCCGTTGGCGGTGCCTCGACATTAGCCGAGCTCGACGCCATCATCACGGTAACTAATTAAGCCTCTCTCGGCCGAGGACTTCATCTCCTTGCCTTTGACTGGGCATCCCTGACGCCCTACATGTTTTCGCAGGGCGCCGCCGACGTTCCGTGCACTCTCCTCCACTTCGTGAACAACGAGTTGGTCGATGTCGCCAAGGGCAAAATCGTTCAACCGGGCAACCCCTTGTTCCACGGTACCCAGATGCCACCCAACTTGTTTAGGGTTCAACTGGTTCGGGTGCTGCCAGGCTGCGACGACTTGTTACCTCCGATTTGACCCGTCGGGGCCGACGATGAAGACGTGATGACCCTCAGCGCCTGCCTGAGCTGGCCCCTGCTTTGGCCGAAGAGCCAGATTCGTTTGGGGGCGGGGAACACCACCCCAAAGACAACATCGCCAGTCGTGCCGGCGCCAAGTCGGCCCCATGGCAAGACCGCCGTAACGGTGCCGGACATCCCTATGCCACTGGATCCAAACATGCATATGGCACAGGATCAGAACGACGACGACGACGACGATGATACATTTGGCAATGTTGATCAGTACTTTGCCGAGCATGGGTACGATGGTGACTTCATGGGGCCTCCTTCTCAAGAACCAAACCCAACAAAAGACGTGTGCGATCTAGCTCGTACCGCGGAGAAGCCAAGTTGCAACAGGCGCCGTCTGGCGTTCAGCTCTCAGGAGACGCCTCCAGCTGCCAACTTCACCGAGCCTCAGATAGACGAGGTGAGAAATATTATCAGCCCCAACACACTCAAGAAGGCGGTCTGTGAGCAGAACTCGGTCCCATTACAGGAGAAGAAGAAGGAACGCAAAAGAAAGACTAAGAAGGGTGCGAGCCAGCCGGCACCGAGTACGATCCGTGCTCAGGACGGGCCACCTTCACCGCAGGATATCTCGAGGAGGGTGCATGTGGCGGGTAGGGCGATGCTACCGACAAATATGCTCAATGCTGCAACCGGTGCTATGCGGAGTCTGCATGACAGTGTTCTTGCTTTGGAGAAGCGGCGTCTCAGAGAGAAGGATGTGGCATACCCGGTTTTCGCGGCCAAGGTGCCAGAGGGCAAGGGCTTTGTGGATAACTCCATCGGGCGTACGATCGTCCTGCGTTTTGATGACATCCACGCTATGTTGAACCTTCATCCGCTGCACTACACCTTCGTTTGGCTATTTTCGCTGAGTATGGAGATGCGGATCATTCGCGACAATACCCCGGACATCGTGATAGTCGACCCCTTCTACATGCGTGCCAAGATCTTGGGCAGCGCTAGGGACCGGCAAGTCGCGAGTTCTTACCTCGAAGGCGTCATTCAGGCAAACCAAGATAAGGATAACTTCCTCGTGCCTTACTTTCCCGAGTAAGTCCTCCCCTCAACCGGCCCGTAACATATGAATTCTTACATTTCGATCGTTTTTCTTTTAACATTCCGTGTTTTCTGCAGTGACACACGTTGCACGCTCATCCTCCTAAGCCCCAAATATTCTATGGCCACGTATTTCGACCCGGACCGTCAGTCGAACGTAGACTACACAAATGTCAAGAAGGTTCTTGATGATGTTCTCCCCGGCTACGCCCAATCTGGAGGCACCTTCACCAGGCCTATTCGTAAGTACGGCAAGCACGTGTTCTCCCACAATACGACGTTCTGCTGCGTCAAGCAGCCGCCTGGCGGTCAGAAGGGTGCCTACTACGCCATCCATCACATGCGGGCGATCGTACGGGACCATCATCAACTTCTTCTCCCGAGTAAACTCAAAGATTGGGCCGCGAGCGTGTCGGCAATCCAGGACGCGGACCTCCGACAAGAATTCTTTCGCATCCAGTCGGAGTTTGCGGAAATCATCCATCAAGATGTCCTTCGTACCTCGGGGCAGTTCTACCTCAGAAATCAACTGTCCAACAGTGACATCGACACAATGCTACAAATGCAGGATGGCAACGCCCGTTCTTTCATGACTCCCACGATAGACGGCGGCTTCATCCACGCTCCGGTCCCTTGAGTCGAGTTGTCTAGTTCTGAAACATCGATTGGCTCATGTTGTAATTAAACTTTAATGAACTTGTAGTATGTCTCTTTGGTTTCGAGAGTTGTTCAACTTAGATGTAATCGATGCTATTAATGTCTTGCTTTTCTCTTCCGATCGTTCTGTTGCGTACTTATATATTGCTTATGTATTGTCTGTGAATTGGTACTAACGTTTCGTTTGGCTAGTGCATAGCGATGCCGACGTATGTCGTGTACAAGGGTAAGGTTCCCGGAGTCTACGATGACTGGGAGGAGTGTTGGAGATAGGTTCACCGATTCAGCGGTAACAGTTACAAAGGGTACACCACTAGGGCCGAGGCCGAATCTAGATACGTCCGCTATCTAGCGGGAGAGGGGAGGGAGCGTTGGAGGAACCGGATGAAGACGAGTTTCATCGTGATGATGCTCATCGTGATGACCGCAGCTCTCTTCTATGTGATGGTAGTTTAGATGATCGATATCGACTTGTAATGTGAAGACAGACTCGCTACTCGCGGTCTCGAGACTTGTAATATAATGTTCTATCTTTGTTCGGTGTTTTCAATTCGGAGACTAATATGATGAATTGTATTCGGAGACTAATATGATGAATTGTATTCAAAGACTATACATTTGATGAATCTGTTGTTGATGTGTGCTGTCTATATTTTGTCAAACTATACATTTTGTAACCTGTGCAAAAAACAGAAAATAAAAAATTAAAAAAAACCTAATATTCATACTAATGGCGCATCACATGACAGTGCGCCATTAGTATGCCAGTGCATACTAATGGCGCATCACTAGGCAGTGCGCCATTAGTATGCCGCGGTTACTAATGGCGCATCCAGAGGTGGTGCGCCATTAGTATGCCAAAGCACCTGGGTATACATGGCCCCTGGGAGGCATACTAATGGCGCACCCTGGCATATACTAATGGCGCACCCGAGGTGCGCCATTAGTATACCAGATACTAATGGCGCACCAGGTGGTGCGCCATTAGTAAAAATTACTAATGGCGTGCTATCAATGGCGCACCACAGATGCGCCATTAATAGCCATAATAGGTGCGCCATTAGTAGGGGTTTTTCTAGTAGTGGAGTGAATCTTTGTTGCATGTTGAGGGATTGTTATATGATCTATCTATGTTATTATTGTTGAGAGAACTTGCACTAGTGAAAGTATGAACCCTAGGCCTTGTTTCCTATCATTGCAATACCGTTTACGCTCATTTTTATTGCTTGCTACCTTGCTGTTTTTATAATTTCAGATTACAAATACCTTTATCTACCATCTATTTTGCACTTGTATCACCATCTCTTCGCCGAACTAGTGCACCTATACAATCTACCATTGTATTGGGTGTGTTGGGAACATAAGAGACTCTTTGTTATTTGGTTGCAGGGTTGTTTGAGAGAGACCATCTTCATCCTACGCCTCCTACGGATTGATAAACCTTAGGTCATCCACTTGAGGGAAATTTGCTACTGTCCTACAAACCTGTGCACTTGCAGGTCCAACAACGTCTACAAGAAGAAGGTTGTGTAGTAGACATCAGTCATGAACAGCAACACCTTTAGGTCAAATTCTTCCTGTCCGTGCTCATCCCACGCACGTACACCTTTTCCATTCCACAACTGTAATAGTTCTTCAACTAATGGCCTTAGGTACACATCAATGTCGTTGCTGGGTTGCTTAGGGCCTTGGATGAGCACTGGCATCATAATAAACTTCCGTTTCATGCACAAACAAGGAGGAAGGTTATACAAACATAGAGTCACAGGCCAGGTGCTATGGTTGCTGCTCTGCTCCCCAAAATGATTAATGCCATCTGCGCTTAGACCAAACCATACGTTCCTTGGGTCACCTACAAACTCCTCCATGTACTTTCTCTCGATTTTTCTCCACTGCGAACCGTCAGTGGGCATTCTCAACTTTCCATCTTTCTTACGGTCTTCTCCATGCCACCGCATCGCCTTCGCATGCTCTTTGTTTTTGAACAAACGTTTCAACCGTGGTATTATAAGAGCACACCACATCACCTTGGCAGGAATCTTCTTCCTGGGGCGCTCGCCACATCACCAGGGTCATCGCGACTGATCTTATAATGCAATGCACCGCATACCGGGCAAGCGTTCAAATCCTCGTACTCACCGTGATAGAGGATGCAGTCATTAGGGCATGCATGTATCTTCTGCACCTCTAACCCTAGAGGGCAGACAACCTTCTTTGCTTCATACGTACTCTCGGGCAATTCGTTGTCCTTTGGAAGCATATTCTTTATCATTACCAGCAACTTTCCAAATCCCTTGTCAGATACACCATTCTCTGCCTTCCATTGCAACAATTCTAGTGTGGTGCCCAACTTTTTTTTGTCAGCTTCACAATTCGGGTACAACAATGTCTTGTGATCCTCTAACATGCGCTGTAACTTTTTCTTCTCCAAATCACTTGCGCAGTTTCTCTTTGCATCGGCAATGGCCCAACCTAGATCATCAGCGGGCTCATCTGATGCCTCTTCTTCAGCTTCTTCCCACATTGTCGGCTCAGCTTCTTCCCCCATGGTTGTATCATCGTATTCAGGGAACCCATGGCCAGGATAGTTGTCATCGTCCTCTTCTTCTTCATTTTCTTCCATCATAACCCCTCTTTCTCCGTGCTTGGTCCAAACATTATAGTGGGGCATGAAACCGGACTCAAATAGGTGGACGTGAATGGTTCTTGACGTTGAGTAATTGTGACCATTCTCACAGCCAGCACATGAACAAGGCATAAAACCATACGCCCGCTTGTTTGCCTTTGCGGCAAGCAGAAAAGTATGCACGCCATTAATGAACTCGGGAGAGCATCGGTCATCATACATCCATTGTCGGCTCATCTTTATTACACAACACCGAATAGACCAAATTAATACAAGTTCATACATGAAGTTCATACATAAAGTTCATATACAACACTTAATTAAATACAATATACAAATAACTCTCTAGCTAAAGAATTTAAATGCAACAACAAATGCGATCAAGATCGTAACTAAGGTAACAATTGATCCAACAGCATAATGATACCAAGCCACACTATCAATGGCATATTTTCTAATCTTTCTAATCTTCAAGCGCATTTTCTCCATCTTGATCTTATGATCATCGACGACATCGGCAACATGCAACTCCAATTCCATCTTCTCCCCCTCAATTCTTTTCAATTTTTCTTTCAAATACTCGTTTTCTCTTTCAACTAAATTTAACCTCTCGATAATAGGGTCGGTTAGAATTTCCGGTTCACATACCTTCTAGATAAAAATAACTATGTCAACTTGATGGGCATAATTTATGATAAACACGAAATGCAACAACTAGTTTTAAAAGAGAATATACCACATCTGAATCATAACAAGGACGAGGGCCGACGGGACAGATATCAAAACCATGGCACTATGTCTAACAAACAACGTACGGGTAAGATAATTATACGAGTAACTACATATCCAAATCACACAAACATCAATTTGGTAATGTAAAACATTCATGAACAAGAGCCTCACCACAAGGGGGTGCCGGCGACGGGACGGTGCCGGCGATCGACGGTGGTTACGACGGAGATTTAGAAGGCACTAAGTAAACCACACCTATATATGCAAATTAAGTGTTATTTTTGACCTCAAATTGCATATAAATCAAATACTAGCACATATAATTCCTCCCAAATTACTAAACTCACAAATTAATCACTATACAAAGCATTGCAAGAGCTAATCTAGCAATGAGAGATGAAAGGACAAAGTTGCTAACCTTTGTGATCATTTGAATGGATGGGGGCCTTCAAATCTTGACAAATTTTGGGCAAAATGTGTGATGAGCTCGAGAAAGAGATGGAAAGAACAGAGGAGGAGAGAGGAAAGGGGAAGAACAGAGCGAACTCGGGTGGACGAAGGGTTTATGTACGACGACCTTTAGTACCGGTTCGTGCCACGAACCGGTACTAAAGGTGCTCGAGGGGCCCCAGACTGACAACATCCTGCCACCACTCTCTTTAGTACCGGTTCGTGGCACGAACCGGTGCTAAAGGTTCGCTACGAACCGGTACTAATGAGAGCGGCTGGCTAGCCGTTGGAACAGGCACTAATGGACACATTAGTGCCGGCTCAAAATCAAACCGGCACTAATGTGCTTCACATTTGATCCTTTTTCTACTAGCGGGTGGATAGTATCACAGGCTAGCATGAGGTGCTAAATGTGTAGTGTCATACGAGTTGTATCTCTTTTTTTTAGAAAACGAGTTGTATCACAGAGCTATGCGAGGGCCAACCTGGGTAGTGGGCCACCCAAGGTTTGAGCAAAAAAAAATTAACAGATAGGTCAAACCACACCCCCCCTGACCGGCACACATCACTGGAACACGTAGAAGCCCAACGAAGCTCACAACACACAACCACATGAAACTCAGCTACGTTTGTCTCAAAAAAAATGAAACTCGGCTACGTTGCCTAAAAAAAAATGAAACTCAGCTACGCGCAAAAAAGCTAAATCTCGCTAACAGCAAGGCATCCATCGGTCTCACCTACAGGGATCGATGAAGTGTGCTGACTGAATAAGTGTGATACCGAGCCTTTTTGGGAAGCTTAGACTAGCCACAATGAGAGTAACTTCAGTACTAACATCAAGTCCAACTAAACAAATTTGCTTATGTGGCAATGAGTTAGTGAGGAGAGAGGTAGTTTGAGTAACTTAGCTAGTTACTGTAACATCACATGTCTCAATGCACTACGAGTCTATAACCTAATAAATAAAGCTTTGTATGACATCACACTTATATTACTACCCATTACGAAGATAGTAATATAGTCTAGGGATATGTGTATGTTACTAGCGTATGTTACTATGCACTATGGCTAGTCTTACAAGACAGTTTCGTGGAACCTTCCACCTGGTTTTCAGAAGGTTCCACATGTTCTTTTAATACACATTGAACATAATACACAAGTCAAACATTTTTAAATACATGTTAAATTTTTTTGTAAAATGCACATTGAACACTTTTATATACACGGTGGATATTTTAAAACACACGCTGACATTTTTTTCAAATCACATGAAGAAAATTTATATTTCATGAACATATTTTGGAAATGAACAGACATTTTTTAAATATTACGAAGCCTTTTCTGAATGATACAATTTTTTTTGAAAATTACGTGGACAATTTTACATTTCATGGACATTTTTAAAACATGTGAGAAAAAAACTAAGGTCATGAACATTGTTTTCCAGATGGTATGAGCAATTTTTGCAAAGGCGCGTCTTGGTTTAGATTACGTATATGCGAAAGCCGCCAACATGACCTAAACTTTTTTGCCAGCTAAACCCTCGAACCGTCGCCCGACTCGTCCCCGACCGCCGCAACGCAGCGCTCCCCATGGCCTCCTCCTCCTCCCCCTCGCCGGCGACGGCCGCGGCCAGGAAGCGCGCGCTGACGGAGCAGCGGTTCTCGGAGCTCACCCCGGCCCTGTCCCTGGAGGTGGTCGAGGCCCTGGACCGCGGCGGCTTCCGGCGGTGCACACCGGTGCAGGCGGCGACCATCCCGCTGCTGCTGACGCACAAGGACGTGGCCGTCGACGCCGCCACCGGCTCCGGCAAGACCCTGGCCTTCGTCGTCCCCGTCGTCGAGATGCTCCGCCGCCTCCCCTCGCCTCCCAAGCCCCACCAGGTCACCTCTCTGCACCGTGCCCTCTTCTCTGTTACTGTTCTTTAGTTTTGCTTACAGAATCCCGTCTAGCACTTCAGTTCTGATTAACAGATGAAACGGATTTCTGTAGGTCCTTGCCATCATCATCTCTCCGACGAGAGAATTGTCATCCCAGATATACAATGTGGCGCAGCCCTTCTTCGCCACGCTCAAGGGCGTGTCCTCCATTCTACTGGTTGGTGGGTTGGACATTAAGGTGGAGCTCGAGAAAGTGGAGAAAGAGGGCGCAAACATACTGGTGGGCACTCCCGGGAAGCTGTTCGACATAATGGAGCGCCTGGACACTCTTGAGTACAAGCATCTCGAGGTTGCTTTGGGGAAGAATGGAACTGTGTCTGATTGGTTTCTCCTTTGGCCCAGGCGTGAAAATATGTTGATGTTATTTTGGTTTTTGTGTGCGTTGGATGCAGATTCTGATCTTGGATGAGGCTGACAGGCTCTTGGATATGGGCTTTCAGAAGCAGGTTACCTCAATTATTTCAAAGTTGCCAAAGCTGAGGAGAACTGGCCTTTTCTCGGCTACCCAGACAGAGGCTGTCGAGGAGCTTGCAAAAGCAGGGTTGAGGAATCCTGTGAGGGTCCAAGTTAAGACAGAGGCGAAGGATGCTGCTCAGCAAGATCTTGGTCCATCCAAGACGCCGCTGGGGCTCCGGTTGGAGGTATGGCGAGATGCTTTTGTATAGCAGTTCGCCTTTTATTGATAGCTGCCGCTGTCAATTTAGCTGATTACAGTAGACCTCTGATAGTTTATTGTTTGTCATGATTTTGTCAATATTGGCTGCATATGAAAATCAATCTTGTTTCTGTGCAGTATATGATATGTGAACCAGCAAAGAAGTCATCACAGCTTGTTGATTTCCTTGTGCAAAACACTGGAAAGAAAATCATGGTGTAAGCACATGATGCGTGCAAATTTCAACATATCTGTTTCATTATTTTGCATTTTGCATCGTGCTAATTTCTGCACCTTGGTCTTCCTTGAATGCAGCTACTTTGCAACATGTGCTTGTGTAGATTATTGGTCTGTTGTTCTTCCAATGCTGAACTTACTTAAAGGTTCTCCAGTGATAGCTTACCATGGGAAGATGAAACAGGTTATAGCACAATATGTGTTTTGTTGTACTATTAATTGGACATATGGTGGCTTTATACTGACATACTTTCGTAGTATTTATCTGTATTGATTGCCACCATGTTTTCTCATATGTAGGGCCCACGTGAGAAAGCCCTGGCATCATTTTCAGCTCTTTCAAGTGGCATTTTAGTCTGCACTGATGTTGCAGCAAGGGGTCTTGACATACCACATGTTGATCTAATTGTGCAGGTCACATACATTCCAGTGCTATGGTCTTACCCTTCTAAATTATTTCTTTACTTTTAGTAATCAATTGCAAAGTGTGTATTCTGTTTTCCAGTATGATCCACCTCAAGATCCCAATGTGTTCGTGCATAGAGCAGGTCGTACTGCCCGCTATGATCAAGAAGGAGATGCTATCGTGTTTCTCTTACCGACGGTAATGTAATGTAATCTATGTTAAGCTTGTTTATGTTTAATTACAAGTTGGTGGTTAAAGGATTTGTTGGTCTATGCTGCAATTATATATCTGTGTTGGCTGTCTTGTTGAAGGTTAAATACTTAGGCTTACTTTTTCTGTAGGAGGATGCTTATGTTGAGTTTTTAAAGCTTCGAGGTGTTCCTCTCATGGAAAGGGAGTGTTCCCCAGATATTGTAGATATTGTGCCACAGGTTAGTTTCTTCTGTATCATTTCTTGGTAATTTAGGTCCCCACTTGAGCCAAGGTACCGCTTAAATATCATTTTGTCATGCTGACTACTGACTAATGCCTTGCCTTTGCGCCGCAGATTAGAGCAGCTGCATTGGAAGATCGTAATATCATGGAAAAAGGGCTTCGAGCTTTTGTCTCATTTGTTCGGTCATACAAGGAGCATCACTGTTCGTTCATTTTCAGGTGGAAAGGGCTTGAAGTTGGAAAGCTGGCCATGGAGTATGGATTACTCCAGATCCCATCCATGCCAGAAGTGAAGCACAATAATCTTTCACTAAAGGGATTTTTTCCACTTGGCAACATCGATTTTTCACAAATCAAGTTCAAGTAAGAACCGTGTCCATGAATACAGCATTATTTGCATTGTCTCAGCTGACCCATTTTCTTTTAAAGAAGGCCATTAAATGATGATATGTGATATGAACTTGTGTTGGTTCGAGTAATTATGTTAGTGTTAGTACAGAACATGCACAACCAAACATTCACCCTGTCAAAATGAAACCCTCAAATTCCTTTCATATGTTTGGATGTCAAGAGTCGTAAGTTTATCTAGTATCAGCAGTGGGGTTTGATGACATGTTTCCTGCCTTGGTTCACTGCAGGGATAAAACTCGGGAGAAACAGCGCCAGAAGGCATTGAAAAGAAAAGCTGAAGAACTAGCAAATGAGCCGCCAGTCCCAGAGAAGAGGGTACCTCGGGAGAGGCCCGATAAGCCGAAGCGCAAGCAGACGGGAAAGCAGCGCCAGACAATCCAGACCAAGGAGGACATGGATGAGCTGACGAACGAGTACCGCCTCCTGAAGAAGCTGAAGCGTGGAGTGATCGACGAAGACGAGTACGAGAAGCTCACCGGGTTTGGAGGCTCCGACGGTGAAGGCTCGGACGGGGACGCGGCCGGCAAGGGCAAAGGGAAGGAGAGGCGCAGCAAGGAGCAGAAGAAACTCAAGCAGAGAGGAGGAAAGACAGGAGGCAGGAGATTTGAAGTAAAGAGTAAACTGAAGAGCAAGAGAAGATGAAAATGTATGTGTATCTTTGGAAGAAATTTTGCCAGTTTAGTTCGTTTTTTCGTTTCATGGTAGGTTTCACCGGTTAAAAAACATGCCTTGTGCCAGTGTAGCCTTGCATAGTTTAGTGCGAGGCGATTTTCATGTTCACACGAAAATGAAATCTTGGCGCGGCATTTTATCTTATGCATCGTTCGAAACAAAAAATAGAAGGGAATGGGAGGGGAAATGCCAAGAGCAATCGTAACAGACCAGGATGAAGCTATAGCAAAAGCAATTTCGGAGGTCATGCCACAGGTATAAAACACAGGTTTTGTAAGTTATTACACGTAGTGAGGAAAGCACGGGAGAAGCTTGGAGGCTTCATAGCACAAACATGTAACATAGATTCAGAGTTTGACAGGAATTCCTTCGAACTGTTAGTTGAACCTGGCATGAACGCGATCAAATGCGAATGCGCAAAGTTCACTAGGGACGGCATACCGTGCTGCCACATATTCAGACTCTTCACACAGTTTGGGGTCGACGAAATACCAAGGCAATACCTAGTGCCCAGGACCCAGGTGGACCGCCAAATTTAAAGGACAGATGAAACGATGCAAGGAGAAATGCCTGGGCGGCCATGGCATAGAGCAATCAGGAAATACCATGAGATATGCGATGCTATTGAGTAAAGTAGCTGACACCAGCAAAGAAATATGCGGCGGACGCTCGAAATGCGATAAATTCATGCTGGAACTGACACAATTCAGGGGAAAGTTGGAAATGCCGACAGGAGGAACACCTATTTGATGAGCTGATGACTCAGAATTGCATAATGTTAACATGGCTGATGCTTCTACTTTACCAAACAGTTAAACATCTATTTAAACTATGCTATAAAATCGGAGCTACGGTGCTGTTTTCCCTCCATGGACCCGATTTTGATGAACTGGTGTTTACTGTAACTCTGGAAAATCGTGATGCAATGGTTTGATCTTAATATAGTACGAAACGCGCACTATATATGCAAGCTGTTTTTGCACCCGTCGGGTCTGAGCCACACTTGTATCCATTTTAGCATGCTTCTGGTCGATGATTGGCTGTTTGGCTCTGTATATAGAACTGGAATAAACATTTTGAAAGAAAAAAGAACAATCACCCTTCAACCTTTCGCTTCTGTAAGACTGGAATAAACTTCAGGGGAAAAAGGGTACTCTTCAATCTTGTGCTCACAGTCTTATTCTTGCTTGCTCTTGAAGATGGTTAAAAACATGCGAACAGTCGGGATAAAGTCTGGAAGGTTGCAAAAAATCAACAGTGCAAAAGAACAAGATACCATCCAAGAAGAAAGCAAAGCCTACTGTGGATGTCCTACTAGAAATCCTTCTTTCTCCGGGAACAAGAGAACCGGGACCGCAAACTGCATGCGACATCAGTCCCTGAACACGCCAAGGCAGAGAGGCATCAAACCTAACAGGAAAAAACATAAAAAAAGTAGACCAAGTTCAGACTTGCTCGGTTTCACCTGATGAATCAGGTGTATAACAGGAAAAAACATAAAAAAGTAGACCAAGTTCAGACTTGCTCGGTTTCACCTGATGAATCAGGTGTATAACAGGAAAAAACATAAAAAAGTAGACCAAGTTCAGACTTGCTCGGTTTCACCTGATGAATCAGGTGTACATGTGGCGACCCAAGTTGGCACTGACCATTTTCATCACAACGATGGTCATATTTTTGGTGGGGTGAGAGAGGCTCGAAAGGCTCGAACTCTCGACCTCAGGATCACTCGCAAATTCAGCTATGAGACCTGCGCGCTAGCCAACTGCGCCACCACCTCACTTGTTGAATTACTAGCGAAACAAACGTCCTTGTTAGGGCCGCCATGGTGCAAATCACGGATCGTTCCTTAGTCCTTACGATTCATGTAGAGCTAGCTAGCTAGCTGCAGCTTCCGTTTTCCTCTAGTAGTAAAGTATACTAATTCATAACATACTCTTTCTTTTTATTTTTGCGGGAAAATTCATAACATACTCAGCAACTCAGCATTCACCCATGTGTGCGTGATTGCTTGTCAGCCCCACGGATCAGGAAGGGAGAAGAAGAAGAAGAAGGTGGTGGTGGTGTCACCCCCGTCGTCGTCGGTTCTCTCCGGTTCCTTCCACTAGGCATATAATCCCTCCGTTCCTAAATATTTGTTTTTTTAGAGATTTCAAATAGACTATCACGTACGGATGTATGTAGACACATTTTAGAGTGTAAATTCACTCATTTTACTAGTCACTTGTTAAAATCTCTAGAAAGACAAATACTCCCTCCGTCCGGAAATACTCGTCGAAAAGATGGATAAAATTGGATGTATCTATAACTAACATACGTCTAGATACATTCATTTCTCCGACAAGTATTTCCGGACGGAGGGAGTATTTAGGAACTGAGGGAGTAACTAACTAGTGCAAGTGCTCCTTCAGACAAAAACGAGTCCAGAAAACAATTTGGGTCATGTCCTTTCAGGCTTGAGTGCTCCCATCATTTTCAAAGTTATCTGTGTGGCAGCCACCTTTATATAACACTGAAAACAGCTATAAATCTCTGTTTTAGCTTGGTCTATTAATTCTGTTATACTACTATCACTATGTGTGTGCGATTAGCCACTGAAGCACATCCATTGTTTTCTGAACATGTACGGATAGGCTCCTGCTGGTGGTGGTAAAAAGCTAGCTTTATTAACAGTAAACAAAAATCAAAAATCATCTGCGCGGCATGATCATCACGGGCATGTGCAATGGAGACCCGCCCTCTTTGACATCACGGACAGGGCCAGCCCTAGGCGATGGCAAAAGGTGTGGCGGCCTAGAGCCCATCTTAAATAAGGGTCAAATATATCTACATACTTAAATAAATTATAAAAAAATTGTTTTGCGGGACATAAAATCAACATGGATAGGGGCATATGCCCCCCTCTCCCCTCCTCGGTGCACTTCATCGCGTTGTATCTATTCAATAGTTATTTATAATTGAGTACATTATAATCACATATAGTTGGTGTATTGAGACTTTATTTGCTAACTAAAATTACAATTTTTTTATGTTTGTGCCTTTATGTTTTTCATGATATACGATATATTGTTGAAATTGTATGTATGTGTGTGTGTGTGTGTGTATATATATATAGGGTGGGTCTATTCTAATAACACCTCTTAAGACCTTATTCTGCTAACACCTAACCTTATTCCGCTAACACCCGACTACTCTCGGGCGAACCGAACCGCAACAAATATCCACACCACACCCGGCTCATCTTCTGTCAGGACCAGAGTCCCTCTTTACTGAATTTAGGCACGAACTAGCAAGTTTCAGACAAGGATTTGGGCGAATTTAGCTAGGGTTTTCATTACAAGAGTAAGGGAAAGCAGTAGCACGCCACCGGCGGCTAGGGTTTACACCCAATAACTCTATTACATGCCTCGAATGGAAGGGGAAGCTGGCTTATATAGCCATTACAGTAGCTGTAAAGCAGAAAAGCAGAAAAGTGCAAGCACATGGCTTGTCGGACGGTGAACAGCTTCTCCCGCGTCTTCTGAGCCGTTGGATGGTTGATCGACGGAGGAGAGCGACCTACTTAAGTGAACCGTTAACTTTGCCCGGAGACCGTAGGATCTGAGATGGACGGCTATCATTGCAACTGACACACAGAAACAGGGATCTTTAGTACTGAGCCTGACATCTTCACCCCCACCTCCCTCACGACAACCACCTCCCCCCTGCCCCTGCCCCGATTCCAAACCCCACCTACCTCCAACTTCTACCATAGCGCCACCCCGGCCGCCACCGCCCCGCCCCGCCCCTGTCCACCTCCTACCAGCGCCAGTGAAGGAAATATGTCCTAGAGGCAATAATAAAGTTATTATTTATTTCCTCATATCACGATAAATGTTTATTATTCATGCTAGAATTGTATTAACCGGAAACATGATACATGTGTGAATACATAGACAAACATATAGTCACTAGTATGCCTCTACTAGACTAGCTCGTTAATCAAAGATGGTTATGTTTCCTAACCATAGACATGTGTTGTCATTTGATTAATGGGATCACATCATTAGGAGAATGATGTGATTGACATGACCCATTCCGTTAGCCTAGCACTTGATCGTTTAGTATATTGCTATTGCTTTCTTCATGACTTATACATGTTCCTGTAACTATGAGAGTTATGCAACTCCCGTTTACCGGAGGAACACTTTGGGTACTACCAAACGTCACAACGTAACTGGGTGATTATAAAGGAGTACTACAGGTGTCTCCGAAGGTACATGTTGAGTTGGCGTATTTCGAGATTAGGTTTTGTCACTCCGATTGTCGGAGAGGTATCTCTGGGCCCTCTCGGTAATGCACATCATTATAAGCCTTGCAAGCAATGTGACCAAATGAGTTGGTTACGGGATGATGCATTACGGAACGAGTAAAGAGACTTGCCGGTAACAAGATTGAACTAGGTATTGGATATCGACGATCAAATCTCGGGCAAGTAACATACCGATGACAAAGGGAACAACGTATGATTGTTATGTGGTTTGACCGATAAAGATCTTCGTAGAATATGTAGGAACCAATATGAGCATCCAGGTTCCGCTATTGGTTATTGACCGAGAATAGTTCTAGGTCATGTCTACATAGTTCTCGAACCCGTAGGGTCCGCACGCTTAACGTTACGATGACAGTTTTATTATGAGTTTATAAGTTTTGATGTACCGAAGTTTGTTCGGAGTCCCGGATGTGATCACGGACGTAATGAGGAGTCTCGAAATGGTCGAGACATAAAGATTGATATATTGGAAGCCTATATTTGGACATCGGAATCATTCCGGGTGAAATCGGCATTTTACCGGAGCACCGGGAGGTTACCGGAACCCCCCGGGGGGTTATTGGGCCTACATGGGCCTCGAGGGAGAAGAGGGAAGGAGGCAGGAGGGGGCCGCGCGCCCCTCCCCTTCCTAGTCCGAATAGGACAAGGGAAGGGGGGCGGCGCCCCCCCTTTCCTTCCCCTCTTCCTCCTCTTTCCCCCCTTCTCCTATTCCAACTAGGAAAGAAGGGAGTCCTACTCCCGGTGGGAGTAGGACTCCCCCCTTGGCGTGCCCTCCTTGGCTGGCCGCCTCCTCCCCCCTGGCTTCTTCATATACGGGGGCGGGGGGGCACCCCATAGACACACAAGTTGATCTACGGATCGTTCCTTAGCCGTGTGCGGTGCCCCCCTCCACCATATTCCACCTCGGTCATATCGTCGCGAAGCTTAGGCGAATCCCTGCGCCGGTAGAACATCATCATCGTCACCACGCCATCGTGCTGACGGAACTCATCCCCGAAGCTTTGCTGGATCGGAGCCCGGGGATCGTCATCGAGCTGAACGTGTGCTGAACTCGGAGGTGCCGTACGTTCGGTGCTTGGATCGGTCGGATCATGAAGACGTACGACTACATCAACCGCGGTGTGCTAACGCTTCCGCTTACGGTCTACGAGGGTACATGGACAACACTCTCCTCTCTCGTTGCTATGCCATCACCATGATCTTGCGTGTACGTAGGAATTTTTTTGAAATTGCTACGTTCCCCAACAGTGGCATCCGAGCCTAGGTTTTATGCGTTGATGTTATATGCACGAGTAGAACACAAGTGAGTTGTGGGCGATACAAGTCATACTGCTTACCAGCATGTCATACTTTGGTTCAGCGGTATTGTGAGATGAAGCGGCCCGGACGACATTATGCGTATGCTTACGCGAGACTGGTTTCACCGTTGCGAGCACTCGTGCTTAAAGGTGGCTGGCGGGTGTCTGTCTCTCTCACTTTAGCTAAATCGAGTGTGGCTACGCCCGGTCCTTGCGAAGGTTAAAACAGCACCAACTTGACGAACTATCGTTGTGGTTTTTTTGCGTAGGTAAGAACGGTTCTTGCTAAAGCCCGTAGCAGCCACGTAAAATTTGCAACAACAAAGTAGAGGACGTCTAACTTGTTTTTGGAGGGCATGTTGTGATGTGATATGGTCAAGACGTGATGCTATATTTTATTGTATGAGATGATCATGTTTTGTAACCGAAGTTATCGGCAACTGGCAGGAGCCATATGGTTGTCGCTTTATTGTATGAAATGCAAACGCCCTGTAATTGCTTTACTTTATCTCTAAGCGGTAGCGATAGTCGTAGAAGCAATAGATGGCGTAACGACAACGATGCTACGATGAAGATCAAGGTGTCGCGCCGGTGACGATGGTGATCGCGACGGTGCTTCGAAGATGGAGATTACAAGCACAAGATGATGATGGCCATATCATATCACTTATATTGATTGCATGTGATGTTTATCCTTTATGCATCTTATCTTGCTTTGATTGACGGTAGCATTTTAAGATGATCTCTCACTAATAATCAAGAAGTGTTCTCCCTGAGTATGCACCGTTGCGAAAGTTCTTCGTGCTGAGACACCACGTGATGATCGGGTGTGATAGGATCTACGTTCAAATACAACGGGTGCAAAACTGTTGCACACGCGGAATACTCAGGTCATACTTGACGAGCCTAGCATATACAGATATGGCCTCGGAACACGGAGACCGAAAGGTCGAGCGTGAATCATATAGTAGATATGATCAACATAGTGATGTTCACCATTAAAACTACTCCATCTCATGTGATGATCGGACATGGTTTAGTTGATTTGGATCACGTGATCACTTAGATGACTAGAGAGATGTCTGTCTAAGTGGGAGTTCTTAAGTAATATGATTAATTGAACTTAAATTTATCATGAAACTTAGTACCTGATAGTATTTTGCTTGTCTACGTTTGTTTGTAGATAGATGGCTCGTGCTGTTGTTCCGTTAAATTTTAATGTGTTCCTTAAGAAAGCAAAGTTGAAAGATGATGGTAGCAATTACACGGACTGGGTCCGTAACCTGAGGATTATCCTTATTGCTGCACAGAAAAGTTACGTCCTGGAAGCACCGCTGGGTGCCAGGCCTGCTGCTGATGCAACTGACGACGTTAAGAACATCTGGCAGAGCAAAGCTGATGACTACTCGATAGTTCAGTGTGCCATGCTTTACGGCTTAGAACCAGGTCTTCAACGACGTTTTGAACGTCATGGGGCATATGAGATGTTCCAGGAGTTGAAGTTAATATTTCAAGCAAATGCCCGGATTGAGAGATATGAAGTCTCCAATAAGTTCTACAGCTGCAAGATGGAGGAGAATAGTTCTGTCAGTGAACACATACTCAAAATGTCTGGGTATAATAATCACTTGATTCAACTGGGAGTTAATCTTCTTGATGATAGTGTCATTGACAGAATTCTTCAATCACTGCCACCAAGCTACAAGAGCTTCGTGATGAACTATAATATGCAAGGGATGAACAAGACTATTCCCGAGCTCTTCGCAATGCTAAAAGCCGCGGAGGTAGAAATCAAGAAGGAGCATCAAGTGTTGATGGTTAACAAAACCACCAGTTTCAAGAAAAAGGGCAAAGGGAAGAAGAAGGGGAACTTCAAAAAGAACAACAAGCAAGTTGGTGCTCAAGAGAAGAAACCCAAGTCTGGACCTAAGCCTGAAACTGAGTGCTTCTACTGCAAGCAGACTGGACACTGGAAGCGGAACTGCCCCAAGTATTTGGCGGATAAGAAGGATGGCAAAGTGAACAAAAGTATATGTGATATACATGTTATTGATGTGTACCTTACTAATGCTCGCAGTAGCACCTGGGTATTTGATACTGGTTCTGTTGCTAATATTTGCAACTTGAAACAGGGACTACGGATTAAGCGAAGATTGGCTAAGGACGAGGTGACGATGCGCGTGGGAAATGGTTCCAAAGTCGATGTGATCGCGGTCGGCACGCTACCTCTACATCTACCATCGGGATTAGTTTTAGACCTAAATAATTGTTATTTGGTGCCAGCGTTAAGCATGAATATTATATCTGGATCTTGTTTGATGCGAGACGGTTATTCATTTAAATTAGAGAATAATGGTTGTTCTATTTATATGAGTAATATCTTTTATGGTCATGCACCCTTGAAGAGTGGTCTATTTTTATTAAATCTCGATAGTAGTGATACACATATTCATAGTGTTGAAACCAAAAGATGCAGAGTTAATAATGATAGTGCAACTTATTTGTGGCACTGCCGTTTAGGTCATATCGGTGTAAAGCGCATGAAGAAACTCCATACTGATGGGATTTTGGAATCACTTGATTATGAATCACTTGGTACTTGCGAACCGTGCCTCATGGGCAAGATGACTAAAACGCCGTTCTCCGGAACTATGGAGCGAGCAACTGACTTGTTGGAAATCATACATACTGATGTTTGTGGTCCAATGAATGTTGAGGCTCGCGGCGGATATCGTTATTTTCTCACCTTCACAGATGATTTGAGCAGATATGGGTATATCTACTTGATGAAACACAAGTCTGAAACATTTGAAAAGTTCAAAGAATTTCAGAGTGAAGTAGAAAATCATCGTAACAGGAAAATAAAATTTCTACGATCTGATCGTGGAGGAGAATATTTGAGTTACGAGTTTGGTCTACACTTGAAACAACACGGAATAGTTTCGCAACTCACGCCACCTGGAACACCACAACGAAATGGTGTGTCCGAACGTCGTAATCGTACTTTACTAGATATGGTGCGATCTATGATGTCTCTTACTGATTTACCGCTATCGTTTTGGGGTTATGCTTTAGAGACGGCCGCATTCACGTTAAATAGGGCACCATCAAAATCCGTTAAGACGACGCCTTATGAACTATGGTTTGGCAAGAAACCAAAGTTGTCGTTTCTTAAAGTTTGGGGCTGCGATGCTTATGTGAAGAAACTTCAACCAGATAAGCTCGAACCCAAATCGGAGAAATGTGTCTTCATAGGATACCCAAAAGAGACTATTGGGTACACCTTCTATCACAGATCTGAGGGCAAGATTTTCGTTGCTAAAATCGGATCCTTTCTAGAGAAGGAGTTTCTCTCGAAAGAAGTGAGTGGGAGGAAAGTAGAACTTGATGAGATAATTGTATCTACTCCCTTATTGGAAAGTAGTTCATCACAAGAACCGGTTCCTGTGACAACTACTCCAATTAGTGAGGAAGCTAATGATATTGATCATGAAACTTCAGATCAAGTTTCTACTGAACCTCGTAGGTCTACCAGAATAAGATCCGCACCAGAGTGGTACGGTAATCCAATTCTGAAAGTCATGTTGCTTGACCATGATGAACCTACGAACTATGAGGAAGCGATGATGAGCCCAGATTCCGCAAAATGGCTAGAGGCCATGAAATCTGAGATGGGATCCATGTATGAAAACAAAGTATGGACTTTGGTTGACTTGCCCAATGATCGGCAAGCCATTGAGAATAAATGGATTTTTAAGAAGAAGACTGACGCTGATGGTAATATAACTGTCTATAAAGCTCGACTTGTTGCGAAAGGTTTTCGACAAGTTCAAGGGGTTGACTATGATGAGACTTTCTCACCCGTAGCGATGCTTAAGTCTGTCCGAATCATGTTAGCTATTGCTACATTTCATAATTATGAAATTTGGCAAATGGATGTCAAAACTGCATTCTTGAATGGATTTCTGGAAGAAGAGTTGTATATGATGCAGCTAGAAGGTTTTGTAGATCCAAAAGGTGCTAACAAAGTGTGCAAGCTCCAGCGTTCTATTTATGGACTGGTGCAAGCATCTCGGAGTTGGAATAAACACTCTGATAGTGTGATCAAAGCATATGGTTTTATATAGACTTTTGGAGAAGCATGTATTTACAAGAAAGTGAGTGGGAACTCTTTAGCATTTCTGATATTATATGTAGATGACATATTATTAATTGGAAATGATATAGAATTTCTGGATAGCATAAAGGGATACTTGAATAAAAGTTTTTCAATGAAAGACCTCGGTGAAGCTGCTTATATATTGGGCATCAAGATCTATAGAGATAGATCAAGACGCTTAATAGGACTTTCACAAAGCACATACCTTGATAAAATTTTGAAAAAGTTCAAAATGGATCAGGCAAAGAAAGGGTTCTTGCCCGTACTACAAGGTGTGAAGTTGAGTCAAACTCAATGCCCGACCACATCAGAAGATAGAGAGAAAATGAAAGATGTTCCCTATGCTTCAGCCATAGGCTCTATCATGTATGCAATGTTGTGTACCAGACCTGACGTGTGCTTAGCAATAAGCTTGGCAGGAAGGTACCAAAGTAATCCAGGAGTGGATCACTGGACAGCGGTCAAGAACATCCTGAAATACCTGAAAAGGACTCAGGATATGTTTCTCGTATATGGAGGTGACAAAGAGCAAGTCGTAAATGGTTACGTCGATGCAAGCTTTGACACTGATCCGGACGATTCTAAATCACAAACCGGATATGTGTTTTTATTAAATGGTGGAGCTGTAAGTTGGTGCAGTTCTAAACAAAGCATCGTGGCGGGATCTACATGTGAAGCGGAGTACATAGCTGCTTCGGAAGCAGCAAATGAAGGAGTCTGGATGAAGGAGTTCATTTCCGAACTAGGTGTCATACCTAGTGCATCGGGACCAATAAAAATCTTCTGTGACAATACTGGTGCAATTGCCTTGGCAAAGGAATCCAGATTTCACAAGAGGACCAAGCACATCAAGAGACGCTTCAATTCCATTCGGGACCAAGTCCAAGTGGGAGACATATAGATTTGAAAGATACATACGGATCTGAATGTTGCAGACCCGTTGACTAAGCCACTCTCACGAGCAAAACATGATTAGCACCAAGACTCCATGGGTGTTAGAATCATTACTATGTAATCTAGATTATTGACTCTAGTGCAAGTGGGAGACTGAAGGAAATATGCCCTAGAGGAAATAATAAAGTTATTATTTATTTCCTCATATCACGATAAATGTTTATTATTCATGCTAGAATTGTATTAACCGGAAGCATGATACATGTGTGAATACATAGACAAACATATAGTCACTAGTATGCCTCTACTAGACTAGCTCGTTAATCAAAGATGGTTATGTTTCCTAACCATAGACATGTGTTGTCATTTGATTAATGGGATCACATCATTAGGAGAATGATGTGATTGACATGACCCATTCCGTTAGCCTAGCACTTGATCGTTTAGTATATTGTTATTGCTTTCTTCATGACTTATACATGTTCCTGTAACTATGAGAATTATGCAACTCCCGTTTACCGGAGGAACACTTTGGGTACTACCAAACATCACAACGTAACTGGGTGATTATAAAGGAGTACTACAGGTGTCTCTGAAGGTACATGTTGAGTTGGCGTATTTCGAGATTAGGTTTTGTCACTCCGATTGTCGGAGAGGTATCTCTGGGCCCTCTCGGTAATGCACATCATTATAAGCCTTGCAAGCAATGTGACCAAATGAGTTGGTTACGGGATGATGCATTACGGAACGAGTAAAGAGACTTGCCGGTAACGAGATTGAACTAGGTATTGGATACCGACGATCAAATCTCGGGCAAGTAACATATCGATGACAAAGGGAACAACGTATGATTGTTATGTGGTTTGACCAATAAAGATCTTCGTAGAATATGTAGGAACCAATATGAGCATCCAGGTTCCGCTATTGGTTATTGACCGAGAATAGTTCTAGGTCATGTCTACATAGTTCTCGAACCCGTAGGGTCCGCACGCTTAACGTTACGATGACAGTTTTATTATGAGTTTATAAGTTTTGATGTACCGAAGTTTGTTCGGAGTCCCGGATGTGATCACGGACGTAACGAGGAGTCTCGAAATGGTCGAGACATAAAGATTGATATATTGGAAGCCTATATTTGGACATCGGAATCGTTCCGGGTGAAATCGGCATTTTACCGGAGCACCGGGAGGTTACCGGAACCCTCCCGGGTGGTTATTAGGCCTACATGGGCCTCGAGGGAGAAGAGGGAAGGAGGCAGGAGGGGGCCGCGCGCCCCTCCCCTTCCTAGTCCGAATAGGACAAGGGAAGGGGGGCGGCGCCCCCCCTTTCCTTCCCCTCTTCCTCCTCTTTCCCCCCCTTCTCCTATTCCAACTAGGAAAGAAGGGAGTCCTACTCCCGGTGGGAGTAGGACTCCCCCCCTTGGCGCGCCCTCCTTGGCCCGCCGCCTCCTCCCCCCTGGCTCCTTTATATACGGGGGCGGGGGGGCACCCCATAGACACACAAGTTGATCTACGGATCGTTCCTTAGCCGTGTGCGGTGCCCCCCTCCACCATATTCCACCTCGGTCATATCGTCGCGAAGCTTAGGTGAAGCCCTGCGCCGGTAGAACATCATCATCGTCACAACGCCGTCGTGCTGACGGAACTCATCCCCGAAGCTTTGCTGGATCGGAGCCCGGGGATCGTCATCGAGCTGAACGTGTGCTGAACTCGGAGGTGCCGTACGTTCGGTGTTTGGATCGGTCGGATCGTGAAGACGTACGACTACATCAACCGCGTTGTGCTAACGCTTCCGCTTACGGTCTACGAGGGTACGTGGACAACACTCTCCCCTCTCGTTGCTATGCCATCACCATGATCTTGCGTGTACGTAGGAAATTTTTTGAAATTGCTACGTTCCCCAACAGCCAGCGCGCCACACCTTCTGGCGGTCGAATTCCCCGGCCTTCCTCCCCTCGTCGGCGAGTTGCGATGGTCTCGTGCCCCCCAGGGCACCTCACAGCACTAGCCAGCACCAGATCCAGGCCGCGGTGGCCCCCCACCACCGGATCCAGGCCACGACGACCCCCTCACAACGCCCTACCGCCGAATCCGGTACCCCACGCTGCCCCTCTGCCTACCAGCGGGCGTGGCCTCCCCGCGCGACGGCTACGATAGGATGGCTGGCAGTCTCCCAGGGCCTTCTCCCTTCTTTGTACTCGCCGGCAGCCGCGCCCACAACCGCCCCGCCATCCTCTTTGGGCCTCCTGTGGTCTGCTCCATCAAGCCACCGGTGGCGGCGCCGTGAAGTCCACTGCGTGGGTGCATGCAGCACACCCATCCCGCACCGTGCAGTCCACGTAGTGCAAAAAAGCAGCAGCCACCCCCCGCCAACGACGAGCAGAGGAGCTCTACCTTGTTGGCCCGTGCTGCCCCTACCTACCTAGCAAGAGCCCGACCGCATTCCACCGCCCCCACCATGTCCTTCATCCACACCACCGTTGCGCAACCTTCAGCCCGCGCCTCCGCGTCGCCGTGCCGGCTGAATTGGCGTCGCCGTCCCTGTCAGGCCCCACGTCGGCTAGCCGCCGGATCCGCGCCAACGCCCTCCCGTGCCTCCGTGTGGCTGTCCATTCTTCCTCCCCGCGTCTACATCACCGTCCGTGTCGTGCCCCGCATCGGCCAGACGTCGGATCCGTGTCGCCGCCCTCAACAAACCACCAACCGCCGAATTCGGTGAGCTCGTGGAGGTCGACGACGACTCTCGCATCCCCGTTCCTCCACCACCTATTGCATGTGCAGCTTCCCAAAATTACGCCTCCGAAGAGTCTCCTTCTCATCTCCATGAAACCTGAGTTTGCTTGGGTCCTCGATGCAGTGCGCTTAGTTGCCGACGTTCTTTTGCAGTTTTGAATTCTTTTTGTTTTTTGTTTTTTCATGTGTTGCAGTTCGCCTGGTCCCTTGGTGCGGTGCGGTTGGTCCTCGGCCAAGGGATGCAGAGGATTTCTGGTAGACGAGGGTAGGAGGCAGTACGGCTGCAAGGTTCACGGCGCATGTAGTTTCAGTTAGATCCTCCTTCGACACATGTAGGAGGATGACGATGAGCCATTCGGCAACATGTCTGCTTGCAATTCAGTCGGCGTGTGGGTTTCCCTGCATGACAAAAAAATGGTAATTTCAGAAGTGCACTGAATTAAAACTTGTAGTGCACTGACCTTGCCTCCGCAATTACTGGCCTGTTAAAAAAAAGATGCAGTTTAGAAAAAACCGTAATGTGGTTCCCTTTGCAAACTGTTGTGGTTTACTTCAAACATATAATGTGGTTCCCTATGAAAACTCATGTAGTCCACTTATAGCTAAAAAAAGATGCAGCGAATGCGACAAAGAAATTCTATTTACCGCTTCACAAAAAGTTTGCAGTATAGTAGGTGTTCATAGCAGTCCAGACGTGTTAAAAGAACATTTTAAAAAATAAAAATGAAGTCCACTCAACTCGCGCCAGGTTCATTTTTGTTGTCAAAATAATGTTGTTCTCAAGTCTCGACCACGCAATCCTGATGAATTTAAAATCATACAGTACACTAACATTGACCATGTGGTCCACTTAATCCTATGAAAGAAAGTTAGAAAAAGGCAAAAATTTCATACGATTCAGTTATACTCGTGTATGAAGTGCAAAGTGTTTTCGTGTGTCTCAACATTCAGTCGACTACATCAACACTTGCAGTGTGTTTAGTCCTCGGATGTCGTTCACTTTTGAGAGTGTTGATGTTCACTTGCGCCCAACATGAAAATTGCGAAAATTTTAGCGAAACAACAAGATAGTAATGTGGTTCACTTAAATACATGTCACGGTTCACTTGCCCTCATCTCCGCGGTATAATCTCGTTCATAAAAAAAGTTGGAAAAAAGAACCAAAGAAACCATCGAATGCAGTGTAGTTTTCCGTCCGAAGCAGTGCACTTTCCTCACCGATGAAGTTCACCTCGTCGATTTTAGTATCACGAAAAACAGTGTTCGTGTACAGGTAATTTCAAAATTACTCTTGAACCATAAGGAATTAGAGAGAGTGTTCTACATGAAAAAGTTGTGCATCACTGATATCTTTCCAACATCATATAATTTGAATCATTTCGACCAGCGGTTTGTAAAAATTTCGTGAAAAACGGCCGCTGTCTCTCGTCGTCAGCCGCACGATTTTCAAAATTAACTAAAAACCATAAGGAATCTCAAAAACATTTCAACATATGAAAGTTGCGGCTTGCCCGTAGCTTTCCAACGGGGTATCGCACGACTCATTTCGACAAACAGTTCAAAAACTAAAGTGAAAACAGTACAAAAATTGCAAAAAAATCAAAAAAAGACAGAATTCCGCGATTTACTAAATTTAAAACTGCTCTTAAACCGTAACGAATTAAAGAAAATAATACAGATGAAAAAGATGCGGCTCGACGATATCTTTCCAATGCCGTATCGTTTGCTTCATTTCGATGTGCGGTTTAGAAAAAATCGCGGAAATACGCTCGCTGCATCCCGTCATGCGCGCACTGTTTTTGAAACTGCTCTTAAACCGCGATGAATCTCGAAAAGTGTTCAACATGACGAGGCTGTGCATTTTCCATAGCTATCCAACGATATATCATACACCTCATTCTGACAAACAGTTTAGAAACTGGATCGAAAAAACTGCCGAAAAAATGCATGCAGTTTTTTCTGGTGACAATGCAGTGCTCATTTGATAGGGATGAAGTGCGGAAGAATTATCAGTATATATATAATAGAGTATATATATTAAGGTTCATTGTGCCTCAATAATGATAGGGTCAGCCCTGATTACAGATTTTTCCAACCACAACCAACTAGTCTCCTGAAGGAAGCAAACAACCCTCCGCCGATCGCGACCGCGTCGTCCCTGCGGATGATCGGCCGTGCCTCCCCCGCGGGCAACTGACCGCGCCTCCTCGTTCCTTCGCGAGTGCACCCCCTCTCTCCTCCACCACCCCAGCCGCCGTCGGCGGCGCCTACCGCAGGCCTGGCCCGGGCGACGGTGGCAGCGGCCTCCAACGGCAGGCGTGGCGTTGGTGTGGCTCTCGGGAGGCGGTAAAGGTGCGTCGGGCTGGTGGCGGGTGGTGGCTCGGTTGCCTGCATGTAGCAGCACGGTGGTCGGGGCTTTGCGGTCCCGATATGGGCCCGGCCAAGCCCGGGTAGCCTGGTTTGCCTCGGATGCGGCGTCTGGTCGGCAATCCGCGTTGGTGCTGGAGGCAGAGACCTCTAACACGACGGCGGTGGAGGTAGTTCCGTCCCGTTCAGCTCCGGTGCTTTCGCCCGTACCATTTGGGCGCTTCTTGCCTCTTCTCTCTTAGACCTCGTGGTGGTGTTCACAGCGGGACGGCGTGGATGGGTCCAAGACCGTGGTGGCGCGTGCTTGCGGGTGGCAAGATGGTGGGATGGCTCCGTTCTAGTGGGTGCCGGGGCATGGGGGTGCGGAAGAAATCCCTGCCGGTTCATCTGGCTCCAACGCGGTGATGCCGGTGGGTGCTGCCATTCCTTCCTGAAGGGCGTTGGTGCTACCCATCCCCCGCTCCCCTCTGCGTGCCGGGGAAAACTCTATGACTTGTCCGGGAAGCAGCGTCGTTGGCGTCGCATTCCTTCTTGAAGGCGTTGTTTGGTACGCGGCGGTCCAGTGCCAGGGCGAGTGGTGGGACGTAAATGGAGGACGCAGTGATGGCGGACCATCCGTGCTTGTCAAGTTGTCATTGTTGGCATTTTTGTCTTTTTTTTTCCTTTTGGGCTTGATGTGCCGTTCGCGCCAGCAGTTACCTTGTGATCGGTGTTCGTGCTTTATAATATAAGGTGGAGGTAAATTTCGTCAAGGAAGCAACCGAGCATAAGTCTGTAATGATTTGGCGCGGGATCTCGCAAGGTAGTGGCCGATCACCTCGGGATGCTTGATCTCAATTTGGTTCAAGTTTTTCTCTTGCACACTACTGCAATCTGGCTGCCTGCGGGATAGATGAGTTTGTTCTTCACTATTAAAGTTGTTGTTAAAGTTGGCTTCAGGTGCTTTTTTCTCTGTACATGTTTAGAAATGGAAAGCATGAACTTCAGATGCTAATAGCAAACAAATAGCACAACAGAATTGCACTTGTTTTACTGTTAAAGCTTGATGTCGCACGAATAACTTAGAAATAATGAGAACACTCAGACCTGCAACATAGGCATTCCCACAAACTTAGATATACAAACCACGACCCCTGGGTTTGCTCAACTTGTTGGAAAGTGGATGTGCAAACCCAACACATGGGTTCAAATCCTCACGGAGACGAATTTAGGTTTCTATTTATTCTTAAGGACATCTTCGGTGGAGCGGTGTTTCATCATATTTATTCTTGAGGACATCTTCGGTGGAGCGGTGCTTCATCATACACATTGATGGCGATCGATCTAAACGGCATGGCGCCCTGGAGATTAGGCGTCTGATGTGCGATGATGGATGATGGACTCGCGCAGGAGGGCAGATGGTGGCTTCAGTCTTATTGCTGCATTACTTTGTAAGGTCTTTTGTGAATAATTAATAAAGTGGATTCATGCATCGTCTAGATGCAGAGGCTGGGGATCTTCCTCCTTTTCAAAAAGAAAAACAAACTTAGATGCATACATTGTGCCACCCCTATGCAAATGGAAAAGGTAGTGACTTTATATTGATCTTCTGATCTTCGAATACGTTAGTTTGATTGGATCACTGGCAACACCAACTACTGCTACTAGTATATTGTGTTTTTCTTGTACACATTTTTTTAAATACTCCCTCCGTAAAGAAATATAAAAGCGTTTATATCACTACTTTAGTGATTTATCTTGTACACATAGTTTCAATAAAGAGAACCCGGGGAAAAAGATAGTGATTACTCCGTTTGTAGTAGTGATCTGAAACGTCTTATATTTGTTTTCTCTTTAAACCGGTGTTTTTATCAGTGTCGGTGCAAGCGTACAACCACACAGGTTCATCAAATAGTGACTTAACTTGAATTTTACACTTATGACAGAAGATATGTTCTTTTGTGTTCCTTGAAAGATGTTTAAAAAAGACGACTACTGGGCGCCGGCGCGCCGGCCCAAAGTTGGGCCGGTCGGCCTGCAGCCGCACGATTGCGTATAGCCTCACCGTTGGATACTCTCCCTCAGGTATGTCATCTTCCTCTCCTTTGCGTACGCATCTCTCCTTGTTTCCTCCTCGCCGCTCCTCACCTACA